>NC_058088.1:93309470-93909470 GCF_014858855.1 Bufo gargarizans | reverse complement strand
AATTACTTCACCCTGTGAGACCCCACACATGGTTATAAGGGAAAATAATAGCATTCTGAATACAGAATGCAGAGTATAATAGTGCTGGAAGGGTTAAAAAAAAAAAAAAAAAGTTAACTCAACTTCTCCTCTTGATCGCGTAGTTCCCGGTCTCTTTACCTCTTGAATGAGCTGTGGGCTAAATGACCTGTGGTGATGTCAGATCACATGCTCCAATCACATGGTCCATGATGGAGCATGTGATCTGACGTCACCACAGGTCCTTTAGCCCACAGCTTATTCAAGAAGTAAAGAGACCGGGAACTACGCGATCAAGAGGAGAAGGTGAGTTAACTTTTTTTTTTTTTTTTAACCCTTCCAGCACTATTATACTCTGCATTCTGTATTTAGAATGCTATTATTTTCCCTTATAACCATGTTATAAGGCAAAATAATACAGTGAATAGACTGTCAGCTAGCAACCATGCGTGAAAATCGCATAGCATCCGCACTTGCTTGCGGATGCTATGCGATTTTCACGCTTCCCATTCACTTCTATGGGGCCTGCGTCACGTGAAAATCGGACAATATAGAGCATGCTGCGATTTTCACTCAACGCACAAGTGATGCGTGAAAATCACCGCTCATGTGCACAGCCCCATAGAAATTAATGGGTCAGGATTCAGTACGGGTGCTATACGTTCGCCGCACGCATCGCACCCGCACGGAAAACTCGCCCGTGTGAAAGGGGCCTAAGACTAGCAAGATGAGAAAACACAGTTTTCTTTATTTTTAAGAAAATTGTAGATTCACACTGAAGGCATCAAAACTAGATTTATATAAATAACAAAAAAGTGTGAAACAACTGAAAATATGTCATATTCTAGGTTCTTCAAAGTAGCCACCTTTTGCTTTGATTACTGCTTTGCACATTCTTAGCATTCTCTTAATGAGCTTCAAGAGGTAGTCACCTGAAATGGTTTTCACTTCACAGGTGTGCCCTACCAGGTTCAATAAGTGGGATTTCTTGCCTTATAAATGGGGTTGGGACCATCAGTTGCGTTGTGGAGAAGTCTGGACACACAGCTGATAGTCCTACTGAATAGACTGTTAGAATTTGTATTATGGCAAGAAAAAAAGCAGCTAAGTAAAGAAAAACGAGTGGCCATCATTACTTTAAGAAATGAAGGTCAGTCAGTCCAAAAAATTGGGAAAACTTTGAAAGTGTCCCAAAGTGCAGTCACAAAAACCATCAAGCACTACAAAGAAACTGGCTCACATGCGGACCGCCCCAGAAAAGGAAGACCAAGAGTCACCTCTGCTGCGGAGGATAAGTTCATCTGAGTCACCAACCTCAGAAATCGCAGGTTAACAGCAGCTCAGATTAAAGACCAGGTCAATGCCACACAGAGTTCTAGCAGCAGACACATCTCTAGAACAACTGTTAAGAGGAGACTGTGTGAATCAGGCCTTTATGGTAGAATATCTGCTAGGAAACCACTGCTAAGGACAGGCAACAAGCAGAAGAGACTTGTTTGGGCTAAGGAACACAAGGAATGGACATTAGACCAGTGGAAATCTGTGCTTTGGTCTGATGAGTCCAAATTTGAGATCTTTGGTTCCAACCACTGTGTCTTTGTGCGACACAGAAAAGGTTAACGGATGGACTCTACATGCCTGGTTCCCACCGTGAAGCATGGAGGAGGAGGTGTGATGGTGTGGGGGTGCTTTGCTGGTGACACTGTTGGGGATTTATTCAAAAAGGCATACTGAACCAGCATGGCTACCACAGCATCCTGCAGCGGCATGCTATTCCATCCGGTTTGCTTTTAGTTGGACTATCATTTATTTTTCAACAGGACAATGACCCTAAATACACCCCCAGGATGTATAAGGGCTATTTGACCATGAAGGAGAGTGATAGGGTGCTGCGCCAGATGACCTGGCCTCCACAGTCACCGGACCTGAACCCAATCGAGATGGTTTGGGGTGAGCTGGACCGCAGAGTGAAGGCAAAAGGACCAACAAGTGCTAAGCATCTCTGGGAACTCCTTCAAGACTGTTGGAAGACCATTTCAGGTGACTACCTCTTGAAGCTCATCAAGAGAATGCCAAGAGTGTGCAAAGCAGTAATCAAAGCAAAAGGTGGCTACTTTGAAGAACCTAGAATATGACATATTTTTAGTTGTTTCATACTTTTTTGTTATGTATATAATTCCACATGTTTTAATTCATAGTTTTGATGCCTTCAGTGTGAATCTACAATTTTCATAGTCATGAAAATAAAGAAACTCTTGGTCTGTACTGTATATTATAAGTGTATTACACCCCTATATACTGCACACAAATCAATAGCACACCTATACCAGTCCTTAAAAGGACCTTTGTGGACCTATTAGCTAGTGATTTGTGTAACTATTAACACTCTAACAGTGTGTCCCTGCTCCACACAGCAACCTCTCCCTACACTGACAAAAGACAAAATGAAAAATGGCAGCCAGATCAGGTCTATTTATAAGGTAGGGGGTATGTCAATGTGCTCTAATGTCTCAATTGGCTATCCTGTACCACCTGATGGATGTGTCATGGGTCAAAGTTCTTTGCAATGTAAAAGAATATGGAGCCTGCGAATATATTCGCATGTTCGGCGAACCGCAAATGATTAAAATTTGACGCAAACTGACCGCCGGGCGAACCGCAAGGCCATCTCTAGCTAGAGGTCTATTAGATGGTCATTGGATATAAATTTTTCTGCAGGCCAGTGGAGCACAAGCCCCAAACAATAGGCATTCACCGTACAGAAAAGATCACGTGATTATATGGCTAGAGGTATATTAGACGGTCATTGGATATCAATTTTACTGCAGGCCAGTGGACTACATTCCCCAAAAAGTATTTATTCACCGGACAGAAAACATCAAGTGATTATGTGGCTAGCGGTATATTAGATGGTCATTTGATATCAATTTTAATGCAGGCCAGTGGAGTATAGGCCCCAAACATTAGGGATTGACCGGACAGAAAACATCAAGTATCTATTTGGCTAGAGGTATATTAGACGGTCATTGGATAACAATTTTACTTCAGGCCAGTGGAGTACAGGCCCCGAAAATTATTCATTCAACATACAGAAAAGAAAAAGTGATTATGCGTCTGGAGGTATATTAGACGGTCATTGGATATCAAGTTTTCTGCAGGCCAGTGGACTATAGGCCCCAAAAATTATTCATTCACTAAACAGAAAAGAACAATTGATAATGTATCACGACCGGCGTGCCGATCACATACGTGACACAAAGGGAGGGAAAAGGGAAGGCACTGTCCAAGTGAGAGGGAAAGGTGGTGACCCCTAACTCACCTTGAGGCTGGCACCTGACTGCCCTGACGTCCCTAAACGGGTTCCTCACCCGTACGCCGATCACGTGCCTAAAACCTAAGCTTTCCCTAAGATGAGCTCTAGGTAGTGAATAGGGCGGTGGGAACACTAGTCCGCACCACTAACACTAAAGGAAAACACCAAGGAGAGGACAGACAATACAGACAAAACATATAATCCCAGGTGGGCGACAACAGTGGACAACAAAAGCCCAACAGGGATCCGGAGGGTAACACTCTGGAACAACAACCAGGGATCACAGCTACACAGCTCTAGTGGGTCAGTATAGAAGTCCAGGCAGGAAGCTCTATATCTGGCAACCAGAGAAGTGGGAGAGGAGAATATAAGGAGGTTGGGAGTGACAGACAAGAAATAGCTGAGGAGAAGAAGCTACGGATCCCTGAGTGAGACAAAAAGGATTGCAAGGCAAAACTATCATTAAGAAACAGCGTGATCTTTAGACATAGAGCACGCAGCCACCCGCTGCGACTTCCTGACCCCGGGTATAACGGAGTCAGATGCGGCTCTTGACACCCTCGTGACATAATGTGGCTGGAGGTACATTAGGCGGTCACCGTATAACTATTTTACTGTTCATTGGATATCAAGTTTACTGCAGACCAGTGGACTACAGGCCCCAAAAATTATTAATTCACTGGACAGAAAAGATCAAGTTATTATGTGGCTGGAGATATATTAGACGGTCATTGGATATCAATTTTACTGCAGGCCAGTGGACAATCGGGCCCAAAAATTATTCATTCACCGGACAGAAAACATCAAGTGATTATATAGCTGGAGGAATATTAGATGGTCTTTGGATATCAATTTTACTGCAGGACATATACAGTATGTCAAATACATATGTGTAAAAGAACTAAAAATATTAAATTGGATTAAAAACATGGCTAACAAAATCCCCCCTCTTAAAAAAACAAACTAATGATAATAGTTGAAATTCCATAACACCTGGTTGTCATAGGTGTTAAATTCCTCCGAGGCCCCAACAATTAGGCATTCAACATAAAGAAAGTTCAAGTGATTATGTGGCTGGAGGTATATTAGATGTGAATGGATATCAATTTTACTGTAGGCCAGTGGACTACAGGCCCCAAAAATGATTAATTTACCATACAGAAAAGAACAATTTATAATGTGGCTGGAGGTACATTAGGTGGTCACCGTATTACAATTTTACTGTTGGCCAGTTAGATTACAGGCCCCCAAAATTATGCATTCACCGTACAGAAAAGATCAAGTGACTGTGGCTGGAGATATATTAGACGGTCATTGGATAACAATTTTACTTCAGGCCAGTGGAGTACAGGTCCCAAAAATTATTCATTCAACGTATAGAAAAGAATAAGTGATTATGTGGCTGGAGGTATATTAGACAGTCATTGGATATAAATTTTACTGCAGGCCAGTACAAATATATGTCAAATACATATGTTTAAAAGAACTAAAAATATAAAATTAGATAAAAAATATGGCTAACTAAATCCCTCCTCTTGAAAACACCCCAAATGATAATAGTTGAAATGCAATAACACATAGTGATGAATTCCTCCGTGGCCTTAAACATTAGGCATTCACTGGACAGAAAAGGCCTTTTATGCCTCTGTATTTACATAAGACAGAGACCATTCTTTGTTCTGTGTTGTGGCAGATATGCGTGGGCTGGAATCAGGAAATTCTATTAAATGTGGTTGTCACAGGTGTTGAAATCCTCTGAGATCCATGCCGCATTCATTTTTAGAAATGTGAGGTTGTCCACACTGTCGTGAGCTAGGTGAGTGCGCTTATCAGTCACGATCCCCCCTGCTGCACTTACCGTCCTTTCAGACAGGACACTCGACAAGGGGCAAGCCAAGAGTTCCATGGCAAAATGTGCCAGCTCTGGCCATAGGTCAAGCCTGCACACCCAGTAGGCAAGGGGTTACTGGCTTCTCAGAGCGTCCACATCGGCCGTTAACCCAATGTAGTCAGACACCTGTCGGTCTAGGCGTTCCCTGAGCCTGGATCCGGAGGGCAGCTGTCGATGGGTTGGCTGCAAGAATGATCTCATATCCGAAGTGACCGACACATCTTCAAACCACCCTCTTCTTGCATGCGCTGTAGGATTGGTACTCACAACTGTTTCTCTGTGAGTGGAAATTCCTCTGCCAGAACCCACAACAGCAGAATGCAGCATTTCTCAAACCAAGGCCTGGAAATGCTGCATTCTGACAGCCCTGTGACGCTTGTAACATGTAAGTACAGTTGTGGCCAAAAGTTTTGAGAATTACATAAATATGGGAAATTGGAAAAGTTGCTGCTTGAGTTTTTATAATAGCAATTTGCATATACTCCAGAATGTTATGAAGAGTGATCAGATGAATTGTTTAGTCCTTCTTTGCCATGAAAATTAACTTAATCCCAAAAAAACCTTTCCACTGCATTTCATTGCTGTCATTAAAGGATGTGCTGAGATCATTTCAGTAATCGTCTTGTTAACTCAGGTGAGAATGTTGACACGCACAAGGCTGGAGATCATTATGTCATGGCTGATTGGGTTAAAATGGCAGACTTGACCTGTTAAAAGGAGGGTGATGCTTGAAATCATTGTTCTTCCATTGTTAACCATGGTGACCTGCAAAGAAACGTGTGCAGCCATCATTGTGTTGCATAAAAATGACTTCACAGGCAAGGATATTGTGGCTACTAAGATTCCACCTCAATCAACAATTTATAGGATCATCAAGAACTTCAAGGAAAGAGGTTCAATTCTTGTTAAGAAGGCTTCAGGGCATCCAAGAAAGTTCAACAAATGCCAGGATTGTCTCTTAAAGAGGATTCAGCTGCGGGATCGGAGTGCCACCAGTGCAGAGCTTGCTCAGGAATGGCAGCAGGCAGGTGCAAGCGCATCTGCACGCACAGTGAGGCGAAGACTTTTGGAAGATGGCCTGGTGTCAAGAAGGGCAGCAAAGAAGCCACTTCTCTCCAAAAAAAAACATCAGGGACAGATTGATCTTCTGCAGAAAATATGATGAATGGACTGCTGAGGACTGGGGCAAAGTCATATTCTCTGATGAAGCCTCTTTCCGATTGTTTGAGGCATCAGGAAAAAGGCTTGTCCGGAGAATAAAAGGTGAGCGCTACCATCAGTCCTGTGTCATGCCAACAGTAAAGCATCCTGAGACCATTCATGTGTGGGGTTGCTTTTCGTCCATGGGAGTAGGCTCACTCACAATTTTGCCCAAAAACACAGCCATGAATAAAGAATGGTACCAAAACACCCTCCAACAGCAACTTCTTCCAACAATCCAACAACAGTTTGGTGAAGAACAATGCATTTTCCAGCACGATGGGGCACCATAAGGCAAAAGTGATAACTAAGTGGCTCGGGGACCAAAACGTTGACATTTTGGGTCCATGGCCTGGAAACTCCCCAGATCTTAATCCCATTGAGAACTTGTGGTCAATCTTTAAGAGGCGGGTGGACAAACAAAACCCACTAATTCTGACAAACTCCAAGAAGTGGTTATGAAATAATGGGTTGCTATCAGTCAGGAATTGGCCCAGAAGTTGATTGAGACCATGCCCAGTCGAATTGCAGAGGTCCTGAAAAAGAAGAGCCAACACTGCAAATACTGACTCTTTGCATAGATGTCATGTAATTGTCAATAAAAGCCTTTGAAACATATGAAGTGAGTGTAATTATATTTCACTACATCACATAAACAACTGAAACAAAGATCTAAAAGCAGTTTAGCAGCAAACTTTGTGAAAACTAATATTTGTGTCATTCTCAAAACTTTTGGCCACGACTGTACATTGCCACCCAGTACTGGTCCTTGCCCTTTATGCTTTTTATATGGGAGTCCCTCTTAAAACACTGGAACATAAAGGCCCCCATTTGCACTAAATTGGAAGCGGTGAAGCGGCCTGGCTCCTGCTTATCTCCCAGGAGAATTTTGTCCTCGGTCTCCTCCCCCCAGCCATGGACAACACCAGGGATCCCAGAAAAGTTTAAAGCCTGCTCTTCTTGCTCCGCCTTCTCCTCCTACTTCCCCCAGGCACCATCCTCCTCTGACTCTACTTCAGACTCCTGCTGACTTGTCTGAGATGGAGTAGCCTCCCCTGGGAATTCAATCAGCATTGCGACTTCCTAATTTTCCTGCTCCTTGATGACTTGATCAATGACACGAAGCAATGCACGCTCCAGAAAAAGGCGTGAGGTACGATGTCACTGATTGCACCCTGGCTGCAACTGACCAGTTTGGTGATCTCTTCAAATGGCCACAGAAGTCTGCATGCGTTGCGCATGAGCAGCCACTGGTGCGGTGAACAAAAAACAAGCTCCCCAAAATCTGTCCTGCCGCAGAGTTCGTACAGGTAGTTGTTAACGGCACGTTTCTGCTGAGCAGCCTATCAAGCATATACAAGGTGGAGTTCCAGCGTTTCGGGTAGTCACAAATAAGACGTCTGATGGGCAAGTGATGTCGCCACTGAATGTCAGCAAGGCGAGCCGTGGCCGTGTAAGATCTTCTAAAATAGCCAGAGATTTTCCTGGCCTGCCGCAAGATGTCCTGTACCCCGGGGTATTTGGTAACAAATTGATGCACGACTAAGTTCAGGATGTGTGCCATGCACAGCACGTGTGCCATCTTGCCCTGTTTCAGCACACTCAGCAGATTGGCACCGTTGTCGTACACCATTTTACCAACTGTCAAATTGAGCGGGGTTAGCTACTGATCTGCCTGTGACCGCATAGCTGAAAGGATTGCAGGACCGGTGTGGCTCTTTGTTTCCAGGCACAACAGCCGCAGCACAGCATAGCAACGTCTCACAGTGACACAGTGAGACGGGTGCCACGGGTCGCATGCTTGACAGCCATCAAAAGTTTCACCCAGTGGGCAGTAAAAGTTATGTACCTTCCCTGTCCATGTCTGACTGTGGTCAGATATATCTTGGCACCAACACTGTGTGCCAGAGATACATTCACTTGTATCCTGAACATGGCCATATAGCTCTGGGATGCCCTACTGGAAGAAATATTTCCTTCCAGGGACCTTCCGTTACGGTGTGCCAATGGCCACAATTTTTATAAAGGCCTCCAGTTTATATGGCAGTAGTTGGCAGGCTAGCAGGTCCAACAAGCCCACGGTCAGATGCTGGGCAAGAGGGTTATCCGTCATCCTCAGCTTTTTTACGTTCGAACATTTGTGCCATGAAAACCTGCCTTTTGCGAGATGAGCGCAGTGAACGGCACGGTGGAAGGTGGTGTAGAGGACAAATGGGAGGAGAGAGGAGAAGATGTAAGACTTGGAGCGCTGGGAGTGTGGCTTTGTGGGTTCTGACAGTGTTGCTCCCACTGGACTCAGTGATGGGAGGCCAGGTGCCTACTTGAGGCAGTCGTCCCTATGTGAGTGTTGGGCTTACCGTGACTTATGCGTTAACAGCACAGGCTGCAGATGGCAACACTATTGTCAGCAGCTGACACGTTAAAAAAAAAGCCCACACTGCGGCGTCATGTGCCGTCATCCTAGGAGCACCAGATGTGACCATGCATGTGGATGGCTTGCTCAAGATATATTTGCAGTCTGATTTTTGCCTCCTGTGCACTGCGAGTTCTGCCTGCTTTTGCTCCTTCTCCTCCCTATCTTCTGTTCCGTTTCTCCCTCTGAACTCCCCTCCTCTTCCTCTCTTGTGTGCACCCACGTGACGTCTATCGACACGTCATCATCATCAACTTCACCACCACTGACATTAGAGATCTCGGAGTAGCCAGCAACAGCGGGGACCACCCTCCTTAGGCTGATCTGGGTAATGTCATCAGACCGCTGGGTGACGGCCGTTGCTACCTCCTCTACCTCATCCGATGCCAAGAATGGCTGCACATCGGTAAGGTCTGGGAATGGATGGGAAAATAATTCCTCTGACTCGAGTGGAGGGGCTATGGTGGTGGTGGTGTCTTTGAGGGTGCACATAGCAGAGAGTGAGGAAGGTGTTGATACAGAGTGTGTGTCCTTGACATAATTGCATGTACCTTCTGCAACTTCCTACTTAGGCTCCGGCCTGGGGAACCTTCCCGACCCCTACCACTCCTGCGGAATGGCCTGACTCTTCCTCTGTCTGTCATTTTCAAAATGACCCTGTGACAAAGTCCCTATAGAAGAGCAGTATTTGTGGAAGCTGGTGCATCGCAGGCCTCAATCAATATTTGGTGAAAGCTGGTATATTAATACCCTGTATCAATATTTTGTGGAAGCAGGTATATAGAACTCAATAATGAGTATTTGCTGGAAGCCGGTAAATCAAACCCATTAATCAATATTTGGTGGAAACTGATGTATTGCAGGCCTCAATTAATATTTGGTGGAAGTAGGTATATCAATCCCCTCTAACAGTATTTTGTGGAAAAAGGTTTATTGAACCCAATAATGAGTATTTCCTGGAAGCCAGTAAATCAAACCCCTTAATCAATATTTGGTGGAAGCTGGTGTATCGCAGGCCTCAATCAATATTTGGTGGAAGCCAGTATATCAATACCCTGTATAAGTATTTTGTGAAAACAGGTAGATAGAACCCAATAATGAGTATTTGCTGGAAGCCGGAATATCAAACCCCTTAATCAATATTTGGTGTAAGCTGGTGTATCGCAGGCTTAATCTTTATTTGGTGTAAGCCAGTGTATCACACCCCCTTAATCAATATTTTGTGGAAGCCGGTGTATCACACCCCTCAATCATTATTTTGTGGAAGCAGGTATATTGCAACCCTTAATCAGAGTTTTTGGGGGCAACCGGTATATCACACCAGTTGCAATTAGTTATTAGTTTGTCCCTCTATCTAGCTGCCGTATCTCAGCAGAACCGCACACAACTGCTGCACAATAATATACTTTCTGTTAGAAGTTATATTATAGGTATATCACACCCCTCTATCAATTTTTTTTTCTTTCTGTGCAACAGGTATATCACACCTGTTGCAATTACTTATTCCAATAGCGTTTGTCCCTTCATTTAGCTGCACTATCGCAGAAGAACTGCACACAACTGCTGCACAATACAAATACACTATAATATACTTTCTATGTCAGAAAGTATATTATAAGTATATCACACTCCTCTGTATGTCACACCTATCGATAGCACACCTATACCAGTCCTTTAAAAGGACTTTTGTGGTCGTATAAGCTAGCATTTGGTGGCCCTAAAAGTCTGTCCCTGCTTCACACAGCAACCTATTCCTACACTGGCAAAAAACAGAATGTAAAATGGCGGCCAGATCGGGTTTATTTATATGGTAGGTGGTGTGTCCATGTGCTGAAACATCGCAATTGGCTGTTCTGTCCCACCTGATGGATGTGTCATGTGTGAAAGTTCTGCACAATGCAAAGAATATGGTGGAGGCGGACATCAACATATGTTTGCCTGTCCTAGCAAAGTTCACAGCGAAATGACCGCCGGGTGAACCACAAGCCATCTCTACTCCCTACTCTGTCTTTCCTTTCCTATGCACAGCTCTCCCTAACTCTGAGCAATTTAGCACAGGTTGTGCTACAAATATATATTGCTGATGTTACACACAATCGTCCTTACAAGAAATTCAATTAAATTACACTCCCTACATGCTATGTACCTTTCTATGCTCTTCTCTCCCTGACTTAGAATGAGCCAAACACACATCATCGGGTGCTATATAGCACCTGATGATTCGTTTCGGCCAGCCAATCAGTGTAATGCCAGTAGCCAACATGGATACTGTCATTACAGTGAGGTCAGTACTTACCTGCACATTTATTGGCTGTGTAGCAGCCACAAAAGGTGTGGGGAGGAGACTCCAGCATTGTGCTCGAGCACATGCGGTACTCGACTGTGTATTGCCATGTGCCGAGCATAGCGATGTTCGAGCCGAACTGGTATTCGGCCGAGCATGAACGCTTAACACTAATAGATATACATAATTGCAAAACAGCTTCAGAAAAAAAAAACTGCTAATATACATAACAGATGTCATAGAGACATATAAGAAATTAAACTGTACTAATCAAAACTCTGAAAGCAGCCCGATCCACTATCTACTGTCATGTTATTGATATATTGATATAACAATGGAGGCCACAAAAACCACAAAGTGCCACGGAAAACTGTAGGAATTCGCCAGATAACCAGATAAAGGTTTGTGGTCGCCTTTACTGCAGCGGAATATGCACACCAGAGCTAGTAATGTCTCGGTCCCTGCAGGTGCCCCGGAGGAAAATCCTAAAGAACTCACTCTTAAAAAGAACCTGTCACCGGGACTTTGTGTATAGAGGTGATGACATGGGTTGCTAGATGGCCGCTAGCACATCCACAATATCCAGTCCCCATAGCTCTCTGTGCTTTTATTGTGTAAAAAATAAATTAAAAAAAATGATACATATGCAAATTAACCTTAGATGAGTCCTGTCCCTATGATGAGTCCAGCATGAAGGAGCCCAACACCGCCCCGCATCCTCAGAATCTCCTCCTTGCTCCCTGACGTCAGAAAGCTAGAGCGCCGTAATCTCGCGATGCGTGAACTAGCGCATGCGCAGTGTCGTCATGGTGTTCCTTCCCTGTGCTGGCATCAGCTTAAGGGAACGAACTGCGCATGTGCCAGCTCACGCATCGCGAGATGACGGCGCTCTAGCTTTCGGATGTCGGGGAGCAAGGAGGAGATTCTGAGGATGCTGAGCTTTGCTGGTCTCCTCTACGCTGAACTCATCTCAAGGACAGGACTTATCTAAGGTTCATTTGCATATGTATCAATTATTATATATTTTTTTATAAAAGCACAGAGAGCTAAGGGGACTGGATATTGCGGATGTACTAGCGGCCATCTAGGAACCCATGTCCTCAGCTCTATGCACAAAATCCCGGTGAAAGGTTCCCTTTAGACAAGTAACAGCTCAAGTACTGGAGGCTATTACTGCATTCAAGACATCTCTTACAGGGAAATTAGTCAAAGTCAAAATTGACCTGGGCTTACTGCGCCAAGACTTGCATAACCTGCGGGAAAGAGTACAACATACTGAAGAGTGCATATCACATATAGAGGATGCCACTGCTACGGTTCCTAGGTCTATATCTGATCTTAACACTAGAGCAGAGCTCTGGAAGCAGAAAGCAGACGACCTAGAGACTAGGCTCTGCACAAACAATATCAGGATAATTGGATTGTCCCAAAGGGCAGAAGGCCGCACACTGGACGAGTTCATTGAAAAATGGATGAAAGAACTGTTCCCGGATGCAAACTTCTCTACAGCTTTTGCAGTGGAAAGAGCTCATAGAGTACCACCTGGAGCTCCACCTTGACCCATGCTTGCAAGATTTCTGAACTGCAAGAATGGAGATAAGATATTGGCCCTAGCCAGAAGAAGACAAGATATAAAATATGACAACACCAGAGACTCCATCTTTCCAGATTTTTCCATGGACTTGCAAAAGCAACGCGCCACCCTAATGGATATCAAGCAACGCCTGAGAGAATCCAACATACCTTACTCCATGGGCTACCCTGCAAAGCTAAGACTCAATGTTAAATATCCTTCCTAAATTGCTCTAGGGCCACACCCAACTTCCGTATTGTCCGGAGGGCGGGTGACATGTATTAAATACAAACAACACTAAAAACAGTGTTTTTAGTGTTGTTTGTTGTTTGTATTTAATACATGTCACCTGCCCTCTGGACAAGACGGAAGTTGGGTGTGGCCCTAGAGCAATTTAGGAAGGATATTTAACATCGAGTCTGAGGGAATTCAGTTCCTCAACCCCTGACAAAGCCTAAGGCGAAACCCGGGTCGGGTGTGATTTTATGAAATGCCTTTTATCACATGGATAAATTGGATACTTACTTTTATCACTTGGGTATTGTGCTATGTGTCTCTTTGTCTTGTGAATGAATTGTTGCCGCACATTGAAGTTTTCGGTTGGTATCAAGATGCTGCAGGAGACGTCCATAGGAGTGGATTGATAACAGCTGCCTGCTGGAGCGTGTGTTGAAGTCAGCATTGTGGATTTGACTGTTTTAAGGAGACTGAACCTACTCCTGGATAAGGGTTCCGCTGCTTATTTGTGACTGTGCATCCAGCCCCCCCCCCCCTTTTTTTTTCTATCGTTATGCAGATGGGCTATTCCCTGAATGCGGACTGGGCTCTGGCCAAGGCATTTTACTCTATAGAGTGGACATACTTGCTTGGCTGCCTAAAAGGTTTTGGGTTTTGCCCACAATTCCTCAGATGGATTGAAATCTTATACAGCAACCCGGTAAGCAGGTTATTGATAAATGGAGAACTGTCTGAAAGATTCCACCTCCACAGGAGAACAAGACAGAGCTGCACTGTCACTTTTATTTGCTCTGGCAGTGGATATATTAGCAATTAAGGTGAGAGGTAGTAAGGATATAACTGGAGTGCTCATGGGAGACCAAGAGGCATGATTAGGACTATACCCTGATGATATGATTATATATTTAACATCACCTGAATCATCCCTCAGCACTGTGGTGGCCTTAATAGACAAATTAGGGGACTACTCGGGTCTCAGAATTAACTGGGAGAAGTTAGTATAAATGCCTCTGGGCAGGGCGGATTGGACTGGCCCCTCCCATGTAGCTGGATTCAAGGTGGTGGACACATTTAAATACCTTGGGGTCAAAATTGCTAGACAACATTCCCAAGCTCTTTCACTTAACATATACCTGTAATGACCGGTGTCACGCACAGGGAGGGAAAAGGGAAAGCCCTGCCCAAGGGAGAGGGAAAGGTGGTGACCCCTGACTCACCTTGCGGCTGGCACCTGACTGCCCTGACGTCCCTAGACGGGTTCCTCACCCGTGCGGCGATCACGTGCCTAAACCCTGGCTTTACCTAAAATGAGCCCTAGATAGTGAACGGGCCGGTGGGATCGCTAGTCCGCACCACTGACACTAAGAGGGAAACACCAGGGAGAGGACAAACAATACAGACAAACATATAAACCCAGGTGGGCGACCACAGCAGACCACAAAGGTCCAACAGGGATCCGGAGGGAAACGTCCTGGACCAACAACCAGAGAACGCAGCAACACAGCTCCAGTGGGTCAGTATAGAAGTCCAGGCAGGAAGCTCTATATCTGGCAACCAGAGAAGTGTGAGAGGGGAATATAAGGAGGTTGGGAGTGCTGGACAAGGAACAGCTGAGGAGAAGGAGCTACGGATCCCTGAGTGAGCCAAAAAGGGTTGCAAAGCAAACCCAGAAAGCTACCATAAGGAAACAGCCCTATCTTACATAGAGCGCGCAGCCAACCGCTGCGACTTCCTGACCCCGGGTATAACGGAGTCAGGCGTGGGTCTTGACACCCTCGTGACAATACCCCTTAATTGACCATATACGGAGCAAATTTCAAATCTGGAAACTATTCTCGGTGGCAGGGCAAATTAACTTAATTAAAATGATTGTACTCCCTAAGGTTCTATATGCAGTTCAACATTCAGAAACAATCATACCCAAGTCAATATTTAGAGAACTAGACTCCATGACTAGGACTTTCATATGGGGCAGATCTCAAGCCAAGCTCAGGTTAGATACTCTCAGACATCCTAAAACTGAGGGTGGTATGGCAGTACCGGATTACTATGCATATTGCCTGGCCGGCGAACTACGGCTTATTCATACCTGGTATACAACAGAAGATTTACCTATCTCAGAGTACTTTTTAAAACTATACCTGGAGTGTAACACATTGTGGTCAGTATTAGAGGCATCTCAAAATTTCAGAAACCAATGTTGCCATTACATAAAATGGCTCAGATGGTCTGGAAAGGGGCTAAAATAATGTCTCACTTTACTGAGATGGTCGCAGACATACCTCTATGGGACAACCAATCACTAGTGTTGAGCACAAATATTCGAATAGCAAATTTTTATTGCGAATATCACCACTTCGAGAATTCGCAAATATTTAGAATATAGTGCTATATATTCGTTATATCGAATATTCAGCATTTTCTTCCATCTGAACACATGATTCCTCTCTGCTTCTTGCTTGTGGGCCAATGAGAAGGAAACAATGTCAAGTTCACAACAATAGTGCACCAATCAGAAATCTGTAGACAGACCTGCTAAAATGTGAAGTTGCACGTAGTGCAATAAAATATTCTAATCACTGCCGATTAGCGAAATTGTGAATATATTGGAGAAATTGACTATCTGCATAAAAAGCTATTCTAATGTTCTGCCATGCCAACCATTTTCTCCAGTCTCAGGAAACTTATACCAGCTTGAAAAATGTATCCAAAGTGATCCACGCCTGTATTTCGCATTACAAATTTGCATTACACAATTTTTACATTGCCAATTTATCACATTCAATAAAATAATCTCAAATTCGTGAAATTCACGAATGAATGACAAATATTCTACAAAATATTTGTGAAATATCACAAATTCGAATATAGCCCCTGCCGCTCATCACTACCAATCACTCCCAAATATGCAAGTGGTTATGGGGCAAATAGATGGAAACTGGCAGGGGCATTAACCCTTGGAAATATTGAAATATTTATGATCAGGGAATGATAATGACATTTGAGGCATTGTCACAGAAGTATGACATACCCCTTAATCACTTCTTCTCATATCTACAACTTAGAACCACCATACAAAGGAAGTATCCAAACAATAGCACCAGGATCTCTAAATATCCATTAATTGGAGTTGTCAAAACCCAGGGATTTGTATTGGCTATATACTCACACTTAGTGTGATAGACAAATGGAAAAGATTAATACCCACACTTACAGAAGAATCAATAACCAGTGATGAGCGGCAGGTGCAATATTCGAATTTGCGATATTTCTTGAATATTTGGGAAAATAGTCATCATATATTCGCAAATTCGAGAATTTGTGATCTCGTCATTATTTTCTTGATTGCGAAAATCGGTAATTGAAAAATTTGCGATAAAAATTTGCGATAAAAATTTGTGATACGAAAATTTCTGATCAACACTACTCCTAAAGTCAAAGATATTGCAGCCTTCTCATGGGCCGACAATCAAGAAGCAGTGAGGGATCATCGGCACTGGTGAAAAAAAATCTAGAATATTCGCGATTACAAATGTATTCTATATTTTAGATATTTGCAAATTCTCGAAGTGCTGATATTCTTGATAAAAATTAGCAATTAGAATATTCGCGATCAACACTATCAATAACGGCTTTATTGGAATCACATTTACAAGTATCACCGGCCTGATCTGGGCCTGACACACAGATGCTATTGCACTACAGATGTGACAATTCACTGCAGGGACCGTTTATAGGAAAAGTATGCATAAATTAAGGATAAAATATATTTGTTGTCACTATTATTTTTGCCAATATCTGAGCCTGACACACAGACGCTATTGCAGCACAGATGTGACATTTCACTGCAGGGACCGTTTATGGGAAAACTATGGATAAATTATGGAAAAAATATATTTGTTGTCACTAATATTTTCCCCAATATCTGGGACTGACACACAGTGTTATTGCAGTACAGATCTGACAATTCACTGCAGGGACCGTTTATGGGAAAATTATGGATAAATTATAGAAAAAATATATTTGTTGTCACTAATATTTTTCCCAATAACTGGCCTGACACACAGTGCTATTGCAGCGAAGATGTGACAATTCACTGCAGGGACCGTTTATAGGAAAAATTATGGAAAAAATATTATTGTTTTCAACAATATTCTTCCTATCTCTGCCCCGACACACAGAAGGTATTGCTGAACAGATGTCACAAGTCACTGCAGACACCCTCTATAGAATAAGAATCGCAAAGTATGGAAAACAAAATCGAAGACTACTTTGCAAGATTAAATTGCTGCTGTGGTGGCAGTACTTACCTGCATTTTTATTGGCTGTTTAGCATCCGCAAAACGTGGGGGGAGGAGACTCTGCCGAGTACCGCCATCTGCCGAGCATAGTGATGCTCGAGCCGAACAGTTATTAAAAACATATATCTTTATCTATTATGCGTATGCCCTACAGTTAGTTTATTTATGGAGACATAAATCATTATAGTTCATACATTTTTCATTTTTGTTATTTATTTTCTAAAATTGGTGCAAAATTCTAATTCTGGAGCAAATCATTGATGTTTTCTTTGACAGATTCATAACTCAATAGTTCCCAAAACTTTAATGTTCTATAACATTTCATTAGTACACCTCAGTGTATTTATTTTGATGCATTATTAATACAGATATGTGCCTGGGAGATGTACAGTTTGTAATTATTTTTCCTTTCAAAACATAATAGCTTCACACTGGGCTTGTTGCTGCTATGATATTTCATCTCCGAATACTCCTTCAAACATTCCAGGGATGTGACAGAAATTTATATTTGAACAGAAAAGCTGTCAAGAAGGATCTCCATTGCTATCTATCACATTTTCAGTCCTGACTATACTCACATGCTAATAGTGAAGTTACCTATCCAGGGTACTAAACAAAGATTGAAATTATGTCTTCTGTTTTCTTACTTCAAAGCCACCCAGTTCTGCCCAGTTCGATAGGCGCTATATTACACTCTATTATTTTCCTATTAGTTTTCAGCCATGCAGAATTCTGCCATGGTGTCAGCACGGTTTCGACATGCGAGTACGAGTCCTGCATCAAAGATAGAATCTGTCACTTTTAATAATTTTCTAGAAGATTTTACAAATGTAAATCCTTTTTCATCCTGTCAACCTTTTATGTCTGTAATGAGTTTGCTCGCTATCGGTGCAGAATCTTAATTCAACTTTCAGAAATATTAACATATATTATATCTGCAAGCATCTATACTAATAGCCTAATTATAGTGCAATTTATACCTTGCTGGCTAATGCCACTGACATGAATACTCCATTTAAACTCTGTAAGGCCAAACGCTGAATAGCCGTTAGAAATCTTATAACTTATGATCTCTGTCACAGGAAAGTTTTCTATCATATTATATTACCTTGCTGTTCTTTATGAGATTCCAGAACAAGTGTACTAACAAGTAACATTGCTTTGAAAGGCAATTTGCATACAGATTACAATTTAACATGTCAAGACTAAAGTAGCTTTCTGCCATGGACAAGTGCCAAGGCAGTTTGACTAGTGCTTTACACTAAACATTAACATTTTATTTGCAAAAGTTTAGTCTTAATTTAGATGCATTGACTTTTTGCCACTGTTGCTGACATTTAAGTCTAATTAAATCTGTAGAATTCCGATTCACAACCTTTTATCTCTCTTGACAGTTTTTAATTTGAAGTCCGACATTAACATCTAATAAAATTTCAAATTGTCTAGTACTCAAATTAAATTTAGTATTTGTTTCTGGTATTTAAATTTTTTTTTTAAATGCTAAGGTATTTCAAACTCGAGTTCTAGGTTTAACTCATCTTCTACTGACTTGAAGAAATGCAGTAAACTTCTAAGATATTTTTCATACAATAACAATAACATTTGTTAACCCCTTCCCCACACCATGATGTAACTGTGCATCTTGATAGAGACTAACTTTGTTCGCCCCACAAACTGCCATAGCCTTCTTTTCTTCCTGTCATGTGTCTGACTATAAGGCAACTGGCTTCAGCAGGATACCACCTGGTGAACCCTATCAGTTGGTCAGCAGTCGAAGATGGAAGATGTGTTTAGGGGCATGCACTGATAATATAGGGCCCCGCAATAAAACTTAGTAGTACCTCCCCAGTAAGATTTCTGATGAATTTACAATTTTAATAAGTGGAGGATTTTTGTTTTATATATAATGAACAATTATACTCTGATTCACACCCTTTACCTGACTTCTATGTCAGAAAAGGTGGAACAGGTGCTTTATTAATATGGCATTCTTTCTGAATCCCATATTTCTCAATGTATTCATACCAGACAATTGGCATAAATGCACTGATAAATCTTACCCTAAGTGCTCTATGTCTTCTGCTTCCCTTCAACACATGACCAAACTGGCTACCTGAATCCACCATTCCCACTCTGAGAGACAGAATAAAAAAAATCTGGAAATCACATTGTATGATTTTTAAAGAATGTATTTGTCTTGCACTGCTAACATAAGTATTTGAACATCTGAGAAACAGCAAGAATTCTGGCTCTCAAAGACCTGTTAATGTCCCTTTGAAAAGTCCACCACTACTTCACTCATTAATCTAACTTAGTAGCACCTGTCTGAGCTCTTTAAAAACACCTGTCCACCCCACAGTCAGTCAGACGCCAACTACTACCATGAACAAGACCAAAGAGCTGTCAAAAGACACCAGGGACTAAATTTTTGACCTCCATAAGGCTTAAAAGGGCTACGGTGAAATTGCCAAGCAGCTTGGTGAAAATATATCAACTGTTGGAGCAATTGTTAGAAAATAGAAGAGGCTAAAGACGACTGTCAGTCTCCCTTTGACTGGGTCTCCATGCAAGATTTTACCTCATGGGGTATCACTCATGATAAGAAAGGTGAGGAGTCAGCCCAGAACTACAAGGGAGGAGCTGGTCAATGACATGAAGAGAGCCGGGATCAGAGTTTCAAAGGTCATTGTCGGTAGAACACTATGCCGTCATGGTTTCAAATCATGAATTTATACCATCTTCTATATATGCACTTTGCCACTATTACATTGTGATTATAATCATTGAATTAATAAAGATTTATACTTTATGATAGGTTCCCCTGCTCAAGTCATCACATGTCCAGGCCCGTCTAAAGTTTGCCAATTACCATCTGGATGATTCAGAGGAGGCATGGGAGAAAGTAATGTGGTCAGATGAGAACAAAGTAGAACTTTTTGGTCTAAACTTCACTCGTTGTGTTTGGAGGAAAAAGAAGTATGAGTTGCATCCCAAGAACACCATCCCTACTGTGAAGCATGGGGGTGGTAACATCATGCTTTGGGGGTGCTTTTCTGCGAAAGGGAACAGGACGACTGCACTGTGTTAAGGAGAGGATGAATGGGGCCATTTATTGTGAGATTTTGAGCAACAACCTCCTTCCCTCAGTCAGAGCATTGAAGATGGGTCATGACTGGGTCTTCCAAAATGACAACGACCTGAAGCACACAGCCAGGATAACCAAGGAGTGGCTCCGTAAAAAGCATATCAAGGTTCTAGAGTGGCCTAGCCACTCTCCAGACCTAAATCCAATAGAACATCTTTGGAGGGAGCTGAAACTTTGTGTTGCTCAGCGACAGCCCCAAAACCTGACAGATCTAGAGGAGATCTATGTAGAGGAGTGGGCAAAAATCCCCCATGCACTGTGAGCAAAGCTGGTCAAGAACTACAGGAAATGTTTGACCTCTGTAATTGCAAACAAAGGCTTCTGTACCAAATATTAACACTGATTTTCTCAGGTGTTCAAATACATATTTTCAGCAGTGCAAGACAAATAAATTCAGTAAAAATCATACAATGTGATTTTCTGATGATTTTTTTTAATTCTGTCTGTCAAAGTGGGAATGCACCTACAATGTGAATTTCAGACCCCTCCATGATTTCTAAGTGGGAGAACTTGCAAAATTGCAGGGTGTTCAAAAACTTCTGTTTCTCACTGTATACTTCATAGTAGCCCAATGTTCTGTCTCCACCGTAAGCATTTCACTGCCCACCGTAAGCATTTCACTGCCTGTGTTCTTTGTAGGATTTCAACAACACTATGTCAAGATCAAGCGAAAAATGCTTCACACTGACAGACATTGGAGCACAACTTTATATGTTTTTACTTTTATCATACATTTCTTGGCTTATGTTTTAATTGCTTTTGCTTCTTTAAAGTACACAAAATCTCAATTGGGGCAGCAGAGAAGATTCAGCTATATGTAAATAAAATGGTCTGCTCTTTTATGACTCAAAACTAAAGCTCAGTATGTTTCTTTCTTCCTTTTGGTTTTTATGCATGCAAAACTATCTGTGATAGCATGAAGAAAGGTCAAAAGATAAACTTCATTCTAAGGGTGGGTTCACACTAGCATTATGGAGTCCGTTATGGCTTTCCATTATAACAGGGTTATAATGGAACATAACAGAATCCCTAAGACAGATCCATTTTGATGCCCATAGACTTGCATTATGACGGAATGCAAAACGGCATTCCGTTTGCTCTCCGCCCTAATAGAAGTCTATGGGAATCAAAATGGATCAGTTTGGTGTCACGAGGGTGTCAAGAACCACGCCTGACTCCCGTTATACCCGGGGTCAGGAAGTCACAGCGGTTGGCTGCGCGCTCTATGTAGTAAGATAGGGCTGTTTCCTTATGGTAGCTTTCTGGGTTTGCTTTGCAACCCTTTTTGGCTCACTCAGGGATCCGTAGCTCCTTCTCCTCAGCTGTTCCTTGTCCAGCACTCCCAACCTCCTTATATTAGCCTCTCACACTTCTCTGGTTGCCAGATATAGAGCTTCCTGCCTGTACTTCTATACTGACCCACTGGAGCTGTGTTGCTGCGTTCTCTGGTTTTTGGTCCAGAACGTTTCCCTCCGGATCCCTGTTGGACCTTTGTGGTCTGCTGTGGTCGCCCACCTGGGTTTATGTGTTTGTCTGTATTGTCTGTCCTGTCCCTGGTGTTTTCCTCTTAGTGTCAGTGGTGCGGACTAGCGATCCCACCGGCCCGTTCACTATCTAGGGCTCATTTTAAGGGAAAGCCAGGGTTTAATCACGTGATCGCCACACGGGTGAGGAACCCGTCTAGGGACGTCAGGGCAGTCAGGTGCCAGCCGCAAGGTGAGTCAGGGGTCACCACCTTTCCCTCTCCCTTGGGTAGGGCTTTCCCTTTTCCCTCCCTGTGCGTGACGCCGGTCATTACATTTGGTTCCCGTTATGCAAGACAGAAAACAAACTTTGTTTTCCGTCTTGCATAACGGTACCCAGACGGATCCGTATAGACGTCTATTAGGATGGAGCAAAACGGAATGCCTCTTAAAGGCTTCCATTTTGCATTCCATCATATGGTTTCCGTTATGTTCCATTATAACCCTGTTATAACGGAAAGCCATAACGGACTCCATAACGCTAGTGTGAACCGACCCTAAGGGTTTATTTATAAAGGAAGATTATTGGGATAATTATCGAGAACAAACATTCATATGAAGACATGTCCCCAATATTTTCATTTTAACGTGCTGCCACCCAACAAAAGAGCAAAATGCTCATTTGTAGGGTGATCTATAGTTTAAGTGACACATAAAGTAATTGTTTGTTGTCAGCACATTCATTGTCGTGTAAACAGCGATGTGCTGCCAACAGATCTCTATGTGGATGACTCCTACATGCAACTACAGCTTGACAAGTGGACAATGATCAAGAGTAGATTTGAGCAAATTTAAAAAAATATATATTTGGCTAGTTCACCAAATTTTCTAAAAAGATTTGATTTGATCCAAATTTATTTGTGATGAATCATGTAAAAAAACAGCTATTTCCTGGCTGCTGAGAGCCTGCATAGTAGTGTATGTCAGCAGCACGGTGGCTCAGTGGTTAGCACTGGTGCCTTGCAGCGCTGGGGTCCTAGGTTCGAATCCAACCAAGGGCAACATCTGCATGGAGTATGTATGTTCTCCCCGTGTTTGTGTGGGTTTCCTCTGGGTACTCTGGTTTCCTCCCACACTCCAAAGACATACTGATAGGGACCTTAGATTGTGAGCCCCATTGGGGACAGTTGGATGATAATGTCTGTAAAGCGCTGCGGAATTAGTAGCGCTATATAAGTGTGTATAATAATATTAATAGAACACTGTGCATGGCATATACATGCATATGGAGTCCACTGTGCTAGTGAAACTGTACTGTAAGTATGACACGCAGATGATAGGCATTATTGTTAGAATCACTTTACACTTAGTGTTATTGTCAAGAAGAAACACACTCCTTTTACACCGCTGTTAGCTGATTCCACATAGATTTCTACAAAACCTATTCTGTCACTAGTGTTGAGCGCGAATATTCGAATCGCGAATATAACCACTTCGAGAATTTGTGAATATTTAGAGTATAGTGCTATATATTCGTATTTGCGAATAGTGTTGATTATTCTAATCACAAATTTATTGCAAATTTATTCTGTTTTTACAGATCATTGCCCTGTATATCATCCTATATAAAGTGACCTTAACTTTCTTTGCATTCATTCACAAAAGGTATTTTATTTTCAATGAAATCTCTACTGTAAATTGATAGCAGTGCTGATCCCTTAAAATTCAATGCATTACTAATTTGCATGTCATTGGCATGTATATCATGCCAATATGTGGGAAAATTAGTAGTGTTGAACGAGCATGCTCGGCCGAACACTAGTTCGGTTCGAGCATCTCGATGCGCTGCCCATGGCGGTACATGGCCGAGTACCGCATGTGCTCGAGCGTAATGCTCGAGTCTCCACCCCGCACGTTTGTTGGCTGGCACGCACTGTAATGCCTTAGCCATGTTGGCTACTGGCATTACAGTGATTGGCTGGCCGGAACGCTTCATCGGGTGCTATAAATCTCTGACAGGGGCAGACTGACTATTCGGGCCCTGGGTCATGTACCGAGGGCCCGAGGCCATTAGGGGGCCCCGCCGCTCTTCCTGCAGGGCTGATTCGAGTATACTTAGCAGCATACTACTCATAATACTCACTCTATCTCTCACTACTTCTTCTCCAAAGACAACCAGGCCACCTGGCTGGATCGCATCGGCAGCGTAATTACGTCGCTCTGAGCCTCCGCCTGCTCCGCTCTGAGCCTCCGTCTGCTTAGTGGGAGGAGCAGTCGCGTGATGCAGTGAGTGACGTACATTACCCTGCCTTCCGGCCGACCGTCCTACTGCCCTGCTATGCTGAGATAGTGACTGTTAACTTACTTGTGTCTACAGTACAGTCAGAGTGAGTAGTGGCTGGTAGTTGGCACTTGGTGCAAGAAATAACCTAAATGAGGGGGTCCTAATGTAAAATTATAAATATTCATGCATCATATTTTTTTTTACTGAGCCGAGCTGAGCCGATAACCTATTGAACATATAAAAAAGTGCAACTGCAAACTGCAGTGGATTAGTGGAAGGGAGTAGGGAGCGATATAAGGCCTCTCAGATACTGTGTGCAGTAGCAGTAGGCTTCATGATGGCACCACAATACTCTGCCTCTGTTTGGTTACATGCACAGAGCTATTTTCCCAGAAGCATTGCTTCTAGAATAGAATACTAGCTCTGTGCAAGTCAAAGTGTGTGCATATAACTTACAAAGGAGCATATGATTCCACCGTTTTTTTCCCCTTAAGAGCAACCACTCTGTACAAAACAGAGCCATAATACAAGTGTGTGCATGTGCATGCCATGAGCATGAGGCTTACGTTGAACACTGTCTCAATGGGAAAAGTAACTGCATGCAAACAGCAGAAGAGGTGTTCAGGGGTTCACAGTACCTTGTAGGAGTCTGGAGTCGAGTTCTGACATTCTATGTGCTGCTATGACGCCCCCTTCCATTTACGGATTGTCTGTGATCTTCATGTTGTCTCCATCCCCCTTCATATGCCCAATAACAGTGTGTCATCCAAAGATCCCCCATAACAGTGTTATCCACAGATCCCCCATAACAATGTGTGTCATCCGATCCCCCATAACAGTGTGTGATCCACAGATCCCCCATAACAGTGTGTCATCCACAGATCCCACATAACAGTGTGTCATCCACAGATCCTCATAACATTACATCATCCGACGATCCCCTATAAGGCCTCTTTCACACTACCGTATGGCTATTTCAGTATTTTGCGGTCCGTTTTTCACAGATCCGTTGTTGCGTTTTTTTTTGTTTCTGTTCCGTTTTTCCGTATGGCATATACAGTATGCAGTACTTACATAGAAAAAATTGGTCTGGGCATAACATTTTCAATAGATCATTTCGCAAAAACGGAACGGATACGGAAGACATATGGATGCATTTCCGTATGTGTTCAGTTTTTTTTGCTGAGCCATTGACTTGAATAGAGCCATGGAACGTGATTTGCGGGCAATAATAGGACATGTTCTTTCTTTCAACAGAATGGAAAAATGGAAATACGGAAACAAAATGCATACGGAGTACATTACAGTGATTGGCATTGCAGTGGTTGGCTAAGTCCTGTGTCCAGTGTGTTACAAAGTCCTGCATCCTGTGCGTTACAAAGTCCTTTGTCCTGTGCGTTACAAAGTCCTGAGTCCATTGCGTGACAGACTCCTGCGTCCAATGCGTTGCAAAGACAGGCACATCTACTCACAGGTTACATAAGCTGGCCATACACCTATAGATTATCTGCAGATTTTCTATGGTTGGAAAAAGTGCAACAGATTCCTCCATCTACACTAAACTGTGCGGAAATCTCCCACTGGGCCAAGCTTCAGTATACTGCTAGCCGGCCCCACTGGCTGTTAAAATACCTGAGCAATGCCTGCATCCAATTAGATTGTTAAGGTATTTTGAGAGCCAGCAGGGCTGTCTAGCAAGATGCTGAAGCTTAGCCCAGTGGAAGATTTCTCCATCTGCACAGATTAGCGTAGATGGAGAAACCTGCTGCACTTTATCTATCTGACCATAGAAAGTCTGCAGATAATCTATAGGTGTCTGGCCAGCCTTACTCTCGTTCACCTCCCCACTTAATCTTGTTGGCAAATCTAGCAGCTTTCTGTCCTTCAGAGACCGGTGAAAAACACCTTCCAACAAACTAATATTTTTTGCAACTGTCCACGTCAGGGATAATTATTCCTCATTTTTATCATCAGGTATGAAAATATTGGCAAAGTCTGGAACTTATAAACACAAAAGTGGTGCTATGAAAAGAAAGTAGTCAAAGAAAACAAAATGAGGCATCTACTAGCAAAATGGATTCATTCTTTGTTAAAAAAAGAGATGATGTTCCTCATGAAGATGCTACTGTTGAGATCAGTGATGAACCAATGGAATCTGTGACAGAAGAAGATGTAGATCTTGAAACAGAGTCAAATGTTGAAATTGATTTACTGACTGAAGAAGATACACTGGAACCTACTCCTGCCAAAATGCCATCAGAAATGGAAAAATCACCATTAAAAGAAGATTACTTTCTCTTTACACAAGACTTGCATAAAGCAGGAATTACCATGGAAATGTTTTGGGACTTCCACCCTAACCAGCCAACAGAAAATATACCATTTAATGGTAATGTTGGCTATTACCGAAAAGGCTTACAAGGGCCCAGCGTTCACAGAAAATGGGTCACTTTTCATGAGAAAAAGAAAAGCATAGATTGTTCCATCTGCTTATATTATGGCCAGGAAAAGTATAAGCAGACTCAGTTAATACAGGGTTGTAGCGACTGGAGACACATCACAACAAGATTATCGGGACATGAAAACTCTCAATGCCATAAACCTGCAAGTGATGCTTTATTTGGCAATATGAGAGGCAAGTCCATTAACCACAAATTATTAGGTAGTCAGATGTAGTGATGGACGAACATCTGACGGGACCGTTCGCAAACGCAATCGCGGAAACACAATCAAATGTTCGCGAAGCGCAAGTTCGCAGCGGTCCCATTCATTTTATTGGCAGGTGAACCTGAAAAACCTTTAGCTCATATTTGCAGCCAAAAAATAATTACTAGACGTGCACAAATAGTCCCACAACATGGACAGTCACATACCAGATGTATTATTCGAATTTGCGATCTCCATTTATAATTTTTTTCAATGCAAAATATCGGCAATATAATTTTCGCGTATGCGCATGCACAAATGCACTATACAGTACACAAATGCACTATAAAGAAAGTATATTGGTATATCACACCCATTTTTTTTTTGGGGGGGGGGGGTGACTGGTATATCACACCAGTAGAAATTATTTGTTCCAATAACGCTTGTACCTCTATATACCTGCAGTATCGCAGCAGAACCGCACACAACTGCTGCACAATACAAATGCACTATAATATACTTTCTAACATAGAAAGTATAGTATAACATTGTACAAGGAAGGCAATCCATTAGAATATACGTAAAGATAAATATTAACCTTTAATAATGTTACTATAAGAGTCCATTGACACATCCATAAGTGTGGCAATGTGCATTCCGCAATTTGTAGACTGCACATCGTCAGCACTATAATAGAAAATGCCTAATCTTGTCTCCAATTGCGGACAAGAATAGGACATGTTCTATTTTTTTGCAGAAACGGAAGCACAAATGTGGAAGTGCGTATTCGAAAATGCAGATGCGGATCCACAAATGCGGATGCGGACAGCACATTACAGCCCCATTGAAAATGAATGGGTCTGCACAGTTCCGCAAAATTGCAGAACGGATACGGCTCATTTTGTGGACGTGTGATCGGAAAAGATATCCATCAAAATGAAAATAAATGTAATTATTAAAATTAAGCAAAAAGAATAGATGTGGTAGGCAATAACAAGTGCTCGGCGGCACCAAATCAGAAACCATTTGTCCTACCACAATCCGGGGGGTTCCAGTGCACATCCATGAATCCTGGAGTCAAAGCATAAAACATTTATCCCTGGGCTAGAAGATGATGTGGTATTGAAGGACAGGATGGGCAAAAAACTGTCCCTGATATTGCCCTACGGGGGGTACTATTCTGGCCCTGATAGCCTAACCACAGACCACTC
Organism: Bufo gargarizans; assembly: GCF_014858855.1. Classification (NCBI taxonomy): domain Eukaryota; kingdom Metazoa; phylum Chordata; class Amphibia; order Anura; family Bufonidae; genus Bufo; species Bufo gargarizans. Next base: position 93,881,491 of record NC_058088.1, on the reverse strand, counting down.
GCCCTAATAAGAGTAACCCCGTCCGGAACCTTACCCTATATAAAAATGGCCCTAGTAAGCCCCTAGCCCCTAGGCCCCTGACTTCCAGGTGATCACTATATAGATCTATGTGTTTTTGACTCATTATAAAAGCATATTATAAGTATATTGCACCCCTCTGTGTATCACACATATACAGGGAGTGCAGAATTATTAGGCAAGTTGTATTTTTGAGGATTAATTTTATTATTGAACAACAACCATGTTCTCAATGAACCCAAAAAACTTATTAATATCAAAGCTGAATATTTTTGGAAGTTGTTTTTAGTTTGTTTTTAGTTTTAGCTATTTTAGGGGGATATCTGTGTGTGCAGGTGACTATTACTGTGCATAATTATTAGGCAACTTAACAAAAAAAAAAATATATACCCATTTCAATTATTTATTTTTACCAGTGAAACCAATATAACATCTCAACATTCACAAATATACATTTCTGACATTCAAAAACAAAACAAAAACAATTAAGTGACAATTATAGCCACCTTTCTTTGCAAGGACACTCAAAAGCCTGCCATCCATGGATTCTGTCAGTGTTTTGATCTGTTCACCATCAACATTGCGTGCAGCAGCAACCACAGACTCCCAGACACTGTTCAGAGAGGTGTACTGTTTTCCCTCCTTGTAAATCTCACATTTGATGATGGACCACAGGTTCTCAATGGGGTTCAGATCAGGTGAACAAGGAGGCCATGTCATTAGTTTTTCTTCTTTTATACCCTTTCTTGCCAGCCACGCTGTGGAGTACTTGGACGCGTGTGATGGAGCATTGTCCTGCATGAAAATCATGTTTTTCTTGAAGGATGCAGACTTCTTCCTGTACCACTGCTTGAAGAAGGTGTCTTCCAGAAACTGGCAGTAGGGCTGGGAGTTGAGCTTGACTCCATCCTCAACCCGAAAAGGCCCCACAAGCTCATCTTTGATGATACCAGCCCAAACCAGTACTCCACCTCCACCTTGCTGGCGTCTGAGTCGGACTGGAGCTCTCTGCCCTTTACCAATCCAGCCACGGGCCCATCCATCTGGCCCATCAAGACTCACTCTCATTTCATCAGTCCATAAAACCTTAGAAAAATCACTCTTGAGATATTTCTTGGCCCAGTCTTGACGTTTCAGCTTGTGTGTCTTGTTCAGTGGTGGTCGTCTTTCAGCCTTTCTTACCTTGGCCATGTCTCTGAGTATTGCACACCTTGTGCTTTTGGGCACTCCAGTGATGTTGCAGCTCTGAAATATGGCCAAACTGGTGGCAAGTGGCATCTTGGCAGCTGCACGCTTGACTTTTCTCAGTTCATGGGCAGTTATTTTGCGCCTTGGTTTTTCCACACGCTTCTTGCGACCCTGTTGACTATTTTGAATGAAACGCTTGATTGTTCGATGATCACGCTTCAGAAGCTTTGCAATTTTAAGAGTGCTGCATCCCTCTGCAAGATATCTCACTATTTTTGACTTTTCTGAGCCTGTCAAGTCCTCCTTTTGACCCATTTTGCCAAAGGAAAGGAAGTTGCCTAATAATTATGCACACCTGATATAGGGTGTTGATGTCATTAGACCACACCCCTTCTCATTACAGAGATGCACATCACCTAATATGCTTAATTGGTAGTAGGCTTTCGAGCCTATACAGCTTGGAGTAAGACAACATGCATAAAGAGGATGATGTGGTCAAAATACTCATTTGCCTAATAATTCTGCACTCCCTGTAGATATGTCCATGTGCTGAAATGTCCATGTGCTGAAATGTCTCAATTGGCTGTCCTGTACCACCTGACACTGATGGCCAGTTTGCATTGTTCGCCCGTGAACATATGCGAGCTGCCAGCGAGGCACAGGTAATCCCTGCCTGTGCGCGAGCCAGTCTGAAAACAAGTGCGATCAGTGGGAGCAGGCAGTTCCGAGAACAGCCACCGGGGGCCTTCATCAGGCTGTTCTTGGAACTGCCTGCTCCCGGTGACCGCATTTGTTTTCAGACCGGCTCGCGGCACAGGCACAGGTAAGGGCTTACCTGTGGCTCGCCGGACTTGTAAAAAAAAAAAACTGCCCACATATGTTCGCGGGCGAACAATGTGAACTGGCCATCACTGCCACCTGATTGATGTGTCATGGGTCAAAGTTCTTCATAATGTAAAAGAATATGGCGGGCGCGAATTTCTCTATATGTTCGGCGAATCGTGATCACGCAAAGTTCGCCGCGAAATGACCGCCGGGCAAACCGCAAGGCCATCTCTACTCTCTATTACCTACATCATAATTTCTTTCAGCAGAAGAGAGTTTTTTAGAGAAAAAAGCACAAGGGCGCCATTTGCTAGGAGAAGAACCCTGCAACAAAACTGCTCCAACCCCTACCTCTGATGCGTCAACTTCCAAAATAAATGGTTGTTACACATCCGGTTGCAGCAGAAGAGGAGCAGAAGCAAAACATTCCTTTATTGCTAAAAAAGCATTTAATGCTTCTTCAGACCAGACTGAGAAATCCACGCCTTTCTTAGTCATATCAGTTTAACAAAAGTTGAGTAATTCAAGATAAATTTACGGTAGTAGTTGGTGAACCCCAAAAATCGCATGAGTGCCTTCAGATCTTCGGGTCGATCCCAGTACAACACAACACAGACTTTTTCCGGATCCATACAAAAACCCGAAGATGAGAGTAGGTACTCTAGGAATTGCACTTCAGGGACCTCAAATACACACTTCTCCATTTTGGCATACAATGTATTCTCTCTTAGGATCTGTAAGACCTGTCTCATGTGATCTTTATGTGTCTCCATATCAGGGGAATAAATTTAAATATCATCTAGATAAACCACCACAAACCTGCCCACGAGATGATAAAAGATGTCATTGATGAAGTGATGAAAAACCGCAGGAGCATTGGACAAACCAAAAGGAATAACCAGATTCTCAAAATGACCCTCAGGAGTATTAAAGGCCATTTTCCATTTGTCCCCTTGCTTGACTCTTATCAGATTGTATGCCCCCCCCCCCCCCCCAAATCCAACTTAGAGAACACCTTGGCACCGACAATCTGATTGAATAAATCTGGGATCAAAGGAAGGGGATAGGTATCACAGATAGTGAAGCGATTAAACTAATGGAAGTCCAAACATGGCCTAAGAGTTCCATCCTTTTTTTTTAACAAAGAAGAACCCAGCCACCATTGCTGATTTGGATGGTCTAATATGACCTTTAGCCAAACTCTCGGTGATATACTCTCGCTTGGCTACTCTTTAGGGTTCAGAAAGAATATAGAACCAAGACTTTGGCAATCTAGCTCCGGGAATAAGGTTGACGGGGCAATCATACTGCCGATGAGGAGACAACTCCTGGTCTCCACCCTCAGAGAATACATCAAATGATTCCGAAAGGAAAGGAGGTAACATTTTAGTAGTTACAACAGAAAGTGACGTGCTATAACAGTTGTCAAGGCAGAAATCACTTCATGGTAACCATGAACCTTAACCATGGTAAACCTAACACCAGAGGAGCAGGCAATCCACCCAGCACAAAACATTAAATGGATTCAATATGAGAATCTCCCACCTTTAGGTGAATGTCCTGCACCATTTGAGACAGACAGTTTTGAGAGAGAGAGGCGGAATCAATCGCAAACACAGAAATATTTTTGTCTAATGCGCTTGTTGTCAAACCATGCATACGGACAAACTAGCCATCTACTAAGTTAAACCCTGCCCCACTGTCAATAAATACTTCAATTTCCACAGTTTTGGAATCTAGCGCCACCTTGGCAGGCAGGTAAAATCGGGTACTACTGGTGAAAGACAAAAGTACATTCTCAACTTCCCCATCCACACTACCTACAGTGAGAAGAGGATTAGACCCATTAGGACTTTTATTTCTCTTTTCACCTTGATGTTTAACATAAGGACATTCATTAACAAAATGTCCTCCTTGACCACAGAAAAAGCAAAGTCTTTTCTTAACCCTAAAGTATTTTCACCTGGTCCAAGTGCGACCTGACCCAATTGCATTGGCTCATCACCAGACACGAGCTCCAGTGTCTCTTTACCCAGAGTGTCATAAGAGACCGCTTCCCTGCATGATAATACGTCCCGAGCGAGAACAACTTTAGATCTCTCCCTCAGGCGTCTATCAATATGCAATGCCAGAGACATGGCCGCCTCTAATGACTCTGTGTGTGTGTGAAATGCCAAGGCGTCCTTCAGGTCCTCAGACAGTTCTTGACAAAATTGACTACGGAGAGCTAGGTCATTCCACTCCGTATCAGTTGCACACTTCCTAAATTCAGAGCAATAAGACTCAGCTGAACACTCTCCCTGCTGCAAGCAGCACAACTTATATTCGGCCGTGAAACCCGCACTGGGTCATCGTTAATAAGTCCCAGAGCTCTGAAAGATTAATCTACTGACCGGAGGGATTGTGAACCAGTCGGCAAAGAGAAAACTCAAGACTGAGCGTAACCTTTCAGCAATAAAATAATAATCCCCACTCTCTGACTCTCGTCCCCAGAAGAGCTAGGACGCAGTCTGAAATATAATTTGCACAATTCCCTGAACCGAACAAAGTTGTCACTTCCCCCGGAAAACCTATCCAGGAGAGCACGGCAGGCCTGGTTCACGCTGCCGGAACCCACCGCCTGTGGTCTCTGAAACTGTGCTTCGGCCGTGCGGAGGTCAGCCACCTCCAATGACAGCCCCCGCATATGATCGACCAGTGCAGAAACAGTATCCATAGCTGCACTGATAATACCAAGGATAACGGTTTAGGGGGTTGATAATGTCACAGGTTAAGAGGAAGGAAAAACACCAAATACACACCACAACGAATAGACAACAATCTAGGTCTCAAAAGCTAAGGAAGATGGAAGGTGACCTCTTAGTGATCCCTAGGCCTTTCCCTAACTCCTGCCAATATGAGCAGATCCTGATGGTGGAAATACTCATGCACCGGATACTTAAAGCCCTGATAAAACTGATGAGCCCTAGGATAGGTAGCAGGGGATGATACAACTGGTTCCTTTGAGAATGAAGGAACCTGTATCTCCCTGAGGCCTAGAAACAACACACACCAGCTAATAAGAAACAGCGAAGGCAACAAGTACTTAGCTTAGAGATGTATGGAGAAGCAGGAGATCCAAGACAAACCAGCACTAGCAACTCCAAGCAGAAACCATCAACCACATGGTCAGCAGTGTGAGGCGGATATAAATAGAGCCTCATCGCTGATAACGAGGAGAGGTGAGATCCTACCAAACAACAACATACATAAAGGAAAACAGAGAGACCTGTCAGATAGCCTCACGTGCAGCAAGTCTATCCAATCTTCTCACCTCTCTCACAGAAGGGACCGTGACACAGACTCCCTGTGCGTGTCACTACAAGTCACAGTGTTCTACACGACTATATATGCTCTCTGCAGCCAGGAAATAGCTGTTTTTTTTTTTTTTTAACGTGATTCACTGCAAATAAATTCAGATTGATTCAAATCTTTTCGGAAAATTTTCTAGTAGTGATGAATGAATGAAAAGTGTTTGAACCACTTTGCCTATGAAGGCTTCTCTATGAGATAACTATGCCAGCACTAAAGGATGGGAGCAGGGAAGCTACAGAGCATGTTAATCCACCACTGAATGGAGGAAAATGGCTCAACCTTTTCAATTTTTTTTGTACGGAGTCATATTTTTATGTACAGTAAAAGACAACAGATTTCCCAGTTTCTTACATTTTTCTTACATATTTAGACTAAATGAATTGATTTATACAGTACGTAGCAAAATATATTTTGATTGTTATATATCACCTTTAACCATTGCTCGGTGAAAGATTTTTAAAAAATTGTAACTTGCAATTATTATAAATCTTTCAATAGTGCTCCATTGATTCTCAGTAGCAATTCACGTCTTCACATCTTGCTCCTTACATGTTGTTGGCTTAAAAGGCATCTGTTTTTTACTCGTTCCATTGTTTTTACAATATCTCATTATTATTGTTATTAAGTTATTAGCTAACATCTGTATCTCTGATAGCATTGCTATCATAATCATGCTCAGGTAAAATGTGACATTAGAGAATTGAGAAACAAGTTCTGCATAAGAAATGAATGAACAGAAGAATCTTACAGTATAACAAAAAGCTAATGACTATTATAATGAGCTCAGTGAATATAGGTATGTAATAAGTTGCATTTGACAGTTCCCATTTGAGTGTTTAAATGGAGAAAATACTAGTGAGGAATGTAAAATAATAAATGGGAAAAAAAAACAAAAAAACTCATGCTCCATTTTCAAAGCCAGTGCAAGTTATTAATATAAAAAAACAAACAAAAAAAAAACATCAATTCAGCTATGTATGTATGATCTACATATTGTGAGACAGTGACAGGTCTCATGCAGGTTGGAGGCAAGGAAGGGGTGGATAGTGCGGTCCACGCCCCTATTCCACCACAGGTGAGATATATAAGGCTGGCATCAAGCACCTCCCAGGGTGTCAGAAGGGGGGAACTGTGTTACCTGTAGACAGAGGCCTGGAGGCTCTGACTGTGTGGTCTCAGCTGGGCAAGGCTGAGGGACCACAAGGCTGGGAGATAGCCTGGAGGTGGGGGACAAAGCGACGCCTGGGAGGGTCACAGGGCTATAGTCAGGCAGACTACTGAGCCCCAATCCCCCACAAGAGACATTGGTCTGGTGGACAGAGGCCTGGAGGCTCTGTCTGTGTGGTCTCAGCTGGGCAAGGCTGAAGGACCATGAGGCTGGGAGATAGCCTGGAGTTGGGGGACGCAGCGACGCCTGGGAGGGTCGCAGGGCCATAGTCAGGCAGACTACTGAGCCCTAATCCCCCACAAGAAACAGTGAACTGGAGACAGTGGGCATACTGTACAAAGCCGCACAAGTTCACAGGGTGTGAACTGAGACCTAGGTGAGTCAGGAAACTCTGTGTTAGTTAGAGCCTTAGTGTTTACTATTTTATGTGGATGTCACGTGTGTTATGTGAAGCTACGACTTCATGATGACCTGTATTGGTTGGAGTTTTAAATAAATGCACTGTTTGGACCTGAAACCTGGTGTCCTAAAGTCGTATATGTGAGAATGACCCCCGGAAAAGAGCTAACCCCCTACAATATATATCCTCAGATACATCATTAGGGATGAGCGAACACAGACCGCCACCTTCGGGACTGTACCGGACATTTGGGTGTCCGTGTACTGAACCCAAACCCAGATTTTGGCGCCAGAATCCGTGTCCGGGTTTGTTGTTCATACTTTAAATAAAGCTTGTTGAAAGGCTGCAGTGCAGCCAATCAACAAGAGATTAAGCTGTGGGCATTTGGAAGCCTTCACAGTCATGCCTAGTATTAGCATAGCTGTGATTGGAAGGCACACCATGTGACTATGCATGAATAAATGCTGGATCACATGGTGTGCCGCCATTCTGCTGACTAGAGTAGGGACAGGACGCTGCTGCAGGCAGGTAGAGTGTTAGGCCATTATTTTTATTTTTTTATAAGTGGGGTGCAATATAGCTCCTTTGCACCAGTGAGACATAAATATCATACTAAGTGTGACTTATTGGCATTTTTGTCCTGTGCAATCCTACTCCTTTGCACCAGTGACAGGGAGATTTTTTTTTTTATCAACTATGTTTTTATTGACAAAAGTATTCATAAAGTCAACATTTATAGCTTTTGATTCATAGAATGAATAAAGGAGTTACATACTACAATACAACAGTATCAGACATTTACAAATAAGTTTAGGTGAAGTAACAGTTGAATTGCCGTCAGACTCGGCTCTCACAAATATCAGATGCAGGAACTGATTTGTGTAAACCATATCAGAGAAATAGTAATCAGTACTCCACTAAACAGTGATAAATGAACAGAATACAATATGATAAAGATTTTGTAAAAGTAAAAAAAGAGGAAAATACAGTAGAAGGAAAAAGGAAGGACAAAAAGAGATGAGGAAGGGTGGGGGGGGGGGTATCTCACAGTAAGCTTGCATCAAAAATCGCTGCATTGGCTTCTGAGCATATTACTTGTTCAATGTGCAGTAGGTGGAGGACAACCAGGGTTTCCAAATCAGGAGGTATTTGTGGTGGGACCTAGATGATCTGCTGCACATCTCCTCAAATCTACATATTTGGCCTACTTTCTCCAACCACTGATCTAACATGGGAGGTGATGTATCTAACCATCTCAGGAGAACCAGGGACCTGGCAGCCATCAGCAATTGGTTGTTAAGTTTGAAGAGGAAGGTCTGTAGTTTTCCGAGACACAATCTAGAAGAGCAATAGAAGGAGTTAAAGCTAAATGTTTATCCCTGAATTCATTTATCACTCGCTCCACTTCACCCCAAAAAGGTCTAATCATAGAGCAAGACCACCATAGGTGGGTGAGTGAGCCAATCTGTGTTTTGCATCTCCAGCATAGGTTTGTGGATGATAGACCATGGGTATAAAGGAATTCAGGTGTCTTATACCATCTAGAGACAATTTTATATTGAGTTTCCTGCAACCGAACACACCTGGAGAATCCATGTGAATTTTGTAGTATGTGGGTTTTTTCCGCATTTGACAGAGTGACATGTAGTTCCTTTTCCCAAGAGGTTATATACCCTGGTGTGCCGGTGTCCATGACATCTCTACATGTGCAGTTTTGACAGCTTTTTCTTACGGCCTTCAGGTGCAGATATGGATAACTCAAAATTTGTCTTTTCCTTAAGTGTAAAGAACCTCTCAACAAATTCCCTACAACAGCTATTAAAATGAGCTATATGTAAGAATGTGAGTGAAAATTTTGGTAAGTATTCCTTCATATTCACTAGGTTAGGAACCACTCCGCCCGCAAGGAACTCCTCCACCGATATGTGGTCTAAATGTTCCCACATTGGCCCCAAGGATGGTGAGTCTTTCTCTACAACCACAGGTATCAGGTTTGCCGGAAGTAACGGAGAAGGTGTTGGGGCCAGATGAGGGGCAAGTAAGTTTCAGGTGCTGGGAGATGGCACTATGATACTGGCACATTATGGGGGAAGATGGCACTATGATACTGGCACATTGGGGGGAGATGGCACTTTGATACTGGCACATTGGGGGAGATGGCACTATGATTCTGGCACATTGGGGGGAGATGGCACTATGATACTGGCACATTGGGGAGGAGATGGCACTATGATACTGGCACATTTGGGGGAGATGACACTATGATACTGGCACATTGGGGGATGGCACTATGATACTGGAACATTGGGGGATGGCACTATGATACTAGCACATTATGGGGGAGATGGCACTATGATACTGGCACATTGAGGGGGGAGATGGCACTATGATACTGGCACATGGGGGGGAGGAGAGAGGCACTGAACACTTGATAATGGCACATGGGGGAAGATAGGCACTTGATACTGGCACATTGGGAGGAGATAGGCACTTTATACTGGCATATTGGGGGGAGGAGAGAAGCACTTGATACTAGCACATGATTGGGGGGCATCTATGGGGACACTTATTGGCACATTATTGGGGGAACTATGGGGTTCCTTTTTTACTGGCAGATTATTGGGTGGCACTGTGGGGCCACTTCTTACTAGCACATTATTGGGAAGTATTATGGGGGTCCCTTTTTACTCACACATTATTGGGTGGCACTGTGGGGCCACTTCTTATTGGCACATTGGGAGCACAACGGAACAGTATTGGGGGTGGTAGAATGATTTGCCCAGAAGATGCGAGGATGATGGAAAAGTAGTAGTAAAATATATTTGTTTTTTAAATCAAACTACAGAGACGAAAAATGGTGGTCTGGTTTGAAGGTCTGAAAGAAGAAGATGAGGAAAGAGAACATCTACATCAAAGGAGACATCACTGGATGTAAGAGGTATGCGTGCTGTATTACCCTGTATTTCTGTAGTGATAGGAGCAAGGGTGTAACAATCGCGGTCATAGAGGGTGCAACCGTGACTTGGGGAGTAGAGGCGGACGTTCAGACAAATTGACGCGGTCTGACTTTGTTTGTTACACCGTTCACACAATTCTTATGTACAGAATTCGTAGGATTCAAGATTTGAAAGATTCAATATATTCAAGAACCTTTTCGCATTCGAAAAAAAAATTTGATTCGTCCCACCTCTAACTGTAACTAAACTCTAAATGACTGTAATACACATCACAACCACTGGGTGGTGAGTGCTCCACATTTAGCTTATTGCTCAAGCTGCTTTTTCCTCTGTTTAGAGAACAGAAATGCTGGTCTCAGATATGAGATATTTATCGGCAGACCCTGCTAAATCTGTTGAGATCTATTGAGAATATTAAGTGTACGAAAGTCAAATACATGAGCTGCTGAGCTTCGTATCTAACCCTACCCTGTGTGATACTGTCTGCTGAGCTGGGTGTCTAATCCTACCATGTGTTATACTGTCTGCTCAGCTGTGTATCTAATCTTAACCTGTCTACTAAGCTATGTATCTAATTCTATCATGTGTGATACTACCTGCTGATCCATGCATCTAATCCTATCACGTGTAATAGTGTCTACTTAGCTATGTATCTAATCCTATCCTGTGTGACACTGTCTGCTGAGCTGCGTATTTACTCCTATCCTATGTGATACTGTCTGCTCAGTTGTGTATCTAATCTGGCCATGTGTGATACTGCCTGCTGGGCTGTGTATCTAATCCTATCATGTGTGATACTGTCTGCTGAGCTGTGTATCTAATTCTATCTTGTGTGATACTGTCCGCTGAGCTATGAATCTAATCCTATCCTGTGTGATACTGTCTGCTGAGCTGGGTATCTAATCCTATCATGTGTGATACTGTCTGCTACGTTGTGTATCTAATCCTATCCTGTGTGATACTGTCTGCTACGTTGTGTATCTAATCCTATCCTGTGTGATACTGTCTGCTGAGCTGTGTACCTAATCCTATTCTGTGTGATACTGTCTGCTAGGCTTTGTATCTAATCATATCCTGTGTGATACTGTCTGCTCAGCTGTGTATCTAATCCTATCCTGTGTGATACTGTCTGCTAATCTATGTATCTAATTCTATTATGTGTGATACTGACTGCTCAGCTGTGTATCTAATCCTATCATGTGTGATACTGCCTGTTGGGCTATGTATCTAATCCTATCATGTGTGATACTGACTGCTGAGCTGGATATCTTATCCTATCCTGTGTGATACTGTCTGCTAAGCTTTGTATCTAATCCTATCCTGTGTGATACTGTCTGCTAATCTATGTATCTAATTCTATTATGTGCGATACTGACTGCTCAGCTGTGTATCTAATCCTATCATGTGTGATACTGCCTGTTGGGCTATGTATCTAATCCTATCATGTGTGATACTGACTGCTGAGCTGGATATCTTATCCTATCCTGTGTGATACTGTCTGCTAAGCTTTGTATCTAATCCTATCCTGTGTGATACTGTCTGCTAATCTATGTATCTAATTCTATTATGTGTGATACTGACTGCTCAGCTGTGTATCTAATCCTATCATGTGTGATACTGCCTGTTGGGCTATGTATCTAATCCTATCATGTGTGATACTGTCTGCTGAGCTGTGTATCTAATTCTATATTGCGTGATACTATGTGCTTAGCTATGTATTTAATCCTATCATGTGTGATACTGCATGCTGAGCTTTATATCGTATCCAATCCTGTGTGATATTGTCTGGTGAGTTGTGTGTCTAATCCTATCATGAGTGATACTGTCTGCTGAGATTTGTATCTAATACTATCTTGTGTGATACTGTCTGCTCAGCTATGTATATAATCCTATTTTGTGTGATACTGTCTGGTGAGTTGTGTATCTAATCATATCATGTGTTATACTGTCTGCTATGCTTTGTATCTAATCCCATTTGGTGTGATATTGTCTGCTCAGCTATGTATCTAATCCTATCTTGTGTGATACTGTCTGCTGAGATTTGTATCTAATGCTATCTTGTGTAATACTCTCTGCTGAGTTGTGCATCTAATCCTATCATGTGTGATACTGTATGCTGGGTTGTGTATCTAATCCTATCATGTGTGATACTGTCTGCTGAGCTTTGTATCTAATCCTATTTGGTGTGATATTGTCTGTTAAGTTGTGTATCTACCTCTGTAATGTGTGATACTGTCTGCTGAGCTGTGTATCTAATCCTAAGGGTTGGGAGTGGAACTGAGGGAGGTGGGAATTTTGTTAAACAGTGGCTCATTTTAATCTCCCAGTTTTTCCTGTCTCTATCATTCCTCAAATTTTCTCTTGAGAGGAAGGTTTTATGTTAAGGAACAGATATGAGCAGGAGGTCAGATGTAGGAAGAGATAAAAAGTTTCTTGCTAGGTGCAAGAATTTGAGAGTGTTTTTGGCAGTGCAGGAAAATAGGGTCGATAGTTGTTGGAAGCAGAAACGCAGAAATATTGTTTGCAGTGAATAATTCATTAGTTACAATTCTGGTATAATTTGATTTTGTGCACTTAAGAAGTTTGAATTTTGGATGAAGACCAATGTCTCAGAAGAACCAAAGTCTTACATTTATACTTCTACGTGTGAACAATAGAGGAGGAGCTGTATTTCTTTAATCAGGGACTCATAAAAGAACAGTTGGACACAAGGATGAATAGTCAGAGCAAACAAACAGGTAAGGCTTTGTTCACATGACTGTTCAGCCTTTACATTCAACTGCTCTGTTTAGGAGCAGGAGAACGGAAAGGATGGATTTGGTACATAACTGAGCCGAACGGAAACTAAGGACTCCGTAGACTATAATGGGGTCCGTTAGGTTTCCGCTCAGAGGAAGATTTTTGAAGTAGAGACAAAAGTCCTGCATGCACAACTTTTGTCTCCGCTCTCTTCTGAGTGGAAACCTAACGGACCCTGTTATAGTCTATGGGGTCCTTAGGTTCCGTTCAGCTCAGTTATGTGCCGAATCCGTCCTTTCCTTTCTCCTGCTCCTAAACAGAGCAGGAGAATGAAAAGGCTGAATGGTGATGTGAATGAAGCCTAATAAAGACACAGGGAATGGAGACTGGAACATTGACATAAGCAGTAACTAGGCCTGGACACTTATAATAGGAAAGTTGTAAGAAGCTGTGATGCTGAATGTTGACATACCATGGCTAAACATAGCTGATTTTCAGCAAAGCCAGAAGTGAAAAAAGTAGTGGAACCCTAAAACATAAGCTTTTATAGATATCCTTAAAAATACCATAAGTGGTCAGATGTAACTCAATAATACACAAAAATACCCTTATTCAGATCAATCAAGGGCCCAGGAGTAGGTGTATGCAAGGAAACAACCATTTGAGGAAAATTCCTGACCTAGATTAAAATTTTTGTCCTGTTGGTCAGGAGAAGCTTTCTTTGTCTGACTGAAATAATTTGCTGGTTCATTTAGCGTTACTCAGGGTGCACCACGGGGAGGCGAACCAGCTGTACACCCCATACCATACTGTCACTTCACTAGACAGGAACATCTGCTCAGCTGGCCAATATCTGATTGCTCAGACCCCACACACCTACAAAAGCAATACAATTCGATCTTATAACGGTAACTTTAGAACGTGTGCAGGCTGTGGCCGTATTGCGGCCCGTATACAGCGGGTCCGCTAAACAGGGCTGCCGGCCGTGTGCACCCTACATCACGGATCACGTACCCATTCACCTAAATAGGTCCGTGATCCATGAGATGCGGTGCAGAACCCCACTGAAGCACTTCCGAGTGCTTCTGTGATGTTTCTGGCTGTGCCTCCGAACCACAAAAAAGTAGTCAGTGCACTATTTTTTTGCAGAACGGACAGATCACAGACCCTTTCAAGTGAATGGGTCTGGGACCAGTATGCAACAGATGCAAGGATGTTGCCCGTGCATTGGGGACTGCTATTGTTGTCCCCAATGCATGGAAGGGCCGGCACACGTTCGTGTGCCTTAGTCCTAAATCAAATATGTGACCTTTAAATACTTAAATTGTATTTGCTGTGTTGTTGATGACATTATTTTCAATCCGTGTATTTAAAAAATTTGGAATTATATGCTTGCTTCTTTCTCCTGCAGCGCATGTTGCAGCAGGGGTACAACAGGTCCCGGGCCCATGACAAAAAACAGCGGATTGTTAGAGGGATCCGCTTTCAACTGTGGCGTGAATTTCAAACCAGCCACCAAAAGATGGATATGTAAAAAAAATGGGCTGATCTGAAGAGGATGCACGTGGAGCAGATCAAAGAAATCTGTGATAGAAAATTCCCAGGAACAATGCTTACATTACTTTTGTATCTTCCATCAACACTCTGTAATGTAGATATATAGTTATGCAAATAATTACTTCATCCCTTTACAAATGATTACTTAGTACCTGGTGTGGCAATTACTAAATCAGCCAGTTACGATTAAATCATACATCTCTACCTCGCTGTGAGTGTATATGTGTATATGTATATATATATATATATATATATATATATATATATATACAGTCGGGGCCAAAAGTTTTGAGAATTACATAAATATTGGAAATTGGAAAAGTTGCTGCTTAAGTTTTTATAATAGCAATTTGCATATACTCCAGAATGTTATGAAGAGTTATCAGATGAATTGAATAGTCCTTCTTTGCCATGAAAATTAACTTAATCCCCAAAAAACCTTTCCACTGCATTTCATTGCTGTCATTAAAGGACTTGCTGAGATCATTTCAGTAATTGTCTTGTTAACTCAGGTGAGAATGTTGATGAGCACAAGGCTGGAGATAATTATGTCAGGCTGATTGGGTTAAAATGGCAGACTTGACCTGTTAAAAGGAGGGTGATGCTTAAAATCATTGTTCTTCCATTGTTAACCATGGTGACCTGCAAAGAAATGCGTGCAGCCATCATTTTGTTGCGTAAAAATGACTTCACAGGCAAGGATATTGTGGCTACTAAGATTGCACCTCAATCAACAATTTATAGGATCATCAAGAACTTCAAGGAAAGAGGTTCAATTCTTGTTAAGAAGGCTTCAGGGCGTCCAAGAAAGTCCAGCAAGCGCCAGGATCGTCTCCTAAAGAGGATTCAGCTGCGGGATCGGAGTGCCACCAGTGCAAAGCTTGCTCAGGAATGGCAGCAGGCAGGTGTGAGCGCATCTGCACGAAGATGGCCTGGTGTTGACACCAAAGGGCAGCAAAGAAGCCACTCTCTCTAAAAAAAAAACCCATCAGGGACAGATTGATCTTCTGCAGAAAATATGGTGAATGGACTGCTGAGGACTGGGGCAAAGTCATATTCTCTGATGAAGCCTCTTTCCGATTGCTTGGGGCATCAGGAAAAAGGCTTGTCCGGAGAAGAAAAGGTGAGCGCTACCATCAGTCCTGTGTCATGCCAACAGTAAAGCATCCTGAGACCATTCATGTGTGAGGTTGCTTCTCATCCAAGGTAGTGGGCTCACTCACAATTTTGCCCCAAAACACAGCCATGAATAAAGAATGGTACCAAAACACCATCCAACAGCAACCTCTTCCAACAATCCAAAAACAGTTTGGTGAAGAACAATGCATTTTCCAGCACGATGGAGCACCGTGCCATAAGGCAAAAGTGATAACTAAGTGGCTCGGGGACCAAAATGTTGACATTTTGGGTCCATGGCCTGGAAACTCCCCAGATCTTAATCCCATTGGGAACTTGTGGTCAGTCCTCAAGAGGCGGGTGGACAAACAAAAATCCACTAATTCTGACAAACTCCAAGATGTGATTATGAAAGAATGGGTTGCTATCAGTCAGGAATTGGCCCAGAAGTTGATTGAGACCATGCCCAGTCGAATTGCAGAGGTCCTGAAAAAAAATGGCCAACACTGCAAATACTGACTCTTTGCATAAATGTCATGTAATTGTCGATGAAAGCCTTTGAAACGTATGAAGTGCGTGTAATTATATTTCACCACATCACAGAAACAACTGAAACAAAGATCTAAAAGCAGTTTAGCAGCAAACTTTGTGAAAACTAATATTTGTGTCATTCTCAAAACTTTTGGCCACAACTGTACATAGTGTTGAGAGTGAATATTCAAATTGCTTCTTGGTGTGGATCCCACGGTAAAATTCACTGTGGTCCATTTGACCGACAAACTACACAGAGGTTCAGGTCATGGGTCAGGGTTTGACTACTGATCTCTATGTGAAAAGCACAGATAAAAACACATTGTTGCGCTTTGATAGTCATCACCCCCGCTCCCTGATTCGGTCGTTACCCTATAGCCAATTTCTTATAGTAAAGAGGATCGTGAAGGATAAATTGACTAGGGAAGTATGATTCAACGACATGGGTAAGAAATTTGCTGCCCGAGGATACCCCAAGAAACTGATTAGGGGGAGCATATTGCGAGCTGACAGTAATCCCACACCAACTCCCAGTGAGGATACTGTAAGAGCCCCCCGCATTCCCTTTATCTCACAGTTCTCTGCTGACAGTCCGCATATTGCGACTGTCATCAGAAAACACTGGAACATTATAGGGAATAGTTTTCCCCAGATTGAGGAGTTCCATACACCTCCACTATTTTCGTATCAAAGAGGGCGTAACCTAGGTGACAGGTTGGTGAAGTCTGATGTGGGCAGCGGCAGGACCAGTGTGAGGGCACTATGTGGCTCCACGCGGACTGGCTGCTACCCATGTCATCATTGTGCAAATTGTTGCCTTATGTTGAGGGGGGATTCGGCGATGACCTTACTGTTGGCCCGGTCGGTCTTGACTGTGGGACACCATCCCTTCCCGCAATGTGCACTGGTTGAATGGGTCTGTAGATAGACATGAGGGTTGACAGGACGCCTGACCCTGAGTTCCCATGTGTGCGGTGCTCGCAGATCATTGGTGAACTTGGTTGTGCATGCGATCCTGACCCATAGTCATCCGTTCAGTCCCTTTATGACATTGTTTATCTAGTTTTGTCTGGATCATGTGATAATGATCACATGACTCTAAAGTAGGAGGCCTCTACTGCACAGATATGCACACATTTGAGCACTGCCGGAGCGAGCCATCTTAGATGTGGGCTCTATTGAGTTTCTCTGCGCCTGAAAGATCGCGATGTTTAGTGCTCTTGCTCATGCGCAGAAGCCGGATGGGGACGCCACTAAGACCGCGTGCTCGGTGTGTGCAATTTCTCAGCTGATTGTATGAGTCTTTATATATACACTGTGTAATGGGCGCACCTGTATTTTGTAATGATCAATTATATTTTATCATATATTTTCACAATATATCATGCATTTGATTATATAGCACTACAAATTTAGTTTATTTATGTACTTTGCACACTGATACTGAGATCTTCTGTATGGTCTAAATGCTATTATTATGAATTTTGTTCACTTTTGTACTTGATTGATTTTATTTTGATATGAATTGACACACCTATATATACTTTGGTTGTAACACATGTGCACATAGCTTGAGAAAGACCGCAACAAGCAGTTGAAACGTCGCTGCTACATAACACTGGGTGAATAAACCGCACGTGTTTCTTTGAATTCCATGGTGTGCTGCTGGCTTTTTCCGCCATGTATATATATATATATATCGTAAGAAAAGGCTTTTCGTCTTGCCACTCTAGCCCAGACATATGAAGAATACAGGAGATTGTTGTCACATGTACCACACAGCCAGTACTTGCCAGATAGCCCTGCAGCTCCATTAATGTTGCTGTAGGCCTCTTGGTAGCCTCCCAGACCAGTTTTCTTCTCGTCTTTTGATCTGTCACTGTTGTGCCATGTTTTCTCCACTTGATGATGACTGTCTTCACTGTGTTCCATGGTATATCTAATGCCTTGGTATATCTAATGAGTGGTACAGTTTATAGGTCACATTAAAGGTGAAAAAATTTGTGAAATTATTTATCTTTGTCTCATTTTTTTACATCACAGAAACCTGACATTTGAACAGAGGTGTGTAGACTTTTTATATCCACTGTACATATCTGCCCACAGAAATCAAATAACGGTACCTCTACTGGTAGCCGGAACCCAGGCGGATCGATTGGTCCCACAACCACCTCCCTGCAACATTCTGGTTTTCAGCCATGTGCCCTAATCAGTTTTGAGGCTCATGTGCTGCCAGCCAAGCACAGGGGAGTGGACCCCTCCCAGAGGCTGGTTAAAAGGCTTGTGCCAGCAACCAGGCGGGTCTTTCTCAGAAGGGAGGTCACATCGTGCCATGTGTTTAGAGGGACCTGCAACCAGCTGACATCACTGCTTCCCATGCGACCACAGCTAAGAACTCATCACAACCCAAAGGACTCCTATACCTGGTAAACTGACTTTTGTTCTGCTTAACCCTGTTTGTACCACGCCATCTGTATTTGAAACCTCAGACCACTGTATATATTCTTTGTGTGTATATTGTGTTACATCTAGTGCGCCCTTAAGGCAATTAAATATATAATTTAATCTTGTGCTGTCCTTGTATCTCGATCACGAATCCCCACGTCAATGTTGCGGCCTAGTTATACACTACAGTGGGTTGGTTTCTTACCCTATATAATCCTGTTAGCGGACCGGGCTTATATCAAACAAGAAATTGGTGGCAGTCATCCTGGGCTGAGAACGTGCTGTTTCACTGGGGCAGTGAAAAGGCTCTCCAGCTTGTTGACTCTTTGTGCCCGTGTGGACAGGAGGAATATGTGAAAACTGTACCAAGACTGACCTTACCCACTCCTCCAGGTGGGCGTAACGTCATGCCTTGGTAACCCGTGATTATACCGTATCTCGCTGGCTCTACGTAGTTGACGTCCGACGTCAGTTGGGGTACTGTATTCGTCACAACTGGTATTACAATTGTCAAAATCCAACAAAATAATTTTATGTGAATGTGTCCTTAAGCAAATCTGTCTCATTTTCAACAAATACTGGAATTCAGTACTAATTGAAAAAAAATAAAAAATTAAATGTAGTGATATAAAGAACATTCGGGTTTATTAATAGAATCTATGAAAGTTGACTTTTGCAGAACTTCACACAGAAGTTTTCAGAAACTATTGGAAAAGGTTATAACACTTTCATAAAAATAAAAAATAAATACTTAATTGGAGCTCAACTATCTGGCAGAATTTCAATCTGTCTAGCAGTTTTTTTAAAGAATATTTTGCTAAGTCATAAATGCATCCTTTGCATCATTTGCTTTATGTAAATATCTAATGAAATGTCCTTCACAGAGTAAACTACATATTTGATGAAGTTAAGCACTTTTTAATGCCAAATATGAAGTGATATACCGTATATACTCGAGTATAAGCCGACCCGAATATAAGCCGAGGCCCCTAATTTTACCCCCAAAAAATGGGAAAAATTATTGACTCGAGTATAAGACTAGGGTGGGAAATGCAGCAGCTACTGGTAAATTTCAAAAATAAAAATAGATACCGTACCAATAAAATTACATTAATTGAGGCATCAGTAGGTTAAAGGTTTTAGAATATTTATTTCAAAGAAAAACAATATGGTATCAACAATAACTTTAACAGTACAAAAACCAACTAAAGCGAATATTCGATTTTTGGGAAAATACCAGTTCATACAAATTTTTATGCGAAAATTTGAATGCAATTTTTTTGTGAATTTTCGCAATCAAGACCTAGACTCGAGTATAAGACGAGGGGGCTTTTTGAGCACAAAAATATGTGCCCAAAAAACTCATCTTATACTCGCGTATATACGGTATATATATTTTTTCCTTGAAAGATTTTATGAAGTGTGAATGCATTGTGATTGATCCAAATTGTAGTCCAATTTGTTACATAATTATGAATATAAATTTATTTCTCTAGAGGCAAAATAACTTGTGTCTTATGTAACAGAGTTAAGAAAGGACATAAAAAAGTAGTAAGTAAAGGTTTTTTTTTTATGTTAGAATTCTTTCTATTTCCTTATTTGAGTATTACCTCTTGTATACAATGGTCCCTAAAATTACAATATTAATTGGTTCCGGAATGACCATTATAAGTTGAAACCATTGTACAGTAACTTGAGTCCATAGCTCTATAGAAAACTAGTTATTGGTTCCAAAACTTAAAATGTCATCCCAAAATATTGGAAAGTGAAGAAAAATAAGCACATAACTAAGACAAATAAAGGAAGTGCTTACATAAAACAGTCAGGAAAAGATGAAAGCTATATATAACTTTCTATAATAAGGAGAGGAGCTCCTTCAGGGTCTTGCATAGCACTCAGTATATAGGGTACAAAGAATAAAGGGAAAACACCCTCACCTGACATTCAAAGAAATAGCTTATCCTGGCAGAGACAGAGGACATGTTAGTACCGCACTGTACTGTAAAGAGGTACTACTAGACAACCAATACAGGTGCTATCCCAGAGAAATGGCCATTTTGATTAGTTGAATCAGATTCTTAGGCATTGTATATTGAGACTGGTTTCAAGTTATGATTGCCCAGGAAAGACCATTGTACGTTGAAAACAATGTATCCTGAGGCAATTGTATCTTTATGGACCACTGTATTTCATTTTAGAGTTATTTTAGTATTTTTAAATATATTTTCATACCCCATATAACTTTGACAATGTGTTAGTGAGCCAAAAGGTAAGTGAGCCAAAAGGTTAGTGAGCCAAAAGCATGCTTGGCCGAACACCAGTTTGGCTTGAGCATCACTATGCTCGGCACATCGCGGAGTTCGGCCAAACACCACATGTTCTCGAGCGCGATGCTCAAGTCAGTGTATTTAAATCTAATTTAGCCTCTATTTCTATGCAGAAGATCACTGTACAGTGAGGTAATCCCCTCAGAGTGAATCCACGGCTTAGGAGTCCCTGCTCTGGCTCCATATATAGCTATGTCCATATATGGAGTCAGTGCTTGGGGACACCGCAGTGTATTTAAATCTAATTTTGCTTGTATTTCAGAAAAGTTTCTGCTGGGATTTGAACTCACAACCTTTTGCATAGCCAGTTACTTAAAAAAAAATTATATATATATATATATATATATATATATATATATTTATATATATATAAATACAGTAGAAGTCTCTTTTTTATTTTATTTTAGTGACTGGCTATGAAAAAGTTTGTGAGAGGATTTGAATAGCTTCTTCATCACAGCCCATAATTACTTTAACCACTACACAATATAGCTGCACAGCCAGTAACAAAAAAAAAAAAAATATATAGGTATGAGACTTCTACTGTATAGGTCTCAGTAGAAGTACAGTACAGTAGAAGTCTAATTACTATTATTACTTTTTAAGTAACTGGCTATGTAGCTATTATAGCTGAGTGGTTAAGTGCCTTGCCTCTATTACAGAGGGTCTTGAGTTCAAATCCTGGCACAAACTTTTCTGAAATACAGGCTAAATTAGATTTAAATACATTGGGGTGTCCCCAAGCACTGACTCCATATATGGACATAGCTATATATGGAGTCAGAGCAGGGACTCCTAAGCCAAACTAGAGTCCCAACACCCTCCCCTCTTCAGAGCAGGGGGTGCTTGGGGTTCTCCCATTTACTTCCATTGTGGTAACGAATCATATTTTTTCTAAAATGGCTGCTGCACATATTAGAAAGATGAAGAAAGAAGCCTGGAAACAAGGGAACGCCCATAATGCCACATAGATAGTCAATCAGCAGATAGCCAGGACCTGTGATCTTCTTCTGCCCTGTAACTGCCATTTTACAGTGAACTTAGTGCAGGGAGAGACATTTTTACAGGCACAAGAGACAGTGTTTAGGAAAGATTTTATTCCTCAAAAAATAAGTTAGAGCAATTCAAGGACAGATTATTCATAGTGTAGGGATATAGTATGGAGGCATTATCCACACTATAGGGAAAGAGAAGGGGACAACTGAACAGTGTAAAGCCTAGCTAATAGGGACTATTGTATTACACCTTGTTGCACAAAATTGGGGTTAAAAAGTGTTCCAATACTACAGATTTTAGGCTGTTTGCATTATTTGATACATCAGTAAATCCAGTAATCCTTGATTCTGTTATTGGGGTGAAACTGTGGTTTAATACTGCAGATTTTTTATTTATTTTTTGGGGGGGATTTACATTCTTTTATATATCATTCAATCTGTTAATCTTTGATTGTCTAATTGGGGAGAAATTGTGGCTGTATACTACAGATTTTTAGGGTCCTTGCATTCTTTTATATATAATTCATTCTATTAATCCTTGATTTTCTAATTGGAGTAAAATTCGGTTGAAATACTAAAGGTTTTTAAGATCTTCAAGTTCTTTTATATATAATTCAATCTGTTAATCCTTGATTCTCTAATTGGGGTGAAATTAGGGCATGATACTACAGATTTTAGGGTACTCACGTTTTATTATACACTAGCAGAAGGACCTGGCTTTGCACGGGTATAATTCATCTATTTAATTTAATGTTTGTGTGTGTCGTTAAAAGATATTGACAGTATCCACAATAACAGTGACATCTACAATACCCCGCCTCTTCAACAATAACATCCACAGAGCCCTTCCCTTTAACAGTGACCTCCACAGCGGCCACCCATTTATTAGTGACCTCCACAGTACCCCTTCTCTTTAACATTGACTTCCACAATAACCCGCCCCCTTAACAGTGATCTCTACAGAGCTCTGTTCCCTTAAAATGTGACCTCCACAACACCCATCCCTCTTAACAGTGACCTCTACAGCACCCTGCCCCTTAACACTGACCCCCATAGCGGACCGTCCCCTTAACTGTGACCTCTACAGTTCCCTGTCCCCTTAACAAAGACATCCACCACGCCCCCCCCCCCTTTAACAGTGACTTTCACAGCATCCTGCCACCTTATCAGTGACCTCCATAGCAGCACGCCCCTTTAACAGTGACCTGGACAGCATCTTGCCCCCTTAACAGTGACCTCCACAGCAGCCCACCCCTTTTAACAATGACCTCCACAGCGGCCGCCCCTTTATTAGTGACCTCCACAGTACTCCATTTCCTTAACAGTGGTTTACACAATACCCCGTCCCCTTAGCAGTGGCCTCTACAGCAATCTGCCACTTAACACTGACCTCCATAGTGGACCATCCCCTTAACTGTGACCTCCACAGCAGCCTGCACCCAGGGTGGCCAGAGGTCCAGTTTTAGACAGGACAGTCCAGCTTTCAGACATTCTGTCCTCCGTTCAGTGCAGGACATGGATGGACACAGGGATGTTCTTTTGAACAGCTCACTCTCAGACAGCAGTGCTGTGCTGTGTAAGCATGAGCTGCAGGGAGAAAGTCACCCTGCCTCCCACCCCTGTAGCTGACAGAAGTTGATTGTTACCTTAATTTGTTCAATCCCCGTCGGCTGCGGAGTGGGAGGGGGCGTGGGTTAGCGGGACTTGGGGGCGGGGTTTTTAAGTCCGTCTTTTGAGTTTGGCCTGAATACCCACCCTACCTGCCCCTGAACTGAGACCTTCACAGCACTCCGCTCAGTTAACAGTGTCATCCACAGCGCTCTGCTCCTTTAAAGCTGACCTGCAGCAGTGAAGAAAAATGGCTGGATTGTTATGGAAACCTGGAGTAAAACTGTGTGTATATGGAGACTAAGGGCCTGTGAGCTTCTATTGGCTGATAAGGGACATGTGACTGTGTGCATGGCAGTTGGGATATGAAGAGAAAGACTTGCAAGCTTGTATTGGCTAATGTAGGTAATTTTGGTGGAATATCTCAGGAATGGTGTGTCCTAGAGAGCTGTGACCCTCACAAAATTTCTTTCAAGGTAGCAAGGGATGTGTATATCAAGTTTTGTTGAAATCGATGGTTGTGTTTTTCAGTGATCGCAGAACATACATACACACATACATACATATATACATACACACATACAGGTGAAACTTGAAAATTTAGAATATTGTGCAAAAGTTAATTTATTTCAGTAATGCAAATTAAAAGGAATTACAGTAATGCAGCTTAAAATTAGAATTTTGTGAAAAGGTTCAAAATTCTAGGCTTAAAGTGTAACACTCTAGTCAGCTAATTAATCCATGCCCCCTGAGCAAAGGGTACCTCAAAATTGTGACTTTGGGGTTTCATAAGCTGTAAGCCATAATCATCCAAATGATAACAAATAAAGGTTTGAAATATCTTGATTTGCATGTAATAAGTCTATGTATAATTGTTTAATTGAGTCTATGTTATATGTTAGTTTCAACTTTTAAGTTGCATTACTGAAATAAATGAACTTTGCACAATATTAAAATTGTATACGTCCTTCTACATATATATATATATATATATATAGATGAGTATATCCGTTAATCCCTAATTGTATAATTGGAGTGAAATTGCGGTTTTATACTCTATATTTTAGGGGGCTCAAGTTCTATTATACATAAATTTATCAGTTAACCCCTAATAGTGTATTTGGTGTGAAATTGCAACCTGATACTACAAGTTTTGGGGGATTTATTTTTTTTCGATATAAATGCATCCATTCATCCCTGATTCTGAGGTGAAATTGAGACCTGATACTACAGTCAGCAGCTACTGCCCAGCCAAGATGTGGAGGAGAGATCCGCTGGAACCAAACGTGCCTGGGGTAAACCATCTTCTACGCAGGGGCCTACCTTTCTGGAAAAAACTAGCAGTGCACGGGTTCACGGAGGCAGTGGCAGCAGGCAGTCAGCGCAAAGTGGTGGCAGGAAAATGCCCTACTAGGTGGTGGATTTTTTCATCAAGTTGTGAGAGGAAGTCAGCGTGGCCATTTGTAGAATCTGTGGGCAGAAGGTGAAGAGTGTCCAAGGTGAAAATGTTGGCACCATGACCCTGCATCAACACAAACAGCATCACCATCAAGTGGCCTGGGAAAACCAGGAGCAGCACCAGCTCCTTCCCAGCAGCAACTTAAAACTAAAGATCAGTTTTCTTCCCCGCCTGCTGAAGAAATCAATGAACAGCAGTAGCAAGACATGGAGCAGAACCTAATTCAGCAGGTAGTGATATACTTGGACTGTACCCTGTGTAAAAAGGTTCCTGGAATCATCATGGATAGAAGGTATGTGTCACTGAGGTTCCTGGCCCCACTGAAGTAAGAGCCGGTATTTTATGTGTCAGCTATTGCTAATTGACACAATGAAATTTAGCATGGCTGTCATAGCTGATTCGGGACGGCTCTTACTGGGAGTATTCAAAGTGCTGGGTGAGTGACAACTCCCCATGTTCCAGGCCGAGTTTTGCCAGACATAAAAACCAGCACTGTCAGGTGTGGCGGATTTTCCTGCCTCTGACAGTGGAGCTCCTGCCTCTGACAGTGTGTGCTGTGAACTGAGGGCTGTGCTGGGATTTGAGGTTTGAGCCGGGCTGGAAGACTCAGGCCCCTCTAAAGGCAAACAGGCCACCTATGGACTTGATGAGGCTGAACTGCTCACAGGGTGTGAATTAATACCCAGAAGAAAAGGTGACTTTTATAGTTTATGGACTTTCCTTGTGTGTGAACAAACACCAAGCCACCTGCGTTTTGTGATACACCTTATCTGCATTTTGTTATACACCAATGTATGAATAAACACCACTGTTTGATTCAAGAACTGTGTACTTTGCCTCTATACTGCATCCGCTAATCATAACTACCAGAGCGAATACCCACAATTGGTGAAGGATGCAGGCAAGAGCAATGCCAATATATTTTTGGGTTTGTTTTTTTGGGGGCACAGTTGTATGTCGTACATCAAACCACCTGTATTTCAACACGTGCTCCACAACAAAATGGAGCCTGTTGTGAAGGCCCTCATGGAGCCTAATTTGCAGCAGCGAGAGACCAGCTTGCCCCAATGGGAGGCTAATAGGCAGCAGCAAGAGACCAACCAGTTGCTGCTACAACACGTGATGGCTTTGCAGACAGCAGTAGCAACCTCAAACGTCCATGATGCCCGGAAAGCAGTCCATGCAGCAATCCCTAAGATGACACCTGCAGACAACATCGAAACCTACCTGATGATGTACAGGAAAGTGCCCACAAGGGAAAAGCTGCCCCGAGACCAGTGGGCTGAGCCCAGCGGGTAAATCAGTGAGGGTTTAAGCCAGCTGAGCCTGTGAGACCCCAGTATTATGACTTACTCCACCTTTTGCAAAAGTGGCTACAACCTGAAGTGCTGAGTCCCACGGCTATGCTGGATACACTATTGGCTGACATATTTTGGAGGGCACTGCCACCCCCTCTCTAGTACTGGATCGGCCAGGTATCTCCTGGAAATGCCCTAGAAATGGTGGACCTGATGGAACGCTATGAGGCCACCAAAAATCTCAAAGGGGGTTCTTTTTGGAGGAGGGCAGGCAA
This sequence comes from Bufo gargarizans, assembly GCF_014858855.1. Lineage (NCBI taxonomy): Eukaryota > Metazoa > Chordata > Amphibia > Anura > Bufonidae > Bufo > Bufo gargarizans. The sequence continues at coordinate 93,855,231 of NC_058088.1, read as the reverse complement.
ACTCAAGAACTCCCCACCCCAGACCCACCGGTATCAGCCAATGAAACCCCCCAGAAGGTTCCCCCATGGGCCAGACCCAGTTATTCTGCTGGCAGTGTCAGAAACCTGGCCACTCCAGGGCTGAGTGTCCTCATCGGGTTGAGTACATGGACACTAATTGTGGTTACCAACAATCGCTAGATGCTAGAAAACTGTGTGCCACAGGTACCCAGGAGGCTCTAGACCACTTGTGCCAGGTGGAAGTGGGAGACACTCAAGCGGAAGCTTGGTCACCCTGGTAAGGGCTACCCTGGTGCGGTCCGCTGAGTATACTGGCCGGAAAGTTGGAGTGATGTGCATTCATGGAGACTTGAAAGACTACCCACTGCGCTGGTGGCTCTAACCACAGTGGCCGGCAGGTGGACCCACGAAGTGGCAGTCACCACAAATCTCCACTTTGAACTCATAATAGGGAGAGACTTTCCAGGTTTCACTGCACTATGGCCGGTTGTGAGAGTTAAGGATACCCCTGAGACCCACAGTCAAACGGATATTGTGAACTATGCCCTTTAACGATCTTTGAGAAAGTGGAAGCGGAATCGATAGCAAAAACAGGTATATCCTTTTCCAAAGTGCATACCTGGAAACCATGTGTTATTGCAAATTGATTATCAATGAGATTGACAGCTGCTCCACTATCTACAAAAATCTCACAATGTTCTTGCTGTCTAGCCCACCCTGGCAGGTAGGAGAAAACGGGAACTACAAGTAAATGGCAAACCTTCAATTTCCGCATCAACCTTGCCAATAGTAGCAAATGGAAAGTTTTTAGAGGGTTTTTTCTTTTTCTTTTATTACCCTCAGAAAACTCCATGAATCTCCTAGAGGGGCAAACATTAGCCAAATGATTTATACCCTTACAACATAAACAAACCCTCCTCTGAGAGCTGAATCCTCTACTATCAGAGGCAAGCAAACCTAGCTGCATGGCCTCCTCTGTGGAGGGGATTGAGAGAGACTGAGACCCCTGCGCACTGAATGAGACAGCCCCACTGTCCTTGGACTGAATATGACAGGAAGGAGAAGTCTCCTCTCTCTCTTTAAGACGCCTGTCAATACGAACAGCTAGAGACATGGCAGACTCTAACGACGCTGGTTCTCATGAAAAGCAAATGCATCTTTCAATCTTTCCGAAAGACCATGGCAAAATTGACTTCGGAGAGCTGCATCATTCCAACCAGTATCAGCTGCCCATCTCCGAAATTCTGAACAATATATCTCTGCGGACTGTTTACCCTGGCATAAAAAAACGCAGTTTAGATTCAGCCAGAGCAATACGATCCGGGTCATCATATATGTGCCCCAGTGGCTACAAAAAATTCATCCACCGATCGGAGGGGCGGTGCCCCGACCGGCAGCGAAAAGGCCCAAGACTGAGCGTTATCTCTGAGCAGCAAGATGATGATCCCCACCCTCTGCTCTTCATCACCAGAGGAATGGGTAAGTAGGTGAAAATGGAGTTTGCAAGCCTCTCTAAAGCGAACAAAATTCTCACTACCCCTGGAGAACGTATCCGGAAGCGAGATCTTAGGCTGGGAACAAACTCCATGAATGCCAGCAGTACTGTCACCTGAAACTGAGACACAGTTTTACGGAGATCTGCTACCTCCAGCGAAAGACCTTGCATGTGGTCAATCAAGGCTGAAACCGGATCCATGCTTAAGAAGGTTATGGCGGTTTATAATGTCACTGATGGTGTTGCAGAAAGCTGGAACTTATAAATAAACATCTGACTGGCTTGATCCCAAACTAAGGAGCATATGGGTGAGCCCTATAAAACCCTTAGCTCTCCCTGACTGCTATGCCCATGCAAAGGTCTTTATGGTAGACGATTGCATGCCCACGTACCTGATACTATGTGACACCTGAAAACCCTATAATAGTGAGGGGACACAACCACCGGCTCCCTGCACTTAATACGGACGGAGTCAGGGTCACCTAGAATCAAGCCAGCAAGGAAACACAAATAAAGGAAACAGACTTATCTGAGGAATCAGCAGAAGCAGTCTCCAGCAGTGAACAACTCATCCAGGAAAAAGTATAAACCGCAAAGTGAGGCAATATGGGAGGGAATATAAAGGGAGACAATTAGTGTAAATAGGTGACAGCTGGGAGAAGGAAAGGAGATGACAAAGTGAAACCAAAACAAAGAACGTCATGCAAGAGGTAGAGAAGAACGTCTAACAGACCTTCTCACAGACCTGGTGGTGACACCTGGGTATACGAGCTGATTGAGAGATTAGGACAAGCCCGGTATTTTTCTGTTTTGGACCTCACCAAAGGGTACTGGCAGGTACCCTTAACAGAGGCTGCCAAAGGCCTTCATCACACAGGAGGGGCTGTACCAGTATAAGGTGTTACCATTTGGTCTGCATGGCGCCCCCACCACTTTCCAAAGGCTAATGGACATTGTCGGCTTACCTGGACAATATTGTCATCCATGGTACCAACTGGGAAAGTCACCTGCCCAAAGTGCAGGCTGTTGTAGACTCCCTTCAAAAAGCTGGACTAACTACTAACCCCAAAAAATGTGCAATAGGTTTAGAGGAGACAAAATACCTGGAGTATGTCATTGGGCGCAGAGTGATCAAAGCCCAAGTAAATAAAATAGAGGCAATAAGAAATTGGCCCCAACCTGTCAACACTAAACAAGTAAATAATGATATAAAAGGACTGGGCACACCTAAGATATTGGGTCCTTTAATTTATTAGATGCATTGACAATACATGATACAATAATAATAAAATAGCATATAATATAGCCGACACCGTGTGGTGACTGTTGTAGAGAGTGATCCCACCAGGTGGTAGTAAAAATTATGGATCCTCCTGCAACTGTCTCCACTAAAATCACAGCACTACTAATTCCTATTCACAACACAGCCCACAGTGCCAACTAATTTAGGTATACATACAATAAAATATTAATAGCAATAGACTATATACTAAAATGATTGTGGCAGTAGTTAATAAATTTGTATCCACTTGACTAAGTTCATTGTGGCAGCATGGCTAAGTTCATTGTAGCAGCATTTATCAGCAGCAGTGGTAATAATCGCAACAATTTCTTCCAATGGCAATGGAATGAAACCACAAAGGTCAGCAGTATATTGTGTCAGTTTGACTCAGATCAATGGTTCGATAATGATAACCAGTGAGTAGAACCAGCGTATAGCTTTGAGTCCTCAGATCGGACTTGCTAAAGTCAATGTGCAATAGCAATTATGGATGGCAAAGTTCACTGACTGACTTCCCTTGGCGGCGTCCCGCTTCAGGTCAGTATTCAAAGCATGCAGTGGTTACCGGTTTGTTAATTGGAACAGTCTTACCGGTAGTTGGAGGCTTATACCATTCAGTGTTGAAAGCCTCTGCCATCCAACAAACTTTGCCCAGGTCTCCTCCTTCAATCAAGCAGGTGGTGTGTCCAAAGCAATGTCGGGTCCCTGTTTGTGAACCCGATTTTTCACCTCTGGAACTCCGTTTTTTTTCCTCTCCTTTCAAGCAAAGTTTAGCGCTGTTCGATGTGGTGCACTCACATATACGGGTCTGACCCGTTTTGGTGACACTCGACTTTAATAGAGAGTTTGTGGTACAGATGCCTCCGAAGTAGGCCTCTGTGCTGTACTTTCTCAGGAAGTCAACAGGGAGGAGCATCCCGTTGTCTTTTTAAGCCGCAAGCTCACCCCAGCCAAAATCATGTATAGTATAGTGGTGAGAGAGTGCCTGGCTATCAAGTGGGCACTTGAGTCTCTCCACTATTTGTTTGGAAGAAAGTTCCACCTGGTGAGTGACCACTCTCCTCTCAAGTGGATGAACCAGGCCAAAGAGAGAAATGCCTATCAGGTGGTTCCTGTCCTTACAGAACTTTAAGTTCTTCGTGGAACACAGGGCAGGCCAGTTGCAGGGAAACAAGGATGGCCTATCCCGAGTATACTGTATGGCAGGTGTTCACCCCCTCAAGGTTGAACAAAGGGAGGTATGTAAGAAGGTACCTGGAATCATCGTGGATGGAAGGTATGTGTCACCGAGGTTCCTGGCCTCGATTAAGTAAGAGCAGGTATTTTATGTGTCAGCAGCAGCTATTGCTAATTGACACCATGAGATTTAGCATGGCTGTAATAACTGATCCGGGACGGCTCTTACTGGGAGTAGTCAAAGTGCTGGGTGGGTGACTACTCCCTATGTTCCAGGCCGGGTTTTGCCAGGCATAAAAACCAGCCAGCACTGTCAGGTGTGGTGGATTTTCCTCCCTCTGACAGTTGAGCTCAGGAGTCTGTGTGCTGTGAATTGAGGGCTGTGCTGGGATTTGAGTTTTGAGCCAGGCTGGAGGACTCAGTCTGCTCTAAAGGGTAACAAGCCGCCTATGGACTTGATGAGGCTGAATTGCTAACAGGGTCTGAATTAACACCCAGGAGAAAAGGTGACTTATATTGTTTATGGACTTTCCTTGTGTGTGACCAAACACCAAGCCACCTGCATTTTGTGATACATCTTATCTGCATTTTGCTATACACCAATGTGTGAATAAACACCTCTGTTTGATTCAATAACTGTGTTCTTTGCCTCTATACTGCATCCACTAGTCCTAACTACCTAACTACCCAACATCCAAGATCCCCTGGACTACTGGGCAGCCAAACTCGATTTGAGGCTGTGACGGTCCGAGTTTCCCCTGGACAAGCTTTCCTGCCCGGCCAGTAGTGTGGCATCAGAGAAAGTGTTTAGTGCTGCAAGGGGCATAGTTACCCCAAGGAGAACTCGCCTTTCCACCCAAAATGTGGAGAGACTGATCTTTGTGAAGATGAATCAGGCATAAATCAGCCAGAATTTGCACGAGCCAGTGCCTGATGCATCAGACTAGATCAGGGATGTCAAACTCGTGGCCCTCCAGCTGTTGCAAAACTATAACTCCCATCATGCCTGGGCATACTACAGCTATCAGGGAATGATGGGAGTTGTAGTTTTGCAACATCTGGAGGGCCATGAGTTTGACATCCATGGACTAGATCATTCTGGGTGCCACACCCAAGCTTTGTGAAAAGAGACCAATTTGTTCTGGCCACCTGCTTCTGCCACTATTCTTATCCTGCCACCAAGCCTGATGCCACACACCTGCTGCCTCTGCTGCCATGATCTCCTACTGCCAACTAACATCTTCTGCTGTTACTGCCACTGCTGTTGCCCCCCACCTTGTGACTGGACCACTGTGTTGACTTATCAACAGTTTGCCACCCTCACCTGTCACGGACGTACCAAGACATACGGATGTCCTGGCGACAGTAAGTGGCAGGAGATCTGTAAGATTGGCCACACGTGGTTTGATCTGACATGTTTTCCTTGTGGATCATAGTGATGAGCGGCAAAGGCAATATTCATTTTCGCAATATTTAGTGAATTATTCACATAATATTCACAAAAAATTCACAAATTTGGGATCTCCAGTCATTATTTTCGCAATTGCGCAAATCGGCACTAATGATACGCTTATTTTTTGCGCAATACATGCAACTTAACAAATTGTTCAGGTCTGAGTAGATATTACTGATTGGTGCACTAAGTATCATTTTCACATCACAGCATTATATAAAAAGAAAATTGATTCCAGCTCACCAATAGTCACATGTGCAACGAACAAGCCAGGCCAACTTCGTGGTGGCAAACTTCAACAGATGAGAAATTTCCAAACTTTATGATTTTTTGACCCCGAACCTGAACATTTTAGTAAAAGTTCAGGTTCGGTATTCAGCGATTTCTTGGCACTTTTTGAAAGGCTGCAGAGCAGCCAATCAACAAGCATTTAACTCTGTGCCCTTAGAAGCCATCACAGCCATGACTACTAATGGCATGGCTATGATTGGCCACTGCAGCATATGACCCAGCCTCTATATAAGCTGGAGTCACATAGTGCTGCACGTCACTCTGCTGTTACTAGTGTAGGGAGAGGATGTTGCTGGTGATTTCAGGGAGAGAATAGGAGAGAATCTTTGTTTAGAACTTGAATCTAACTCAGCGATCTACATACATTTAGTTGTGTGGGTGCAGTGCACAATCTTTTTACCCTGCCCTGAGCCCAGTGACCAAAAAAATAACTTTTATCCATCTGTTAGTTAGGTGGGCGGCCATTTTATGCAAGCTCAGTGCTCCAGCACTGCATCTGAGCTTTTGTGACATTGAAATCCAAGCTTGAAAAACTGCACTAATAATCTGGTTTTAAAAAAAATCACCCTTTTTTGGCAATATACAACATCTGGTGCATTAGCAGGATTAGTCATTGTGCAATTTAAGATAGAAATACAGCCATAAGTTTCAGGATTTTAAAAAACACCCTTTTTTGCCAAAATATCCAATTTTACAGCCATTGCAGCATCAGCACATGTGGAATTCAAGGGTTGTATACAGCTTTCATATTCTTTTAGTAAAAAAAAAAAAAGCACTTTTTTGGGCAATATCCAACATCTGGATTAGTCCGTGTGCAATTTAAGCTAGAAATACAGCCATAATTTTCTGGGTTTTTAACAACACCCTTTTATTTTTTGTCCAAAATCCACTATTTTACAGAACTGCACGTGTGAAGTTAAAGTTTAATATATACAGCTTTCATATTCTGTTACTAAAAAAAGCACCCTTTTTTGGCAATATACAACATCTGGATTAGTCAGTGTGAAATTTAAGCTAGAAATACAGCCATAATTATCTGAGATTTTAAAACACCCTTTTTTTGCAAAATCCACTATTTTACAGCCCTTGCAGCATCAGCACGTGTGAAATTCAAGGGTTATATGCAGCTTTCATATTCAGTTAGTAAAAAAAAAACAATTTTTTGGGGGCAATATCCAACATCTGAATTAGTCAGTGTGTAATTTAAGCTAGAAATACAGCCATAATTTTCTGGGTTTTTAAAAACACCCTCTTTTGCCAAAATATCCACTATTTTACAGCCCTTGCTGCATCAGCACGTGTGAAATTCAAGGGTTATATACTGCTGTCATATTCAGTTATTAAACAAACACCCGTTTGGGGAAAAAAAGTTTCTTTTTCAGCCTTTGCTGCATATGTCATTGTGAGATACAGCCTTTACATAGTGTGGTTCTATTCAGTTATTAAACAAACACCTATTTTGGGCACAAATCTTTAATTGCGGCCTAGTGTGCATCAGTGCGAGATACACCCTTTATATACTGGGGTTATATTCTTCTATTAATAAAACACCCTTTTCTGGGCAAAATACACAATTTTCATGGCCTTGCACCATCAGCACATGTGAAATTCAAGGGTTATATACTGCTATCATATTCAGTTATTAAACAAACACCCGTTTGGGGGAAAAAAGTTTATTTTGCAGCCTTTGCTGCATATGTAATTGTGAGATACAGCCTTTACATAGTGTGTTTCTATTCAGTTATTAAACAAACACCCATTTTGGGCACAAAGCTTTAATTGCGGCTTCGTCTGGATCAGGCCGTGTGAGATACACCCTGTACATACTGTCGTTCTATTCTGCTATTAATTAACCCTTTCATGACCAAGGCTCATTGATGCCCCAGTGTCCAGGTCAAAATTTACAAATCTGACATGCGTCACTTTATGTGGTAATAGCTTTGGAACACTTTTACTTATCAAAGCCACTCTGAGATTGTTTTCTCGTGACACATTGTACTTCATGATAGTCATATATTTCAGTCAATATATTTCACCTTTATTTATGAAAAAATCCAAAATGTACCCAAAATTTTGAAAAATTCTCAATTTTCTCTGCTTCTAAAATAGAAAATGATACCTAATAAAATATTTATTACTTAACATTCCCCATATGTCTACTTTATGTTGGCATCATTTTGGAAATGTCATTTTATTTTTTTAGGACGTTAGAAGGCTTAGAAGTTTAGAAGCAATTCTTAACATTTTTAAGAAAATTTCCAAAACCCACTTTTAACCAGTTAAGGTCTGAAGTCACTTTGTGGGGCCTACATAGTGGATACCCCCATAAATGACACATTGTAGAAACTACACCCCTCAAGTTACTATAAACTGATTTTACAAACTTTGTTTACCCATTAGGTGTTCCACAAGAATTAAAGGAAAATAGAGATGAAATTTCTAAATTTCACTTTTTTGGCAGATTTTCCATTTTATAATTTTTTTTTTTCCTCTAACACATTGAGGGTTAACAGCCAAACAAAACTCAATTTTTATTACCCTGATTCCACGGTTTATAGAAACACCCCACATGTGGTCGTAAACTGCTGTATGGGCACACGGCAGGGCGCAGAAGGAAAGGAATGCCATACGGTTTTTGGAAGGCAGATTTTGCTGGATTGGTTTTCTGAACACCATATGTTTTTTTATTTTTCTGCTGATCGTATTGTGTAGGGGCACGTTTTTTGCAAAAAGTGTTGAGGTTTTTATTGGTACCATTTTTAGGTACATAGGATTTATTGATCATTCATTATTACACTTTATGGGGCAAGGTGACCCAAAAATTGGCTGTTTTGGAACAGTTTTCATTTATTTATTTATTTATTTTTACAGCGTTCATCTGAGGAGTTAGGCCATGTGATAGTTTTATAGAGCAGATCATTACGGACGTGGCAATACCTAATATGTGTACTTTTTCTTATTTATTTAAGTTTTACACAATAATAGCATTTCTGAAACAAAAAAAAATGATGTTTTAGTGTCTCCATAGTCTGAGAGCCATAACTTTTTTTTTATTTTTTGGGCGATTGTCTTAACTAGGGTATCATTTTTTGTGGGATGAGGTGACGGTTTGATTAGTACTATTTTGGGGGTCATAAGCCTTTTTGATCGCTCGCTGTTGCACTTTTTGTGATGTAAGGTGACCAAAATAGCTTTTTTGGCACAGTTTTAAAAAAAAAAAAATTATGGTGTTTATCAGATGGGGTCGATCATGTGATATATTTATAGAGAAGGTCATTACGGATGCGGTGACACCTAATATGTGTATTTTATTTAATTTTTTCTTTTTTTTTTTTAGGAAAAGGCAATTTCTTTTTTTAATTTACATTTTAATTAGTTTTTTTATTTTTATTATTTTCACTTTCTTTTTTTATCAAGTCCCTCTTGGATCATGAAGATCCAGTGGGGCTGATGGCTGTACTATACTTTGCAATGCTCTTGCATTGCAAAGTATAATACTATTAGATGCCCTATAGGTGGCAACAGCTTTTGCAAAAGCGTCCGGTTGCCATGGCAACCATCGGGTGCTGCTATCGTAGCACAGCAGCCCCGATGGTTGAGAGAGGGAGCTCCCTCTATTAACAACCGTGGCATCTATGGTGTTACAGCAGAGTGTCAGCATAGAGCTGACTCTCTGCTGATGGCAGCGCCTCAGGAATGGAGCCGCCGCCATCACACACAGCAGGGGGACCAGGGACAGCACTGGAAAGGGGGGGGCGGGGGGATGTACGGCCGATCTGGCAGCAACATTGAGGGAGGCTGGGGCAGGAGGGGCGGGGAGAATGAATGGGACGGGGAGGGGGCAGAGGACCGCATGAGGAGCAGGAGATGAGCTGCAGGCGGCAGGTGGACTCAAGGGGGGCTTGGCGCACAGATCGGGGGAGGGCACAGATAGGGGGGCACAAGGACACTATATGATTTCAGGCTCTGATCTGCAGAGCGCAGATCAGAGCCTGAAACTGGCATTTTTTCACTGCCGCAATACGATTGGTTAGTCTGCACAGACTAACCAATCGGATCGATTGTCGGCAAGGGGCCACTCTGATTGGTCCCTTGCCGGCATTACTGCACTGTATGCTGTCCATGACAGCAACAGTGCAGGGACAGAAGCTTTAATCTAAGCGCTTTGCAGCGCTTAGATTAAAGAGCTGGTTTGACGTTTATAGACGTGATAACTGCACGGGGCATGTGCAAATATCACATATATAAACGTATTGCAGTCGTGAAGGGGCTAAACACCCATTTAGGGCAAGATCCTAAATTTGAGAACTATGAGGAGAGCATCAAATAAGGGACATGGCCCAAGTCGTGGTGCTGCTGGTGGAGCTCCTGTTGCAGGGAGAGGACGTGGTCGATCTGTGCCAGCTACACGCACAAGTGAAACCCCTTCCTCAGGTGCACGTAGCCGACAGAACATGCAGCGGCATTTAGTCGGGCCTAATGCGGCTCTATGAATGGTGATGCCAGAACAAGTACAGGCGATAGTAGATTGAGTTGCTGCCAGTGCCTCCAGTTCCTTCACATTGTCTCCTACCTTGTCTCCTGCTGAAAGATCAGAGTTGCACCTGCAGCCCATGTCCATCAGTCTTTCACCTCACCCCCTTGCAAATCAGCCAAGCAGTCTGAGCCCCAAGTCATGCAGCAGTCTTTTCTGCTTTTTGATGACTCTGTTAGCAGGGTTTCCCAGAGCCATCCACCTATCCCTGCCCCAGAAATGGAAGAGATTGAGTGCACCCAACCACTTTTCTTTCAAGATGAGTACATGGGAGGCCATCGCAGCACGTCTCAAATGATGACGAAACACAGATGCCAACTGCTGGGGCTTTCGAAAGTGTGCAGACCGACAAGGAGGGCAGGGGTGAAGACTGGGTGGAAGATAATGTGCAGGACGATGAGGTCATCAACCCCACATGGAATCAAGGTCATGCGAGTGACTTATGTAGTTCAGAGGAAGAGGCGGTGGTCGCACAGAACCACCAGCACAGCAGAAGAGCGAGCAGGGTGCAAAAGCGGAGCGGCTGTCCTCTAGACAGTACCCCTGCTACTGCCCACCGCAGCAAGGGACCAAGCACACCAAAGCCAGCTCCAAGGAGTTCCCTGGCGTGGCAGTTCTTCAGACAATGTGCTGACAACAATACACGAGTGGTTTGCACGCTGTGCAATCAGAGCCTGAAGCGAGGCATAAACGTTCTCAACCTGAGCAAAACCTGCATGACTAGGCATTTAAGTGCTAAGCACAAGCTGCAGGGGAGTAGACACCTCAAAAACCAAGAAAGATCTCTGGCTCCTCCTGCTTCCTCTTCTGCTGCAGTCCACCTCTGGAGTAACAGTTCCACCTGCCACCCCGCAAACAGAGGATCTGCCAGCAACACCACCACCTGGGTCACAAAGCATCTCCACAATGTCCCACGGAAGTGTTCAGCTCTCCATCTCCCAAACACTAGAGAGGAAGAGGAAGTACCCTCTACCCACCCGCGATCCCTAGCCCTGAATGCCAGCATTTCTAAATTACTGGCCGTTGAAATGCTGTCCTTCCGTCTGGTGGAGACGGATAGTTTTAAAGGCCTTATGGCGGTGGCTGTCCCACAGTACGTTGTGCCCAGCCGCCACTACTTTTCCAGGTGAGCCATCGCTTCACTGCACAATCTAGTAGGGGACAAAATCAGGTGTGCACTGCGCAATGCCATCTGTGGCAAGGTGCACCTCACTACGGATACTTGGACCAGTAAGCACGGTCAGGGACGTTATATCTCCATAACAGCACACTGGGAAAATGCAGTGGCGGTTGGGCCCGAGGTGGATAGCAGTTTGGCGCATGTCCTCCCACCACTGAGGATTGCAGGGCGCTTCACTTTGCTTCCTGTTGCTTCCTCCTTCAATTCCGTCTCCTCATCCGGTCAGCGTTACACCTTCACCACCAAATTCAGCACAGCCAGGGGTAAACGACAACAGGCAGTTTCAAACGTATCTGTTTGGGGGACAAACCCCACACCGCGCAGGAGCTGTGGACGGGTCTTGTCCAACGGACCGATGAGTGGTTGGTGCCAGTGTGCCTCAAGCCCACTCTGGTGGTGTGCGATAATGGGAAAAATCTCGTAGCAGCTCTGCGACTAGTCGGTTTGACCCACATCACTTGCCTGGCGCATGTGCTGAAATTGGTGGTGAAAGAGATTCCATAAAAATTACCCTGATATGTCAGAGCTGCTGCATAAAGTGCGGGCCATCTGTGCGCGCTTTTGGCGTTCTCACCCTGCTGTTGCTCGCCTGTCAGTGCTGCAGAGTAACCTCAGCCTTCCCGCTCACCGCCTCATATGCGACGTGCCCACAAGGTGGAACTACACCTTGCAGCAGACTGTGCGAGCAGCAGCAGGCGATAGTGGAGTTTCAGCTGCAGCACGCACGAGTGAGTCGCTCTGCAGAACAGCACCACTTCACCACCAATGACTGGGCCTCCATGCGAGAAATGTGTTCCTTGTTGCGCTGTTTCGAGTACTCCACCAACATAGCCAGTGCCGATAACGCCGTTCTCAGCGTTACTATCCCACTTCTATGCCTCCTTGAACAAACGCTGCTAGCAATGATGGAAGAAAATGTGGCATAGGAGGAGGAAGAGCGATCATTTTGTAGGCCAGTCATTCACAAGTGGCTCCGAGGGTGGTTTCCTGCACCCACAAATGCCAGGTACACTATTGTTCAGCCAGGGCACAGTTCTGGAGGATGACGAGGTGGAGGTTAAGGAGGAGGAGATGGAGGAGGAGGAACCATGTTCACAGCAGGGTGGCACCCAGAAGAACTCATGGCCATCACTAGTGCATGGCTGGGGGGATACAGAGGACACAGACGATACAGCTCCCACAGAGGACTGCTTTTCGTTGCATCTGGGCAGCCTGACACGCATGAGCGATTACATGCTGCAGTGTCTCTGCAACGACCGCCGAGTTGCACACATTTCAACTTGTACTGATTACTGGGTGGCCACGCTCCTGGATCCCCGTTACAAGGACAACGTACCGTACTTAATTCCGTCACTGGAGAGTGATTGTAAGATGCGCGAGTACAAGCGCACGCTGGTAGACGCACTGCTGGTGGCATTCCCACCTGACAGCGGGGGCACAGTGAAAGCACAAGGGGAAGGCAGAGGACAAGCAAGAGGTCGCCAACGCAGCTGGGGCACCGCCAGCACCTTAGAAGGCAGGGTTAGCATGGCCAAAATGTGGAAAAGCTTTGTCAGCATGCCACAACAACCAGCACCACCAGCTGATATGGAACTTCTTAGCAGGAGGCAGCATTTCAGCAACATGGTGGAGCAGTATGTGTGCACACGCCTACACGTACTGAATGACGGGTCTGCCCCCTTCCACTTCTGGGTCTCCAAATTGGGCACATGGCCTGAGCTTGCACTTTACGTCTTGGAGGTGCTGGCCTGCCCTGCAGCCAGTGTATTATCTGAACGTGTGTTTAGCACGGCAGGGGGCATCATCACAGACAAGCACAGCCGTCTGTCCACAGCCAATGTGGACAAGCTCACATTCATTAAAATGAACCAGGCATGAATCCCACAGGACTTGTCTGTACCTTGTGCAGAATAGACATGTATACCGGCCTTAACCAGCCATTGTTATACTGCAGCGCAATTGCTCATTCTTGTATTTTGGATATTTCACTCTCTTTTGGAGTGTATCCTAATTAAAAATAAATACATTAATTAAAACCAAAAACCAGTGTTGGCTACCTTGTGCTCCTCCACCGCCGCTTCCACCTACACCGCTACGTCCACGGCCTCCTCAAACTCCTACTCCATATGGAACTCCACCTCATAAATCAATTATTATTATTTTTTTATTTGTACATATTTTATTTTTATTTTATGTCATTTCACTACTTTGTCAGTTACATTTTCGGGTGATATTCACCAATTTTTGGGTGTGATGTACCACTGCTATACCTAGTAGACAGGTTAAAAAAAATAAATTGGTCTGTTATATTTTCGGGTTAAATTCACCAATTTTTGGGTGTGATGTACCACTGCTATACCTAGTAGACAGGTTAAAAAAATAAATACAATTGGTCTGTTATATTTTTGGGTGAAATTCACAATTGTTTGTGTGTGATGTACCACTGCTATACCTAGTAGACAGGTTAAACAAAAATAACTAATTTGTCTGTTACATTTTCAGGTGAAATTCACAATTTTTTGTGTGTAATATACCCCTCCTCTACCTAGTTGACAGCTTAATAAATTTCAATCATTTTTATTTTACATTTTCGGGTGACAATAAACATTTTTTTTCTGTCATAGACCCCTGCTCTACCAAGTAGACAGGTTACATTCTTGGGTTGACATTTTACAATTTTGGACATGAATAAACCCCTACTCTGTATAGGTGACAGGGAATAACATTTCTGAAATTCTTTTTTAAATGATGTGCACCACCTTCTTTCATTTAATGCTTAAACTTTAACAAGTTGTACCTCTTTTGCGCTTCAATAACTTTTCCCACATTTGTGCTTCAGTAATTTGTCCGACATTTGCACCTCAATAGCTTTTCCCACATTTCCGCTTCATCCCCTTGCAGCCATTGACGTCCCTTGGATGAGGTCTCCATTTCTCACGCTCCCTCTCTGGCGTGGAACCCTGATTCGCAGATAACCGTGATCAACATGATAGGCCCAGAAAAGAACATAGAAAGTTGATAGAGAAGATATCGAAATGGATGGTGGATGTCACTGGGGCAACTCTACATAGTTGACAGGAACATAAATTAAAAAAATCATCTGTTACATTGTCAGTTGACATTTTTCAAATGTTGCCGGATAGAAACCCCTGCTTTGCATAGTTGACAGGAAATAAAATTTAAGAAATTCTTCATTAACTGATGCGTGCCACATCCTTTCATTCAATGCTAAAACTTTAAAAAGTTGTCCCACTTTTACGCTTTAATTATTTCTCCCATATTTCTGCTCTATAATTTTTTATTTTAAACAATTAATCCTCCCTTCGATGTGTTCTCTCTTTCTCACGCTCCCATGATAAACATATTAGGCTCAGAAAAGAACATTGAAAGTTGATAGAGAAGATATCCAAATGGATGGTTGACGTCACAGGGACGTGCGATCAGGCAGAAGTTATCTAGAGTCAACAAAGTGGCAGCAGGGCCTCTCCTGTCTAACGTTTCCAAATCCAAAATACCACAGTGACATTCCCTATAATTTTTTATTAATCTTTCCAATAACAGGGCATCTTAAGAGTCCTGTATTGTTATTTATCGTCACTACCTTCCAGAGTTGGGAGTGGGTAATTGCTGCGTGCCCCCGTCTTAACTTTGAAGCTTATACTTCAATAATTTGTTCCATATTTCCGCTCGATTACATTTAATTTCATCCATTGACCTCCCATGCATGTGGTATCCTTTTCTCAGGCTCCCTCTCCGGCCTGTACCCCTGATTCCCCGCCACCCGTGATCACCATGGTAGGTGCATAAAAGAACATCAAAAAAAAGTTGAGCAGATATCAAATTGGATCGTGAACATCATGGGGAAATGCCACATTGTGGGGCAGTAAGTGTGCACGCGCCTACACAAACTCACTGACAGGGGTCAGCCCCTGCAACTTCTGGTGTTCAAGTAAAAAATGGGCCATGTGCTCCAAATTGGGCACATGGCCTGAGCTTGCCCTTTATCCCTTGGAGGTGCTGGCCTGTCCTGCAGCCAGTGTATTGTCTGGACGTGTGTTTAGCACGACTGGAGGGGGTTATCACAGGTTAGATTTCCCAATGTTTTGGGGTGTACCCTAATTAAAAAAAAATAAAAAAAAAATTTAAAACAAAAAAGCAGTGTAGGCTATCTCCTCCTCCTCCACCGCTGGCTGCTTCCACCTTCACCGCCACATCCACCACTTCCGCAACCTCCTACTCCATATGGCATATGGACCTCGTCCTCCTAGATCAAGATTTTTTTTTTTTTACATATTTTATGCTATTTAAAGTCATTTCCCTATCCACATTTGTTTGCAGAGCACTTGCCATGCTCTTAACCAGATTTTGATGCCATTTGAATTCCTCTAGCCCTTTCCATGACATTTTTGCAGCCATTTTAGTGCTCAAAAGTTCGGGTCCCCATTGACTTCAATGGGGTTCGGGTTCGGGGTCAAGTTCGGGTCCCGAACTTGAACTTTTTTGTGAAGTTTGGTCGAACCCGAACATCCAGGTGTCTGCTCAACTCTAGCCATACTCATAGAATTCTGATTTCCTTTTTAGATCTTAATCTTACAGGTGTGTATAATTCTGTTATTCAAACTACTACATTTTGCAAAGCAGTATCTGGCAATACTATCCTACAGGCTTCTAGTCACCATCCTCTGCATACAATTAAGGCAATTCCGGTTGGTGAGTTGTACCTACTTTGGTTCTAACCTATAGCTGTCAATTTGCAGAAATTCAACAGGTAATTAGAAAGTGTCTTCCCATTACCTATGATGATAGCATTTTATTAGATGTGTTAAAACATGGATGCCGTATAATGTCTAGGAGACCTCAAACATTTGCAAATATCCTGTTCACTTCATTTTTTACTCGAGCATCAATTATTCAGTCCAGTACTTGGCTTGGATTTGTTGTTTTTTCCAAATGTGGGGGACATCCCTGCAAGAATTGCAGGTTTGCATTCAAAATTGCATGGTCTGTGAATTCTTCTCATACGGAGTCATTTGTTATAAAAAATTACATCAACTGTAATACTGTTGGTGTTATCTATATAATCAATTGCAACACATGTGATTTAAAGTATGTGGGTAACACAAGCTGACAGTTCAAGACAAGATTTCGGGAACACCTAATTACATATCCAACCCACAGGCTACCAATGTCTCAAACGTAGCTCAACATTTTATACAATCACATAACTGCAGTATCGATAGCTTATGCACATTTGCTTTTGAAAAAGTCACCGGCTAGAGGAGGCAATATCAAAAAGAAAATATTATTACGAGAACCCTTTTGGATTTTCCTATTTAACTCTAGAAGCCCCCATGGACTTAATCTCAAAAAAGAGCTAATGTATTTGTATTAAATCCATTAATGTTACTACTCATTTCTAGAACATATTTTCTTAATATTATTGCTACTATTTATGTCGGATTTTACGTTGGAGTTTATAGAGATTGGTTTTTCCTTTTCTTTTTGGAAATTTTCCCTTCCATTCTTTTACTCCTTCGGAGTGTTGCTATTTCTTTCCTACTCTGTAGTTTAAGCAATGTGATACCTGGGGCCCTATGCACACCGTGCGTTTCTCTTGCATTTGTTTTCTCATTGCCTTTGCAATATTAGGTGTGCATGATATCATCTGCATGGGACCCCAGGGCATATTTTCTTTTATATGAATTTTATATTATATATGTATTCTTTTCACTTGTGGTAATTTAATGTTTTTGGAGTAGGAGCTACCCCAGTTTGAGTTTCGTTTTGACTCCACTCCCAGTCACCTGTGCTTTCCTTTCTTTTCCTTCCCTCCCTCCTTTTCCTTTTTTTCTCCCCTTCTTTTCTTTGCACCTGATTGGAGGTGGAGTCTAACAAGTACATTTGGACTCAAGCAGTTTTCACAATTTTTTTAAAGTGTGCCGTGCCCGCCTTACACAAACATGTGTCCCGTAAAATCACATGTGCCCTGACCAACGCATTTACTGGAAAGGTTCACTTAACCACGGACACATGGACAAGTGCATTCAGTCAGGGAAGATACATTTTCCTGACAGCACACTGGGTGAATGTTGTGGAGGCCGGGAGCGAGTCTTACCCTGGGATGGCACAGGTGCTACCGACGCCAAGGATTAGGGTTTCTGCCACCACCTACGTTAGTGGCTCCAACCCCAACTTCTCCTCCTCTGCCTCCTCCACTTCCATCTCTGAATTATCCACGTGCAGCACCATTTAATCATCATTTGGAAGCTGGAAGCAGTGTAGCACTGCAGTGGGGAAGCAGCAACAGGCCATGCTGAAGCTGATATGCTTAGGGGACAAACAGCATACCGCCACAGAGCTGTAGCAGGGTATAAGGGACCAGACTAAGCTGTGGCTCTCGCCAGCCAACATAGAACCAGGCATGGTTGTGTCTAATAATTGACGTAACTTGGTGGCAGATTTGGAGCTTGGCAAGCTCAGACACATCCCATGCCAAGCCCCCATCTTAAACTTAGTGGTTCAACGGATTATCAAAACCTACCCCAATTTGCCTGAGCTACTGGTGAAGGTTCACTGCGTGTGTGCACATTTCCACAAGTCATTGATAGCTTCAGCCTGTCTGCCAATGCTGCAGCAGCACTTGAAATTGACAGCTCAGCTGCTGTTGTGCGACGTGAGCACACGTTGGAACTTGACATTCCACATGTTGACCAGGCTTTGTGAGTAACAGAGGACAATAGTGGAATACCAGCTGCAACACGGTCATCGCCTTTCCAGTCAGCTTCCGCTATTCACAAGAGAGAAGTGGGCATGGATGTCTGACCTCTGTGAGGTTTTAAGAAACTTTGAGGAATCAACACACATGGTGAGTGGCGATAACTCTATTATCAGCGTAACCATCCCACTTTTGTGTCTACTCAAACGCTCGCTGCTCACAATTAAGGACAATGCTTTGCACATGGAAGAGGTAGAAATGGGGGAAGATATTACACAGGGTGATAGCCAGACAACCCTCCATTCGTCTTCTCAGCACGAATTGGACTATGAAGAGGAGGAGAAGGAGGAGCAGGAGAAGGTTGCCTCCGCTACAGATGGTAGCACCCATGGAAGTTGAATTCCATCTGTTCAGCGTGGGTGAACAGAAGAGGGGGAAGAGGATGAGGAGATTGAGAGTGATCCTCCTGATGACAACAGTGAAGTCTTGCCTGTTGGTACTCTGGCATACATGGCTGACTTCATGTTATGCTGCCTTTCCCGCGATCCACGCGTTATACGCATTTTAGACAACGCAGATTACTGGTTGTTCACCCTTCTCGACCCCCGCTACAAAGAGAACTTTTCATCTCTCATTCCTCTGGTGGAGAGGACGAGCAAAATGGTGCAATACCAGAAGATCCTGGTTGAAAAATTGCTCCAAATATCTCCATCTGACAATGCTGGCAGCAGAGTCCGTAGTTCCGCCAACCGAGGAGGGGAGACCAGGGGAACACACAGCAGTCCCAACAAGGGCAGTGTGACACTCTCCAGAGCCTGGGACAGTTTCATGACACCCCGCCAGCACCCTCACCCTGATAGGCGTTCCTAGTGTGACAAGGAGGGAAAATTTTTGGAATATGGGGAAGGAGTACATAGCAGACCGTGTCAGCATCCTCAATGATCCCTTAGTGCCTTACAACTACTGGGTGTCCAGGCTGGACACGTGGCACGAACTGGCGCTCTATGCTTGGAGGTGCTGGCCTGCCCAGCGTTTTGTCTTAGCGGGTATTTAGTGCTGCTGGTGGCATTATAACATATATGCATATCCGCCTGTCAACTGAAAATACTGACAGGCTGACTCTTATAAAAATGAACATGGCCTGGATTGACCATGACTTCTCGACTCCACCAGCTGAAAGCTGATGAACATAAAGGCACTTTAAATGTGTTGTTTATAATGTATTGAATACACTGTATTCCCATGCACCCCTTCCACCACAAACAGGGGTATATGGTTGAATCTTTATTTTCTCATCCTCCTTGTCCTCTTCCATCATATCAACATGCTTATTTATTGCATATAATGCCCACGCATATATGCCCTTCGCATATAATGTTTTACAGGGTCAGCTCACCAGCAGGCCCTCAACTACAATGTTTTACAGGGTAAGTTACCAGCAGCCCCTCGCATATAATTTTTTAGAGGGTCAGATCACCAGCAGACCATCACATTTAATGTTTTACAGGGTCAGCTCACCATCAGGCCCTCTTATATAATTTTTTAGAGGGTCAGCTGACCAGCAGGCCCTCACCTAAAATCTTTTACAGGATCATCTCACCTACAGGCCTGCACCTAAATTCTTTTACAGGGTCAGCTCAACTGAAGGCCCTCACCTACAATGTTTTACAGGGTCAGCTCACCAGCAGGCCTGCATCTACAATGTTTTACAGGGTCAGCTCACCAGCAGGCCAGCACCTCAAATATTTTACAGGATCAGCTCACCAGTATGCTCTTGCATATAATTTTTTACAGGGTCAGCTCACCAGCAGGCCTTCACCTACAATGTTTTACAGGGTCAGCTCACCAGCAGGCCCTCGCATATAATTTTTTACAGGGTCAGATCACCTGCAGGCCGGCACCTAAAATCTTTTACAGGGTCAGCTCACCTGCAGGCCTGCACCTAAAATCTTTTACAGGGTCAGCTCACCTGCAGGCCTGCACTTAATTTTACCTAATAGGTAATTTGTACGCATGCTGCATTGCTTGGATGTCGTAGCTGTAGCCATTTCTCAGGATCCCACTCCGGAATTGAACCATGATTCCCCATTACCCGTGGTCATCATGGTTTGTGCTGAAAATAACATTGAAAGTTGATAGGGCAGACATCAGAATTGATCGTCGCTGTCACGGGGACGTGCGGCCCCAGGTTATCTTGAGTCACCAAAGCGGCAGCAGGCCCTTAACCGTAATGTTTTAGATGGTCAGATCAGCAGGCCCTTGCTCCAAATGTTTTTGAGGGTCACCAGCAATCATAATTTTTCAAGGCTGTGCATTATGCCCTCCTTTATGTGTAACAAAGGGTGTATTGGAGTGCCTTCCTGGAATTCCTTATAATTTTTGGCAGCCCTTTCACTTAGTGCATAGGCTTTATGAGTGTAGGAGTCCCACTACATGAACAATTGTACCACAATGTGAATGAGGCCCTCCTTTATGTGATATACAGGTTGTATCGGAGTGCCTCTTGCTTGTAATTTTTGGCATCACTTACACTTTATATACAAGTAAATATAGAGGAAAAATGTTTCCTAACATTTTTTTTTTTCCTGTCTAAAATCAATTTTATCTTCGGTTTGGTGCGTATTATTGTCAGTCTGTAAAAGTGGAGTACTACTCCGACAATATTGTTCCCAGCAGCGACCTGGGAGTCCAAGATGCATCTCCAGACATACTCCCCATGCTGTTCCCATAAGAGTGTCCCTGTGTAGTGAATGGGGGCCAGCATCTGGTTCTGTAATGGCAGTGGGGCCCGGTGCAGTCACTGTATTCTACTACACCGGGCCCCGCTCACTGTAGTATAATCATATCTAACTTGTGGGTATTGTTAACGTATTCAAATCATCTTAAATCCAGCGCTTGTAGTACTTACTACTAACTTCGTAGCAGCCAGGAAGCCGGGACGGCGTTGCAGAGTGACTCACTACATCATGCACCTGCACCGCCTGCTTCATTCATAAAGTGGGCTGAGCAGGTGCGTGACATAGTGAGCTACGCTGCAAGCACCCGCCCGGACTCCCGACTGCCAAGAAGTTAGTAGTAAGTAATACAAGTGCTGGATTTCAGATGATTTGAATACGTTAACAATACCCACAAATTAGATATGATTATACTACAGTTAGCGTTGCCCGGTGTAGTAGAATATAGTGACTGCACCAGGCCCCGCTGCCATTACAGAACCAGATGCCAGCCCCCAGCCCCTCCTCCCTCTCAGCCGATACACCCGACAGTCACAGAATTCACCCCATAAGATGCACTGCTATTTTTCCCCCACTTTTGTTGGGCAAAAAATACTGTATTTATTTTACCCTTTTGTCAGAAGGATGGAAAAAATGAAAACACTGATCCTGTCTTTGAAGCATCCGTAAAGCCTGTATCACATGGTCCCTATTTTGCAGAAGGATATGCTCATGATTTGGAAGCCAAAAGCAGGAGTGGGTACAAAACACAGAAAGCATGCAAACTTTCAAATCAAGTGTCATCTCTGTTTAGAATCCATTCCTTTTTCTTTTCTTTTTTTTTCTTTTTGCTGTAGCAATACTGATGGATTACTGACCAAATGCTGACCATGTGAATTTGGATGCTCAAAGGACAGGATACATTTTTAGGGGGTTGTTCTTATAATGGATCAGAAGAAGGGCAAAATAAACAGTGATATCAACACAAACGTACTGCTATTCTCTCCACTCTTTCATGGGGGCACTACTATTATCAGCGTGTAACAGAACAGGCTCTGTAGAAATCTATGTGGAATTAGCTGACGACGGTGTAAAAAGAGTACGCTCTTTCACTATATAGTACAGTCTTGAGCCACTGCATGCTTCTTTATACCTGACACTAACATTGACATATAAAGTTAAGCTTGAGTTATTTGATTAGTTTTGGCCCCATAACTGACTAAATAAGTGAAGTGTGAAGGGATTCTAAGATTGATGCCTGTCAACTGCCTGTCATATAGACACAAAGTAACTGTTTTACTACCACAGCGGACTACCTATGCATGTTTCTACAATGCACAGTGTTCTACAAAATAACCTCAACAAGACTACAAGAATCACACTTGTTTCCAGATGGTACAGGACTCCTGTCCTTCTGAACAAGATTAATCCAGAGATTCCAGTTCACTGCTGGAGATGCGGTGGGGGAGTCGGCCCTTACACACATATCTGGTTTGACTGCAATAAAATTACTCCACTATGGTTTAAATTCAATCAGATACTCTCTGAGATATATGAAACTGAATTTGAGGTGGATAAAGATCTAGTTCTGTTAGGACTTTACAATAAGAAACACACTTGCCTTAGAGATCGATCATTTCCCTTTTTGATCGCTGCACCAAAGACCATAATACCAAGACATTAGTCGAGTGTAGAGACTCCATCCATACAAGAATGGCTAAAGGAAGTTACAATAATTAGTAGATTTGAAAAATGAAAGTGGACAATTGCAGGGAATCTCAAGAAGTATCTCGGGATCTGGACCAAATGGAACGACTATGCATCTACAAACATGATATCCAAATACTTTGATTAAAGCATTTTTTTTTTTTTAGATATGATTTTCTCTTTTTGATTACATACAATAACATGTGACAATGTTTTGTTTTGTTTGTCCCTTTATGACCCTTTTGTTCTACGTCTCCCTTCCCCTCCCCTCTTCCTCCTCTCACCATTCAACAAACTTATTTCAAATGCTATATATTAGTTTCTTTAAATTGTAATCATAAATAATGAATGCTTATCTTTATATGTTATATGCTTAATTTGAATATCAGAATAATAACATTAGATATACTAATTATATGTTTTTGAGAAATACATCATAGTCATATAATTTTTATCATTGATCGACATCACTTATGTACTCATGCAATTATAATGGTGACGGATACCCTAATTTACAATGTTTAAAGTTTGTAATGCCTTTGTTATATTTCTCAAAACTTATTAAACCAATATACAGGTTTTCTGCAGCCAGGAAATAGCAATTTTAATGCAATTTGTCACAAATAAATTTGGATTGAATCAAATCTTTTTGGAAAATTCGGCAAACTGAATTCTACTTATAGGCTAATAATTCTAGAAACAGCTGTATGCAAATAATAAATGGTTCTGTACTTAGGATGCTTTAACTGTGCTTATAGACCAGCATCACTGAATGTGTAGGTTACTAAATGATAAATGATAATAATCCTCGCCTACTATACCAGACTGTGGATTAATTCCTTCATGTGTCTGAACTTCATAAGACATTTTTTCACAATTGACTCTTTACCACCCATGTAAATATTTGTTGTAACAGTTACTTCTGTGTTGAGTTTTTCACAGTATGTCTTTTTTTACCTATCAATACCAACCTACACATGAAGCTCTCCCCTTTTCCATTTAACCCTCTCTGATATTTACCATATTATTTTTAAAATTCTCTGCATTCTCCTCTTTTTTTTTTCTTTGGTCTACATTTTTGTATAACTCAGATAAGGGATTTCTTTAAGGTTCTCTGGATAAACCAAAAATCTAATTTTGGATTACGATTGTACAAAAAAAAATAAAAAAAAATCATGACAAATTATTCCAGATTGTAGGGATATAACTAAGTGGTGCTGGTGAAATATGCGCTCCGAGTGCTGGTTTGTGTAGGGAATGTTGAACCTAGAAGCAGACATCCCCACTGGAGTTATCAGAAATAAATCTTTGCCTGTAGTAAATTACTGCATAGAAATACCTCTTCTGAGTTCTAAATGTAAAGAAATATTATCATTACAGATATTTACACTATGGCATATTCACACATGCAAAAAGAGCCACACATAAGTGACGCCATCCTTTCTTTCATTCTCCTTTTGGATGAAGCATACCAAAGCCACCTCTACAAGTGGGACAGAGAAACTCCAAGAGCGAGGTGGAAAACTACCTTTTTAATCTACGTATATACTGTAGTATATTATCAGAATAATAGCGTGTGACAGTTAAATGCTGTACTGTAACTACTGTAAAGATCTGTGAACAATAAAATAGTTTAAAGGGAACCTGTCACCAGTTTTATGGTGTCCTAAATAAGGGCAACATAAATAAGTGACTGATTCTTTTAGCAAAATGTTGGGTCACTTTCTTTAATTGACCCAGTCAATCTGCCAACATCTTGTATTGAAAAGCTCCAGCTGATAATGAGTCATGAATATTCATGAGCCCTTGACTCTCCCTGCCCACCTGCTGCTGAATGACAGTTTGTTTCCATAGGAATCAGCAGCAGGTAGGCAGGGGAGTGGCTATAGCTCTGAATTAAATATACGCTGGACTCGATGAACTCACGCCGGACTCGAATCAGCTCATTAGCATGCGGCATCTTTGTGTGTATATTATGAGGTAACCATCTGTCACACCAGTAAGTGAATAC
Source organism: Bufo gargarizans (assembly GCF_014858855.1). Lineage (NCBI taxonomy): Eukaryota > Metazoa > Chordata > Amphibia > Anura > Bufonidae > Bufo > Bufo gargarizans. The sequence continues at coordinate 93,830,673 of NC_058088.1, read as the reverse complement.
ATCTAAGGTACTTTTTTAGTAGTTAATGATTGTATATAATTAGTTAGATTATAATCAAATATCCACATGACAGGTTCCCTTTAAGAAGGGAGCTTAAATCTTGAATATTCTATTTCATTTTCATACAAGTTTCTTCACGTGTACATTTTCAAATTCTTATTCATAAAGCTCAAGCTGCATGAGATATTTAAAGAGATATTAATTGACCTTTACCTATTATTAACCATAACAGTTCTGGAAATTATTATATTTATATTGGATGGAAAAATTTGACAAAATGACCCCCAATTTTAGATTACTTCAAAGACCTGAGTTACAGACTTAAAATGCAACATGGTGTTACATGGTACCTATTTTGATGAATGGCCATTTATATGATGCATGTAAAGTTTTTCTGAAGAAGCTCGCTTCTCTGGTTCATAGAGGAGAGGGCTAATTGGTGGGGCTTCCATTATGATGCCCATATGCCTTCATATGAATTGGGGTTTTCTTGAAGGGGAAGTCCCTGATAAACTGTAACCCTGTACAAATCTTTCCCTATTTCTTTCTTTTAGCCTTGGTTTACCTTTATGGGAATTGTCAGTGTTTCTCCTTCCTTTTCTATGAATGTTTCATTCTAACAACATAATAAAAAATCCAGTTAATGTTAATAGAAAAGGCAGAGTTTTATGCAAAATCGGTCAATATTATAATATAGTATACCACAGTATAGTATGCTATAGTATATTAAAAAGGAAATGCATGTATACATGGCGTTTTGATTACCAAAGTGTATGTAGTCTTTTATTTTTTTTTGCTAATTGATATTGATCTTTACTCAAGAAGTAGCTGTGAAGGATACAACGTTTTTATGTTCATCCTTTCAGATTTTTCTTGTTATCTTTCTTTGATGTTACTTTTAGTGTTGAGCGAATCAAAGTCAAACAAACTAACTTCGATCTGAATTTCAGGAAAAATTGGATTTGCCCTGAAGCCCGAAATTGTGACAAAAAAAGATACATATTAGCCTCATCCATTTCCTCGTGGAGAGGCTGTTCAAGATGGCCGTGATGGCCTTTCTACAAGCAAATGGATAGTGAGTATGTCTTTTTTTTAACCCTGATTAAGTCCTGAAAGGTCTAAATTTTAATGTCAGACAGTGATCAACGATGAATGCAGCATCTGAAGGGTTCAATGACGGTGGGCGGCAAGATCGCCGTTCCACGTCATTGCATCCGCTAAATACAATGGAATGCGATTCATGATGAAGTAATTCATAATGAAACTAATTTATTTGCAAAGTTCGACTAAGCAACTAAATTGAAGTTATCATAACTTCATTCATCTCTAGTCCCTTTACATGGGGCTATTATCGGGCAGATTATCGGAAACATATGTTTGTATAAGGGCTAGTTCTCTATAATCATTTTGTGCAAGTATGCTGCAGATTATCCAAAGAACAATCAAACGCTTGTTCATAGTTGGATATGATCATTTATATATAAAAACACTTGTGCAGATTTCCAGAATAAATCTAATTTCTGTAGCTCCCTCCTTCTTGCTGTTCTCATGAACTTTCAGAAAACTTTGGTGTGTTGTCCTGTTTTTGTGTTTTATAGACCTCAGTTTAGTCTCTTTTCAATGGTTTATTCAAGCAAATAGAAGTGTGCAATGAATTCATGGAATTTTAATGATTGACATTATGGGAATGCTTTTATACACCAAGCTGAATATTAAACAACAGTATGTGTGATCTCCATAAGAAATAGCATCTAAACTCAACATTTGTTTATTACTAGAATATTTTAGAATTATAAAAAAATATATAGTTGATAAACTCCAGCACCTTTCAAGATGTTCATTAATTTACAAACCAGATTGCTGTAACAATCATTGAGACATTTTTCTTTAATGAAGCGCATCTTTTGTGCTTTGTTTGTGTCACTTCTTAATGCCAAAAAAAGCATCATTGGCTGCATTTAGCAATTTCTGGCCATGTTAATGTGAAGAAAATATTCTTTGGAAAGAGACTGTATAAATTTCCATTCCATTTCAAGACTTCCTATTAACATCAAAGCTTAATAGTGCAAAGCCTGGCAACTAACAAAGAAAAAGGAATGCATTATGCGTTCATATAGATTAAAGCAAAATTTTGTTTTGAATGCATTTTATGCCATTGTTGTATTTTTTTTACTGTTCTTTCTTTGTTTGCAAATGTTATCAAGGAAAGCAAGCCTTCTTCTTGGGAGCTTCTGACTGATAACTGCTCATCATATGGTATGAAGCAGAGCTACGGATATTTGTTTAAACCAATACTCTGTTAAGGTAAAATTGTAAGGCCTCATGCACACAACCGTATGTATTTTGCAGTCTGAAAAAAACGGATTCTCAAAAAAATACGGATTACATCCGTGTGCATTCCATATTTTGCAGAATGGAACAGCTGGCCCCTAATACAACAGTCCTATCCTTGTTTGTAATGCAGACAATAATAGGACACATTCTATTTTTTGGCAAAATGGAAATACAAACATACGGAAACTTCAGTTTTTTTTGCTGACCCATTGAAATTAATGGTTCCGTATACAGTCTGCAAAAAAATGGAGTGGACACAGAAAGAAAATACAGTCATGTGCATGAGGCCTAAGTCTGCAAAACATATTTGTTTAGTATGCATATTTAATTCAAGTTGGCTTTGACAGAAACACGTTATTCTAAAGTCTAGCAATGACTCATGCTTAAACATCATTTTACATCTATGGTGTACTATAAGGGTACATGCACACGTTCAGGATTCTTGTGCATCAATTGGGGCGGATTTGCATGCGGATGTGCATGCGGATTTTCCGCATGTGGATTTTGCTAATTGAATGGAGAAAAAAATCACGAAAAATATAATATGATGCAGATTTAAAAATTCGCACCACAGGTCAAAATCCGTGCAGAATAGATCTGCATCGCGTGCATTGAGAATTTCAAATGCTCATAGAATACAGTGTACATGACCTATGGTGCAGATTTTCTGCACGCAAATCCATGCGGATTTTGCGTACGCAAATCCGTACAGAAAATCTGCCATCAATCCTGATAGTGTGCATTTAGCCTAAGTATTTCAGACAATTACTGGCTGAGGAAGTTAACTGTGGATTAGCAGCAAATTGCACTCTATGTATACTCTAAGGCTTCATTCACACATCCATGGAACATGGTCCATGAGATACCGGACTGGAGTCCTGCTGTGCGCTTTGTGCCGCCGCTGCAGTACAGTAATACACTCGTATGATCTAGCACAATGCCGACACAAAGCGCACGGCATCATAGCAACCAATGAGCGCTCCTGCACTAAGCAGTATGCCAGTCCGGTATCTCACGGACCGTGTTCCACAGATGTGTGAATGAAGCCTCAAAGAGCAACTGTCAGCAGGATCAAACACAAGCCAAGCACACTGCCTGGTAGGGTTGATCCTAGTGATTAAAATGATGTGTCTTATTAAAATCAATTTTGCAGTTCCTTGTGAAAAAAAAAAAACAACTTTTGTATTGTATGCAGAGGAGGACTTCAGTTCACAGAGGGGCATAGCGAGCACTGGGAAGCTAAAGAGCTGAGGTGCACTGAGAGAATAGGCCGTCATTCTTCCTTAGCATAGCAGTCATATGTTTTTCCATCGAGTAACTATAGCCCGCTTAATGGGGCTCGATCTGTGTCCAATTAATAGTGTCAAATTCCCTTAAAAATGCCCTCATATACCCCTTAATGTAACTAGTGTTACTATTGTTTTCCATTAATCATTATAATACTCTACATGTAGCTGGAATTAAGATGTCAAATATTTCTGTGTCTATTCTGCTCTTTTCTGAGGAAAAACAACATTTCTGGAGCACGCTCTTCTCCCACTCTCAATTCAGACCTCCAACTCATAAAGGAAAATAACCTCTGATAGTGAAGCAGTGCTTACCAGATTATCCAGACACACACTTAAAGAGGACCTTTCATCTGTTTTACTTATAGGAGCTAAATACCTGTAGTTGTGGGATACCTCCCACTGATGCTGCCACCCAGTTTTTTTTTTTTTTAACAATGCCCCTACGCCCCGCTGTGCCCGTCTGACGTTCTCGCACTCAGTATGCAAATACCGAGCATCAGTACAGGGAGGAGGAGATGCCAGGGTTTCTCAATGGGCGTCTCCTTCTCCCTGGCTGTGCCACAATCCAATCACATCGGAGAGCGTCACAGTTAGGGAGGTTTTTCCATAGGAGCGATGTTTAAATAAAAATGGGTGGCAGCATCAGTAGGGAATACCCCACAAGTACAGGTATTTAGCTCCCTCTAAGTAAAACAGATGAAAGGTCCTCTTTAATCCTTCTTACGCAGCTATAGTCATTAACCACATATCACCGTTCATACAAGGTGTATAGTCTCAGGAATTGATGTTGATCTTCCTTATATCACTCAAACTTCTCAGCCCAAAGATAGAAACAACAGTTCAGGTGGACACAGCAGAGGCGAGAACATAGCATAGCTCTCTAGATCTTCTACTTTCCCCCCTCTGCTACATTCATGCTTCTGCATTGCTACATCAGGGTTATAAAAGGCTGTTTTAGCGCAGAGGGGTGTGAATTAAACCCCATAGTGCGCTACAGCTATCATCATTGGTGACAATTAGCACATGTTTAAACTCTGAGGCGCAATTGTTGTCTTGTGGGATTATTTGTTTCATCACCCTCAGTAAACATTACTATCGCCACTGACTGGCAATTGTTGTATGTCCAATTTCTCCCGTTTTAAACTTAATAAGTGTGAATAAAGTTTTCTGTTTTTAATTTTAGCATCCCCCACATGATAGTGAATTACATTAAACATTAATCAGATCTTATGTGGATGTCATGCTTCATTATAAATAAGGCACAACCAAAGTATACACTGTGTACACTTACGCAATGAACTATAAGCATCACAAAGCCGTACCCTTTTATCATATATATATATATATATATATATTTTATGTGAGAGCTCTGTATTTTAAAAGTTAAAGGGACCAATATTATATTTCAATATATATTTTATTGTCATTTTTATTTGAGTAATAATAATATTGTTTTTGTAATATATAAATATTGATTTAGTAAAGCATATACATATTGACTGTGAGCCAGCTATTTTCTTTTTGCTTTCCACTAAAACCTTTGTACAGTACTGTATATGGCATTTGCACGCAAACATTTGTAACTAGGGATTGACCTCAAACCAGAAATCATCATTTCAAGCAGTATGTCTTGAAACATGGCCAAAATATAATGTATTACCCAAGAAAAGTAGAATAAACATTTTTTTCAAGCAAGCTCTTCTTAGTTTTGTGACAAAACATGGTACACTAATATATATTCCTATGCAACATTGTTCATAATGAAATCTGATGCTGCTGATGCCTGGAAGTATTTTTCAGTGACATTTCAAAAAGCTGAGTGAACTAGATGCAAGAAACAGAAAGATAAGTAGCAGATTTTTTTCTACAGCCTTAGGAACTGAATACAAAATATATGCTGCATATCTATATTGCTAAGTTAATAATAATATTTCTATCTATAGGATGGAAAGCTTGTACAAATATAAAAATGTATTAAAACTATATTCAAGTGTAAAATATATTATCTAAATCTTATAAAGCTCAAAGGTACTTCTTTGAGCTAGCTACCATTTTCTCTGATCTGAATGTGCTCACAATGTTAAAATAAACTTCCATGTTGGTTATACTGTAAGCGGGAGAAAAGCCTCTTAGTAAAACACAACATTATAGGAAGAGTGCTGTATATGAAAAACAAGAGCATACGTGAGGAACACCATGCCATTGATATACAGTAACAACCTTGAAAAGAGTGGGCTAAGCCCCGATTGGTCCTATCTGATTTACTACTGGTTGACAGTGCAAAAGTGCTCTCTAGATAGAAATTGCAGTGTTAGCAAACAAGTTGGTGAGGGATTGAGACAAGAACTGTGGCCTAATATAGGATTTTGGTGATAAGCCCATGTTGATTTTTGCCTTGGAGCCCCCTCTATTCTATGTACACCCATAATGAAGAGACAACACACTTCTTCCTAGAGTGCCATTGATTTGGCAGACAAAAGTGCCCCTATTGGTTCAGAAAAAGCTAGAATATCCATAAGTCCCTTTAAATATTCAGACTCTCCACATTAAGTCAGTGGCAAACTCAAGATTTTCAAATTTCAAGGTGAATTTATCTTTGTTGGAAAAAAATACAACACATGAATCCATCCATATAGTCAATAGTATTTAACATTCTATTGAGTGGCTTAACACCTTAAGGACCAAGCTCATTTTCACCTTAAGGACCAGGACAGTTTTTGCAAATCTAACCAGTGTCACTTTATGTGGTGATAACTTTAAAACGCTTTGACTTATCCAGGCCATTCTGAGATAGTTTTTTTGGCACATATTGTACTTCATGACACTGGTAAAATGAAGTTAAAAAAATATATATATATTTATAAAAAAAAATACCACATTTACCAAAAATTTGTAAAAAAATTGCAAATTTCCAAGTTCCAATTTCTCTACTTCTATAATACATAGTAATACCTCCAAACATAGTTATTACTTTACATTCCCCATATGTCTACTTCATGTTTGCATCATTTTGGGAATTATATTTTATATTTTGGGGATGTTACAAGGCTTAGAAGTTTGGAAGCAAATCCTGAAATTGTTCTGAACTTTTCAAAAACCCAATTTTTAGGGACCAGTTCAGGTCTGAAGTCACTTTGTGAGGCTTATATAATAGAAACCACCCATAAATGTTACCATTCTAGAAACTACACCCCTCAAGGTATTCAAAACTGATTTTACAAACATTGTTAACCCTTTAGGTGTTCCACAAGAATTAATGGAAAATAGAGATACAATTTCAAAATTTCACTTTTTGGGCAGATTTTCCATTTTAATAATTGTTTTCCAGTTACAAAGCAAGGGTTAACAGCCAAAAAAGACTCAATATTTATGGCTCTGATTCTGTAGTTTACAAAAACACCCCATATTAGGTCATAAACCACTGTACGGGCACACGGCAGGACACAGAAGGAAAGGAATGCCATACGTTTTTAAAAGGCAGATTTTGCTAGACATTTTTTTTTTTACACCATGTCCCATTTGAAGCCCCCCTGATGCACCCCTAGAGTAGAAACTCCATAAAAGTGACTCCATCTAAGAAACGACACCCTCAAGGTATTCAAAACTGATTTTACAAACTTTGTTAACCCTTTAGGATGTCCACAAGAGTTATTGGCAAATAGAGATGAAATTTCAGAATTTCAATTTTTTGGCAAATTTTCCATTTTACTATTTTTTTTCCAGTTACAAAGCAAGGGTTAACAGCCAAACAAAACTCTTTATTTATGGCCCTGATTCTGTAGTTTACAGAAACACCCCATATGTGGTCGTAAACCACTGTACGGGCACACGGTAGGACACAGAAGGAAAGGAATGCCATACGGTTTTTGGAAGGCAGATTTTGCTAGATAGTTTTTTTGGACACCATGTCCCATTTGAAGCCCCCCTGATACACCCCTAGAGTAGAAACTCCCAAAAAGTTACCCCATTTTAGATTTACCCCATTACCCCATTACAACATTCATCTGACAGGTTAGATCATCTGGTATTTTTATAGAGCAGGTTGTCACGGACGCGGCAATACCTAATATGTATCCAATTTTTTTATTTATGTAAGTTTTACACAATTATTTCATTTTTGAAACAAAAGAAATATGTTTTAGTGTCTCCATAGTCTGAGAGCCATAGTTTTTTTCAGTTTTTAGGCGATTATCTAAAGTAGGGTCTCATTTTTTGTGGGATGAGATGACGGTTTTATTGGCACTATTTTGGGGTGCATATGACTTTTTGATCGCTTGCTATTACACTTTTTGTGACATAAGATGACAAAAAATTGCTTTTTTTACACCGTTTTTATTTTTTTACGGTGTTCACCTGAGGGGTTAGGTCATGTGATATTTTTGTAGAGCCGGTCGATACGGACAAGTTTTTGGGCGATTATCTCGGGTAGGGTATGATTTTTACGGGATGAGATGACGGTTTGATTGGCAGCGATGTCAGCCGTTTATACCAGAGTGTCAGCAATGTGCTGACACTCTGGTATACCACTGACCACCAATAAATATTCAACGGGAGGCGAGCGGGGGATCGCGATCCCGCCTGTCGCACCGCCCGCCTCCCGCAATTGCCAGCACTGCCCGCAAATGCCCACAAACCGCCCGCCTGCACCCCACCGACATTAAAGCATTCGGGCTACAGGGGGGGGTTAAAAAAATTTGACTTTGACCATTTTTAAGTCAGAGACCGCAGGGATCAGAAACTACAGAAAGCGCTGCAAACCGCAGGTCTGAATTGACAGGGTCACAGGACCCCCCTCGGCATTGACCCTGGGTGCCTGGCTGTGTGTAACAGCCGGCACTCAGCGCTGTCACCATGTCTGCAGACATGGTGACAGTTTAATGCCAGGACGAGTATACTCGTCCTGGTGCGCTAAGTACCGTTGCTCCAGGACAAGTATACTCGTCCTAGGTCCTGAACGTGTTAATTGCATCAAACAGCATTCAATGAGCATGTACTTTTCCCTTGAAAATTCCAATAAACTGTGATAGAGTTTAGGTTTAGACTCGCAGCATTATGACTAGAGTTGAGCGGACACCTGGAAGTACGGATTCAACGGGTTCGGCTGAACTTCGCAAAAAAGTTTGAGTTCGGGACCCAAATTTGACCCCGAACCTGAGCCCCATTAAAGTCAATGGGGACCAAAACTTTGGAGCACTAAAATGGCTCTAAAAAAGTAATAGAAAGGATTAGAGAGCTGCAAAGGGCAAAAAAAATGTGGTTAAGAGCATTGGATTTTGTATTTTATTTTATGTATTTTTGTTTACATTTGGGTACACCCCAAAACATTGGGAAATATAAAAAATAAAACAAAGAGAAAGTGTGCTGGGGTACAACAATGGATGGGTGAGGCCAGTATACATGTTTATTCTGCACAAGGTATGGACAAGTCCTGTGGGATCCCTGCCTGGTTCATTTTAAAGAACGTTAGCTTGTCCACAATACAGACAATACACTGACTGCAGGGCAGGCCAGCACTTCCAAGGTGTAAATGGAAGGCGCAGGCTAATTGCCCAATTTGGAGACCCAGAAGTTGAAGGGGGCAAACCCAATAGTCAGTACGTGTAGGCGTGTGCACACTTACTGCTCCACTAAGTTGCTGAAATGCTGCCTCCTGCTAAGACGTTCCATATCAGCTGGTGATGCTGGTTGTTGTGGCGTGATGACAAAACTTTTCCACATTTTGGCCAGGCTGCCTTCTAAAGGTGCTAGAGGTGCCCCAGCTGCGTTGGGGTCCTCTTCCTCCTCCTCAGGCTTGGCCTTGTACTTCCACAGAGTCCCCGCTGTCAGACCACATCCTCTACCAGCAACAGGAGCTCCACCAACACCAGCAGCAGCATGACCAGGGCCACGTCCCTTGTTTGACACTCTCCTCATTTTTTGTGGTCACCCACCAAAGTAACAGACGTTTTTACTAAATTAAGTTCCTAGTGAACAATGCAGAGCAAGTTTTTTTTGTCAAAATAGGTTAATGTCACCCAACAATGGAAAAGACAAATTTTAGAAATTTAGGTCCATGTCACCTAGGCAGAGCAGGTTTTTTTTTTTGTTGACAGGAATAATGGGTTAATGTCACCAAACAATGGAGCAGACATATTTTTGAAACTTATTGCCTGGTCTGCTATGCAGTGCAGGCAGCAGGTACTTTATTGCAAAAATGTTTTGTTTTTTCTCTCAGACACAATGAAACAGATGGATTTAACTGTAATTTTTTAACTACCAGAAATGCAGCACAGGGCAAAAAGGTACTTTATTGCCCCCCAAAAAAGGGTTTCTTTAACCCTAAATGAAACAGCTGGATTTTACTGAGATTATATTTTACTCTCACAAACGAAGCACAGGGGTTTTTAACATACAAAAAAAATGGTGGGTATGTCACCGCTACAATGGAACAAATGGATTGGCTGAATTTATGTGCCTGCCTGTCACATGTGCAGGCCTCAGAGGTACTTTACACCCAAAAATGGGAATTTGAAGCCCAAAAATGTTACAGCGGTATGTACTGGTTTTATTTGACTGACAGGAACGCAGTGTAGACTGCAAATGTTTTTTCTAGCAAAAATGTTTTAATTTTTCAACAAAAAATGTAACTGCAGTATTGGGTGGTTTTATTGGACTGTCAGGAATGCAGCACAGGGCAAAAGGGTACTTTATTGCCCCCCCCCCCACCCCCCAAAAAGTGTTTTTTAACCCTAAATTAAACAGATGGATTTAACTGAAATTATATTGCACTCTCACAAATGAAGCAAAGTTTTTTTTTACATAAACAATTGTGGATATGTGACCCCTACAATGGAACAGATGGATTTGCTGAATTTATGTGCCTGTTTGTCACATGTGCAGGCCTCAGAGGTACTTTACACCCAAAAATGAAAATTTGAAGCCCAAAAATGTAGAAGCAGTATTTACTGGTTTTATTTGACTGACAGGAACGCAGTGTAGGCCGCAAATGTACTTTCTAGCAACAAAAATTGGCATTTTTCAACAAAAATTTAAATTTAATACGCCCCTTGAAGAAGCCGAGCGAAACACGCATCAGGGTGCACTCGCCAGTGGTCCAAGGTATGTCCCCCACTTTACATTTTATTGGGTATTCACTGGCTAGTTATTGTTATAGGGCTCCACATGGGCTGCTGCATGCAAGTGGCTTTGTTATGTCCACATAGACAGCGTACATTATTCCCCATGGTTGCCGCAACTGTATGTGATATGTTTACCTGCGAGTAATTACTCAAACTATTGTAATATATGTCCCCCTTTGGCTGGGTGATGAGGTTTATCTCCCTGCATTAATACTACTGTCAAGCCATAAGGAGGGATATTTGAAGGGGGTTCAGTAATCCTTTGTACCTTTGGTGAGCCGTTGATTCTCAGCGCTACTGCATTACTGCTATTTATTATATTTAATATTATTTATATGTTGTCTTTCATGATGTCATTTAATAAAAATCTATTATTATTATACATGTGTGTTTTCGTTTGTTTGTAATATTGAGTATATGCTCACACATAGTTGTTCATCTTTTTGATGATTATTTCGGTTATAACTGCGGTGAGTTGGCAGCAGCATGAGGAGAACACAGAGTGGTGATGTGGCAGCAGCATAAGGAGAGTGGCCCGTTGACAGAGTGGGGAGGTGAGGGGCAATACCAGTACCTGAAGATAGTCGGTGGAAGTAGGAGCACCTGGCAGCAGGTGTGTGGCATCAGTTTGGTGGCAGTATCAGAATAGTAGCTGAAGCAGGTAGCCAAAAGAAACAGGTATTTTTTTTACAAAGTTTAGGTGTGGCACCATGGATGATCTAGTCTGATGTATCAGGAATGGGTGGGTGGAAATCCTGGATGATCCATGCCTGATTCATTTTCACAAAGGCGAGTTCTCCTTGGGATAACTATGGTCCCCGCCGAACTAAACATCCACTCTGATGCCACACTGCTGGCCAGGTAGGAAGGATTGTCCAGGGCAAACTACTTCCCAGTAGTCCAGGAGATCTTCGATATGGGTGCAGTGCAAGTATGCCACAACCTGCTGGTTCAGGTTCTGCTCCATGTCTACCTGCTGCTGATGGAGAGTAGTTTCTTCAGTAGACGGCTGAAGAAAAGTGCTCATCAGTGACTCTAGACTTAAGTTGCTGCTGATAGAGCGTGTACTGCTCCTGCCCCCAGCAGCCATGGCAGTGGAACGTGAGCATAGAGGCCCCCCCCCCCTCCGGTCAGACCTGGCGCACATAGGCAGTGGCCAACTGACTACATAGAATGTCTTGTAGTAGTTCAGTTTTCCTCCCTCTCACAGGGTGGAAAAAAGGCCCCCATTTTGGACCGGTAGTGAGGGTTTACTTGGTAGAGAGCCAGTAGTCATCCATCGGCTCTCACTACACAAGCAACTCAGCATGCATCGGGCCATTTGCGCACGTGACTCGGAGCGACTCCCTGCCCTCATCTCCACTGTATACTGCCACGGTGTGTCTGGGTAATCTGCTTAATCTTCCTCATCTCCCTGCAGCTCCTCCAGCTGCTTCTGCTCCTCCTCTCTTGTCACCTTTGTAGAAAAATCACCCATTTTTTTCTACGCATAGCTTGTGCTGGAATGTTCTCCTCCTCCTCCTCCAGTCTAGCCCCCACAGGGCTCATGTGGCCGTGAGATGTAGTCACCACATCTCCTGTCCCCTGTCTAGCCAAATTTAGCATCATCAGTTCCAGGACATGAAGCAGTAGAATGATGTTGTTCATCCCGTAGTCCTGGTGACTGATAAATAAAGTGGCCTCCTCAAAGGGCTCGAGCAAACGGCAGTTGTCACGCATGAGCTGCCACAGGCAAACATCAAAGTTAAACGGGGGAGTACCTCTGTCTTCCTGTATCATCAAGAAATCGTTTATGGTCTTTCTCTGTTCATATAGTCTGTCCAATATATGGAGGGTGGAGTATCAACGGGTGGAAACTTCGCAAATCAGCCGATGTTGGGGAATGCCATTCTGAATTTGAAGCTCAAGGAGTGTTTGCTTTGCAGTGTAAGAGTGGCTGAAGTGTATGCACAGTTTCCTGGTCATTTTCAGGATGTCTTGCAGATGGGTGGAATACTTTAGGAACCTCTTTACAATCAGGATGAGCATGTGCGCCATGCAGGGCGTATGGCTCAGACCTCCTTGACTCATTGCCGACCCCATGTTCTTCCCATAATCGGTGACCATGGTACAGATTTTGAGTTGGCGAGGAGTAAGCCAGGATTTGATTTCTTGATGAAGGACGTGGAGCAGCTCCTCCCCCGCCCCTGTGTGACTCAGTTCGTCCAGGCAAACGAGGTGCAGAACAGCATGACACCGCTGTGCCTTGCACGTGTGGTATGCTAGAGGAGCACTATGAATTGTCCCTGCAGTGGAGGAATAGAACACGGTGGAGGATGAGGAGGCAGAGGCGTACATTTTCGCAGGATTAAAAGATTGAGAATGTGGAGGCGGCATCAGCGTCACCTGACCAAGTTGCTGGTGTGGCTGGGTAGGAAAGGGCATAAATTGTCCTTGACCATAGTTAAAGCTCCACACATCAGCACTGCTGTGCACTTTGGCAGACACCGGCAGGCTCGAGGACTGGACCACTTTCTGTTCAACATATGCGTGCAGGGCTGGTCCACCTTGGCTCGGTACAAGCCATCAGTTCTCTCAAAGGTGCGGAGTCCACCACTTGGAAAGGGAAGGACTGCAGCACTAGCAACTTGGCCAGGAACATGTTCAGCTTCTGCGCTGTTAGATGAGTACAAGCATGCTGTTGTCTCTTGGCAATCGCTTCGGTGAACGATTGCTGATGAAATGACTGACAAGGAGTAAGAGGATGAGGAGCAGGATCATCAGGACCAGTAGATGATTGGAAGGACAGACAGCTCCCTTTGGCTGAGGTGGTAGAGCCTTGACTGCATGAAATTGGTTGCGTGCCACTGGGTGATACAACGGTTGCTGCGGCAGGCTGGACCACTACATTAGCACTACGGTTCTCCCAGGCCACTAAATGGTAATGCTGCATGTGTTGATGCAGGGCCGTGGTGCCAACATTGGCACCCTGGCCACGCTTCCCCTTCTTCCCACAGATTCGGTGAATGACCATGTTTACCTCCTCCAGCAACCTGAAAAAAAAACTGAAAGACCGCCGAGTATGGCATTTTTCCCCCCAATGCTCCGTGCTAACTGCTTGCTACTGCTGCCTCCGTGAACTCCTGCACTGTTTTTTTTTTGGACAGATAAGCTACTGCGAAGTGGGCGATCTACCCAAGGCACGTTTGGCTCCCAACCTCCCACGGCTGCCACCCTACTGACAAATGGCCATGCTACCATCTTGCTGGCTCAGCTGCTGCCTCACGTGCAAGCTGCCACCCTCTTTTCCTGATAATGATGAAGCCTCTTCTTCATCCGGCTCCCAAGTGTGATCGGCTACATCATCATCCTCTACTGTCTGCATGTCACTGATGTCCCCTGAAAATGGTCTCAGGGCAAAGGAGCCTGACCACTCTCAACACCAGCTCTAATGCCACTCTCCTCATCAGTACTTGCTGCCTAGTGGAGGAAGCGGTGAAAGTCTCCTCCACATCTTGTCTTGCCAGTAGCTGCTGACTGTCTTCAAGTAGCTCATCCTCACTGTATAGTGGAGCTTAGCCCACAGCATACTTCTCTGGCTGAGGTTACAGAAAATGACAAATGCAGGTTGAGGACAGGTGAGGGCACAGGGCCTGCTCTCGGGCCCTGCCAACTGAGGGTTGTGTCTAATGAACCTAATGACTCTTGGCTGGGGGTGTCTGATATCACTTGCGACAAAGCCAAAGACCGTTTCAACCATTCTAGCACCGTTGGGTTGCTGGTCAAGACACGACCGCTAGATGACACCAGGAGCTCAGGCCTCTTTCTGCAACTCCTGCTGCCACCCCCTTCTTATGCTGCTACTTGTGGCTGAGCCAGAGACATTTTGGCCACTAGTCATTCCCTTTAAAGGGCCTGTCACTTGTCTGTCTGACATACTGTAAAATAAAAAAATAAAAAATAAAAAAATTAATACACCACAAAAATGTCTATACAGATGTCGTTTTTTTTGTTTTTTTGTTTCATATTACCCAGGCTGTACACTCCCCTATTGGACCCTGTTCTCCTTTTATAGTGTAGAAAATGCCTCCCTATCCTTTCCCTACATCTTGAATGATCTTTCCCTGAACTGGTAAATATTTTTTTCAGTACAATAAAGTCTTTTCTTTTTTTTTACAATATTTTTATTGTCAATATGGCACAGTATAAATGACAACAATTGTAATGTGGACGCAGCCACTCAGGATGAAAGACACATATATCAAACAAGCAGAGAGTGGTCGCAGCCACTAAATAGAGTAAACTGGCCAAGATATAACATAAATCAGGTTCTACAGCACCCGCCTGGGTGCTGCCAACGTAGAACAGCGACAAATAAGATAATCAATCAGATGAAAAAGGAACACTAAGACAAATAGCAACAAACTAAAAAGAAAATGTAAATAAAAGAAATTGATGGACACAGACTTATCTTCACTAGAAAACCCGACCAGAGTAAGGAACCAATCTAGTATTGGACAGAAGGGGTAAAGTCACCTAGGAAAAGGGAATTTTGTGAGCCAAGGAGACCAAGAGGATTGAAAATGTTGCAACCTATTGGTCCGCTGAGCCCAAAGGTGTTCATATATAGCATGGATGGAAATGTTATCTTTGAGTTCATTCATAGTAGGGATTGTGGATGATTTCCAATGTTTAGCTACTAGAAGTTTGGCCGAGAGTAGTATATGACAAGTTAGTAATCTAAGTTGTCGTGGAATCAAGTCAAGATCTAATGAGAGGAGTGCCATAGCCGGGGACAGAGAAATTTTGGAGCCTGTTACGTCTTTCACCAGTTCCCCAACCCTGATGCAAAAGGATTGGATTTTTACACAATCCCAAAAAATATGCATTAGGTTGCCTGGCGACTTCTGACAGCACCAGCACAAGTTCCCTACATTGGGGTACAATCTGCTGAGTTTAGCGGGGGTAAAATACCACCGTGTGAGTAGTTTGATAGAATTCTAACAAGTTAGAGCACTTCCTAGTATGATATGTAATTCTAATCACCGCTTGCCATTTAGTTATAGGGTATGCAAGCCTCAGATCTCTCTCCCAATTCAGGAAATGTGTCTTTTTCGTCAAGTGCATATCCCCTATCATGGTCTTATAAATTGAGTTTGTGTACATAACATGATATTGAGAAGATCAACCGGAAGCATTACATCTCTCTTAGGCCACTTAGCTAAAAAGTGAGCAATCCTAGTATAATGGTAATGGTAAGAGTCTGGTATACCAAAAGAGACTTGTAGGCATGAGAATGACCTCAAAACATCATTGTCATAGAAGTCGTTTAGCACCTGTATCCCAGCTTTCCGCCAACCACCCACCGAGAAATCTGCTATATAGTATTGTAAAATCTCTATGGGTATCTGTACTATTCTCTTTGGAGACATCGGACCAGTACGTTGTATCAATAGTTTCCATGTTTGAATGGATGAATTCAGAATCAGCGCTGTGGGAAGCGGGAAGCTGGGGTCAACAGCATGCAATAAGAGAAGAGAGTAAAGTGGTTTCCCTTTATTCAGGTCTACTTCTATCTGTTGCCAGCTAGGAGTCTGCTCTCGCTTACACCAAAATCTCAATTGTTTGAAAACAAAGGAATCGTGGTATCCCTAAAGATTTGGAACTCCCAGGCCACCGTGTGACCTATGACTATGAAGTATTGAGGCTGCTATTCTGTGAGGGCCTTTATTCCAAATAAAGGAAAGCATTTGAGTCTTAAATTTTGCCATAACTGAAGTGGGGATAGGGATGGGTAGTGTACGAAATAGGTATAGAATCTTTGGGAGCACCATCATTTTGTATATAACTATTCGCCCTTCCAGGATATATTTAGTTTAGAGTAGTGATCAAGATCAGTTTGGAGGGAGTTATATAATATGTCATAGTTGCTTTTAACTAACCGTTTAAGAGGAAAACAGATTTGTACGCCCAAATATGTGATTGAATCTACTGCCTATTGGAAAGGGAATTCATTTTCCAGTGCCTTCCGCAATGATGGAGGAGCCTTAGCAACTAGGATTTAGGATTTGGAGTTGTTGATTTTGTAATATGATACTTCCCCAAATTCCCTGATAATCTTTAAAGTGGCCCTCAATGAAGGCAAGGGGTCTGTTACGGTCAGAATCACGTCGTCTGCAAATAACCCTATCTTATGTTGCTGACTACCAGCTGAAATGCCACGTAGCGATTCTGACGTCCTTATCATTTCTGTGAAGGGGTCCATTACCATTAAAAAGAGGAAAGGGGAGAGGGGACAGCCTTGTCGGGTGCTGTTTGTAATTGAAAAAGGGGAGGAGAGGCAGCCATTAGCTAGTACTCTAGCAGAGGGGGTGGAATATAGATCCTGGATCGCATTTTTCATAGGGCCTCGAAAGCCAAATTTATCCAGCACCGCTGACGCAAATCCCCAATGTATACGGTCCAACGCCTTCTCTGCATCCAAGGTTAGAAGCAGAGAAGGTGTCGCCAACCCCCCAGCCTTTTGTAGCAGGCCCAATATCTGACGGGTACCATCTGGCGCTTCTCTGCCTTTTGTAAAGCCAACCTGGTCACTATGTGTTAGCAAAGGTAACATTTTCAAGAGCCTATGGGCTAGCAATTTTGCATATAGCTTTACGTTGCAGTTGAGGAGAGAAATCGGGTGGAAGTTTGCAGGGGAATCCGTCACTTTACCCGGCTTTGGGATGGTAACAATCGTAGCCTGTAGTATTTCAGATGGAAATTCTTCTCCAGCTAAAACCTTATTAAACAGCTGAACAAGATGTGGTTGTAATAGGGGAGAAAACAATTGATAGTATTCATTGGAATACCCATCAGGGCCGGTCGATTTATTCAGCTTTAGAGATTTGATCGTAGCATCCTCTTCAGAAGCAGACATTGGGGAATTCAGTTCTGCAATTTGCTCACTATTTAGAAAGGGGAGATTTACTTTTCAAAGAAAAGAGTCAATTTTCTCTAAGGATGGTTGGTGTGTTGAGGGGTCTTTATTAAGGTTGTATAACTTAGAATAATAGTGGTTAAAGGCTTCTGCTATCTCATTTTGGTGCTTAATTCTAGATGTTTTATCGGGAGCTAGCATATAGGGTATATTTATCTTTTGTGTTAATGGTTTTATTTTCTTTTGCCATTAACCTACTTGGTTTATTGTAGGATTGATAGTATGAAAGCCGCATAGCGGTTAGTTGGCGATCGTAATCCATTTGTAGGGTGGAGTGAATTTCGTGTCTCAAGGACATTAAATTCTTGTGGAGATTTAAGGATGGGTCTGATCTGACTTGTTCTTCTAGTCTAGCCTCCTTATCCAGAAGAATTGATGATTTAGCCTCATAGGATTTCTTGAAGTGTGAACTCTGCTTTAGCAATTCACCTCTAATGGTTGCTTTGTGAGCTTGCCAAAGGGTAAAAGTATTAAAGTTTTCTGTGTTATTAAGAGAGAAATATTCTGCTATGGCGGATTCTATAAGTGGTTTGTATTTAGGGTGACAAAGGAGAAAGGTATTATTCCTCCATGATTTCTGAGAATTAAAAGACAGGATTTGGGAAATTGAACACAAAATTGGTGCATGGTCAGACCACGACATAACCCCGACAGAAGACTTAGAAATCCTGGATAATAATGGCCAATCAGAGAGAAACAGATCGATTCGGGAAAATGATCTATGTCTTGCAGAGTAAAAGCTATATTCTTTTGAATTTGCATTTAGACAGCAAAATGTGTCATAAAGCTGGTTATCTCTCAGCCAACGCCCCAAGGCTGGACCTTTATTCTACCAGAACCCGTTCAGTCCATGTTCCTATCCGACACTATATTAAAGTCCCCACATAGCAATAGATACCCCTTTTGGATAGTACGTGTTTTCCTCAAGATTTTGTTTAAGAATCTTATAGGGGATTTGTTGGGGGCATAGACATTAACCAGCGTCAGTGCAACCTAACCCACTAAGTCAACCAGAACAATATATCGCCCTCCCTCATCAGTTAACACTTTCTCTACCTGAAAGCCCAGGGAGTCCTTTATTGCGATAGCCACTCCTGCTTTTTTCTTATTTTGAATTGGCTAATAGTTCAATAGAGAAACCTTTACGAGATAACTCTGGGTGTTTGTTGTGCACAAAATGTGTTTCCTGGACACATAATATATCTGTCTGTGAGGAGCACATGTCCCTCCAGAGAGAGGATCTTTTATAGGGGGAATTCAATCCTTTGGCATTAATAGACATTACCTTAGCTGCCATAATAATGGTAATTACCTAAAAGCTGAGTACATATTAGAGTCCCTACTTGTCGAGACTGTAGTGATGAAGGAATTACAAGCATGTGACCATCGAGAAGACAAAAAGCAAAAGGAACATACAAATCAAACATTCAACCTGTGGAGTAAACATAGGTTAGCAAACAAAACCGAATAGGTCTGGTCTGAAGGAGGTTACGGGAAACCTAGACCAGAGAAATCGGGGATCAACAGTTCGGCCTTACTCCGCCATCCCTATTAACAATAACTACTCGGCTATAAGAATATAGCGGACATCGTAGGTATTACACTCAGAATTATTCTCCCACTGAGGACCAGTCCGGGGCCACATGGGTGGTGGTTTTCTTTCTTGCTGGAACCGGCGAAGTAGGTTTTCCAGTATTACAGGATTTAAGGAGGGAATCTCCTTCTTCTGGGTTCTTAACCTCTTCAGGACACATGACGTACCGGTACGTCATGATGCCCTGGTACTTAAGGACACATGACGTACCGGTACGTCATGTGTTGTTCCGATCACTGCCGCCCGGCTGGCAGTGATCGGAACAAGGTGCCTGCACAAATCATTGAGCAGGCACCTAGGCTAAATGCGCGGGGGGGTCCCGTGACCCCCCCATGTCGGCGATCGCAACAAACCGCAGGTCAATTCAGACCTGCGGTTTGATGCGCTTTTTGCCGTTTCTGATCCCCGCGGTCCCTGACCGCGGGGATCAGAAACTTTACAATGCCCAGAATATATATGTTCTTCCTCCCCCTGCACCCCTGAATGATATTTAGTGGGCGGGTGGTGCAGGGGGAGGGTTGCGGGCGGTGCGGGAGGCGGGCGGTGCGGCAGGCGGGATCGCGATCACCCGCCCGCCTCCCATTGCGTAATCGTTGGTGTACAGTGGGTATACCAGGGTGCCAGCACATTGCTGGCACCCTGGTATAAACGGCTGACATCGTTGATGCGATGTCAGCCGTTTAACTGTAAGAGGGAGTTTAACAGCCGTTTAACAGTAAGAGGGAGCTCCCTCCTTCTCCGATCGGGGGGCTGCTGTGCCTTTGCAGCCCCCCGATAGGAGAGGGAGAGAGCCCCCAGACAGCCCCCCGACACCCCAGTCCTCACCCTTCCCCGTCTGCGAAGTTGTGGCAGACGGGGAAGGTTCCCATGGCAACAGGATGCCTGCTCAGGCATCCTGCTGTCCAATGTGCTGAACAGATCTGTGCTGAAAGCATAGATCTGTTCAGTGTAAGTAAAATACAGTGCAGTACCCTATATAGAGTACAGTACTGTATTATGCAGACATCAGACCCACTGGATCTTCAAGAACCAAGTGGGTCTGGGTAAAAAAAAAAGTGAAAAAAGTGAAAAAAAAGTAAAAATCAAAAAACACATTTATCACTGATTAAAAATGCAAAAAATTAAATTCCCTACACATGTTTGGTATCGCCGCGTCCGTAACGACCTGATCTATAAAACGGTCATGTTACTTTACCCGAACGGTGAACGCCATAAAAATAAAAAATTAAAAACTATGATGAAATAGAAATTTTGCCCACCTTACTTCCCCAAAAAAGATAATAAAAGTGATCAAAAAAGTTGCATGTAGGCCAAAATTGTAACAATCAAACCGTCATCTCATCCCGCAAAAAATGAGACCCTACTTAAGATAATCGCCCAAAAACTGAAAAAACTATGGCTCTTAGACTATGAAAACACTAAAACATCATTTTTTTTGTATCACAAATGAAATCATTGTGTAAAACTTACATAAATTAAAAAAAGTATACATATTAGGTATTGCCGCGTCCGTATGGACCGGCTCTATAAAAATATCACATGACCTAACCCCTCAGGTGACCACCGTAAAAAAATAAAAACGGTGTAAAAAAAGCAATTTTTTGTCATCTTACATCACAAAAAGTGCAATAGCAAGCGATCAAAAAATCATATGCACCCCAAAATAGTGCCAATCAAACCGTCATCTCATCCCGCAAAAAATGAGACCCTACTCAAGATAATCGCCCAAAAACTGAAACAACTATGGCTCTTAGACTATGGAGACACTAAAACTTTTTTTGTTTTAAAAATGAAATCATTGTGTAAAACTTACATAAATAAAAAAAATTGTATACATATTATGTATCGCCGCGTCCGTGACAACCTGCTCTATAAAATTACCACATGTTCCAACCTGTCAGATGAATGTTGTAAATAACAAAAAAGAAAAAACTGTGCCAAAAAGGTATTTCTTGTTACCTTGCCGCACAAAAAGTGTAATATAGAGCAACCAAAAATCATATGTACCCTAAAGTAGTACCAACAAAACTGCCACCCTATCCCATAGTTTCTAAAATGGGGTCACTTTTTTGGAGTTTCTACTCTAGGGGGGCTTCAAATGGGACATGGTGTCAAAAAAAACAGTCCAGCAAAATCCAGCCTTCCAAAAACCGTATGGCATTCCTTTCCTTCTGCGCCCTGCCGTGTGACCGTACAGCAGTTTACGACCACATATGGGGTGTTTCTGTAAACTACAGAATTAGGGCCATGAATAATGAGTTTTGTTTGGCTGTTAACCCTTTCTTTGTAACTGGAAAAAAAATATTAAAATGGAAAATCTGCCAAAAAAGTGAAATTTGGAAATTGTATCTCTATTTTCCATTAAATCTTGTGCAACACTTAAAGGGTTAAAAATGTATGTAAAATCAGTTTTGAATACCTTGAGGGGTGTAGTTTCTTAGATGGGGTCACTTTTATGGAGTTTCTACTCTAGGGGTGGATCAGGGGGCTTCAAAAGGGACATGGTGTCAAAAAAACAGTCCAGCAAAATCTGGCTTCCAAAAACCAAACGGCGCACCTTTCACTCTACGCCCCGCTGTGTGGCCGTACAGTAGTTTACAGCCACATATGGGGTGTTTCTGTAAACGGCAGAGTCAGGGCAATAAAGATACAGTCTTGTTTGGCTGTTAACCCTTGCTTTGTTAGTGGAAAAAATGGGTTAAAATGGAAAATAAGGCAAAAAAAAGAAATTTTCAAATTTCATCCCCATTTGCCAATAACTCTTGTGCAACACCTAAAGGGTTAACGACGTATGTAAAATCAGTTTTGAATACCTTGAGGGGTGTAGTTTCTTAGATGGGGTCACTTTTAGGGAGTTTCTACTCTAGGGGTGCATCAGGGGGCTTCAAATGGGACATGGTGTAAATAAACCAGTCCATAAAAATCAGCCTTCCAAAAACCATACGGCGCACCTTTCACTCTACGCCCCGCTGTGTGGCCGTACAGTAGTTTACGGCCACATATTGGGTGTTTCTGTAAACGGAAGAGTCAGGGCAATAAAGATACAGTCTTGTTTGGCTGTTAACCCTTGCTTTGTTAGTGAAAAAAATGGGTTAAAATGGAAAATTAGACAAAAAAATGAAATTCTCAAATTTCATCCCCATTTGCCAATAACTCTTGTGCAACACCTAAAGGGTTAACGACGTATGTAAAATCAGTTTTGAATACCTTGAGGGGTGTACTTTCTTAGATGGGGTCATTTTTGGGAGGTTTCTATTATCTAAACCTCACAATATGACTTCAAACCTGAACTGGTTCATAAAAAGTGGTATTTTGAAGATTTCTGAAAATTTTCAAAATTTGCTTCTAAACTTCTAAGCCTTGTAACATCCCCAAAAAATAAAATATCATTCCCAAAATGCTACAAACATGAAGTAGACATATGGGGAATGTAAAATCATCACAATTTTTGGGGGTATTACTATGTATTACAGAAGTAGAGAAACTGAAACTTTGAAATTTGCTAATTTTTGAAATTTTTTGGTAAATTAGGTATTATTTTGTGCAAAAAAAATAATTTTTTTGACTTCATTTTACCAGTGTCATGAAGTACAATATGTGACGAAAAAACTATCTCAGAACGGCCTGAATAAGTCAAAGCGTTTTAAAGTTATCAGCACTTAAAGTGACACTGGTCAGATTTGCAAAAAATGGCCCGGTCCTAAGGTGTAAAAAGGCTGTGTCCCTAAGGGGTTAATTGCGAATGTTTTCTCATCTCTATGTATCAAAAGCTTCAGCGGGAATACCCACTTGTATGAGATTTGGAGATCCCTCAATACTTTGGTTATTGGGGAGAGTTGTTTTCTAGCCTGCAATGTAGCTTGCGAAAGGTCAGCAAATATTTGAATGTCCTGAAATGGAGCTGGCAAACTACAGTTTTTCCTGATGTAAGAAACCAGGTCTTCTTTTTTACAGTAAAAGTGAAAACGCGCAATAACATCTTTGGGCGCTGAAGCTGGTAGATGTTTAGGTTTCGGCAGATGATGAGCCCTATCAATCAATAGCAGCTGAGGATCCCTGTCTGGGAATACCAACTGAAGCATTTCTCCCAGGAATTGTTGCAGATTAGCCGGGGGGGTATTTTTCTGAGATCGTGTAAGCAATATAAAGGGGCACACTCAGAAGGGAAACACAAGATTGTAACGAATAATGGACTTTATTAGTCTAAAAACAAACCCTTAAAAAATATATAAAAACATACATGTAAACACACATATACCTATGCAAATGATGTGAAACTATAATAGGGAGGAATTCTCATGGGTCTATTGAAGTCCCAAAATTCTGTGTATACAACAGCGTGCCAGCAATGTCCTATAAATATACGTGGATAAACGTGGATGCTGCTCGTATACCGAAACCACAGTGCACAATGTTTATGCTGCGCTGGATTCCGTAGCGTGTAAGATACACAACTGGTACCAAATGTCAGCTAAATCCAAAGTGTTCACTCCACAGTGCAATTGATTATATATAACTTATGCTTGCTTCATAGATTCTGTAATGCTCGCAAACGAGCGCGGTCTTACCCCTCTTCACTGCTCTCCGCAGCGTTGTATCCAGGCGGACGTGCACTCACAGCGTGCTACGTGATGTGCTGGCCGTACGTGGCATCCCACGTAACCTGGTTGTCCGGGGGACCGAGTAGGCGCTTTAATGACGTCACTGTTTGGCGACTGCTCTTCCAGCTTTTGGATTACTCTTCCAGCGTTTGGATTCAAGCAGGTTTTCTTACTTTATTTCTTATTTCTTTTGGTTCCAGGCTTCCTTTTTCTTTGTCCACGCTCACTCTGTATGCCAGACGCGTTTCAGGGTCTAACAACCCTTCCTCAGTGGCCAACTGAGTGAGCGGATGCTCGCTCCTTATAAATGGGATATCGTTACCCACAATCCCACATTATTTTGTGCATTGGATAATCTCTGGACTGGATTTCAGTAGTCATACATGTGTCTTATAGGATAAAACCATAAATAACCCCATACATTTGAATACTCATGTTAAGAACACTTAAAAGTTATAAAAAATAGATATAGTAGAAGACTGCAAGGTCTAGCAATCATTTTCAGAAAAAACGCATCAAAAACGCATAAGTGTGAATTAGGTTCTTTTTTTTTTTTTACCTAAAAATGTCAAATTTGTCCTCAGAAGTAGATGCCTGCCTTCTGTTTATATTTTGTTTCACTCAAAAGGCTATATTTTTGTTTTTAAAAGCAGAGGTGAAGTGTAATATAATGTTTCAAAGAAGAGGTGAAATGTAGTATTGCAGCCTAGGGGAGCCGTCCGTCAGGGAGGAGAGATCACGGTGCCGATAGTCGGCCACAACGCGATGTCCCATCTCCAATGGACAGCGCCCCCTTACAGGAACCCAAAGACCTCCATCTCAGCGTTCTGGCCTCTAGGGATAATTGTGTCGTATCCAAAAATTCAACGGGACTCCTGCCTTGACATATGTGCGATGTGGTTTCCCCCTCTCCACACCTTTTTTTACCCTCTCAATGGCTACAAATTTCAGACCAGTTGGGTCACAATTATGTTTAATTTTAAAGTGTTTAGATAATGAATGGGTCTCTAGACCTTTCTTGATGTTTGCCACATGTTCTGCTACTCTCTTTTTCAGCGTTCTTTTCGTCCTGCCTATATATTGTTTTCTGCAGTCGCACTGTAGCAAATATATGACATCTGTAGAGTCGCAGGTCAAGCACTCTTGTATCTCTACAGTAAAGGAATTCACTGTAGACACTACTTTTGTAGTTTTTTTCTGGCTCTCTTTTCTCACTTTAACTGTTGGGGCTATCTTTCCAGCTAAATTATTCGCCCGTGTATACGTGATCTTAGGGGCTTCACTTAACAGCGGACCTATCACTTTATCATTCAATAGGAGTCCCCAGTGATTCTGAATACTCTTTTCCATCATCCTGTATTGGGAATTAAAGGGAAGGATGATCCTCAACGCCTCATCTCGTGGTTGGGGATGACTCGCCAAGAAAAAGTCTCCCCTCTCCATTTCCTTCACCTTCTCCAATGATTTGTCAATTACATGGGCTGGGTAGTCCCTTTCCAATAGCTGTTGTTTCAGGCCAGTGGCTTCCTTATCAAATTTGCCCTCATCCGTACAGTTTCGTCTTAATCTACGGAACTGACTCGTTGGCACATTTAGCAGCCACCGTGGAAGATGGCAACTCGCAAACCTGATGAAGCTATTTTTAGCCACTGGGATCTCATTGTAGCCACTGGGATCTCATTTTTTCTGAGATCCCCTGAATTTTAAGTTGCTGCGTCTGTTTCTGTCCTCTAGGTCAGCCATTTTGGCTCTTCATCTTCTAGCGCAATAATGCGCATCAATGAGATCATTGTGGGATCTGGTTAATTCCCCCATCTTATTTTCAATGTGGTTCACTCTGGAGCCCAGATCATCCATGGAGGATGTAATAGAGGTGGCTACTTGTTGCAGCTGCGATATGAGTGAATCGTGTATGGCTGTCATCATCGCTTTAAGTGAGTTCTCTGATACTGTTTGATCAATACAGACAAAGTCCTGCAGTGGATCTGAAACCACATCTACTTTAGTTTTAGCCTGTGCTAAAGCAGGAGACTGGGACCTATCTGTGGGGTTTTTATTGCTTGCCACAGCGCCAGCTATGATGTCACTCACCGGCGGTATGTTAGTCATGGCGTCCCCTTGTTCAGGCCCAGAGGCGACACAGTATTCATTGCCCCATGTGCTGGATAGATGCAGCGCTTGTGATCGCTTGTCTCGTCCCTCTGTGTCACTGCTGCTAGATGTTGGAGAAGGTGAGATTCCCCTGGATGTGGGTGATGAGCTGTTCTCGACCTCCTGCAGCGCTGGTGATGAGACGGCGTGTAGTTGCGGGAAGCCGCCATCAGGCTCCTGAGCTGAAAAGAAGTCTGTGAGACGTCGGAGACCCGGACGGGAGGCTTTCTTCCTGGTCATCATGTCACTATGAAGGTAGGAGACGATTTGCCAGCTCAGTCCTTCCTTTGCCAAGGTGCTTTATGTCGCTTATCAGGGATGGTGAACCGGAGCTCTCTCACCAAGCAGCCATCTTGGTTGGCAGCAGGCCACGCCCCCCGTGAATAAAGTCTTTCCTAATACTGTTCCTAGCGCCTGTCACGTCTCTCCCTGCACTAAGTACACCGGAAAATCGCTGAGTCCAAGATGGCTGAGACTATTTATAGGGCTGTAACATCACAGGGGAAGGCTGCTGATTGGTTGCATGCATGGCATTGTGGGTGATCCCTCTTTCCCAGAGTTTTTTGCTCCACGTCGTAACATTTGCAGCAGCCATTTTAGGAAAAAAATTTGATTCTTTACCATAAAGTGCGAGGAAATTCGACTTTGATGCAAATCAAATTTTTCATGAAATTCGGATAGAAATTCATTTCGTCAACTTCGATTTGCTAATGTCTAATTTTAATATTTCATATCTATATTTCATATATCAAACATTTTAGATATACCGGTAACACTTTTTATGTTTATTTTTTTTTTTCATTATTATGTTTTTAATATGAGTAATGCCGAAACAGGTTTCTTTAGAATGTTAAAAAAAAATTAATATACTATTTTTAAAGAAAACTTTTTTCAGCTTATTTTCCCCTAAGGGGACCTGCTTTACTTTGATTACTAATACCATTAATAGTAAAACTTCGTCATGGAACTAACTGCCGAATAGAGGACAGCGGGAGCACATTCATTCTGTCTAACCACCAATATATTGGTTGTGGCACCTGAGGGGTTCAATGACTAGATTTGGAGCTGACTCGCTATGGGCAGTTGTTAGCTGTGTAATACAGCTGGCACACAGCATGTATGGAGAGGGTTTGGCTTGTAAAACTGCTCCATACATTCCTTATAAACCAAATATGTATACGTATGATCACCAGTTGCTGAGATGTTCATTTATTTTCCTGAGTGCGGTAATAACATCCTATACATACCACATTTCCGCTGCAGCCAGTGATCTGCTACATCATAATCTAGTGCATACAGAACGTGATTGCTGCTGTACTGGAGAAAGATGCAAGAAGCATCAGGTTAATATAACTCCTTTTGTTATTTTTTTTACATTTAGCGTTGCTTTCAGGAGTTTAATTTAACCCGTTCAGAATATCAGCCATACATATACACATTTTAAAGACGGCACCCACTCTGGAGCAGAGGGGATGCCATAGTTTTACACAACAGACACCCAGAGCCAATGTTAATCGCAGACATTTAACCCCTCAGAAGTTGTGATCAATTGTGACCACAGCATGTGAGATGTCTTTCCTCGCGAGTAATACATTGGACAACCCCTTTTAACAAAAAATTTAAGTTTATATTGTGCATCTACCTATTCTTTATTTTCATACACAGGTGTATGTCCTATAGCCTTAAGGCTATAAAGTGGTCCCTCAAGTTATAATATTAATTGGTTCCAGGAAAACCATTGTATGTTGAAACCATTGTAAGTTGAGTAATCGGTTTCAAAGCCCCACAATGTCATCCAAGATAAGCAGAAATGAATATTTAAGAAAAATAAGCAGATAACTAAGGCAGAATAAACATTTCCTTACATATAACAGTCAGGAGTGGCTGCTAACTAGCAACTAATACACAGAAGTGGCCTTAATTGGTTGGGTCTGTCTCTGAGATATTGTATGTTGAGTCTAGTTTCAACTTACGATGGGTCAGAAAGTATGTTGAAAATATTGTGTACTGAGGCCATTGTATCTTGAGCGATCACTGTAATGAAGGTATATTAACTTTTTCTTTGTATTTCCCTTCTTTTTGGTTCCAATCCTGTGTTAAAAAAAAAAAAGCATTAACAACCATCCTAAACTGAAAATGTGCAATTTCAGCCTAAATTGACAAAATTTACTGTGGAGCTGTCTCTAAAAATGCTTCTCCTAGTATTCATACATTATTATTTTTCAAAATCCGTGATGGGTAGTCATTAGGGATGAGCGAACTCGAACTGTATAGTTCGGGTTCGTACCGAATTTTGGGGTGTCCGTGACACGGACCCGAACCCGGACATTTTCGTAAAAGTCCGGGTTCGGGTTCGGTGTTCGTCGCTTTCTTCGCGCTTTTGTGACGCTTTCTTGGCGCTTTTTGAAAGGCTGCAAAGCAGCCAATCAACAAGCGTCATACTACTTGCCCCAAGAGGCCATCACAGCCATGCCTACTATTGGCATGGCTGTGATTGGCCAGAGCACCATGTGACCCAGCCTCTATTTAAGCTGGAGTCACATAGCGCCGCCCGTCACTCTGCTCTGATTAGCGTAGGGAGAGGTTGCGGCTGCGACAGTAGGGCGAGATTAGGCAGATTAACTCCTCCAAAGGACTTGATTAACTGATCGATCTGCAGCTGTGGATCATTGAGCTGCTGATCCTCAATTGCTCACTGTTTTTAGGCTGCACAGACCGTTTGTCAGTCTCATTTTTCTGGGGTGATCGGCGGCCATTTTGTGTCTTGTGGTGCGCCAGCACAAGCTGCGACCAAGTGCATTTAACCCTCAATGGTGTGGTTGTTTTTTGGCTAAAGCCTACATCAGGGTGAAGCTGTGACACCAAGTGCATTTAACCAGCAATAGTCTGTTCATTTTTTGGCCATATACAAAATCAGGGGCAAGCTGCGCCTGTCACCAAGTGCATTTAACCCTCAATGGTGTGGTTGTTTTTTGGCTAAAGCCTACATCAGGGTGAAGCTGTCACACCAAGTGCATTTAACCAGCAATAGTCTGTTCATTTTTTGGCCATATACAAAATCAGGGGCAAGCTGCGCCTGTCACCAAGTGCATTTAACCCTCAATGGTGTGGTTGTTTTTTGGCTAAAGCCTACATCAGGGTGAAGCTGTCACACCAAGTGCATTTAACCAGCAATAGTCTGTTCATTTTTTGGCCATATACAAAATCAGGGGCAAGCTGCGCCTGTCACCAAGTGCATTTAACCCTCAATGGTGTGGTTGTTTTTTGGCTAAAGCCTACATCAGGGTGAAGCTGTCACACCAAGTGCATTTAACCAGCAATAGTCTGTTCATTTTTTGGCCATATCCCAGTCTAATTCTGTCACTAAATCCATACCGGTCACCCAGCGCCTAAATACTAGGCCTCAAATTTATATCCAGCTAAATCTGTCCCTAGTGCTGTAGCTGGGCGAGTTATTTAGTGTCCGTTCAAGCACATTTCTTGTTCTGGGTTGAAATACAATTCCCAATTTAGCAATTTCATAATTTAGTGGTTCCTGCTATATCAGAGCTCTTTGAAATCTATCCCAAAAAGGGTATATAATATTGAAGGTGCACATAGGGTCATTCAGAGTAACTTCACACACACCCGCTACTGTGTATTTCCAAGTCTAATTCTGTCACTAAATCCATACCGGTGACCCAGCGCCTAAATACTAGGCCTCAAATTTAATTCCCTCTAAATCTCTCGTTACCCACCGCTGTACTGTTGTTGCTGGGCAAGATATTTAGTGTCCGTCAAAGCACATTTTTTGTTCTGGGTTGAAGTACAATTCCCAATTTAGCAATTTCATAATTTAGTGGTTTCTGCTATATCAGAGCTATTTGAAATCTATCCCAAAAGGGTATATAATATTGAAGGTGCACATAGGGTCATTCAGAATAACTTCACACACACCCGCTACTGTGTATTTCCAAGTCTAATTCTGTCACTAAACCCATACCTGTCACCCAGCGCCTAAATACTAGGCCTCAAATTTAAATCCCTCTAAATCTCTCGTTACCGTTGTCCTGTTGTAGCTGGGAAAGTTATTTAGTGCCCGTCAAAGCACATTTTTTGTTCTGGGTTGAAGTACAATTCCCAATTTAGCAATTTCATAATTTAGTGGTTCCTGCTATATCAGAGCTATTTGAAATCTATCCCAAAAAGGGTATATAATATTGAAGGTGCACATAGGGTCATTCAGAATAACTTCACACACACCCGCTACTGTGTATTTCCAAGTCTAATTCTGTCACTAAATCCATACCGGTGACCCAGCGCCTAAATACTAGGCCTCAAATTTAATTCCCTCTAAATCTCTCGTTACCCACCGCTGTACTGTTGTTGCTGGGCAAGATATTTAGTGTCCGTCAAAGCACATTTTTTGTTCTGGGTTGAAGTACAATTCCCAATTTAGCAATTTCATAATTTAGTGGTTTCTGCTATATCAGAGCTATTTGAAATCTATCCCAAAAGGGTATATAATATTGAAGGTGCACATAGGGTCATTCAGAATAACTTCACACACACCCGCTACTGTGTATTTCCAAGTCTAATTCTGTCACTAAACCCATACCTGTCACCCAGCGCCTAAATACTAGGCCTCAAATTTAAATCCCTCTAAATCTCTCGTTACCGTTGTCCTGTTGTAGCTGGGAAAGTTATTTAGTGCCCGTCAAAGCACATTTTTTGTTCTGGGTTGAAGTACAATTCCCAATTTAGCAATTTCATAATTTAGTGGTTCCTGCTATATCAGAGCTATTTGAAATCTATCCCAAAAAGGGTATATAATATTGAAGGTGCACATAGGGTCATTCAGAATAACTTCACACACACCCGCTACTGTGTATTTCCAAGTCTAATTCTGTCACTAAATCCATACCGGTGACCCAGCGCCTAAATACTAGGCCTCAAATTTAATTCCCTCTAAATCTCTCGTTACCCACCGCTGTACTGTTGTTGCTGGGCAAGATATTTAGTGTCCGTCAAAGCACATTTTTTGTTCTGGGTTGAAGTACAATTCCCAATTTAGCAATTTCATAATTTAGTGGTTTCTGCTATATCAGAGCTATTTGAAATCTATCCCTAAAAGGGTATATAATATTGAAGGTGCACATAGGGTCATTCAGAATAACTTCACACACACCCGCTACTGTGTATTTCCAAGTCTAATTCTGTCACTAAACCCATACCTGTCACCCAGCGCCTAAATACTAGGCCTCAAATTTAAATCCCTCTAAATCTCTCGTTACCGTTGTCCTGTTGTAGCTGGGCAAGTTATTTAGTGCCCGTCAAAGCACATTTTTTGTTCTGGGTTGAAGTACAATTCCCAATTTAGCAATTTCATAATTTAGTGGTTCCTGCTATATCAGAGCTATTTGAAATCTATCCCAAAAAGGGTATATAATATTGAAGGTGCACATTGGGTCATTCAGAATAACTTCACACACACGCTTCTGTGCATTTCCAAGTCTAATTCTGTCACTAAATCCATACCGGTGACCCAGCGCCTAAATACTAGGCCTCAAATTTAATTCCCTCTAAATCTCTCGTTACCCACCGCTGTACTGTTGTTGCTGGGCAAGATATTTAGTGTCCGTCAAAGCACATTTTTTGTTCTGGGTTGAAGTACAATTCCCAATTTAGCAATTTCATAATTTAGTGGTTTCTGCTATATCAGAGCTATTTGAAATCTATCCCTAAAAGGGTATATAATATTGAAGGTGCACATAGGGTCATTCAGAATAACTTCACACACACCCGCTACTGTGTATTTCCAAGTCTAATTCTGTCACTAAATCCATACCGGTGACCCAGCGCCTAAATACTAGGCCTCAAATTTAATTCCCTCTAAATCTCTCGTTACCCACCGTTGTACTGTTGTTGCTGGGCAAGATATTTAGTGTCCGTCAAAGCACATTTTTTGTTCTGGGTTGAAGTACAATTCCCAATTTAGCAATTTCATAATTTAGTGGTTTCTGCTATATCAGAGCTATTTGAAATCTATCCCTAAAAGGGTATATAATATTCAAGGTGCACATTGGGTCATTCAGAATAACTTCACACACACACGCTTCTGTGCATTTCCAAGTCTAATTCTGTCACTAAATCCATACCGGTCACCCAGCGCCTAAATACTAGGCCTCAAATTTATATCCCGCTGAATTTGAATACAATACATTGGGCCAAATAATATATTTGTTGTTGTGGTGAACCATAACAATGAGAAAAACATCTAGTAAGGGACGCGGACGTGGACATGGTCGTGGTGGTGTTAGTGGACCCTCTGGTGCTGGGAGAGGACGTGGCCGTTCTGCCACATCCACACGTCCTAGTGTACCAACTACTTCAGGTCCCAGTAGCCGCCAGAATTTACAGCGATATATGGTGGGGCCCAATGCCGTTCTAAGGATGGTAAGGCCTGAGCAGGTACAGGCATTAGTCAATTGGGTGGCCGACAGTGGATCCAGCACGTTCACATTATCTCCCACCCAGTCTTCTGCAGAAAGCGCACAGATGGCGCCTGAAAACCAACCCCATCAGTCTGTCACATCACCCCCATGCATACCAGGGAAACTGTCTCAGCCTCAAGTTATGCAGCAGTCTCTTATGCTGTTTGAAGACTCCGCTGGCAGGGTTTCCCAAGGGCATCCACCTAGCCCTTCCCCAGCGGTGAAAGACATAGAATGCACTGACGCACAACCACTTATGTTTCCTGATGATGAGGACATGGGAATACCACCTCAGCATGTCTCTGATGATGACGAAACACAGGTGCCAACTGCTGCGTCTTTCTGCAGTGTGCAGACTGAACAGGAGGTCAGGGATCAAGACTGGGTGGAAGACGATGCAGGGGACGATGAGGTCCTAGACCCCACATGGAATGAAGGTCGTGCCACTGACTTTCACAGTTCGGAGGAAGAGGCAGTGGTGAGACCGAGCCAACAGCGTAGCAAAAGAGGGAGCAGTGGGCAAAAGCAGAACACCCGCCGCCAAGAGACTCCGCCTGCTACTGACCGCCGCCATCTGGGACCGAGCACCCCAAAGGCAGCTTCAAGGAGTTCCCTGGCATGGCACTTCTTCAAACAATGTGCTGACGACAAGACCCGAGTGGTTTGCACGCTGTGCCATCAGAGCCTGAAGCGAGGCATTAACGTTCTGAACCTGAGCACAACCTGCATGACCAGGCACCTGCATGCAAAGCATGAACTGCAGTGGAGTAAACACCTTAAAACCAAGGAAGTCACTCAGGCTCCCCCTGCTACCTCTTCTGCTGCTGCCGCCTCGGCCTATTCTGCTGCTGCCGCCTCGGCCTCTTCCTCCGCCTCTGGAGGAACGTTGGCACCTGCCGCCCAGCAAACAGGGGATGTACCACCAACACCACCACCACCACCTCCGTCACCAAGCGTCTCAACCATGTCACACGCCAGCGTTCAGCTCTCCATCTCACAAACATTTGATAGAAAGCGTAAATTCCCACCTAGCCACCCTCGATCCCTGGCCCTGAATGCCAGCATTTCTAAACTACTGGCCTATGAAATGCTGTCATTTAGGCTGGTGGACACAGACAGCTTCAAACAGCTCATGTCGCTTGCTGTCCCACAGTATGTTGTTCCCAGCCGGCACTACTTCTCCAAGAGAGCCGTGCCTTCCCTGCACAACCAAGTATCCGATAAAATCAAGTGTGCACTGCGCAACGCCATCTGTAGCAAGGTCCACCTAACCACAGATACGTGGACCAGTAAGCACGGCCAGGGACGCTATATCTCCCTAACTGCACACTGGGTAAATGTAGTGGCAGCTGGGCCCCAGGCGGAGAGCTGTTTGGCGCACGTCCTTCCGCCGCCAAGGATCGCAGGGCAACATTCTTTGCCTCCTGTTGCCACCTCCTCCTTCTCGGCTTCCTCCTCCTCTTCTTCCACCTGCTCATCCAGTCAGCCACACACCTTCACCACCAACTTCAGCACAGCCCGGGGTAAACGTCAGCAGGCCATTCTGAAACTCATATGTTTGGGGGACAGGCCCCACACCGCACAGGAGTTGTGGCGGGGTATAGAACAACAGACCGACGAGTGGTTGCTGCCGGTGAGCCTCAAGCCCGGCCTGGTGGTGTGTGATAATGGGCGAAATCTCGTTGCAGCTCTGGGACTAGCCAATTTGACGCACATCCCTTGCTTGGCGCATGTGCTGAATTTGGTGGTGCAGAAGTTCATTCACAACTACCCCGACATGTCAGAGCTGCTGCATAAAGTGCGGGCCGTCTGTTCGCGCTTCCGGCGTTCACATCCTGCTGCTGCTCGCCTGTCTGCGCTACAGCGTAACTTCGGCCTTCCCGCTCACCGCCTCATATGCGACGTGCCCACCAGGTGGAACTCCACCTTGCACATGCTGGACAGACTGTGCGAGCAGCAGCAGGCCATAGTGGAGTTTCAGCTGCAGCACGCACGGGTCAGTCGCACTACAGAACAGCACCACTTCACCACCAATGACTGGGCCTCCATGCGAGACCTGTGTGCCCTGTTGCGCTGTTTCGAGTACTCCACCAACATGGCCAGTGGCGATGACACCGTTATCAGCGTTACAATACCACTTCTATGTCTCCTTGAGAAAACACTTAGGGCGATGATGGAACAGGAGGTGGCCCAGGAGGAGGAGGAGGAGGATGAGGAAGAGGGGTCATTTTTAGCACTTTCAGGCCAGTCTCTTCGAAGTGACTCAGAGGGAGGTTTTTTGCAACAGCAGAGGCCAGGTACAAATGTGGCCAGCCAGGGCCCACTACTGGAGGACGAGGAGGACGAGGATGAGGAGGAGGTGGAGGAGGATGAGGATGAAGCATGGTCACAGCGGGGTGGCACCCAACGCAGCTCGGGTCCATCACTGGTGCGTGGCTGGGGGGAAAGGCAGGACGATGACGATACGCCTCCCACAGAGGACAGCTTGTCCTTACCCCTGGGCAGCCTGGCACACATGAGCGACTACATGCTGCAGTGCCTGCGCAACGACAGCAGAGTTGCCCACATTTTAACCTGTGCGGACTACTGGGTTGCCACCCTGCTGGATCCACGCTACAAAGACAATGTGCCCACCTTACTTCCTGCACTGGAGCGTGATAGGAAGATGCGCGAGTACAAGCGCACGTTGGTAGACGCGCTACTGAGAGCATTCCCAAATGTCACAGGGGAACAAGTGGAAGCCCAAGGCCAAGGCAGAGGAGGAGCAAGAGGTCGCCAAGGCAGCTGTGTCACGGCCAGCTCCTCTGAGGGCAGGGTTAGCATGGCAGAGATGTGGAAAACTTTTGTCAACACGCCACAGCTAACTGCACCACCACCTGATACGCAACGTGTTAGCAGGAGGCAACATTTTACTAACATGGTGGAACAGTACGTGTGCACACCCCTCCACGTACTGACTGATGGTTCGGCCCCATTCAACTTCTGGGTCTCTAAATTGTCCACGTGGCCAGAGCTAGCCTTTTATGCCTTGGAGGTGCTGGCCTGCCCGGCAGCCAGCGTTTTGTCTGAACGTGTATTCAGCACGGCAGGGGGCGTCATTACAGACAAACGCAGCCGCCTGTCTACAGCCAATGTGGACAAGCTGACGTTCATAAAAATGAACCAGGCATGGATCCCACAGGACCTGTCCGTCCCTTGTCCAGATTAGACATTAACTACCTCCCCATAACCATATATTATTGGACTCCAGGGCACTTCCTCATTCAATCCTATTTTTATTTTCATTTTACCATTATATTGCGATGCTACCCAAAGTTGAATGAACCTCTCCTCTGCCTGTGTGCTAGGCCTAAATATATGCCAATGGACTGTTGCAGTGGTGGCTGACATGAAGCCTGATTCTCTGCTATGACATGCAGACTAATTCTCTGCTGACATGAAGCCAGATTGTCTGTTACGGGACCTCTCTCCTCTGCCTGGGTGCTGGGCCTAAATTTATGACAATGGACTGTTGCAGTGGTGGCTGACGTGAAGCCTGATTCTCTGCTATGACATGCAGACTGATTCTCTGCTGTCATGAAGCCAGATTGTCTGTTACGGGACCTTTCTCCTCTACCTGGGTTCTGGGCCTAAATTTATGAAAATTGACTCTTACAGTGGTGGGTGACGTGAAGCCTGATTCTCTGCTATGATATGAAGACTGATTCTCTGCTGACATGAAGCCAGATTGTCTGTTACGGGACCTTTCTCCTCTGCCTGGGTTCTGGGCCTAAATTTATGAAAATTGACTCTTACAGTGGTGGGTGACGTGAAGCCTGATTCTCTGCTATGATATGAAGACTGATTCTCTGCTGACATGAAGCCAGATTGTCTGTTACGGGACCTTTCTCCTCTGCCTGGGTTCTGGGCCTAAATTTATGAAAATTGACTCTTACAGTGGTGGGTGACGTGAAGCCTGATTCTCTGCTATGATATGAAGACTGATTCTCTGCTGACATGAAGCCAGATTGTCTGTTACGGGACCTTTCTCCTCTGCCTGGGTTCTGGGCCTAAATTTATGAAAATTGACTCTTACAGTGGTGGGTGACGTGAAGCCTGATTCTCTGCTATGATATGAAGACTGATTCTCTGCTGACATGAAGCCAGATTGTCTGTTACGGGACCTTTCTCCTCTGCCTGGGTTCTGGGCCTAAATTTATGAAAATTGACTCTTACAGTGGTGGGTGACGTGAAGCCTGATTCTCTGCTATGATATGAAGACTGATTCTCTGCTGACATGAAGCCAGATTGTCTGTTACGGGACCTTTCTCCTCTGCCTGGGTTCTGGGCCTAAATTTATGAAAATTGACTCTTACAGTGGTGGGTGACGTGAAGCCTGATTCTCTGCTATGATATGAAGACTGATTCTCTGCTGACATGAAGCCAGATTGTCTGTTACGGGACCTCTCTCCTCTGCCTGGGTGCTGGGCCTAAATATATGCCAATGGACTGTTGCAGTGGTGGCTGACGTGAAGCCTCATTCTCTGCTATGACATGCAGACTAATTCTCTGCTGACATGAAGACAGATTCTCTGTTACGGGACCTCTCTCCTCTGCCTGGGTGCCGGGGCCTAAATATCTGAGAATGGACTGTTCCAGTGGTGGCTGACGTGAAGCCTCATTCTCTGCTATGACATGCAGACTAATTCTCTGCTGACATGAAGACAGATTCTCTGTTACGGGACCTCCCTCCTCTGCCTGGGTGCTGGGCCTAAATATATGCCAATGGACTGTTGCAGTGGTGGCTGACGTGAAGCCTCATTCTCTGCTATGACATGCAGACTAATTCTCTGCTGACATGAAGACAGATTCTCTGTTACGGGACCTCCCTCCTCTGCCTGGGTGCTGGGCCTAAATATATGCCAATGGACTGTTGCAGTGGTGGCTGACGTGAAGCCTCATTCTCTGCTATGACATGCAGACTGATTCTCTGCTGACATGAAGCCAGATTCTCTGTTACGGGACCTCTCTCCTCTGCCTGTGTGTGTGCTGGGCCTAAATATATGCCAATGGACTGTTGCAGTGGTGGCTGACGTGAAGCCTCATTCTCTGCTATGACATGCAGACTGATTCTCTGCTGACATGAAGCCAGATTCTCTGTTACGGGACCTCTCTCCTCTGCCTGTGTGTGTGCTGGGCCTAAATATATGCCAATGGACTGTTGCAGTGGTGGCTGACGTGAAGCCTCATTCTCTGCTATGACATGCAGACTAATTCTCTGCTGACATGAAGACAGATTCTCTGTTACGGGACCTCCCTCCTCTGCCTGGGTGCTGGGCCTAAATATATGCCAATGGACTGTTGCAGTGGTGGCTGACGTGAAGCCTCATTCTCTGCTATGACATGCAGACTGATTCTCTGCTGACATGAAGCCAGATTCTCTGTTACGGGACCTCTCTCCTCTGCCTGTGTGTGTGCTGGGCCTAAATATATGCCAATGGACTGTTGCAGTGGTGGCTGACGTGAAGCCTCATTCTCTGCTATGACATGCAGACTGATTCTCTGCTGACATGAAGCCAGATTCTCTGTTACGGGACCTCTCTCCTCTGCCTGTGTGTGTGCTGGGCCTAAATATATGCCAATGGACTGTTGCAGTGGTGGCTGACGTGAAGCCTCATTCTCTGCTATGACATGCAGACTAATTCTCTGCTGACATGAAGACAGATTCTCTGTTACGGGACCTCCCTCCTCTGCCTGGGTGCTGGGCCTAAATATATGCCAATGGACTGTTGCAGTGGTGGCTGACGTGAAGCCTCATTCTCTGCTATGACATGCAGACTAATTCTCTGCTGACATGAAGACAGATTCTCTGTTACGGGACCTCTCTCCTCTGCCTGGGTGCCGGGGCCTAAATATCTGAGAATGGACTGTTCCAGTGGTGGGTGACGGGAAGCCAGATTCTCTGCTATGGAACCTCTCTCCAATTGATTTTGGTTAATTTTTATTTATTTAATTTTTATTTTAATTCATTTCCCTATCCACATTTGTTTGCAGGGGATTTACCTACATGTTGCTGCCTTTTGCAGCCCTCTAGCTCTTTCCTGGGCTGTTTTACAGCCTTTTTAGTGCCGAAAAGTTCGGGTCCCCATTGACTTCAATGGGGTTCGGGTTCGGGACGAAGTTCGGATCGGGTTCGGATCCCGAACCCGAACATTTCCGGGATGTTCGGCCGAACTTCTCGAACCCGAACATCCAGGTGTTCGCTCAACTCTAGTAGTCATATAAAAATTAAACAGAAATTTAAATATGAGATCCTTAGAAGTAATAAAAAGTCAGCATGTATGCAGAAAATCATTGAAAGACTCTGAACCATGTCTACAGCAATCACTCAAGCCCGGTGGAGAAGCACCTCTGGAAATTGTGATTTGCTATTGATTGAAGACGTCATGAATTCTGCCCTTCACCTCTGACAATCTGGCCTTATTGCCTGTCTCATGCTGATTCCGTCAGGGACCTGATCTCGCTACAGTGATTTTGTGTCCAACTTGTCTTCTGAATTATCTAATAGGATAAAACTGTGTGAAAAGTAGACGTTCACAATTGTCATTAATTCTCAGCCTGGTAACGAAGGTTAAAATAAAGCAGAAACGAACTTTATTGTGGATTTAATACTAAAATGTGAGGCAGTAAAGCCCACCTAAAGCAGGCTAGCGTGCAATAGTTAATCAGAGGTATGTCTATAAATATTCCCCTCAATCCTATTGCTCCCCAATAGGGAGTAAGGATACACTAAGTCCTCTTTCACACATGCGTGTGCGCCCCGTGGTCGTTCTGTGGCTCGCAATGCACGAGCACAGTCCGTGGGGCAGCTGCAGCGGATCGCGGACCCATTCACTTGAATGGGTCCGCAATCCGGCCGTTCCGCAAAAAGATAGGACATGTTCTATCTTTTTGCGGAACGGAAGTACGGGACTAAACACCACGGAAGCACTCCGTAGTGCTTCCGTAGGGTTCCGTTTCTTGCTTCCGCTCCGCACCATTCCACATCTCCGAATTTGCGGACCCATTGAAGTGAATGGGTCCGCATCCGTAATGCAGAATGCCCAGGGAACGGCACCCGTGTATTGCAGATCCGCCAGTGTGAAAGAGGCCTAACAGTGTCAGCCAGGTAGTTTTCCACATTAGTATACACCTCAGCTAAGTATCAGCTGCTACAAACTGCAGCAATCACGACCAGCCGTGCTAGTAAACAGCTGTCTATACCAGTGAGGTTTTAGGCAGTAAGTCAGTGCTCTGTAATGTGTTTTACAGCAGCGCTCACTTAGTAATAGTGTTATCTGCCCTACACACTATCACCCTGCCTGTGGAATACGATCTACTAGATGATGGTTCCCTGTGTCATCAGGAGCAGATATTAACCGCCTCCGGACCGCCTAACGCAGATCTGCGGTCCGGAGGCGGCAGCTCTGCGCAGAGTGACGCATATACGCGTCATCTCGCGAGAGCCGAGATTTCAAAGGAGCGCGCATTCACAGGAACTGAAGTTAAGCGAGTGGATCTCCAGCCTGCCAGCGGCGATCGCTCGCTGGCAGGCTGGAGATGTGATTTTTTTAACCCCTAACAGGTATATTAGATGCTGTTTTGATAACAGCGTCTAATATACCTGCTACCTGGTCCTCTAGTGGTCCCTTTTGTTTGGATCGACCACCAGAGGACATAGGTAGCTGTGTAAAGTACCACAAAACACTACACTACACCCCCCCTGTCACTTATTAACCCCTTATGAACCCCTGATCACCCATGATCACCCCATATAGACTCCCTGATCACCCCCCTGTCATTGATCACCCCCCTGTCATTGATCACCCCCCTGTCAGGCTCCGTTCAGACGTCCGTATGATTTTTACGGATCCACAGATACATGGATCGGATCCGCAAAACACATACGGACGTCTGAATGGAGCCTTACAGGGGGGTGATCAATGACAGGCGGGTGATCATCCATATAGATTCCCTGATCACCCCCTGTCATTGATCACCCTCCTGTCATTGATCACCCCCCCCTGTAAGGCTCCATTCAGATGTCTGTATGATTTTTACAGATCCACGGATACATGGATCGGATCCGCAAAACACATACGGATGTCTGAATGGAGCCTTACAGGGGGGTGATCAATGACAGGCGGGTGATCACCCATATAGATTCCCTGATCACCCCCTGTCATTGATCACCCCCCTGTAAGGCTCCATTCAGACGTCCGTATGATTTTTACGGATCCACGGATACATGGATCGGATCCGCAAAACGCATACGGACGTCTGAATGGAGCCTTACAGGGGGGTGATCAATGACAGGGGGGTGATCACCCATATAGATTCCCTGATCACCCCCTGTCATTGATCACCCCCCTGTAAGGCTCCATTCAAGTTAGCGGAAAGGGAGACTTTGTGAGAAAATACAAAAAAAAAATCAATTTCCGCTAACTTGTGCCAAAAAAAAAAAAATAAATTCTATGAACTCGCCATGCCCCTCATTGAATACCTTGGGGTGTCTTCTTTCCAAAATGGGGTCACATGTGGGGTATTTATACTGCCCTGGCTTTTTAGGGGCCCGAAAGCGTGAGAAGAAGTCTGGGATCCAAATGTCTAAAAATGCCCTCCTAAAAGGAATTTGGGCCACTTTGCGCATCTAGGCTGCAAAAAAGTGTCACACATCTGGTATCGCCGTACTCAGGAGAAGTTGGGGAATGTGTTTTGGGGTGTCATTTTACATATACCCATGCTGGGTGAGATAAATATCTTGGTCAAATGCCAACTTTGTATAAAAAAAATGGAAAAGTTGTCTTTTGCCAAGATATTTCTCTCACCCAGCATGGGTATATGTAAAATGACACCCCAAAACACATTCCCCAACTTCTCATGAGTACGGAGATACCAGATGTGTGACACTTTTTTGCCGCCTAGGTGGGCAAAGGGGCACACACTCCAAAGAGCACCTTTAGGATTTCACAGGTCATTTTTATACATTTTGATTTCAAACTACTTACCACACATTAGGGCCCCTAGAATGCCAGGGCAGTATAACTACCCCACAAGTGACCCCATTTTGGAAAGAAGACACCCCAAGGTATTCCGTGAGGTGCATGGCGAGTTCCTAGAATTTTTTATTTTCTGTCACAAGTTAGCGGAAAATGATGATTTTATTTTTTTTTTTCTTACAAAGTCTCATATTCCACTAACTTGTGACAAAAAATAAAAAATTCTAGGAACTCGCCATGCCTCTCACGAATTACCTTGGGGTGTCTTCTTTCCAAAATGGGGTCAATTGTGTGGTATTTATACTACCCTGGCAATTTAGGGGCCCATATGTGTGAGAAGTAGTTTGCAATCAAAATGTGTAAAAAATGGCCTGCTAAATCCGAAAGGTGCACTTTGGAATATGTGCCCCTTTGCCAACCTTGGCTGCAAAAAAGTGTCACACATGTGGTATCACCGTACTCAGGAGAAGTTGGGGAATGTGTTATGGGGTGTAATTTTACATATACCCATGCTGGGTGAGATAAATATCTTGGTCAAATGCCAACTTTGTATAAAAAAATTGGAAAAGTTGTCTTTTGCCAAGATATTTCTCTCACCCAGCATGGGTATATGTAAAATGACACCCCAAAACACATTCCCCAACTTCTCCTGAGTACGGCGATACCAGATGTGTGACACTTTTTTGCCGCCTAGGTGGGCAAAGGGGTACACATTCCAAAGTGCACCTTTCGGATTTCACCCGTCATTTTTTACAGATTTTGATTGCAAACTACTTCTCACACATATGGGCCCCTAAATTGACAGGGCAGTATAACTACACCACAAGTGACCCCATTTTGGAAAGAAGACACCCCAAGGTATTTTGTGATCGGCATAGTGAGTTCATGGAAGTTTTTATTTTTTGTCACAAGTTAGTGGAATATGAGACTTTGAAAGAAAAAAAAAATCATCATATTCCGCTAACTTGTGACAAAAAATAAAAAGTTCTATGAATTCACTATGCCCATCAGCGAATACCTTAGGGTGTCTACTTTCCAAAATGGGGTCATTTGTGGGGACTTTCTACTGTCTGGGCATTGTAGAACCTCAGGAAACATGACAGGTGCTCAGAAAGTCAGAGCTGCTTCAAAAAGCGGAAATTCACATTTTTGTACCATAGTTTGTAAACGCTATAACTTTTACCCAAACCATTTTTTTTAATCAAAGACATGTAGAACAATTAATTTAGCGAAAAATTTATATATGATGTCGTTTTTTTGCAATATTTTACAGCTGAAAGTGAAAAATGTCATTTTTTTTGCAAAAAAATCATTCAATTTTGATTAATAACAAAAAAAGTAAAAATGTCAGCAGCAATGAAATACAACCAAATGAAAGCTCTATTAGTGAGAAGAAAAGGAGGTAAAATTCATTTGGGTGGTAAGTTGTATGACAGAGCAATAAACGGTGAAAGTAGTGTAGTGCAGAAGTGTAAAAAGTGGCCTGGTCATTAAGGGGGTTTCAGCTAGCGGGGTTGAAGTGATTAATAATGGCTGCAAAGACAGAAAGTGCTATCCATTGCTGATGGTATCCGGCACTGGAATTCCAGTGCCAGGTACATGCTGTCCGCACACCATCAGCGGTGGATAGCACTTTTTGTCTTTGCAGCCATTATTAATTTCTGCTCCAGGTGACTGCTGTCCGCGCACCATCAGCGGCGGATAGCACTTTCTGTTCTGATTGCTGCTCTTTGTAGCAGCTGATACTTAGGGAAGGTGTATACCAGTGTGGCTGACACACTGTTAGTGTATCCTTACACCCTATGGGGAGCAATAGGATTGAGGGTAACATTTATAGACTTACCTCTGATTAACTATTATACCCTAGCCTGCATTTGACGCTTTAGGTGGGCTGTACTGCCCCAGATTTTAGTATCCACAATAAAGTTAGTCTTTGTTTTATTTTAACGTTTGTTACCAGTCTGATAACAAATTGTCTTCTGCCCAAAGTTCACCTATCAATCAAGAGATGAAGAAGAACTTTATTATGTATTGTAATAGTGATTTACAGCAGTGTATATTTTAGTGACTTATGAAAACACTTTGTATCATTATAAAACTAAACAGTTAACTTAACAAATCATAAATGTATGTAGAATTACTGATGAATTATGTGTATGCCCTGGAACATCTCACTTAAACATTGTTACCTACCATGTTATGTCAGTTTACTGTGAACCTAATCCATAAGGAGGTATTCACAGATAGATAGATAGATAAAGAGAGAGACATGTATCAAAACTAGTACAAAGGAAAATCAGAGTAGTTGCCCATGGAAACCATCAAACTGCTGCGACTCCAATTTTTTGTAATAGCGATTTATCCCTAGTGAGACCTCTATGCCTGGCCTGTATAAGAAGATATAATCACTGCGGGGAATCCTTATCAGATAGCTTGAACTCACCAACACCGAGTTTATCCGTGTAAGTTGCTTTATTCTGTAAGCCAGATAACAGAGTACAGCAGAACAGATGGATTCCGGTATTGTGCGGTCAAAAGATGGTGATTTCATAAATGTACATGAGAATACATGTGTACCTGTACATATGCTGGAGCAGAAAGAAGATACAGGAAGTGAAGTACACAGAAGAAGGGGTTGAGCAAGTAAATGATCACAGATATCACGAGCGAGAAAAACAAGTGCAATACAAAAAATGGCCACTAGATGGGAGCATATAACCAAATATAGAATATCATATGAATTAAACTATATAGATTTTAACTGCGTAGCAGCACAGTACACATTTAAAAAAGGGTCTCTGATAAATGAGGAGCTGGAGTCTGATTGATTACCATCAGCAACTACTCGACTTTTATCAGTTTTGATAAATCTCTCCCATTGGTTAACCAGAATAAGACGGCACTGCTGTGTGAGGTTCCCCGGATGGGTGCTCTCAGCCGACAGATTCACCCAATCTAT
Organism: Bufo gargarizans; assembly: GCF_014858855.1. NCBI lineage: Eukaryota > Metazoa > Chordata > Amphibia > Anura > Bufonidae > Bufo > Bufo gargarizans. The sequence goes on along the minus strand of NC_058088.1, from coordinate 93,786,179 downwards.
AAGCTAAAACAATATTTCAAAGAAAGGGCTGGGCACTCTCTATATCTGGAGTAAGTGGTACTTTATTAGATGAAATCCTATAATAATAGAGACTCCTAAAATGACAATACAATTAATAACAGGTCTGGCCAGACTAAAACAGTACCTATAAACAACACTAACAATGCTAATATTGAACAATGCTAATATTAAAACATCCTAAATTAAGAAAAAGGTGCTCCTATAAACACAATGGTTGGTTTTTGATCCAATGTCCAGATTTTCACATAAATTGCAAGATAAAAAGTGATTTTGAATATTTGAGATTCTCCCCTAGAGCTTATTTGTTAATATTCGATACAATGACCAAAATTGTACATAAATACCCTTGGAATGTTGCTCCGAATTTTCCTATATAGTTTATAGTCTGTTAGTGGGCAAATTGAAACATCGAAAAATGTCTTACGTTATCTTCAAATAGTACTATGTGTCGATTGTATTTCTCATCGCAAATACTTATTCCATCGCTAATTGTGTTGTCTACTCACGAAACAGATGTACGTAGGCGGATCCAATCGACAGTCCGCGGCGTCCCGTGTGGTGATTCAAGTCCGATCTTCTGCTACTGCTTATTCACGCATGCGGTATGCTCTCGATAATTTTTCTTCAAAGTCTTTAAAGCTGTGAATGGTGGTGGTCCTTGTGTTGATTTGAATAGGGGGGTCCAGTACCAAACGCGTTTTGGGGCTCTAAGTGGCCCCTTCCTCAGTGGTTGACCTCCCCTCCATACTGCCTCTCCTTTTATAGGGGAATTAGAGACATGCAAAATGGGAAATGGATCTGGTTTTCCTTAATCTCTGTAATGGATTTTTGTAATGGATTTCATCTGGATCAAACAAACTCTTTTCTCTAGTAAAAATACTATATTTTCTAATAATCTTCATTGTGCATATTCAACAAGTTCTGTGGATCATATTGCACCAAAAAACGCAAAATATCAAAAAAACGCATATGCCGTATTAATGCGTTTTCATTGTGTTTTCATTAAAAACACTCATTTAAACTATATTGATACATAAATACCCCATATATATCGCTAAAATGTGTATAAGAAATGTATATACCCATATAAGCACATAAAAACCATATAATTAATACCTTCATGTTGATGTATTATGAGTCCTGCAGTTTTCTTAAACATAAAACGGTGAGGAGATATCGCCGTTGCAGCCTACTTCAATTTAGAAGGAGGTCTAGTGTAAAAATTATTTAAAACTTTAAAAAATGGTGTAAAATCTATAAGATAAAAAAATATAACAAAAGAAGAGGCTTCCTGCTGGCTTGAAGTATTTATCAAGGTTAAGTGTCGTATACTGAGGGTGAGTGCCATCGGCAAAGAGGGACCAGCCACCTTTAATTATGTTACAATCCCAAGTCGGCCGGTGGAACCCACCCCAGCTCACCCCTACAGGAGGCCAAAAAGTTCAAATTCGGAGTTTAACCCAATAGGCAGGAGTGTGTCAAATTCAAAAATCTTCTGTGTCTCCGCTCTCGACATCCTGCCAATGTGGTCCCCTCCCCTCCAATCCTTGTGTATCTTTTCACGGGCTGCAAACTTGAGACCTGAAGGGTCCTGATTGTGCACACTTTTAAAGTGACTCGAAAGAGAATGGTTTTCAAAGCCCTTTTAATTCTTAGCAATATGCTCTGCTATTATTTTTTTCAATAGCCCCTTAATTCTTCCAATGTATTATCGTTTACAAGGGCATTCAATGATATAAATAACGTTACTTGAATCACAGGATAAAAATTATTTGATCATATGTTTATGCCAATTTGAAGTCAATATTATCTCCATAGTTTTTTTAGGAAAAGTCGTGGACTTACAGTTATTGCACTGTCCACACCTAAAAAAAAAAAACTTTATATCTGCCCATTTTTGTATAGTTTGTGATTTTTTTTCGTTCTAGATTTAATCGATGGGGCTGTCTTTAGGCCCGGGTATGGGGCCTTCGTAAAAGAGATTGATGGGTACTCTGGCATCATGGCTCCAATAATCTTGTCTTTCTGGACCATGTGCTTTCTAATGATCTTTAGAATTTTCACATATTGTTCGTTATATGGCAATACCATCCTTACCTGATCATCAGCATTCCTTCTTTGAAGCCCAGTACTGTCATCCAAAAAGGGAACTCCTATCCATCTTTCGGACCCTATGACGTGTTTCATCAAGCATTTTTAGGGGATATTGGTTTTCTAAAAACTGTTTTTTCATACTTATCACCTCAAGTTCAAATTGTTGGTCCACCATACAATTCCTTTTTATTCTTCTAAACTGTCCTTGGGGGATGTTTAAAAGCCATTTTGGAAGATGATATCCAATAAATCCATACAATATAAAACTAGTATGAGCTGTTGGTTTAATAAAAGTGCTGCACTTTATTGTATTTTCTTCAATTTGGATTTGTAGGTCCAAAAACTCAAGTTTGGTTTGGCTAGTCATGGAGGTAAACTTTAGATTAAAATTATTATTGTTAATATCATTTAAAAACTGGACCAGAATGGCTTGGCCTGATTGCCAGATAAAAAATACATCATCGATGTATCTCTGCCACAGCACCAGGTCTGTCCCCAGTTTGGGAGTTATGGTAGTTTCCTACCTATTGGCCATGAAAAGATTAGCATAACTGGGGGCAAACCTGGTGCCCATGGCAGTGCCCGGTTTGTAAGTAAAATTGACCATTAAAATAATATACCTTCTATAATAAAATCCACTTATGAATTGGAGAGAGTCTTATCCTTTAAAAGTTCTTTTTTTATTGCTTCTTTCCCCTGTACATGATCAATTACTTTATATAATGACTGTACGTCCAAGGTACCCATTATCCAATTTAATTTAAAATCAAAATTTTCTATTATCTTAATGATTTGGGTTGTGTCTTTTGTATATGATGGAATTAATTTAACCTTGGCCTGGAATAATGGATCAATGAATTGGGATAAATGTGCAGTTAGTGATCCAATGCCTGACACTATAGGTCTACCTGGTGGGTCTACTTTATTTTTATGGATTTTCGGAAGATAATAAAAAATTGGTATTCTTGGTTGGTTGTTCAGGATAAAAAGATGTTCATCATCTGTTAAAATGCCTTTTTCCAAACTTCTATTACATAATAAAATCTATTCTTTTTGAAACACCTCAGTTGGGTTTCTTGCAATGAGTTTGTATGTATTTGTGTCTGATAGTTGGCATAGGCATTCCGCGTCATATCTTTCCTTATCCTGAATAACTATAGAGCCGCCTTTGTCGGCTGGGCGGATAATAATTTTATTCTCCTCTTGTAACTCCTTTATTGCCTTCACTTCACAATTGGTCAAATTACTTCTCCTAAATCTTGGATTTTCTTTTAATCCTCTCATATCATTCTCAACACATTTTTTGAAAGTAGTTAGCTCGGGACCCATCTCGTTGCGTGGGTACTTTCTAGACTTTTTTTTTTAAAGTAGTATGTATATATTCATCTTTTAAGACTTCTTCCTCATTCCTTATATTTCTAATATGGTATTTCTTGAGACACAATTGTCTTATATATTTCTCAACACCTATAAATGTTTCAAATTTGTTTAGTTTTTTTGTGGGGGCAAATTTTAGGCCTTTGTTTAATAAGTTTTTTTGAGTGTTTGTGAGTTTAAACGTGCACAAGTTTAAAATAGAGTCACTATCTAAATCAGATTTTTCTATCTGTGATACTCTCGTATTCTTCCTTTCCCCTCTTCTAATCTTCCTCCTCTTTCTCTGTTTCTCGTTATGGGTGATCAGTGTCTCTGAGTGTAGTGTCGTTGTATGTTTAAGAAAACTACAAGACTCATAATACATCAACATGAAGGTATTATTTATATGGTTTTTATGTGTTTATATGGGTATATACATTTTTTGTACACATTTTAGTGATATATATGGGGTATTTATGTATCAATATAGTTTAAATGAGTGTTTTTAATGAAAACACAATGAAAATGCATTAACACCTTCAGGACCTTGGACGAGTATACTCGTCCTGGAGCAACGGTAGTTAGCGCACCAGGACGAGTATACTCGTCCTGGCATTAAACTGTCACCATGTCTGCAGACATGGTGACAGCGCTGAGTGCCGGCTGTTACACACAGCCAGGCACCCAGGGTCAATGCCGAGGTGGGTCCTGTGACCCCCCCCCCCCCCATATCTGCGATCCCTGCAAACCGCAGGTCAGTTCAGACCTGCGGTTTGCAGCGCTTTCTGTAGTTTCTGATCCCTGCTATCCCTGGCCAGTGTCAACTTAAAAATGGCCAGTTTTTAACCCCCTCCTGCACCCCTGAATGCTTTTATGTCGGCGGGGTGCAGGAGGACGGTTTGTAGGCGATGCGGGTCGTGCTGACAGTTGCTGGACACATTGCTGACACTCTGGTATAAACGGCTGACATCGCTGCAATGTCAGCCGTTTCACTCTCTCCATACTGCAGTCCGTATGGACCGCGGTATGGAAAGGGTTAAGTCAGGGAGCTTCCTCCCTCTGCCATCGGGGGGCTGCTGTGCCTTTGCAGCCCCTAGATGGATAGGGGGACAGAGGGAGGGAGCTCCCCTCCCTCCCCTTCCCCGTCTGCTCAGTTGTGGCAGACGGGGAAGGTTCCCATGGCAACAGGACACCTCCTGCTAAAAGCATAGATCTGTTCAGTGTAAGTAAAATACAGTACAGTACCCTATATAGGGTACTGTACTGTATTATACAGACATCAGACCCACTGGATCTTCAAGAACCAAGTGGGTCTGGGTCCAAAAAATGTAAAAAAAAGTGAAAAAAAGTAAAGATAATAAAAACACATTTATCACTGAATAAAAATTAAAAAAATAAAATACACTACACATATTAGGTATTGCCACGTCCGTAACGACCTGATCTATAAAACGGTCATGTTACTTTCCCCGCACGGTGAACACCATAAAAATAAAAAAATAAAAACTATCAGGAAATTTAAATTTTGCCCACCTTACTTCCCAAAAAAGGTAATGAAAGTGATCAAAAAAGCCAAAATAGTACCAATCAAACCGTCACCTCATCCCGCAAAAAATGAGCCCCTAAATGAGACAATGGCCCAAATAATAAAAAAAACTATGGGGGCACTATAAAATGATTTTTTTTTGTTTCAAAAATGATATTATTGTGTAAAACTTACATAAATAAAAAAAGTATACATATTAGGTATCGCCGCGTCCGTATTAACCAGCTCTATAATAATTTCACATGAACTAACCCCTCAGATGAACACCGTAAAAAATAAAAAATAAAAACTGTGCCAAATAAACACTTTTTTGTCACCTTACATCACAAAAAGTGTAATAGCAAACGATCAAAAAGTCATATGCACCCCAAAATAGCGCCAATCAAACCGTCATCTCATCCTGCAAAAATTATACCATACCCAAGATAATCGCCCAAAAACTGCAAAAACTATGGCTCTTAGACTATGGAAACACTAAAACATGATTTGTTTTGTTTTATAAACGAAAACATTGTGTAAAACTTACATAAATAAAAAAAAGTATACATATTAGGTATCACCGCGTCCGTATCGACCGGCTCTATAAAAATATCACATGACCTAACCCCTCAGGTGAACACCGTAAAAAAATAAAAATAAAAACGGTGTAAAAAAAGCCATTTTTTGTCATCTTATGTCACAAAAATTGTAATAGCAAGCGATCAAAAAGTAATATGCACCCAAAAATAGCGCCAATCAAACCGTCATCTCATCCCGCAAAAATGATACCCTGCCAAAAATAATCGCGAAAAACTGAAAAAACTATGGCACTTAGACTATGGAAACACTAAAACATGATTTTTTTTGTTTCATAAATGAAATCATTGTGTAAAACTTACATAGATAAAAAAAATATACATATTAGGCATCGCCGCGTCCGTATCGACCGGCTCTATAAAAATATCACATGACCTAACCCCTCAGGTGAACACCGTAAACAAAATAAAAATAAAAACGGTGCAAAAAAAGCCATTTGTTGTCAGCTTATGTCACAAAATGTGTAATAGCAAGCGATCAAAAATTCATATGCACCCCAAAATAGTGCCAATAAAACCATCATCTCATCCCACAAAAAAATGAGACCCTACTTTAGATAATCGCCCAAAAACTGAAAAAAAAAACTATGGCTCTCAGACTATGGAGACACTAAAACATTTTTTTTTTTTTCAAAAATGAAATCATTGTGTAAAACTTACATAAAAAAAAAAATTGTATACATAATAGGTATCGCCACGTCCGTGACAACCTTCTCTATAAAAAGTCTCTATAAAAATACTACATGATATAACCTGTCAGATGAATGTTGTAAATAACAACAACCAAAAACTGTGCCAAAAAAGCTATTTCTTGTTACCTTGCCTCACAAAAAGTGTAATATAGAGCAACCAAAAATCATATATACCCTAAACTAGTACCAACAAAACTTCCACCCTATCCTGTAGTTTCTAAAATGGGGTCACTTTTTTGGAGTTTCTACTCTAGGGGTGCATCAGGGGGGCTTCAAATGGGACATGGTGTCCAAAAAACTGTCTAGCAAAATCTGCCTTCCAAAAACCATATGGCATTCCTTTCCTTCTGCGCCCAGCCGTGTGCCCGTACAGTGGTTTACAACCACATATAGGGTATTTCTGTAAACTCCAGAATCAGGGCCATAAATAATGAGTTTTGTTTGGCTGTTAACCCTTGCTTTGTAACTGGTAAAAAAATTGTAAAATGGAAAATTTGCCCAAAAATTGAAATTCAGAAATTTCATCTCTATTTGCCAATAACTCTTGTGGAACACCTAAAGGGTTAACAACGTTTGTGAAATCAGTTTTGAATACCTTGAGAGGTGTAGTTTCTTAGATGGAGTCACTTTTATGGAGTTTCTTTTCTAGGGGTGCATCAGGGGGGCTTCAAATGGGACATGGTGTCCAAAAAAAACTGTCTAGCAAACTCTGCCTTCCAAAAATCATATGGCATTCCTTTCCTTCTGCGCCCTGCCGTGTGCCCGTATATCGGTTTACGACCACATATGGGGTGTTTCTGTAAAGTACAGAATCAGTGCCATAAATAAGGAGTTTTGTTTGGCTGTTAACCCTTGCTTTGTAACTGGAAAAAAATAGTAAAATGGAAAATTTGCCCAAAAATTGAAATTCTGAAATTTCATCTCTTTTTGCCAATAACTCTTGTGGAACACCTAAAGGGTTAACAATGTTTGTATAATAAGTTTTGAATACCTTGAGGGGTGTAGTTTCTTAGATGGAGTCACTTTTATGGAGTTTATTTTCTAGGGGTGCATCAGGGGGGCTTCAAATGGGACATGGTGTAAAAAAAAACTGTCTAGCAAAATCTGCCTTTCAAAAACCGTATGGCATTCCTTTCCTTCTGTGTCCTACTGTGTGCCCGTACAGTGGTTTATGACCACATATAGGGTGTTTCTGTAAACTACAGAATCAGAGCCATAAATATTGAGTCTTGTTTGGCTGTTAACCCTTGCTTTGTAACTGGAAAATAATTATTAAAATGGAAAATCTGCCAAAAAAGTGAAATTTTGAAATTGTATCTCTATTTTCCATTAATTCTTGTGGAACACCTAAAGGGTTAACAAAGTTTGTAAAATCAGTTTTGAATACCTTGAGGAGTGTAGTTTCTAGAATGATGTCATTTTTAGGTGGTTTCTATTATATAAGCCTCACAAAGTGACTTCAGACCTGAACTGGTCACTAAAAATTGGGTTTTTGAAAAGTTCAGAACAATTTCAAGATTTGCTTCCAAACTTCTAAGCCTTGTAATATCCCCAAAATATAAAATATCATTCCCAAAATGATGCAAACATGAAGTAGACATATGGGAAATGTAAAGTAATAACTATGTTTGGAGGTATTACTATGTATTATAGAAGTAGAAAAATTGAAACGTGGAAATTTTTCAATTTTTTAAAAATTTTGGGTAAATTTGGTATTTTTTTATAAATAAAAATTTATTTTTTTACTTCATTTTACCAGTGTCATGAAGTACAATATGTGCCAAAAAAAACAATCTCAGAATGGCCTGGATAAGTCAAAGCATTTTAAAGTTATCACCACATAAAGTGACACTAGTCAGATTTGCAAAAAATGGCCTGGTCCTTAAGGTGAAAATGAGCTCGGTACTTAAGGTATTAATACCGCATATGCGTTTTTTTTTATATATTGCGTTTTTTGGTGCAATATGATCCACAGAACTTGTTAAATATGTACAATGAAGATTATTAGAAAATATTGTATTTTTACTAGAGAAAAGAGCAATGTTTGATCCAGATGAAATCCATTGCAAAAATCCATTACAGAGATTAAGGAAAACCAGATCCATTTCCCATTTTGCATGTCTCTAATTCCCCTACAAAAGGAGAGGCAGTATGGAAGGGAGGTCAACCACTGAGGAAGGGGCCACTTAGAGCCCCAAAACGCGTTTGGTACTGGACCCCCCTATTCAAATCAACACAAGGACCACCACCATTCACAGCTTTAAAAACTTTGAAGAAAAATTATCGAGAGCATAATAGTGGAACCGAAAACACAAAGGAGCTACTGGCGCCAGTAAGTGAAAACCTGTATCTGTTAAAGTGAACGGCAAAGGACATTTGTTGTCGAGATACCCTCGATATTCCAGCACAAGTCGTGTATTACTATTCCACGTTAAAGGCGACACTCACGTGAATAAGCAGTAGCGGAAGATTCAACTTGAATCACCACGCGAGGCGCCGCAGACTGTCCATTGGATCCGCCTACGTACATCTGTTTCGTGAGTAGACAACACAATTAGAAATGGAATAAGTATTTGCGATGAGAAATACAATTGACACATAGTCCTATTTGAAGATAACGTAAGACATTTTTCGATGTTTCAATTTGCCCACTAACAGACTATAAACTATATAGGAAAATTCGGAGCAACATTCCAAGGGTCTTTATGTACAATTTTGGTCATTAATTTGGTCAAATATTAACAAATAAGCTCTAGAGGAGAATCTCGAATATTCAACATCACTTTTTATCTTGCGATTTATGTGAAAATCAGGACATTGGATCAAAAACAACCATTCTGTTTATAGGAGCACCTTTTTCTTAATTTAGGATGTTTTAATATTAGCATTGTTCAATATTAGCAATGTTAGTGTTGTTTATAGGTACTGTTTTAGTCTGGCCAGACCTGTTATTAATTGTATTGTCATTTTAGGAGTCTCTATTATTATAGGATTTCATCTAATAAAGTACCACTTACTCCAGATATAGAGAGTGCCCAGCCCTTTCTTTGAAATATATTTAATTGTATATTCCATCAGCATATTTACAATACATAAGATTTGTGGGAGTAGATGAACATTTTTGAGTTAATAGAAGCTTACAGGTTGTTATTGGATTGTTTCTGCGCATATAACATGAGTGTTTAAAAGATAAGTTATAGGGGTTGCTTGAGATCAGTGGCATTGCTAGGGACTCAAAAGATCTGGGGCCCAAGCCCCAATGCATATGGCCCAAGTCAATGCCCCTTGCCCGCACTAGCACTAAAGACATTTTACTTGCTGCATAGACACTATCAAACATATAGGAGTATACAGCAGCACATACCTCTCACATCCAGAGCCTCCCAAGTGGCGTCTCTACTGATCTTCTCTGTCATCATCTTTTACATTAGGTCCGGAAAACTTCTTTCAGTCAGCTCTCGTCTCTGCAGAGTGTGACACACATAAATCTTAGCTTCCTCACATTTCTATCATCACCCCCAAAAACTTGGAGTCTCAACAGTGTTATCCTGCTGCTCGAATGTGCCCCCTATATAGCCCCAAATACTACCCTGAAGAAAAATTACTACCATACAAATAGTCCCCCCATAGTAATAGTGCTCCTCCAAGTCCCACCAATAGTAATTCCCTTCTAGAGTGTCCTCATTAGTAATGGTGCCCCCTACAGTGCCCCCAATTTTGAAAATGCTCCCCAAGAGTGCATCCATTAGTAGAAGAGCCCTCCAGTATTATGAATGCCCTCATACAACCTCCAGTAAAAATAAGGCCCCCCCCCCCCCGATTGTTCCCCCAGTGGTAATAAAGTTTTCTATAGCCCTGATGTATAAACACTCCTATAGAGCCCCCTGTAGCAATCAGGACCCCAATAATGTCCTCTGTATTTATGATCCCCCCTGCAGTGCCCCCTATAGTTATAATCCTCCCTGTAGTGCCCTCAGAAATTATTATGCCCCAGACATTCCAACATACAGACCCAATAACATAATTTACCTCCCTCCACCATACAGTCCCATGTAAATAACATCATGCCATCTCTCCTGCCTCCTCCAACATACAGTCTCATGTAAATAACATCAATCCCCTGTCTTTAGCCCCTTCAACATACAGTCCCATGTACAAAACATAATTCTCTCCCTTCAGCCTCATTAAAACACACAGTCCCATGTAAGAAACATCACTCCCTCCCAAACCGCCTCCATCATACAGTTCCATGTAAGGCTACATGCACACAAATATAATAAAAAAAATAAAAAAAAGTAGGCGTTTAGAAGCAGACGCACGGTCATAACCATTTTCTAACCCTTTGTGCGTCCATTTTATCACCATCTGGCTGTTTGAAAATCAATGAATTTCTTTGGCTTATCCCAACCCCCTATAATGGTCCCAATTGTAAATAATGCCAAAATATTGTCCCCCAGCATTAATAATGCCCCTCATAGTGGCCGCCAGCATTAATATTATGGCCCACAGCATTTTTTTTTTACTGCAAAAAATCTGCATACCTCATCCACTTTCAAGCGCGGGGACACTCAATCCTCACTGGATGCAGCAGAACCTTATGTGATTGTGTGATGTTATCACGCTGGGAGCGCAGGTCCTTCTGCATCCAATGAGGAGCCTGTGCTTTGGATGAGGTATTTTTTAAATTATTTTAACTTCTGAAATATCATTTATCCCCACTGTACCTGTTTTTATCAGCTGTTAAACGGGCACGCTCCTGTCTAGACGCTGTTAAAAATGGCTCCATTGATTTCATAGCCAAAAATAGGACATGTTTTGTTGGCCGCTATTTACTAGACCTTTAAAAAAAAAATTAAAAAAAATTATGCATTGTGAACAGCCACATAGACTGCAATTGGTTATAATTGGTTATATATAGATGCTATTAACTGCTGTCACATGACCTAAATAACATCACTCACCTCCAAGATACAGTCCCATGTAATCACTCCCCGCCCTTCATCCCCTCCAACATACAGTTCATGTAAATAATATCACTCCCTTCCCTTCAGCCCCTGCAACATACAGTCCCATGTAAATAACATCACCCCCTCCCTTCAGCCCCTTGAATATACAGTCCCATGTAAATAACATCACCCCGTCCCTTCATCCCCTTGAATATACAGTCCCATGTAAATAACATCACTCCCCTCCCTTCAGCGACTTCAATATACAGTCCACATGTAAATAACACCCCTCCCTTCAGCCCTAACATACAGTCCCTTGTAAATAACATCGCTCTCTCAACCAAGCAGGAAGGTGGTGTGAGAGAGCAGAACTACAACTCCCAGCATTCCTCTGGCTCTCACACTGTATTGATCCCTTCACTTACCTCTCCTCAGTCACAGAAGCCATCACAGTCAGGGTCTTCTCCACTAGTTCTCAACTTCACAGCTTAGCTCTGCCCTCTTCCACACTTATCACATGGCGGTGACATCATCGAAGGTCCTCCACCACTGAGCTCTGCCCCCAGCACAGATCACCTGACTGTGATGTCATCAAGGGTCCTTCAGCTCCTGCAGTGCATTCCTGGTTAGTAGTCACACTTATTTTTCATTAGCAGGCAGTACATTCAGGGCCTAGGACAATACATCTGGGGCCCAGGCCCCGAGTGTTTTAACCTAGTGACACCCATACTTGAGATTATTAAAAATATTGCACAAGCCCTTCATTGGCCCAGAAGAAAAAAAAAAAACATGTTATACTTACTCCCTTTCTCCACAGACATTTTCTGTCCAGATTGTTTGCAAGCTGCAGAAGCAATGTATCAGTATGTGGCACATGACCTGTCAAAAGCTTGCCCCGCCACAATCCTGTGTGTAGCTGTTCCAGGAAGGTTGCCATGTTGACCAACCAAGCCCCGGCTTGTTGACCTATGTAAACATCAAGCCAATCAAATTTGCAACAAAAAGAAAGACATGGATTGTGCATCCCCATGCTACATACACAAGGCATTTATATACAAAATGCATGTCCTCTCACCACATCAAACTTGCATATACAAATGTGAACCTACTCTAATTTGGAGCAGTACCACATGGTGACCACTTACAGCACCACACCAGCAGGCAGCATGACCCAACAGTCCAACTAGACTCCTGGCAGAGTACACTATTACTTTAGGCTCATGTACACAAATGTATTTTCTTTCCACTTCCGTTCCGTTTTTTTGCGGACCATATGCGGAACCATTCACTTTAATGGGTCCGCAAAAACTACGGAAAGTACTCTGTGTGCATTCCTTTTCCGTATTTCCGCTCCACAAAAAATTACTGCATGTCCTATTATGTCCTATTATTTGCTATGGTGCTTTGCCTGTGGGTTGGTCTGGCCCTACACCAAGGGGGCTTAGCCTGACAGCATGGTTGCTGTTGGACTGCTGAGTCTCGCCAACTGCTAGTGCAGTGCTGTGACAGCGGTGGTTGCCATGTAGTTGCCAAAGAGTAGGCACCCACTTTTAGAGGCAATCTTGAGTGGTGAGTGGATGTGGGCTTATTCTTCAAAACATATACAATTGCCTTATGTACAGCATGTAGTTTTTGGAGCTATATACTATCACTTACACAGAGACGTTATGTGATTTGTGCTCAGAAACAATTAAGTGTAGATCGATGCATAGCGTGTGGATATGCAATCCATTCTTCTCTTTTTGTTGGTACTTTTGTAATTATACCAAGCCAATCAAGCGCCTGACATAGTGTCCAATCTCAAAGCTAGGTGGGTGATTTTAGTCTAACACTGACTGGTATCTTTGCTTATGAATTTGGTCAGGGATGTTCAGGACAGTGCTGCATTCCTGTTAGGCCTTCCTGTGCATTGTATTGACCTAATTTTTTTTTTTTTTTTTTTTTTTTGGGGGGGGGGGGGGGGGGAATGACTCCTTGTGTGCTGATTAGTCTTGAACTGTTTTTTCTTGACTTTGACTTCAACTTGTTTCTGGTTTTACCCATTGTCTGCTGTTTTGGTTTCTATTATCTGGCATGTCTCATACTCTACGCTTGTTTTACGGTCATAATACTCCTTGACATTTGATAGTTTTGCTACCTCTGAGCTTGCTACTGTTTTCTGCTGCCTTTTTCACACAGTCAGTGTTTTATCAGTGATTTCTATAAGTGATTGTGATACAAAACCAGAAGTGGAGGCTACACACAGATAATTTACTATGGAAAGATTTACACCAGTTGTATGTTTTTGACCCTTACCTGATTTTGGCTCTCAATAACTGATTGAAATCACTGATAAAACACTGATTAAACACTGTGTGAAAGCAGCCATCCGGTAGCCACTGTTGCCTCTGGTGATCACCTAGGGGTAGCCTTAAATGTATTAGGCCTCTTGCCCACGAACGTAAGGGCTCCGTGCCCATGCTGCAGGCTGCATTCGGTGGTTCCGCAATGCATGGGTTACAAGCTGTGTGCATTCTGCATCACGGATGCAGACCCATTCACTTGAATAGGTCCGCAAGTCCAGATATGCAGTGCGTAACGGAACGGAATCACGGAAATGAACCCCACGGAAGCATTACGGAGTGCTTCCATGGTGTTCCGTTCCGTGTTTCCGTTACGCAAAAAGATAGAATTTGTTCTATCTTTTTGCGGAACGGATGGATCGTGGACCCCATTCAAGTGAATGGGTCTGTGATCCGCATGCGGCTTCCCCACGGTTGGTGCCCATTTATTTATAAGTATACATTTAGAAACATAGTATAATGTAACATATTTTGTATTTTGGCTAAGTTAATATTATGTGGGTTTGTTGCTGTTTTATTTTAGTTTCATAGGGCTTTTTTCTTTAAAAACCCAACATAAAGCATTTTTGTCACAATTATACAACATTCTAAGCAAAATGAGGAGGACAAACTGCAATGAGTGGATATAGCTTTCCAAGAAAATGTCAAGATGACAGGTGATGATTCCCTGATGAGAATATTTAGCGGTCCCATAACTGGCTCTATTAATAAAAGAGCATATTTGAAATAATAAACATGCTTTAGTTATTTTAGTAAGAAATGTTCATAGTTTTTCTATGCCAAATACTGTATTTTTGCAGTGACTACATGGCACAATTACAGGGAAAAATTTCCTTTTCAAAATAAAAAATAAAAATCAGAAGAAATAAGTTGTGCTGTGCTAGAGTTGCACTCCAGGCAATAAATGCCAGATAGTCAGTCCATTTCTGTCTTTCAAAAGTCTCATAAACTCAGACTGCCACAAGATGCTTGTCTAGACTTATAACCTGCAGAAGCTCATATGTAAGTAAAGCTGAATTGGTGACTGAAGAAGAAAGACAAGCTATAATACTTCTCAAAAAGATAGAGCTAAAAACATAAAGAATTTAGCTAACTTTGATGTTATCTTCAATATGTAGTTTGGTCACAGTACAGTATATTAATAAATCAAGTCATTTAGGATTGAACAATATTTTTTTTGTTTTACATTTTCACATTTGTTCAATTCCTTTCACCGTATTTTTTGCCCCATAAGATGCACTTCCCCCCCCCCCACCCAAAATGGGGGGAAAATGCCCCTGCGTCTTATGGGGCAAATACTAATGAACCGCTTCCATTATGGAAGAGCTCATTAGTACCAGAGGACTGGGAAGCGGTGAAGGCTTTGTACTCACCACTTCCTGGTCCTTGGCTGTGCAGGACTGCGCACAGCGCAAGGGCGCTCTGTGACCTCACGCTGTGTGCGCTGGTTCACAGAGCACAGCCAACAGCAGGATGAAGAGGATCGCAATGGTGAGGAGCGGTGGCATCCAGGAGCAGGAGAGGTAAGTGGGTTCTTTATTTCATTTGTGCCAATAGCTGGTGGCTAATATATGGCTGATGGCTGACATGAGGGCTGATGGCTGACATGAGGGCTGATGGATGGCTAACATGAGGGATGATAGATGGATGAAAGTTGGGGGGTTTATCTGAGGCACTGGGGGTTTTATCTGAGGTCTGATTGACATTGGGGTCTGATTGGGGCTGTAAGCTGAGGTCTGATTAACATTGGTGTCTGAGTACTGGTCTGACCTGAGGTGTAATGGAAAATATTTTTTTCTTTTTGTCCTCCTCTAAACCCTAGGTGCATCTGATGGGCCGGTGCGTCTTATAGGGTGAAAAATACTGAATGCCTTTTATTTTTTATTTATTGTATATGTACAATAGAAATAAAATATATAATATACTATAATTTATCATATTTAATTTAGCATTCTTACTCTCATTACCAGATAAAAGGTTACCTAAATTGAATCTCATTGAAATAAAAAATAAAAAATAAAAAAACGTTTTCCTAACCTCATATGACTTTAATAACTATTTAATTGCTAATCTAATTAAAAATTACTGGTTTATTCAAAATATTTAGGCTGAGTTCACACCAGTTATTTCCATCAGTTATTGTGAGCTAAAATCCGGTTAAAATTGGGTGAAAAACACAGAACAGGAGGAAATCTTTATATTTTACCTTATCTCTCAAAAAGCTTCAGTACTGACCAAATAAATCAAGTGTGAACTAGGCCTTAAATATTATGGCATCATAGGTAGCATCTGGATCCGTCTCACAAATGCATCCATTTGTGTCCATATTACCGGAATCCTCTGCCGCCAGTGTGAAAGTAGCCTTATTTTAATTTACTTTTTAACAATAAGCACAAGTTGGGACTTTAAAAATAGTGTCCACTTTGGAGCTGAGCAGGGGCCATGGCTGCTGGGTGCCTGCCGGTGATAATCATAGACATTAACCACATTTACGCTGTGGATTTCTATGGCAGCCTTTGGCCGCTTTCACACGAGCAAGTTCAACGTATTGAACTTGTAGAGTTTGTCTATGGAAGCTCCCGTACTAACCTGTACTAATGCTATCAGTATTATACAACACATTCCAGAAGTCTAAGTCCTCTTTCACACGGGCATCCCGGGTTTGCTCTGGATTCGTCCTGGGTGCATTGCGGGAAACCCGCGCGAGTGTGCACACAATTTCTGTCAGTTTTGACTGCGATTGCACTGCGTTGTTTAGTTTTTATCGCGCGAGTGCAATGCTTTTTGCACGCACTTGATAAAAAACTGAATGTGGTACCCAGACCCGAACCCGGACTTCTTCACTGAAGTTCAGGTTTGGGTTAGGTGTTCTGTAGACTTGATTACTTTCCCTTATAACATGGTTATAATGGAAAATAATAGCATTCTTAATACAGAATACTCACAAAAATGGGTGTTAATTTTTTTTAAAAATAAAATAACTCACCTTATCCACTTGATCGTACAGCCGGCATTGTCTTATTTCTTCTTCTATCTTCATTCAGCAGGACCGGCACTGACGTCACCACGCTCACCACGTAGTGAGCGCCATTACATTATCAAAAGTCCTATTGCAGGTCCTGAAAGAAGAAAAAAAGTAAGACGTTGCCGGCTGCGCGATCAAGTGGATAAGGTGAGTTATTTTTATTTATATTTTTTAACCCCTCAATCGACATTTTAGTAAGCATTATGTATTAAGAATGCTATTTTCCCTTATAACCATAAGGGAAAAAAATACAGTGAATTTACTTTAATGGGGTCCGGGGTTGCTCATCCCTATCATCTTCTAGCAACCATTCGTGAAAATCGCACCGTATCTGCACTTGCTTGCGGATGCTTGCGATTTTAACTAAGCCCCATTTCTTTCTATGGGGCCTGCATCGCGTTAAAAACACAATATAGAACATGCTGCGTTTTTCACGCAATGCACAAGTGATGCGTGAAAATCACCGCTCATGTGCACAGCCCCATTGAAGTGAATGGGTCCGGATTCAGTGCAGGTGCAATGCGTTAACCTCACGCATTGCACCCGTGTGGAAAACTCGCTCATCTGAAAGGAGCCTAAGGGTCTATAGCATCATAAATCAATATAATGCTATTTGACCCCATCAGTGCTAGGGAGGTCAGTACGGCATCTTCTGCAGACACACGCTGCAAATTCAATGAGTTGAACTCTCTTGTGTGAAAGTGGCCTTTGACAAGGCTTGATAGGAGAACACTAAATCTTTCTTAGGCTGCAATGTTAAATTATTGGACTCTATGTGAGAAGTGTTCAGATTAGAGTTGAGCGAATCGAATACAACAAAGTGGAATTCGACCTGAATTTCAGAATAAATTTGATTCGCCACAAAGCCGAATTTCCTTGTGCTTCATGGTAGCAAATTTATTTGGCCTGAAATAGTGTAAAAAAACTACAACAAAAAATACTTACCTTCTCAATTTGCTCACAATGGGCCGACCGCCGCCATCTTGATTGAAGATCTCGGCCGAAATCCTGTGAGTGGTGACGTATGACATCACCACGCTGGCCGGCGTAACAACATCATCTCAAGCCACGCCTGATCACAGATGCTGTGATCATGTATAAACGCGGCATCTGAAGGGTAAAATTATGGGGAGTGGCGCTGTCACAGCTCCCTGCAATTTTACCCGCTACTTACAAAAAGATTGCACTTCATGACAAAGTAATTTGTCACACATTTTTTTTGGTGTAAAATTCGTTGAAGCTGCCAAATCAAATTTTCCAAAACTTCGCTCATCTCTAGTTGAGATGACTACATGTTAAAGTCCCAAAGGGAGACACAAATGTAAAAAAAAAAAGTTAAAAAAGTTAAAAATATTAAAAAATTAATAGACATAAACATCTGCACGTGATGTCATCTGGCAGCCTCTTTTAATTTCAATTAGTTGTTTATGGTAATTACAACACCTCTAGTCAGGTGCAGCATAGTGTTCATTACTATTTAAGTCTGCCTACTCCATTCACTCCTTGTAGTGTATAGGTTAATTTGCAAGTGGAAAAACTGGTGTGTGTTGTCTCCTCTGGTGTTCCTGCTCTTTCTTCTACTTCAGGAGTTAAGTGTCTCATTCCTTTGTATTTGTTTTCTGTTGTTTCCCCTGGACTCTGGTATCTGGTCTGAGTCAAGACTAGTGATGTGCGAGCATGCTCGGCTGAACTGCTGTTCGGCTCGAGCATCGCTATGCTCGGCACATGGTGGTACTCGGCCGAGTACCGCATGTGCTCGAGCTCCATGTTTGTGTCTACTCCCCGCACGTTTCTTGGCTGCTATGCAGCCAATAAACATGCAGGTAAGTACTGCCATCACTGTAATGTTGTAGCCTTGTTACAGTCAATTACAGCCAATTACTGGTATTACAGTGATTGGCTGGCTGGAACACGTGGTCGTGTGCTACAGTTGTGTTCAAAATTATTTAACCCCCACTGAAATTGAGTGTTTTGGCCAGTTTGATATTGATTTTGATCATTTCAGTCATCTTGTTTACAATTAAATCAAAGAGGCACTTGTAAGTCAGACAAATATAACATAACATTTATAATGAAATAACCACAAATGTCTTTTCTGTGCTCACATCATTATCAGTTTTATTCAACCCCCAAATGACATTCAATCTTAGTACTTAGTACAACATCCTTTTCCAGTTATAACAGCTTTTAAACGTGAAGCATAGCTTGACACAAGAGTCTTACAGCGATCTACGGGTATCTTCGCCCATTCTTCATGGGCAAAAGCCTCCAGTTCAGTCACATTCTTAGGCTTGCGCGCTGCAACTGCTTTCTTTAAGTCCGACCAGAGGTTCGCAATCGTATTTAAGTCTGGTGACTGCGATGGCCACTTGAAAATGTTCCAACCTTTAATCTGCAACCATACTCTAGTGGACTTGGAGGTATGCTTGGGATCATTGTCCTGTTGAAAGGTCCAACGTCTCCCAAGCCTCAGGTTTGTGACGGACTGCATCACATTTTCATCCAATATCTCCTGGTACTGAAGAGAATTCATGGTACCTTGCACACGCTGAAGCTTCCCTGTACCTGTAGAAGCAAAACAGACCCAAAGCATGATTGACCCCCCGCCATGCTTCACAGTAGGCAAGGTGTTCTTTTCTTCATAGGCTTTTTCTTCCTCCTCCAAACATAGTGTTGATCCATGGGCCCAAACAGTTCTAATTTTGTTTCATCAGTCCACAGAACAAATCCCAAAACTTTTGTGGTTTGTCCACATGACTTTTGGCATACTGCAGTCAACTATTCTTATTCTTTGGAGACAGTAAGGGGGTGCGCCTGGGAGTTCTGGCATGGAGGCCTTCATTACGCAGTTTGCGCCATATTGTCTGAGCTGAAACTTCAGTACCCACATCTGACAAATCTTTTTTCAGTTCCTCAGGAGTCACACGGGGACTTTTCTCCACTTTGCGCTTCAGGTAGCGCACAGCAGTCAAAGTCAGCATCTTCTTTCTGCCACGACCAGGTAGCGTTTCAACAGTGCCCTTTTCCTTGAATTTGAGAACGATGCTTCCTATGGTGTCTCTTGGTATGTTTAACATCTTTGCAATCTTCTTATAGCCATTGCCCTTCCTGTGAAGAGAAATCACCTCTTCTCTTGTCTTCCTGGACCATTCTCTTGACTTCACCATGTTTGTAAACACAATTACAAATGTACACAAAATTCTCTAAAACCCTTTACAGCATTGGGGGTTGAATATATATATATTTTTTTAATCAGATACTTTTTATTGAAGATTTTTAATTTTAAACACAGACAGAACACTGTCCCCCCAATCCCCCCTCCCCCAACATAACCCATTGAGACAAGAGCATAGAAATAATTTTGCATCATATGGTCTGACACATCGGTACAGTACAGTAATTTTGCACATTACAATATTTCAAATCAGTATAGCATAATTTGAGCAATATGGCACATTCTACAAGATCACCTATTCAGGTTCCCATGTTATGTGACACCTTCATCCCGGAGCACTCATTTTCCCAGACTACCCTTTCAATATCACATTCCCTTTATATTACTTCTCTCCTCTCACCACCCCTTCCTGCATATCTCTCATACATTCCTCACTCAATCCCACATTCAATCCCTTACGTTTGTAGATTATAATGTTGAATCCAAAGTGACCATATCTTTTCAAACTTTTTCACACAGTTTCTCTTTTGGTATACATAGTTTTCTAGGCTAATCAGCACATGCACCTTTTTTACCCATTCATCCACTGATGGTGGTTGAACATCTATCTATTGGAAAGCAATTATCTTCCTAGCTTGATAAAGCATTCTTAATATAGCTAATCTCCTTTCAGGCACCAATCCCGGTACGTCCACGCACCCCAATACACACGTCACAGCATCCATACTAAGTTCAACATCCAAAACCATTTTCACTATCCCCACTACCCCACTCCAGTACCTTCTTAGTCTAGGACAATTCCACATCAGATGGATAAGGTCTACATTCGTCACACCACACCTTGGGCAGCAGTGTTCCGCTCTATACCCCATTCTTTTCAATAGGACAGGTGTTTTGTATACTCTGTGTAGCAACAGGATTAGCGATACCCTTTGAGCTTCGCTCACCGCTACTTGTGTAAACTCCTCCAAGACAGTATCCTATTGCTCCTCAGTCAAATCCTTCCTCCATTTATCATAAAGCGGGAATTCCTGTCTTTTAAATTGCGCTTCCATAAGACATGCATAATTAAGGGATATTACTCCCGCTGTACCTCCGCCAGATTTCACCAAGTCTACTATTGAATTTTTCTGTGCAGGACGTACTGCCCCTACCTGTTCTTGAGCACGTAGAGCGTGCCTAAGTTGCAAATAAAGATAAAATTGGGATTTCTGCAATCCAAATTCCCGCTGTAACCCTGAAAATTCTTTAAGGACATCATTGTCAAACAGTTGACACATATATTTAAGCCCCGAATCAGCCTATACCTTGATCCCTTTAACTTTATCCACCTCTGCGTACATATAATTTGGCCAGAGAGGAGTGATATCGGAGTAACCCTGTATCCCTCTTACCGTATTTCTCGTTTTATAAGATGCACTTTTTTCCCCTCCAAAGTGGAGGGAAAAAGTCACTGCGTCTTATAAAACTAAAGCAATGCAAATTAGATAGCCATTAAACTGTTGGGTGGGCTGGCGGCTTCACTGAAGGCTTCTGCCTCCAGCCCGCGCTTCCTTAACAAGAACGCACCAGGGATAGGCAGGCTGGTGGATTCGACTTATTATGCTCCGCTGCCACCAGCGCCAGGGAAGGGGGCCAGCAGCTCCAGTAAATGAAAATGTTTTCCCCCTGTCCCCTCCTCCAGCCGCCACGTCCAGTGCGCACCCGGCACCGGAGTCCTCAGCTCCAGTAAGTAAAAATGTTTTCCCCCTGTCCCCTCCTCCAGCCGCCAGCCTGCACGTCCGGTGCGCACCAGGCACCGGACTCCTCAGCTCCTGTAAGTGAAAATTTTTCCCCCTGTCCCCTCCTTAGGCCGCCAGCCCGCACTTCTGTGCGCACCCGGGACCGGAGCCTGCAGCTCCAGTAAGTATAATCTTCTCCCCCCGTCCCGTCCAGCTGCTGCCAGGGGACCTCGGCACTGACCTGAGCTCCAGGGTCCCAGTCTTATCGTCTATGTGCTGGATGCCTGTCACACTGTGCGCTCCAGCGCCTCTGTTATTGTGCCTGCCATCCCTGCCTTTCTCTGCTCATACATCCCCTATGTACTGCAGTGTATGAGTGCATTCCTATGGATGAGGGGGGTTATAGTATTTATTATAAACACTGTCCAGAGACTGTTCTGTAATTGGCATGTGTTTATATTAAATATGGCTATAACCCCCCTCATCCATAGGAATCCACCCATGTACTGAAGTATATGGGTGGATTCTTATGGATGAGGGGGGTTATAGTCATATTTAATGTAAACACATGCCAATTACAGAACAGTCCCTGGATACAGTTTATATTTAATCTGACTATAACTCCCCTCATCCTTGAGAATACACCAATGTACAGTACATCAGTGTATTCTTTAGGATGATGGGTATTATAATCACATAAGTGTCATCCACAGATCCCTCACAACAGAGTGTCATCCACAGATCCCTCATAACAGAGTGTCATCCACAGATCCCTCATAACAGAGTGTCATCCACAGATCCCCCATAAGTGTGTCATCCACAGATCCCCCATAAGTGTGTCAACCACAGATACCCCATAAGTGTGTCATCCACAGATCCCTTCCATAACCGTGTCATCCACAGATCCCCTATAATAGTGTCATCTACAGACCACCAATAGTTCAAACCCCACCAAAAGCACACCTTTTGGTTGAAAATATTTTTTTCTTATTTTCCTCCTCAAAAACCTAGGTGCGTCTTATCATCAGGTGCGTCTTATAAAGCAAAAAATACGGTATTTCCCTGACTTTCCACCAAGTATTGTGAATGGCGCGCAATACCCGATATTTACCACCTAGTGCATGGAAAGTACCCTCCTCCAGAGCAGATCTCAAATTTTTACACCCTACCAATGACTGAATAATCCTACTAGCAGTACCCAAGCCATCCGTCGATTCCCATCCTCTCATATGCTGCATTTGTGCCGCCAAGTAATACATCCATGGATCTGGAACCCCCATGCCCCCATTTGTCTTTGGCCT
Organism: Bufo gargarizans; assembly: GCF_014858855.1. Taxonomy (NCBI): domain Eukaryota; kingdom Metazoa; phylum Chordata; class Amphibia; order Anura; family Bufonidae; genus Bufo; species Bufo gargarizans. The sequence goes on along the minus strand of NC_058088.1, from coordinate 93,763,385 downwards.
ACACAGAGTTGCCAACTTGATGCGAGGTGTTCCCTTCTTCCATATTAGGTCCCTGAAAATAGCATTAATTACATAGAAGATCCTCAGGGGAAACCATACAGGGGAATTGTGCAGCACATAAAGAAGCTGTGGCATCAGTATCATGTTTACCAGATTCGTTCTACCTATAATGGATAACTGCAGTTTTGTCCAGGCATTCACCTTCTGTTTAAACTTCTGGAGTAGAGGGGAGATGTTCAGTTTCTCAAAATCTAGATCATTGCAAGAAACCTGAATGCCCAGATATTTGAAAGAGTGCACAACCTGTAGGCCCTCTACCCAGGAGTCACTGTCAGCCATGCCCTCCTTCAGTGGCATCAACACGGACTTAGTCCAGTTGATACATAGACCTGGCATTTTCCCAAACCTGTTAATAACTTCCATCGCTACCGGGAGAGAGGTTCTCCAATCATCCATAAATAACAACAGATCATCTGCATATAGTGCCACTTTCTCCTCCAGGGAGCCGTAAGTAAAGCCTCTAATCCCTGCAGAATATCTGATAGCTTCAGCTAGAGGTTCAATTGCAATCGCAAATAGCAGAGGTGACAGGGGACAACCCTGCTTTGTCCCCCTATGTAGTGTGAAGCTATCTGATAGATTGCCATTCACCCTAATCCTAGCTGATGGCTTGTCGTATAGAAGTTGAATCCACCCTATGAAATTTTGGCCAAACCCTAGCTTCTGCAGTACCTTCCACAAGTATTTCCATTCTACACTATCAAATGCTTTGGCCGCATCAAGAGATGCGACCGCCACATCCGAAGCGTGTCCCTGACTCTGTATATTTAGGTAAAGGCGCCTGATATTAACTGCCGTAGACATGTTTGGCATAAAGCCAGCCTGGTCCGGGTGAATAAGGTTAGATATAATCAGGTTCAGACGATTAGCTAAGACCTTAGCTAGGATTTTAATGTCTACCTGAAGTAGTGATATCAGTCTATAGGACTCGGCCTCCTGTATATCCTTGCCCGCCTTTGGAAGGACTACAATCGTCGCCTCAGTCATACTGGAGGGCAGTTTGTTCTGTGTCATTGCCTCCTTGAAGACCTCTAACAACTGGGGCAGCATGACTGAGGCAAATCGTTTGTATATCTCCGCCGGTAACCCATCACCACCTGGAGCCTTATTATTAGACATATTTGATAGCGCCACCTCCAACTCAGTGATCATTATAGGAGAATCCAATTTAATATGCTGATCAGAGGGAAGAGTAGGCATGTGAAGCCCATCCAAGAATAAGTCTATTTCTTCATCTGAGGCTGACAAACGGGACACATACAGGTTAGAGTAAAATCCCCCTCATAATCTCCAGTATTTGCTCCGAAGCACTACACAAATTCCCAGTTGGATCCCTGAGGGCCGCTATATAACTAGGGGGTCGCTGTGCCCTAGATACCAGAGCCAGCATTCTTCCCGTCCTCTCTCCTTCTTCATAGTATACTTGTTTTTGGAAGAATTGTTTGTTCTTGGCATTAAGTAGCAGCCTGTCATTTAACTCCTTTTGCGCCCCCTTCCATAATTCTCTACACCTATCATCCGGTGTTTCCACATAATTAGCTTCAGCCATTTCCACCGCCCGCGTTAAAGCCTGAACCTTAGCTTTGGTTTCACTCTTTTTCCTGCTAATTTGAGCTATAAGCAACCCTCACATGAAAGCCTTCATGGTATCCCAGACTATTAACCTTGTAGTGGTGGGCAGATTAATCCTAAAGAACTCCTCTAGTTGTTCCTTAATATTACCCACTTCCGGCAGGACAGATAACCAAAATGGGTTAAATGCCCACATCATTCCTTGTCCTATTCTAGTGGGCCTAAAAGCAGCGGAAACCATCAAAGGGGAATGGTCCGTCAGCCGACACGGAAGATAAGCAACTTCTTGTACTTATCTCCCCATTTCAGAATTTACTAGTGCCAAATCAATCCTGGACAGCGAGCCAAATGTACTAGAACAACATGAGTACTGCCTGTCCCGCAGATTCCTCTCTCTCCATATGTCTACTAGGGACACTTCCTGTATGAGTCTCCCAAATGTGGTATATTCTCCTGAGGGATCCCTTTCCGCTGTCCCCATCCTATCAATGTCAGGGCTTACTACATTATTAAAATCTCCCAATATGAGAGTTGGCACCCCTGGGAAATCCGTCATGAAAGCTAAAACCTTCCTGATCACTAACGGAGAGTATGGGGGTGGGATATACACTCCACATATCACACATGGCTGGTTATAGAGTGTACCATATAAGCACACATAACACCCGTCAGCATCCACTTTGCTAGAAATACAACAAAACGGTATGTTTTTATGTATCAAGATACTGACTCCTCTAGCATATGTAGAATACGTGGAGTGAAACCCCATCCCCACCCAGGCCAGTTTAAGCAAATGTACCTGTTCCGGTAGCAAGTGCGTCTCCTGTAGGCAGCATATGAGAGGATGTAACGGACGGACGCTTTCCAGAATCGCCTTCCTTTTAGTCTTTTCCTTGATTCCCCGGACATTCCAGCTAAGGAATTTAATGCAATTAGCCATTAGTATTAAAAGACAATCTCCTGTACACCAATTGAGTCACAATCCGGACCACAGTATCTTTTTCTCTCTGCCCCGGAGGAAGGCACACCCCCATCCATACCACACTCAGCCAGCTATACTGCCATTCATAACCAGAATTGCCCTGTCTCATAACATACCCCAAACCTCCCCAAGGTTGTAAACTTGCCATTAGCTGGCAAAACACTATAAAGAACTACGGTTCCCGGACTAACCGATTGGTTCCACCCCACTCCCAATTATAAGGCCTGTGGAAATATACTGCATCAGTCGGTGAGACCAGCAGAACTCCAGCTAATAACCCGTATTAGCCGAAGGAGCGTAGCCAGAACTGACTACTAGTAGTATTTTATCAATGTGAACACTTGAAAACTGTTACTCACACTCTTATTATAACCGATCGCCCTCTAGCTTCCCGCACCTTACCCGGGAAGACATAACATAACTACCACAAGTATATAGCACCCTCAATCAACGTAGGGAATGCAGTACTTTACCCGTGATATCCTGATCAACAATCGGGTTTAAAACAAGGTAAAGCAGTCATATCTATATCCATGGTAACACATCGGCATATAAATTCACTGCAATATACGGCCTTTACAGCTTGGCATATCAATTTCCCTCCCCCCCCCCCCTCCTCTCCGTAGCCCAACTAACAAGGAAGATCTATAGATAACATTTAGAAAGAGAGGGAGGACAGCACATAGAAAAGACATTCAAGTAATCACTTGCAGAATGAAAACGAAGTCCCATTAAGTAGGGGGTTGAAGCTCCATCTATATCTGACGTTCATTTCTGTCCAGCCATTTTGCCACTTCCCTAGGATCTTCAAAGAAACTGGTGGTATTCAGGGCCACTACACGCAATCTAGCTGGGTATAGCATAGAATATGGGACCCCCAAATTCCTCAGTCTCTTTTTAACTTCTAGAAAGCGGGCCCTCCTTTTTTAAATTTCCATAGAGTAGTCCGGGAACAGTGAGATTCTGTGACCATCAATGGAAAGGTCTTGTAGCTCCCTGGCCTTGCGCAGGAGGATATCCCGGTCTCTGTAATGTAATAGCTTGGCCAGGACCGTTCTCGCAGGTGCTCCGGGAGGCAAAGGCCTAGTCGGCACCCGATGGGTGCGTTCGACTGCAAACAGTGGGGTTAGTGCGTCCTGCCCCACCTTCTCTTTCAGCCATGCCTCAAAGGATTCGGTGGGATTCCTCCCTTCCACCTTCTCAGGTACTCCAACAATGCGTACATTATTGCGGCGCAGACGGTTCTCCATATCGTCTTGCTTAGCCGATATAACAATTAACAATCTGGAATGTTCAGCAGTGTCCTTCTTTAGAGGCTGTACCTCATCCTCCACCTCTCCCACTCTATCCTCTAGAGCTGTGGTACACTCAGCCAATTTTCAGAAGTCATGTCTTATAATAGAAATGTCCTCTTTAATGGCGCCTACCTGGACCAATAGTGCACTCAGGGACTTGCCACATTTAGAGATAGCATGTAGCACATCCTTTAGCGTGAGTTCCCCAGATTCCGAATCGCCAGTCTCACGCTCCAGCTCCTCTCCATTCACTTGTAAAGCCGCATACCTGTTGGCGCTCTGACGTGTGGTAGTGGCGGGAACCCGCTCTTCATGGTCTGAGTCGTCCCCTTGATCCGGTAGCACTTCATCCTGACTCTCCTGGCGCAGTCTGTTGTTGGCTGCCTGAGAGGATCTCACAAATTGACTTAGCTTCACCGCTGTTTCTTTCTGCAACTCTGCAGTGCGGTCCCGCCGCTTCGGTGTGCTCATGCCGGCGCCATCTTGGGACTCCTTATCAGCCCCTCTGCCGTCTCTTTTCCTCAACATGCCTGCTTCTCCCGATGACCAAAGCCTCCGTTTTGGTTACCGCACTGATCTGCGCTGATCCCCGACTGTTCAGGCTTGATATCTCCGCTGAAATCAGGGTAAAATCAGGATTAATGGCCGGGCAGATGCGGGAGCTCTCGCAGCGTGCGACCGCTCACATATCTAGAAAGCCACGCCCCGCCAGGGTTGAATAATTTTGAACACAACTGTATATAGCACCCGATGGCCCGTGTTCAGCTCATTATTAGCCAGGGAGAGCTGCGCTTAGGAAGCGACAGATAGTGTAAGTAGTGTGATGGCAAATAGTGTGATCCTTTTAAGGACAATTGTGTGTGGAAGCAGCAATATAATATAGCCATCCCCAAAAAATAAAATCCATACTTTTTCTATAGAGGGTGTCTGCAGTGACTTGTGACATCTGTGCATTACATTCTGTGTGTCAGGGCCAGAGATAGAAAAAATATAAGTGAAATCTATTTTCCTTTTTCCATACTTTTACGTGCTTTTTCCATATACTGCTTGCTGTGAAGTCAAGTTTGCATATAACATTTAATATGAAGAAGGTGAGCATTAAGCGACGGGGAAGTGGCCGTGATGCTGATGGTTCGCGCAGAGGCTGTGGCCCTGGGCGCGTTATAACTGGGCCTGCTGCCAGAGCAAAAAAAAAAACAATCATCCACAATACCTAGCTTCATGTCCCAGTTTGGAAGGCAGCGGAGGACAACGCTCTCGAAGTAAGACCAGTGCGACCAGGTGGTCGGTTGGATTGCAACAGATAATGCTTCCAGTCAGTTAAGCACCACCCTGTCTTCCACCAAGTCCAATCTAAGTAGTCAAGAGTCTGATCAACAGAATCCTCACCCTGATCCTCCTTCCTCCCACCATGGAGAGTCTGGCGAAACAAGTGATCCCACACTTGGATATTCTGAGGAGCTCTTTTCATCGCCATTACTTGATTTGGCCCTCTCGCCAAGCATGCTTGAAGAGGGACATGAGCTCTTGTGCCCTGATTCCCAACCTCTTGAGCAACCACAGTCAGAAGAACATGATGGTTGGGAACGGCAATTAGAGTTTAATGAGGTGGATGATGATGAGACACAGTTGCCAATGAGTCAACCGCAAATTCTGTCTCAACGGGTTGATGAAGACGATGAGACACAGTTGTCAATCACTGAGGTTGTGGTTAGGTCAAAAAATCAAGAGGATGATCAGAGTGAGGAAGTGGAAGAGGAGGTGGTGGACGATGAGGTCACTGACCCAACTGGGAAAGTGGAAAGCCTAGCAAGGACAGCAGTACAGAGGGGGAGGGATCTTCAGCACTGCAACAGGCTGGAAGAGGCAGTGGGGTGGCAAAAGGGAGAAGGCAGGCCACATCAAACAAGCCTGCAACTGCTCCATGGAGCACCCCCTTGCGGAAATCTCTTTTGCCAAGGGGTAGGTATTCCACAGTATGGCACTTTTTTTAGGAAAGTGCGGACGACAAAAGAATAGCAGTTTGCAACCTGTGCCACACCAACCTCACCACCAGCATGATCCGCCACATGGCATCCAAGCACTGTAATAAGTGGGACAATCCCCTGGGTTCACAATCTGTGTCTGTGGGTCACACCACTGCCTCCCACCCTGCACCTGGACCTTTGCAAGCACCATCAGCGACCACATCCACTTCCCTGTCACAAGCGCACCGTCCAAATGTCCTTACCCCAGGCATTTGAACGCAAGCTCAAATACCCATCCACTCACCCACAGGCCATAGCACTAAATGTGCAACTTTCCAAATTACTGGCCCTGGAAATGTTGCCATTTAGGCTTGTGGACACTGAGGCCTTCCGCAGACTGATATCGGCGGCCGTCCCCCATTACTTAGTCCCCAACCGCCACTATTTTCCATGGTGTGCTGTGCCCGCCTTACGCCGTAACATAACCCGTGCCCTGACCAACGCAGTTAATAGGAAGGTCCATTTAACCACTGACACATGGACAAGTGCTTTCAGCCATGGAAGCTATATTTCCCTGACGGCATACTGGGTGAACATTGTGGAGGCCGGGAGCAAGTCGTACCCTGGGATGGCACAAGTGCTACTGATGCCCATGATTGTGGGCCCTAATTCCATCAGGGTTTCCGCCAGCACCTACGTTAGTGGCTCGAACCCCCAAATTCTCCTCCTCTGCATCCTCCTCCACTTCCACTTCCAAATTAAGTCAGCCATCAGCCGGTAGCTGAAAGCAGTGTAGCACTGCAGTGGGGAAGCGTCAACAGGCCGTGCTGAAGTTGATACACTTAGGGAACAAACAGCACACTGCCACAGAGCTGTTGCAGGGAATAAGAGACCAGACTGAGCTGTGGCTCTTGCCACTCAAACTACAACCAGGCATGGTTGTGTGTGATAATGGCCATAACCTGGTGGCGTTTTAGGAGCTCGGCAAGCTCACACACATTTCATGCCTAGCCCATGTCTTAAATTTAGTGGTTCAGCGGTTTTTCAAAACCTACCCCAATGTGCCTGAGCTACTGGTGAAGGTGCACTGCGTGTTGCACCTCAGCTTAACCATCCGACTTCTGTGTCTACTCAAATGCTTGCTACTTTCAATTAAGAACGACACTTTGCATGTGGAAGAGGTGGAAATGTGGGAAGAAGACATTACACAGGGTGATAGCCAGACCACCCTCTGTCCGTTTTCTCAGCGCCAATTGGACGATGAAGAGGAGAAGGAGTTGGAGCAGGAGACGCTTGCCTCCACTACAGAGGGTAGTACCCATGGAAGTTTAATTCCATCTGTTCAGCGTGGGTGGGCAGAAGAGGAGGAAGAGGATGAGGAGATGGACAGTCATCCTCCTGATGATGACAGCAAAGTCTTGAGTGTTGGTACTCTGGCACACACAGTTGACTTCATGTCAGGCTGCCTTTCCCGCGACCCGCGTGTTATACGCATTTTAGACAACAAGGATTACTGGGTGTTTACCCTTCTCAACCCCGCTACAAAGAGAACTTCTAATCTCTTATTCCTCAGGTGGAGAGGATGAGCAAAACGGTGCAATACCAGAAGGTCCTTGTTGAAAAATTGCTCAAAAAACTTCCATCTGACAACACTGGCAGCAGAGTACTTCCTTGGGCAACCAAGGAGGGGAGACAAGGGGAACACACAGTAGTTCCAACAGAGGCAGGGCAACACTCTCCAAGGCCTTTTGTCATTTTCATGACACCCCACCAGCACCCTCACCCTGATGAGCAGCGTAGTATCACAAGGAGGGAAACGTTTTTGAAGATGGTGAAGGAGTATGTAGCAGACGGCGTCAATATCCTCAGTGATACCTCAGTGCCTTACAACTACTGGGTGTCCAAGCTGGACACGTGGACAAACTGGCTCTCTACGCCTTGGAGGTGCTGGTGTGCCCTGCTACCAGTGTTTTGTCTGAACGGGTATTTAGTGCTGCTGGTGGCATTATAACAGATAAGCATATCAGCCTGTCAACTGAAAATGCAGGTTGACTCCTATAAAAATGAATAAGTCCTGGATTGCCCCTGACTCCTCGACTCCAATATAGGAAAGTGGATGAACAAGGGCACTTTGAATGTGTTGTTTAATTTACCCAATACACTGTATTCCCATGCACCCCTTCCACCAGAAAAAAGGGTTAATGGTTAAATCTTCCTTTTCTAATCCTCCTCCTCCTCTTCCATCATATCAATATGCTTATTTGTCGAATATAATGCCATCACATATATGCCCTCGCATTTAATTTTTTACAGGGTCAGCTCAACTGCAGGCCCTTGCATATAATGTTTTACAGGGTCAGTGCACCTGCAGGCCCTTGCATATAATGTTTCACAGGGTCAGATCACCTACAGGCCCTCTCAGATAATGTTTTTCAGGGTCAGCTCACCTGCAGGCCCTCACTAACAATCTACTACAGGGTTAGCTCACCTTCTGATGACGACAGCAAAGTCTTGCCTGTTGGTACTCTGGTACACATGGCTGACTTTATGTTGGGCTTCCTTTCCGACTACCCACCCATTATACACATTTTAGACAACACGGATTACTGGTTGTTCACCTTTCTCAACCCCCGGTGCAAAGACAACTTTTTATCTCTCATTCCTCTGGTGTAGAGGACAAGCAAAACGGTGCTATACCAGAAGGTCCTTGTTGAACAATTGCTCCAAAGTTGATAGGGCAGACATCAAAATAGATTATCACTGTGACGGGGATGTGCGATCGCCTAGAAGTTATCTAAAGTCAATAAAGCGGCAGCAGGCCCTCACCTACAAGTCCAGTCTCAGTAGCAAATGGTCTGGTCAACATAATCCTCACCATGACGGTACACTAGGTGAACATTGTGGATGTCGGGAGCAAGTTGGCTGCTGGCACCAGACTTGCCCTCCAATAGATCCTCGTTAACGGAAAGTGTACTCATTCCAATAACAGAGCCTCTTGTTATTTATCATCACTACCTCCCCGAGTCAGGAGTGGGTAATTGCTGTGTGCCTTTCTTGGACTCTTGCTCTTTAATAACTTGACCCACCCTCTCTGGGTGTTTTGGAGCGTCGGTTCCTTGTCATTTTTGGCAGCCCTTTCACTTAGTGCATAGGCTTTATGAGTATAGGAGTCCCACTACCTGAACTATTGTACCACAATGTGAATGAGGCCCTCCATTATGTGATATCCAAGTTGTATCAGAGTGCCTATTCCTTGTAATTTTTGTCAGCAGTTGCACTTTATATACAAGTAAATATACAGGAAAGAATGTTTCCTAACATATTTATCTTTGGTTTTGTCCGTCTGTAAAAAGTGGCATACTACTCGGACAACATCATTCCTAGCAGCGACCTGGGAGTCCAAGATGCATCCAGACATCCTTCCCATGCTGTTCCCGACCCATTTCAGTGGTGTTTCCATCAATTTCTGACCTTTTCCAATGAACCAGGCACCCTCCCCTTTTCAGAGCAGGGGGTGCCTGGTTTAATGCTCTGGTTCTCCCATTGACTTCCATTATTCTTGGGTGCTCGGTAGAGCACCCGAGCATCACAATGAGTTCGGCCAGACCACCCGAGCACTTTGGTGCTCAATCAACACTACTTTAGAACATATAACTGCACCGCTAAACGGCAAATATATTTTTATTTTGCCACTATTACATGCCAAAAAGGGCTTTAGAACATATAACTGCACCCCTGAATGCCAAATATATTTTTATTTTTCCACTAATACATGACAAACAGGGCTGTAATTTTCGTACAATGGCTAATAAGCCCTTTTTTCCCACTAATACAAGCCATAGAAAATGCTTTAGATCATATAACTGCACCACACAAGGGAAAATTAGACATAGAAATATTACCTTGTAATAAACCCAGCAATTGCACCCCAATAACAAGAACGGTTTGCTGGAATTACAAAGCTGTATAATTTGGATCCCCAGTCAGTGCAGCAAGGTGTAATAGCATTACTCCTATTACCCAGGCTGTAACCTCCCCTACTGAACCCTTTTCAACATAAATGCTGTGGAATGATTCCTGCCTATCCTTTCCTTTCACCTTGAATAATATTTCCCTGAACTTAAACATAATTTTTTAGCACAATAAAAAAAATTCTAGCACTGTCCCTAGCGCCTGTTGATGTCTCTTCTTGCACTAAGTACACTGGAAAATGGCAGAATCCAAGAGGACTGAGGCTATTTATAGGGCTGTCACATCACAGGGTTGGCTGCTGATTGGCTGCATGCATGGCATTATGGGTGATCCTGCCTTCCCAGAGTTCCTTGCTCCATGTCTTCACAAGTGCAGCAGCTATTTTAGGAAAAAGGTGATTTGTTACCATGAAGCATAAGTACATTCTGATTCGGTGCAAATCAAATTTTTCCTGAAATTCTAATCGAATTCCACTTCGTCAATTTTGCTTCGCTCATCTCTATTCATAACATATAATTCATATTTTTCAGAATGGATAGACTCAACTGTCATCACTAAATCAAGAGTATGATGTTCAATAAATCCTCTGGCTAATGGAGTTGGATCTACCCCAGACACCAGAATGGGTTTAGATTAGATGTGGGATGACCAATCCGTCGAATCCACAAATTTTGCTGGATTTGTCGACTCGAATCCCAACGTAATTGACAAAATTTGAATCCGAAGAATCCCACCGCGACGTCACATCCCTGCGCCTCCCAAGATGCCTGCTATTTCCCTACCCGTGAACTTTCCCTAGTAAAACCCTAAGCAAGCACCGCATAACAGCAGCCTGAGGAGCACATTCACCTCGGGTCCAAGGCGGCCTCCTTTGCCATGCCCGGGCAGCGGGTGACACTCTCTGGACTTGTTTGCATAGCTCTCCTGCCAAGTTTATTTTTTTTCTCCTCCCACAAAATAGGGAGGAGGTTCAGACAAACTGACGCGGTTTGAGCCTCTTCAGCAGCCGTCCTTGAGGTTGTTGGTTCTCTGGTGGCTTCCGTAGTCTTATTTGCTGGTGCCTTATCTGCTGGCTGCTGCACTGTAGAGATGTGTTTGTGAGCTCCGGGGTAAGTTGTGTGTGTAGTTCTGTGTTCTTCTATGTTTCTCATTGCACTCACTGAATTGCTTTATGTCTCATAGCAAGTCCATAGTTCAGCCTCTTGAAACTACAGCACCGAGCATGCTGTCAGGAGAGAGTTGGATTTGTAGTAGTGACTTCTTGTAAGTTGTGTTGTGCTGGTCTGCTGCTGTCTATTGATATGTGAGTGGCAGGCTGATGATGGGGGTCATCGTACCAATGCACTTCCCAATGATCTTTTCACTTTTCTGTAGACACAAGAAGTCCATCTCTTATGAAACAGGCAGAGGGTGCAGTCTAACTGTGACTGCACACACCTGAAGCTGTCCTATAGACCAAGCCTGTGGTCCTCATTACAGGCAGTTATTGGGAACTTTGGGGAGTAACTGCCTGCTCCTCCGAGGAGGTTAGAGTTGCATTTACATGTAGTGATCCTTTCCTCTGTATGGGGATGATTTTCTAGTACCATGTCTGATCATTCATCCCCATACAGATCCATTGTTTCTGGACAGCCATCCCTGGACGATTTTCTGCCTATGCATAATGATTTTTGTTGCAAGCCGAACAACACCCAATGAGCAAGTGTTTGCTTAGGGAAGGTTTACATGTGTGTTCAGAAATCCATAATCCTGATCGAGCAGAGGGGCACGCTCCTGGATTTCACTGTATCCGGCATAGTCAGATTCCAGTTCACCACTAATTAAAATGAGGGCATCTATACCAGGCTACATATACTGGGGGCTACTATGCCAGGCTACCTATACCAAAATGCAAGTGATATAGCTAAGCTTGCTGTTGCTAACTGCACTATTCTTAATTGCACACTGACAACTTCTGTGCAGGTCACGCTCAAGTACCGCTGTTGCCTGCAGTGGAGACGTAACCCAACCTTATTTGGAGCTGCCGAGCAGGACATCAACCTTGCCTGGAGCAACACAGCTGGTCCTTCTTGTTTGTTGTGCAGGTAGGTACTACAATACCAATACCTGGCTTCCTAATACTGTGTTCAACTATACATGGCTACCTAATACTGTGAGCAACTATACCTGGCTACTTATCATGGGGGAAACTATACCTGGCTACTTATCATGGGGGCAACTATACCTGGCTACCTACAAATGGGGGCATCTATACCAGGCTACATATGCTGGGTGCTACTATACCAGGCTACCTATACCAAAATTCAAGAAATATAGCTTACTACTGCTGCACTTTAATTGCAAATGCACCTCTTCTGTACAGGTCCTGTTCAACTATGTGTTTTGACTGGGAGGTTTATATTGCTGTGTTACTTACTACAGGGTGTTCTATACTGAGGGGCAGTATCTAGTCTACTAAGAGGTCATTATATTAAGGTAGCAGGGTTGAGAAGGAGGGAGCAGTGACAGGGAGCACTACAAAATGTAGGGTTAAAGACTTATTTTTTATTTTATTTTTTCATGTCCCTTTCAGGCAGAGTGTGCCAATAGCACCCCATATGATGGCATCATCTCAACCAGCATCAAACATCTGGAACTATTTCAAAATATTACCAAATGAAAATTATGCAAATTGCAACCTGTGCCCAGCTAAAATATCCATAAGAAAAGACCACCTCAGCTATGTGGAAACATTTGAAAACAAAACATTTCTCCAAATTTCAGGAACTGAAAGGCACACGTTCACCATTGCCTCCAGCTTCACCCTCAATCACTCGGTCTGTCAGTGAGGATTTAACATCTGAAGACCTAGATGAAGAATTAGCTTTTGTTCACAGTCTGGCATCAATGTCTAGTCCAGCTCCTAGTCCAGGATCAGCAAAGTCATTGTTTACAGAAAGTCCGTTCAAACCACCCCCAGTGAAACGCAAAGAAGTAACACCACCTTCTCAGCAATGGACTATCCCAGCCTTTCTAGACAAAAAGCACATTTTCAAACCAGGAGACAAAAGAGCTAAAACAGTTACACGATAAACCACCTAGAGCAAGATATGTCATCCCAAGCAGGAAACACATTGCAGAAAAGGTAATTCCAGAAATGTATGAAGAGGTAAAGACCAACCTTCAGGACCTTCTAGTGAAAACCAATTTTATTTGAGTAACAACAGACATGTGGACATCTACATCTTATGATGATTATCTCAGTTTGACAGTTCACTTCATAGATTACAACTTTCTGTATCATCACCTGTGCTTGGAATGTATTCCCTTTCCTGATGTTGCACATACAGCATCTGCCATAGAAGCTTTCATTACCAGCACTATGACAGAATGGAATCTGTCACAAAAAGTTGTGTGTGTCATGAGAGACAATGGTCCTAATGTGGTAGAAGCTTTACAGTGCAGTCCGTTTCACCACTTACCTTGCCTGGCTGAGACCTTTCAATTAGTTCTGAAAGATGATTATTGATTAAGAGTGAAATTAAGGAAATTATGGCATCCTGCTGGAGAATTGCAGGACATTACAAACACTCTTCAAAAGCCATGAAAACCTTATGATCTGCTCAAGACAAGTAAAATCTGAAACCTCATAGTCTCATACAAGACGAACCAACTAGATGGAACTCTCAGCTTTACGTGTTAGCTCGTCTCCTGGAACAAAAGCCAGCTGTTTTACTATCTGCTTCTGACTAGGGATGAGCGAACCCGAACTGTATAGTAAAAGTCCGGGTTCGGTGTTCGTCGCTTTCTTGGCGCTTTTTGAAAGGCTGCAAAGCAGCCAATCAACAAGCGTCATGCTACTTGCCCCAAGAGACCGTCACAGCCATGCCTACTATTGGCATGGCTGTGATTGGCCAGTGCAGCATGTGACCCAGCCTCTATTTAGCCTGGAGTCACGTAGCGCCGCACGTCACTCTGCTCTGATCAGTGTAGGGAGAGGTTGCAGCTGCGACGTTAGGGCGAGATTAGGCAGTGATTAACTCCTCCAAAAGACTTAATTCAGTGATCGATCTACAGCTATGGATCATTGAACTGCTGCTATTCAATTGCTCACTGTTTTTAGGCTGCCCAGAGCGTTTTTCATTCACTTTTTTCTGGGGTGATGGGCGGTCATCTTGTGTCTTGTGGTGCTCCAGCACAAGCTGTCACCAAGTGCATTTAACCATCAATAGTGTGGTTATTTTTTGGCTATATCCTACATATGGGGCAAGCTGTCACCAAGTGCATTTAACCCTCAATAGTGTGGTTATTTTTTGGCTATATCCTACATATGGGGCAAGCTGTCACCAAGTGCATTTAACCATCAATAGTGTGGTTATTTTTTGGCTATATTCTACATATGGGGCAAGCTGTCACCAAGTGTATTTAACCATCAATAGTGTGGTTATTTTTTGGCTATATCCTACATCAGGGTCAAGCTGTCACCAAGTGCATTTAACCCTCAATAGTGTGGTTATTTTTTGGCTATATCCTACATATGGGGCAAGCTGTCACCAAGTGCATTTAACCATCAATAGTGTGGTTATTTTTTGGCTATATCCTACATATGGGTCAAGCTGTCACCAAGTGCATTTAACCCTCAATAGTGTGGTTATTTTTTGGCTATATCCTACATATGGGGCAAGCTGTCACCAAGTGCATTTAACCATCAATAGTGTGGTTATTTTTTGGCTATATCCTACATCAGGTTCAAGCTGTCACCAAGTAAGTGCATTTAACCATCAATAGTGTGGTTATTTTTTGGCTATATCCTACATCAGGGTCAAGCTGTCACTAAGTGAATTTAACCATCAATAGTGTGGTTATTTTTTGGTTATATCCTACATCAGGTTCAAGCTGTCACCAAGTGCATTTAACCATCAATAGTGTGGTTATTTTTTGGCTATATACTACATCAGGGTCAAGCTGTCACCAAGTGCATTTAACCATCAATAGTGTGGTTATTTTTTGGCTATATCCTACATATGGGGCAAGCTGTCACCAAGTGCATTTAACCATCAATAGTGTGGTTATTTTTGGCTATATCCTACATCAGGTTCAAGCTGTCACCAAGTAAGTGCATTTAACCATCAATAGTGTGGTTATTTTTGGGCTATATCCTACATCAGGGGCAAGCTGTCACCAAGTGCATTTAACCATCAATAGTGTTTTTTGTTTGGGCTATATCCCACATCAGGGGCAAGCTGTCACCAAGTGCATTTAACCATCAATAGTGTGGTTATTTTTTGGCTATATCCTACATCAGGGGCTTGGCTGTGCTTGCTATTTTATTGAGGGGTGAAATACAATTGCCAACATAGCAGTACCCCAAATCTGGTGTTTCAGCTGTGGCTAGCCAATTGTAATACTCTCTGCTGTCTGGCAAAGGATATATTTTTGTTCAGGGTTGAAATACAATTCCCAACTTAGCAATTTCCTAAATTAGTGGTTTCTGCTGTATCAGGGCTACTTTAAATCTATTCATTAAAAGGGTATATAAGATTCAAGGTGCAGATAGGGTCATTCTCAATAACTTCACACACACGCTACTGTACAACTCCAAGTCTAATTCTGTGTGTAAACGTATACCTGTCACCCAGCGCCTAAATAATAGGCCTCAAATTTATATTCATCTAAATCTGTCTTTATTGCTGTGGCTGGTCAAGTTATTTAGTGTCCGTCAAAGCACAGTTTTTGTTCTGGGTTGAAATACAATTCCCAATTTTGCAATTCTCTAAATTAGTGGTTTCTGCTGTATCAGGCCTTCTTTAAATCTATCCCTAAAAGGGTATATAAGATTCAAGGTGCAGATCGGGTTATTCTCAATAACTTCACACACACGCTACTGTGCAATTCCAAGTCTAATTCTGTCTGTAAACGTATACCTGTCACCCAGCGCCTAAATAATAGGCCTCAAATTTATATTCATCTAAATCTGTCTTTATTGCTGTGGCTGGTCAAGTTATTTAGTGTCCTGCCACAGCCACACGTCCTAGTGTACCACCTACCTCAGGTCCCAGTAGCCGCCATAATTTACAGCGATATTTGGTGGGGCCCAATGCCGTTCTAAGGATAGTAAGGCCTGAGCAGGTACAGGCATTAGTCAATTGGGTGGCCGACAGTGGATCCAGCACGTTCACATTATCTCCCACCCAGTCTTCTGCAGAAAGCGCACAGATGGTGCCTGAAAACCAAGCCCATCAGTCTGTCACATCACCCCCATGCATACCAGGGAAACTGTCTGAGCCTCAAGTTATGCAGCAGTCTCTTATGCTGTTTGAATACTCCGCTGGCAGGGTTTCCCAAGGGCATCCACCTTGCCCTTCCCCAGCGGTGGAAGACATAGAATGCACTGACACACAACCACTTATGTTTCCTGATGATGAGGACATGGGAATACGACCTCAGCACGTCTCTGATGATGACAAAACACAGGTGCCAACTGCTGCGTCTTTCTGCAGTGTGCAGACTGAACAGGAGGTCAGGGATCAAGACTGGGTGGAAGACGATGCAGGGGACGATGAGGTCCTAGATCCCACATGGAATGAAGGTCGTGCCACTGACTTTCACAGTTCGGAGGAAGAGGCAGTGGTGAGACCGAGCCAACAGCGTAGCAAAAGAGGGAGCAGTGGGTAAAAGCAGAACACCCGGCGCCAAGAGACTCCGCCTGCTACTGACCGCCGCCATCTGGGACCGAGCACCCCAAAGGCAGCTTCAAGGAGTTCCCTGGCATGGTACTTCTTCAAACAATGTCCTGACGACAAGACCTGAGTGGTTTGCACGCTGTGCCATCAGAGCCTGAAGCGAGGCATTAACGTTCTGAACCTTAGCACAACCTGCATGACCAGGCACCTGCATGCAAAGCATGAACTGCAGTGGAGTAAACACCTTAAAAAGAAGGAAGTCACTCAGGCTCCCCCTGCTACCTCTTCTGCTGCTGCCGCCTCGGCCTCTTCTGCTGCTGCCACCGCCTCGGCCTCTTCTTCCGCCTCTGGACGAACGTTGGCACCTGCCGCCCAGCAAACATGGGATG
Organism: Bufo gargarizans; assembly: GCF_014858855.1. Lineage (NCBI taxonomy): Eukaryota > Metazoa > Chordata > Amphibia > Anura > Bufonidae > Bufo > Bufo gargarizans. Next base: position 93,746,486 of record NC_058088.1, on the reverse strand, counting down.
TACCACCAACACCACCACCCGCATCACCAAGCATCTCAACCATGTTACACATCAGCGTTCAGCTCTCCATATCACAAACATTTGAGAGAAAGCGTAAATTCCCCCTAGCCACCTTCGATCCCTGGCCCTGAATGCCAGCATTTCTAAACTACTGGCCTATGAAATGCTGTCATTTAGGCTGGTGGACACAGACAGCTTCAAACAGCTCATGTCGCTTGCTGTCCCACAGTATGTTGTTGCCAGCCGGGACTACTTCTCCAAGAGAGCCGTGCCTTCCCTGCACAACCAAGTATCCGATAAAATCAAGTGTGCACTGCGCAACGCCATCTGTGGCAAGGTCCACCTAACCTCAGATACGTGGACCAGTAAGCACGGCCAGGGATGCTATATCTCCCTAACTGCACACTGGGTAAATGTAGTGGCGGCTGGGCCCCAGGCGGAGAGCTGTTTGGCGCACGTCCTTCCGCCGCCAAGTATCGCAGGGCAACATTCTTTGCCTCCTGTTGCCACCTCCTCCTACTCAGCTTCCTCCTCCTCTTCTTCCACCTGCTCAACCAGTCAGCCACACACCTTCACCACCAACTTCAGCACAGCCCGGGGTAAACGTCAGCAGGCCATTCTGAAATTCATATGTTTGGGGGACAGGCCCCACTCCGCACAGGAGTTGTGTCGGGGTATAGAACAACAGACCGACGAGTGGTTGCTGCCGGTGAGCCTCAAGCCTGGCCTGGTGGTGTGCGATAATGGGAGAAATCTCGTTGCAGCTCTGGGACTAGCCGATTTTACGCACATCCCTTGCCTGGCGCATGTGCTGAATTTGGTGGTGCAAAAGTTCATTCACAACTACCCCGACATGTCAGAGCTGCTGCATAAAGTGTGGGCCGTCTGTTCGCGCTTCCAGTGTTCACATCCTGCCGCTGCTCGTCTGTCTGCGCTTCAGCGTAACTTCGGCCTTCCCGCTCGCCACCTCATATGCGACGTGCCCACCAGGTGGAACTCCACCTTGCACATGCTGGACAGACTGTGCGAGCAGCAGCAGGTCATAGTGGAGTTTCAGCTGCAGCACGCACGGGTCAGTCGCACTGCGGAACAGCACCACAGCACCACTTCACCACCAATGACTGGGCCTCCATGCGAGACCTGTGTGCCCTGTTGCGCTGTTTCGAGTACTCCACCAACATGGCTAGTGGCGATGACGCCGTTATCAGCGTTACAATACCACTTCTATGTCTCCTTGAGAAAACACTTAGGGCGATGATGGAAGAGGAGGTGGCCCAGGAGGAGGAGGAAGAGGGGTCATTTTTAGCACTTTCAGGCCAGTCTCTTAGAAGTGACTCAGAGGGAGTTTTTTTGCAACAGCAGAGGCCAGGTACAAATGTGGCCAGCCAGGGCCCACTACTAGAGGACGAGGAGGACGAGGATGAGGAGGAGGTGGAGGAGGATGAGGATGAAGCATAGTCACAGCGGGGTGGCACCAAACGCAGCTCGGGCCCATCACTGGTGCGTGGCTGGGGGGAAACGCAGGACGATGACGATACGCCTCCCACAGAGGACAGCTTGTCCTTACCTCTGGGCAGCCTGGCACACATGAGCGACTACATGCTGCAGTGCCTGCGCAACGACAGCAGAGTTGCCCACATTTTAACGTGTGTGGACTACTGGGTTGCCACCCTGTTGGATCCACGGTAAAAAGACAATGTGCCCACCTTACTTCCTGCACTGGAGCGTGATATGAAGATGCGCGAATACAAGCGCACGTTGGTAGACGCGCTACTGAGAGCATTCCCAAATGTCACGGCCAGCGTTTTGTCTGAACGTGTATTCAGCATGGCAGGGGGCGTCATTACAGACAATCGCAGCCGCCTGTCTACAGCCAATATGGACAAGCTGACGTTTATAAAAATGAACCAGGCATGGATCCCACAGGACCTGTCCATCCCTTGTGTAGATTAGACATTAACTACCTCCCCTTAACCATTTATTATTGTACTCCAGGGCACTTCCTCATTCAATCCTATTTTTATTTTCATTTTACCATTATATTGCGGGGCAACCCAAAATTGAATGAACCTCTCTTCTGCCTGGGTGCCAGGGCCTAAATATATGACAATGGACTGTTCCAATGTTGGGTGACGTGAAGCATGATTCTCTGCTATGACATGAAGACTGATTCTCTGCTGACATGAAGCCAGATTCTCTGTTACGAGACCTCTCTCCTCTGCCTGGGTGCCTGGGCCTAAATATCTGACAATGGACTGTTCCAGTGGTGGATGACGTGAAGCATGATTCTCTGCTATGACATGAAGACTGATTCTCTGCTGACATGAAGCTAGATTCTCTGTTATGGGACCTCTCTCCTCTGCCTGGGTGCCGGGGCCTAAATATATGACAATGGACTGTTACAGTGGTGAATGACGTGAAGCCTGATTCTCTGCTATGACATGAAGACTGATTCTCTGCTAACATGAAGCCAGATTCTCTGTTACGGGACCTCTCTCCTCTGCCTGGGTGCCTGGGCCTAAATATCTGACAATGGACTGTTCAAGTGCTGGGTGACGTGAAGCATGATTCTCTGCTATGACATGAAGACTGATTCTCTGCTGACATGAAGCCAGATTCTCTGTTACGGGACCTCTCTCCTCTGCCTGGGTGCCTGGGCCTAAATATCTGACAATAGACTGTTCCAGTGTTGGATGACGTAAAGCATGATTCTCTGCCATGACATGAAGACTGATTCTCTGCTGACATGAAGCCAGATTCTCTGTTACGGGACCTTTCTCCTCTGCCTGGGTGCCTGGGCCTAAATATCTGACAATGGACTGTTCCAGTGTTGGGTGACGTGAAGCATGATTCTCTGCTATGACATGAAGATTGATTCTCTGCTGACATGAAGCCATATTCTCTATTACGGGACCTTTCTCCTCTGCCTGGGTGCCTGGGCCTAAATATCTGACAATGGACTGTTCCAGTGTTGGGTGACGTAAAGCATGATTCTCTGCTATGACATGAAGACTGATTCTCTGCTGACATGAAGCCAGATTCTCTGTTACTTGACCTCTCTCCTCTGCCTGGGTGCCTAGGCCTAAATATCTGACAATGGACTGTTCCAGTGTTGGATGACATAAAGCATGATTCTCTGCTATGACATGAAGACTGATTCTCTGCTGACATGAAGCCATATTCTCTGTTACGGGACCTCTCTCCTCTGCCTGGATGCCGGGGCCTAAATATCTGACAATGGACTGTTCCTGTGGTGGGTGACGTGAAGCCTGATTCTCTGCTATGACATGAAGACTGATTCTCTGCTGACATGAAGCCAGATTCTCTGTTATGGGACCTCTCTTCTCTGCCTGGGTGCCGGGGCCTAAATATATGACAATGGACTGTTACAGTGGTGGGTGAAGTCAAGCCAGATTCTCTGCTATGGGACTTCTCTCCAATTGATATTGGTTAATTTTTATTTATTTTATTTTTATTCATTTCCCTATCCACATTTGTTTGCAGGGATTTTACCTACATGTTGCTGCCTTTTGCAGCCCTCTAGCCCTTTCCTGGGCTGTTTTACAGCCTTTTTAGTGCCGGAAAGTTCGGGTCCCCATTGACTTCAATGGGGTTCGGGACAAAGTTCGGGTCAGGTTCGGATCCCGAACCCGAACATTTCCGGGAAGTTCGGCCAAACTTCTCGAACCCGAACATCCAGGTGTTCGCTCAACTCTACTTCTGACCTAAATTTTCAGATTGATCTTAGTGCTCGGCAGTGGACAATTATAGAAGAAGTGATACGAATCCTTGATGTGTTTAGTAGAGCTACTTTTGTGGCCAGTTCAAGCCAAGTGACAATCTCTGAAATAATTCCTTTAGTCAACAGTACAATTCCTGCTTTGCAGAATTTTAAATCCACTGTAGCTTCCATACAGGGATTCAGAGATGATTTTCTGGCATCGATGAAAAAGCGCTTTCACGATTGAGTATGAAAAATTCTATGCTCTTGGTACTTTACTGGATCCCCGATTTAAGGGAACTGTGTTTATCAATAGAAAAAACCTTGAGGAAGCAAAATTCACACTGGCCATTGGGATTACAGAATCAGATCTAAGTATGCAAGGCAAGAACACTGATCAACATTCATCAGCACAAGGACTAGGAGGAGATAACAAACATCACAAACTGAACAACGAGGAGGTCATACCATGTGGAGTTATTATTCTCAATTGGTGGCACCATCTTCCAGCAGAACCACTGATTTAGCCATCCTCTGATATTTTCAAGTACTGGAAGGAAAGCAAAAAAATCTGAATTTGAGAACACTCTTTAAAAAGTTCTTAATTACACCTCCTTCCACTGTAATTTCAGAAAGACTATTCAGCACATCAGGCATCATAGTTGATAGGAAAGGAAGTAGACTGGACCCAGAACTAGTTGGTTTTTCTGAACAAAAATCTTCTTTGAATGAACAACTTTAGTAAATTGGGGATATGGAGGAGGGTGCATTGTTTTAGCTTGAGGCCAAGATATGGAGTGTGCCATTTTTGTATACAGGTTGCCTGTTGTCTGTTTGATCTTTCCTGCATCTCTTAATCACATACCAGTAGGTGCAAACATGATCTTTAAAATTCCTGTAAAACTTCAGTCTGAAGAAGATAGAAAATCCAACTGACTGCTTCCTCAGAGCCTATGATTAAAAAGCTGAGGTGGTATGGGAGTCTTTGCCAGGCACAGGGTGCAATTTTCATTTCAGTGATATTTTGAAATAGTTCAAGATGTTTGATGCTGGTTGAGATGATGCCATCATATGGGGTGCTATTGGCACACTCTTCCTAAAAAAAAGTGACATGAAAAAAAAAAAATAATAATAATATATATGTCTTTAACCCTACATTTTGTAGTGCTCCCTGTCACTGCTCCTTTCATCTTATGCCTGCCACCTCAATATAATGCCCCCTTAGTAGATTAGATACTGCCCCTCAGTATAGAACACCCTCTAGTAAGCAACACAGCAATATAAACCTCCCAGTCAAAACACATAAGATATATCCTGGTAGTTAAACAGGACCTGCACAGAAGAGGTGCATTTGCAATTAAAGTGCAGTAGTAAGCTATATCACTTGAATTTTGGCATAGGTAGCCTGGTATAGTAGCCCCCAGTATATGTAGCCTGGTATAAATGCCCCATTTGTAGGTAGCCAGGTATAGTTGCCCCCAGGATAAGTAGCCAGGTATAGTAGCCCCACAGTATTAGGTAGCCTGGACAGCCAGGCAACTGTTATTGCTCAAGTAATGGCAGCCTCCATATACAGCTGCAAAAAAAATTATGTGAACCCTTTGGAATGATATGATTTTTTTCACAAATTGGTCATACAATGTGATCTGATCTTCATCTAAGTCACAACAATAGACAATCAAAGTCTGATTAAACAAATAACAAACAAATAATGCAATGTTACCATGTTTTTATTGAACACTCCATGTAAACATTCACAGTGTAGGTGAAAAAAGTATGTGAACCCTTGGATTTAATAATTGGTTGAACCTCTTTTGGCAGCAATAACTTCAACCAAACGTTTCCTGTAGTTGCAGATCAGACTTGCACAATGGTCAGGAGTAATTCTTGACCATTCCTTTTTACAGAACTGTTTCAGTTCAGCAATATTCTTGGGATGTCTGGTGTGAATCGCTTTCTTGAGGTCATGCCACAGCATTGGGTTGAGGTCAGGACTCTGACTGGGCCACTCCAGAAGGCGTATTTTCTTCTGTTCAAGCCATTCTGTTGTTGATTTACTTCTATGCTTTTGGTTGTTGTCCTGTTGCAACACCCATCTTCTGTTGAGCTTCAGCTGGTGGACAGATGGCCTTAAGTTCCTGCTGCAAAATGTCTTGATAAACTTGTGAATTTTTTTCATTTTTCCTTAGATGATAGCAATTTGTCCAGGCCCTCACGCAGAAAAGCAGCCCCAAACCATGATGCCCCCACCACCATACTTCACAGTTGGGATGAGGTTTTGATGTTGGTGTGCTGTGCTTCTTTTTCTCCACACATAGTGTTGTGTGTTTCTTCCAAACAACTCAACTTTGGTTTCATCTGTCCACAGAATATTTTGCCAGTACTGCTGTGGAACATCCAGGTGCTCTTGTGCAAACTGTAAATGTGCAGCAATGTTTTTTTTGGACAGCAGTGGCTTCCTCTGTGGTATCCTCCCATGAAATCCATTCTTGCTTAGTGTTTTATGCATTGTAGATTCGCTAACAGGGATGTTTGCATATGCCAGAGACTTTTCTAAGTCTTTAGCTGGCACTCTAGGATTCTTCTTCACTTCATTAAGCAGTCTGCGCTGTGCTCTTGCAGTCATATTTACAGGACGTCCACTCCTAGGGAGAGTAGCAGCAGTGCTGAACTTTCTCCATTTATAGACAATTTGTCTTACCGTGGACTGATGAACAGCAAGGCTTTTGGAGATACTTTTATAACCCAAATATTTTATAACAATTCTTAATTGTAGGTCTTCTGAGAGCTCTTTTGTGAGAAGCATCAATTGCATTAGGCAATGCTTCTTGTGAAAAGCAAACCCAGAACTGGTGTGTGTTTTTTTTTTTTTTTATAGGGCAGGGCATCTGTAACCAACACCACCAATCTCATCTCATTGATTGGACTACAGTTGGCTGACACCTCACTTCAATATTTATCATTACGATAAAAAATCTAAACTAAGTATGCTGACATGGAGAGCAGCACCCAGGGATCTCCCTGCACTTACTATTATCCCTGGGCGCCGCTCCGTTCTCCTTGTATAGACTCTGGTATCTTCAGATTTTCGTCTTACCTGGGAGGAGCCTGCTCTTGTTCTCCTGGGCGTCTCCTTCTCCCAGGCTGGAGTGCTAGCCAATCGCAGCACTCAGCTCATAGCTGGGAGAAAACTCTTAGGCTATGAGCTGAGCGCTGCGATTGGCCAGCGCTACAGCCTGGGAGAAGGAGACGCCCAGGAGAACAAGAGCAGGCTTCTTCTGGTTGAGCCAAAAATCAGAACATACCGGAGCCTATATAGGGAAAACGGAGCGGCGCCCAGTGATAATAGTAAGTGCAGGGAGATCCCTGGGCACCGCTATCCATGTCTGTATACTTAGTTTAGATTTGTTATCGTAATGAAAGGTCCTCTTTAAGGTTACTTTTTTTCTGTGTTGACGAATACTTTGTTAAAAAAGTAAGGACTCTTTTTATTTTTTCATATTAAAAGAATATTGAGTTTGGATCACTTTGTTTCTTACACTGGTCACACAATTCTTATGTACAGGATTCGTAGGATTTGAGATATTTGAGAACCTTTTCGGATTCGGATTCGAAAAAAAATTGGAATCTTCCCATCTCTATTGAAAACTATCTTTAATGTACTCCGATATTGTATGAATTTCAGGCAGAAACAGAAAATAAGTTGAGAAGTTGATACAAGGTAAGAGGGGTGATTAAACCATTGTAAGAGGGTGATCGGACGATTATAGGACCGGTATTGCCTCTGCCACCTTTTTGTTGAGTGATCTTGCAAAGCTTATATAATTTGGAGGCAGCACTTGAAGATTCTGTGGAACAGAGGTCAGGCAGAGACAGGGACATCATGTACCTAGAGCAGGCATCTCAAACTCGCGGCCCTCCAGCTGTTGCAAAACTACAACTCCCAGCATGCCCGGATAGCCTACAGGTATCAGCCTACAGCAGGGCATTGTGGGAGTTGTAGTTTTACAACAGCTGGAGGGCCGCGAGTTTGAGATGCCTGACCTAGAGTATAATCTGCTTGCTGTCTCAGTCTATAACAGGGGAATTTTGTTGGAGCCAGGGCTGCCCCAGCAAAGGGAGTCTACTCAAGAAAAGCAGGACATTGAAGGAAATCTTCTCTGAATGCAAGAATCCTACTTGGAGGCCTATGGACATGGTAACATATTTTATGGATTTTGGAAGCAGCATTATGTTGACCGGTGTCACTACCAAAGACTTATCCAATCACTTTGTAGGAATGCAGTATCAAGTTATGAAGGCCTGATGCAGCAAGTTCCCCGCTGATCCAAATTCCACGGAGGCCTGTTTGGTAAAGGGAATTGCACCACGTAACAGGAACACTGGAAGTGTCAATTTTAGAGAGAGAGAGAGCTTTTCCAATTTCAAGGTTTCCTCTCAAACCTAGGCACTTGAGTTTTCAGACTTCAATGGACATGTTTTCTTGTAGTGACCCTTGGCTTTGCTGTCACTCCTCTTAAGACAGACTAACTCTGTCCAGCTGCGTTAGCTGCTAGGTAGGAGGCAAGGAAGATGGAAAAAATGGTGGCAGTCTGGGAGCCCTTCTCTCCTGTGTAGACCTCCTAATACTTTCTCTGAACCGTAGGTCTATGCAGTTGACCAGTTATATCAGTTCATACAAAGTGATTGGAAAATACAGCTCCGCCAGCTCATCTTTGATGCACCTAAACAGACTCTCCCAGAAGACACCTACCAGGGTCTTGTTGTTCCAATAAAGCTCAGCAATGAGAATACAGAACTGTATCCCTTAAGTCCTATAGAGTGAAGCATGCTGGATAGGGTTTGATGATCTAGTGTCAAATGCTGGAGATAGATCCAAAAAATATGAATAGAAAGTAGCTGTCAGTATATTTAGTTGTCAGGGGATCTTTTGATATTATTTTTTTTTGTAAGGGCAGATTCTTTAGAATGAAGAGTGTGAAAACCAGATTGTAAGGTGTCAAAAGGACTTCTTTGCACAATCATAACTGTGAAGGAATTGTTCTCTTTTGAGCTTCCCTACTGTCTCTTTCAGCCACATTATTCCTTGTTTTGACTGCACAGCTAGATGCATTTCACTCAGAAGCAGGGAATGTATACTTTCTGTGAAATCTACTAGCACTGTACTTCTGTGATTCTCTTTCTCTTACTTCTCACTATGTTTGTTTTCAGCTCCTGAGCTTACATAACAGATAAAGAGGGTGAGATCATATTTACAGAATGAAAGGAGACTCCTGTTAATTCAGAGGCAGTGTAGAAGCAGTTTTTTCATCAGGCTCAGGATCTCAGCTAGCTCTGACACACGCCCACTTCCTCTGTGGACTCTCTTATCAATGACAGATCTTTCCTGACAACAGAAAGTGGACTGCAAATTTGGTGGAAGTGAGACCTCTATTGACCATGACTAGAGTTGAGCGGACACCTGGAAGTTTGGGTTCGACGGGTTCGGCCAAACTCCGCAAAAAAGTTTGAGTTCAGAACCCGAACTTGACCCCGAATCAGAACCCCTTTGAAGTCAATGGGGACCTGAACTTTTGAGCACTAAAATGGCTGTAAAAATGTAATGGAAAGGGCTAGAGGGCTGCAAATGGCATCAAAATGTGGTTAAGAGCATGACAAGAGCTCTGCAAACAAATGTGGATAGGGAAATTACTTTAAATAACATAAAATATGTAAAAATAAAAAATAATATTCTTGATCTAGGAGGATGAGATCCATATGGAGTAGGAGGTTGAGGAGGCGGTGGATGTAGCGGTGTAGGTGGAAGTGGCGGTGGAGGAGGAGGTAGCCAACACTGGTCTTTGTTTTTGTTTTTTATTTAATATTTTTTTTGTTTAAATTTGGGTAGACCCCAAAACATTGGGAAATATAAAAAATAAAATGAAGTTAAAGTGCGCTGAAGTACAACAATGGCTGGGTGAGGCCGGTATACATGTCTATTCTGCACAAGTTACAGACAAGTCCTGTGGGATCCCTGCCTGGTTCATTTTAATGAACGTGAGCTTGTCCACATTGGCTGTGGACAGGCGGCTGTGCTTGTCTGTGATAACCCCCTCCTGCCGTGCTAAACAAACGTTATATAGGAGAGGCCCTGCTGCCGCTTTGTTGACTAGATAACTTCTGCCTGATCGCACGTCCCCGTGACATCCATGATCCAATTGGAAATCTTCCCTATCAACTTTTGATGTTCTTTTATACACCTACCATTGTGATCACGGGTAACGGGGAATCAGGGTTTTTTATGCCAGAGAGGGAGCCTGAAAAAGGGATACCACAACAAAGGGAGGTCAATGGCTGAAATCTGATTGAGTGGAGAGAGTGGGTCAAGTAATTGAATTAAATTCTGCATATGCGCCAGGCAAGGGATGTGCATCAGACCGGCTAGTGCCCGTCCACAGCTCCAGCGCGGTGTCTGGTTTGTCCCCCCAAAAGGATAAGCTTCAAAACTGCCTGCTGTCGTTGACGCCTGGCTGTGCTGAAGATGATGGTGAAGGTGCTACGCTGACCGGATGAGTTGGCGGAAGAGGATGAGAAAGTGGAGTAGGAGGAGGAAGCAACAAGAGGCAAAGAGAAACGCCCTGCATTCCTCAGTGGTGAAAGGACATACACCAAATGGCTATCCGCCACAGGCCCAGCCGCCACTGCATTTACCCAGTGTGCTGTTAGGGAGATATAACGTCCCTGACCATGTTTACTGGTCCACGTATCCATAGTTAGGTGGACCTTGCCACAGATGGCGTTGCACAGTGCACATCTGATTTTGTCCCCCACTTGGTTGTACAGGGAAGGGATGGCTTGCCTGGAAAAGTAGTGGTGGCTGGGCACAACGTACTGTGGAACAGCCACCGCCATCAGATTCTTAAAACTGTCCGTGTCCACCAGACAGCATTTCAAAGGCTAGGAATTTGAAAATGCTGGCATTCTGGGCCACGGTTCGCGGGTGGGTAGGGGGGAACTTCCTTTTTCGCTCCAGTGTTTGGGAGATAGACAGCTGAACGCTTCCATGGGACATTCTGGAGATGCTTGGTGACCTAATGTTGCTGGCACATCCTTTGTTTGCGGGGTGGCAGGTGCCACTGTCACTCCAGAGGGCGATGAAGAGGCCGAGATTGCAGCAGAAGAGGAAGCAGGAGGAGCCAGAGACCTTTCTTGGTTTTTGAGGTGTCTACTACACTGCAGTGCGTGTTTTGCACTTAGATGCCTGGTCATGCAGGTTGTGTTCAGGTTTAGAACGTTTATGCCTCGCTTCAGGCTCTGATTGTACAGCGTGCAAACCACTCGTGTCTTGTTGTCAGCACATTGTCTGAACAACTGCCACGCCAGCAGTATTGACTAGTTTTATTGGACTGTCAGAAATTCAGCACAGGCCGCAAATGTACTCTCTAGCACAAAAAGTGAGTTTTTTCAACCGACAATGTAACAGCAGTATTTAACGGTTTTAGTGGACTGTCAGAAATGCAGTGCCGGTGTCAGAAAGAGAAAAAAAATCGATTTAGGTCACACAAATGTTACAGACTAATGTGATTGAATTATTTTCACTGGCAGGTATGCACTGCAAACCGCAGGGGTACTTGACCACCAAAAAAAGGGAATTTGTCCCCCTGGAATCTAACAGATGGATTTAATGAATATATTTTCCCTGACACATATTTAGCACAGGGGTACTTCACAGAAAAAAAAAAAAAAAAAAAAAAAAAAAAAAAAAAAAAAAGAATGCCTGGTCACAGGTTGGTGAAGCAGGTGCAGCTGAGCCAAATGTACAAGTTAGATTAGCAGGAGACACTGCTACATTGGAGTTGGAGTGAGTTTAGATTGTACGGCCTTGGTACCGCTGACACATCCCATTGCATATTCCTATACAGTGCTTCAATGTGGGTGTTGACTGTGAGTGTGACACTGTCTTCTATATTGGTGAGTAAGAAGTATGGCATTGTTCCCCTTCAACCTTCACCCCACAACTGGTGAGTGCAAGCCACAGTGTCCTTACAGTATAAACAATTAGGTGTCAAGTTCCCCTTAATAGCCCAGATATATACCTCTAGGAGCAACAGAGGCGTTGCCATTACTTCAAAAGGTTCAGCTCTCTCTGCAGCTGCCATGCCTCTCCACTATCAGTGAAAACATCATCACACTTGATCCTGTCAATCAAAGTGGAAGGGGTTCGACAGTTGCAGGGAGATGAGTCTTTAGGTGAATGGCATTGCTCCTAGAGACTCATTTGCATATATTAAATTCTCAGCAATGCAATCACATATAAACATGAGACCAACACAGATACCTTCAGCTGCCATGTGCACATGCGAACAAGGTACAAATCTACTCACAGGTGCCTTTTAAGATTCCAGCTTAGAGATGGCACACTGCCTGAACATAGAAGGCCCCAATAGATCCATAATCCACCATAAAATATTAATAAAAAGTATCTCTGGTCATAGAAGGCCCCAATAGACCCATAATCTAACATAAATTATATTATATTAATTAAAAGTATCTTGGGTCATGACATTGTTTTATTTTTTTCAGTAGTAAAATACAGAAAGGCTTGGGGAAGATGTTAACAGCATACCCCACTGTGCTATTTCCTTCTAACAAAAGAATGCATGGTTCCACTTAGGTCTACCTTTTACAAAAGCAAAGTCGCACTTTGAAAACAATTTGGATATGTAAAACTAGAAGTTGGAAATAATTTATTTTCTTTTTTGCCAAGTTTTAAAATAAAAGGTTTGTGACTTGTTCATCAGACCTTTGTTTGAAGCAGTAGGCATCAGTTGGCAACTGCCACATTTCATTAATTCATTTTTCATACTTTTGACTTCTTTGTGTAAATGTTTATTCTATAAATTTTCTTTGTAGAATAAAATATCAAAAAGGATGCTATTTCTTCAAATGCAACATAGCCTCTGGCAGGATAAAGGGTACCAGGAAATAAAGTTGGATATCAAGAGAGATATAGTGGAAACTTTAGGTCAGATTGCCAGAAGTTTTAAAAAAGAAGACAACTGAGCATTGGTGAACAAAAGGGAGTATATGCTGTGAAAGATTGTAACTAGTGATTGAAGTTACCAGTCTAATATACAGTAATCACTTCAAGATTGCAACATTTACATTAACTTTGCGTATTACAATATATTTATTATAGACCAGGCATAAGCTAATATATACTGAGTTTAACTTAGCAACAATTTTTCTGCAATTTATCTAAAATGAAAAAGTAAGCAACTTTGCAAATAATCTTTATTTCTAAATTTCTGTGGCTATAACTTATGCAAATCTATGTATCTCCATGGTAACAGACAGCAAAAGGTGCCCATATACCTTCAATAGCTTTCCCAACTTCTGACTTCTTGCCAATGCAATGTGGTGAGAGAAAAGCCTCTGCCAACGGCTTATCTCCTGGGATAACAAAAGGATCAGCTGCTCAGAGTCGGGAGGCCCCATACACATCAGATTGTTAGCTGGTCCTGCAAAAAAACTATGGGTTTGGCTGACAAAAGGCTAATGTGTTTTCGAGTCTGTCCCCTACATTTTGCATAGGAAGAAGTAGAGCATGGATAGAACTGAGTAGGAGTGTAGGATGGTATGGGCCATGGGTGTGGACCCCATGAAACCAACTAACTGATTTGATTTTGTGATAACTCTAAGAGTGTTATCCTGGAAGTCCTCTGGTATTTACCCTTTAACACCTATACAGGGATCTGGACAGCATGGGAGCCACCAGGTTGCTACCTCTTGAGATAGTTTATATGTAGTGGGCAGCTGACCCTTGGGGATCAGAGACTATGGTGAAAATCACCAAGGTATCAGACAAAATACATAGTAAGATAACAGGCTGATGTCAGGGCACACTGTGCAAGAAAATCTAACAAACAAGTCCAAGTTAGGGACAGGCAGCAATTGAGCAAAATGGTAAACAGGCTAGGGTCAGGACAGGTGACGTAGAAGCAGAATCAGTTAAACAAGTAGGACTTACCTTTTGGTTCAGGAAGGATTTGTATGTGTGCGCTGGCCCTTTTAAGAGGCCGAAAGTGAGCAGGTGCATGCCATTAGATTAGGCCTAAAAGACTTTGAAGCAGATGCTCAGGTAGCGGCCTACAGAGGACACCAGCAATCGGATAAAAAGCAATACAGGAGGAAGTAGAGCGGAGCCAGCCACTGAGACTGTCAGTAGAGCGGAGGCCATGCCCACAGGAAGGATTGAGGCAGTGGCAGGCACAGGGCACCAGCACAACACAGGATCAGACTTTGCAGGGTTTGTCTGTCGCCTGTTATTTTGGAGGCACATGATATGCTTCTGTCACTTTGCCAGTATATTGTTCATTATGCTATTTACTTAGTTGCACAGATACACTACTCAAAAAAAGGTAGGGATATTTGGCTTCCGGGTGAAATTTATGGAAAACATAAAAAGTTTACTTGATATTATATAATAAAAGTAAGGAATTTAAGTAGAAGTATGCATTGGGGATTTACTCATCTTAGACATTTTTTTGAAACAAAAGCAGTATTGGGTGTACCCCCATAAAATGTCAATGTCTCAAAAAGTTGTCATGTGGCTTTGAACATCGATTACAGCTTGACAACAACATCTCAGGCTGTCGACTTATTGTTTGCTGAGGCACGGCCACTCTTCTTGAAGGGTAGACCTCAGCTCATTGAGGTTCTGGGGTACAGAGTTACGAGCCTCTACATGGCGACTCAGCTGATCACAAAGGTTTTCAATGGGATTCAGGTCTGGAGAAAGTGCAGGCCAGTCCATTTGAGGAACCCCAGTCTCCATAAGCCGTTGCCTAATGATGCAACCTCGATGAGCAGGTGCATTGTCGCCCATGAAGATGAAATTAGGGCTGTGCTGTTCATGCAGAGGCACAATGATTGGATTAATAATGTTATTCAAGTAGTATAGGCTTGTCACTGTACCATTGACAAAATGTAGGGCAGTAGACACACCTGCCCACACTGTAACACCACCACCAAAAGCTCATCTGGTGACAACAGTGGCTGATGCACAGTGCTCTCCTTGACATCTCCAATGTAGTTGGCGACCATAATTTCTGATAAACGGGAATTGACTTTCATCAGTGAGCAGCACTGAGGCCCACTGGTCCCTCGTCCAGCATACATGCTCCCTGGCCCATGCAAGATGATGACGCATGTGCCTTCTGGTGTCGTCAGGTACCCTTGCAGGTCATCTAGCACGCAGACCACACTGATGTAAATGGTTTTGAATGGTATGACTATAAAGGCATCTGGTCTTCTCTACGGGGGACCCACCTCGACCTCCTGGAATAGTCCTGATGTAGTTGACAGCTAACCCACGGGGATCCGAGACACTGGAGCAAAACATCAAGGGGTCAGGCATTACTCATAGTCAGGAAACAGTCTGAGGTCAGAGCAGGAAGACTTTGAGAATATCCGTGAAACAAATCTGAGGTCAGGGAAGCCAGCGGAGGATCAGAGTCACCAAACAGGCAGAGTTTATACAGGGGCAGAGAGAAAAAGTACACCTTCAATAAGACTAGCAAACAGTAGAATACCTAAAGCTCAGGCAACGAGGTAGTACAAACAGCTCAGTATAAATAGGAGGGCTGATCAGTATCTTAATCAGCAACCAAACAGAAAGCAAGAGGGAAGGTAAACCTTTGCAGTACTACTGAAAAGAGTCACTGAATACTAGCCCCGATAGACACAGGGTGAGTAGAGCGATGCCCACTCCCACCTAGGATAGCAAGTCAGTGCAGGACACGAGTTGCCAGTGTAATAGTATTTTATGCATCCTTAATTGGAGAGCAACTTTAAATTAGTTAAACTATGTAGATAAGTTTACTAGTAGCAGTTTGAGAAATGTAATTTTGCTGGACAGCTTCCATTTAAACTGAAGCCAAGTAGTACAAGAATGTTATTTCTTTTGGTTTGTATTTTCCCATCTTGTATATTTGCTCTGCCAGCTTTGAACTGTTTCCAGCTTGAAATGGCTATAAGAATGATTAATGCTCACTCAGCTTCTGCATTTGAATAAATTACTCAAATGTATGATCAAACCTCTATTTTCTTTTATAAGCTAATTCCCAGAACACAAATGTAACCTTTAGAGTCTA
The DNA here is from genome assembly GCF_014858855.1 of Bufo gargarizans. NCBI lineage: Eukaryota > Metazoa > Chordata > Amphibia > Anura > Bufonidae > Bufo > Bufo gargarizans. The sequence goes on along the minus strand of NC_058088.1, from coordinate 93,730,631 downwards.
AATTATTTTGACAATGCTCAAAACATTTACTTAACCTTATGCAGAATGTCGTGCCCATAGCCATCTTGGATTTAAATGCAACTATTTTAGGTAAGACCTTGACTCTTAGACACAAAGATCAGAGTAAACTTTATCCAAATAAAATATCTGAATATCATGAAAGAACAACTGTCAAATAATATAGACAGGTAAACCTTAACCCCTTCAACCCCGGGCCTGTTTTCACCTTCCTTCCCAGGCCATTTTTTGCAAATCTGACGTGTCACTTTATGTGGCGATAACTTTAAAATACTTTGACTTATCCAGGACATTCTGAGACTGTTTTTTCATCACATATTGCACTTCATGACACTGGTAAAATGGAGTAAAAAAATACCAAATTTGCTAAAAATTGTGAGAAATTAGCAAATTTCCAAGTTTCAATTTCTCTACTTCTATAATACATAGTAATACCTACAAAAAAAGTTATTACTTTACATTCCCCATATCTCTACTTCATGTTTGGATCATTTTGGGAATGACATTTTATTTTTTGGGGATGTTATAAGGCTTAGAAGATTAGAAGCAAATCTTGAAACTTTTCAGAAATTTTCAAAAACCCACTTTTTAAGGACCAGTTCAGGTCTGAAGTCATTTTGTGAGGTTTACACAATAGAAACCACCCAAAAATGACCCCATTCTTGAAACTACACCCCTCAAGGTATTCAAAACTGATTTTAAAAACTTTGTTCACTCTTTAGGTGTTCCACAAGAATTCATAGAAAATAGAGATACAATTTAAAAATTTCACTTTTTGGGCGGATTTTCCATTTTAATATTTTTTTTTCCAGTTACAAAGCAAGGGTTAACAGCCAAACAAAACTTAATATTTATGGCTCTGATTCTGTAGTTTACAGAAACACCCCATATGTGGTTGTAAACGTCTGTACGGGCACACGGCAGGGCGCAGAAGGAAAGGAATGCCATATGGTTTTTGGAAGGCAGATTTTGCTGGACTGGTTTTTTGACACCATGTCCCATTTGAAGCCCCCCTGATGCACCCCTACAGTAGAAACTCCAAAAATTGCCCACAGTTTGGAAACTACGGGATAAGGTGCCAGTTTTATTGGTACTATTTTGGGGTACATATGATTTTTTATTGCTCCATATTATGTTTTTTGTGAGGCAAGGTAACAAAAAAATTATGTTTTGGTACCGTTGATTATTTTCTTTTCATTTACCTGAGGGATTAGGTCTCCATAGTCTGAGAGCCATAGTTTTTGTATTTTTTGACCGATTCTCTTAGGTAGGGTCTCATTTTTTGTGGGATGAGGTGATGGCCTGATTGGCATTACTTTGGGGGGCATACGCCTTTTTGATCACTTGCTGTTGCAATTTTTGTGATGTAATGTGACAAAAATAGCTTTTTTTTTTACACATTTACTTATTTTATTTTTTACGGTGTTCACCTCAGTGGTTAGGTCTTGTGATATTTTTATAGAGCTGTTTGTTACGGACATGGCAATACCTAATATGTAAACTTTTTTTTTTTTTTTCACTTTAGCACAATAATAGCAGTTTTGAAGTAAAAAAAAATATATATAATATTCATATTTTAGGGTCTCCATAGTCTGAGAGCCATAGTTTTTGTATTTTTAGACAGATTCTCTTAGGTAGGGTCTCATTTTTTGCGGGATGAGGTGACGGTCTGATTGGTATTATTTTGGGGGCATACATCTTTTTTATCACTTGCTGTTACAATTTATGTAATGTAATGTGAGAAAAATTGCATTTTTTTACACCGTTTTTTTTTTACGGTGTTCACTTGAGTGGTTAGGTCATGTAATATTTTTATAGAGCTGTTTGTTACGGGCGTGGCGATACCTAATATGTGTATTTGTTTAATGTATTTCACTTTAGCACAATAATAGCAGTTTTGAAATTATGTTCTGAGAGCTATATTTTTTTTTTTTGGGCCGATTGTCTTAGGTAGGGGCTCTTTTTTTTTTGGGTGTTTATCGGACAGAGTGGATCATGTGATATATTTAGATAGCCGGTCATTATGGATGCGGCAATACCTAATATGTGTGGGTTTTGTTAGTTTTTTTCAGTTTTTTTATTATAAAATAAGGGGAAAGGGGCTCTTTTTTTCTTTTTTACTTTATTAATTTTATTACTTTATTAAAAACATTTTTTTTTTACTTTACTTTATTTATGACATTCACTTTTCGGGGTCTGATCCCCTCTGCAATGCATTACAATACATCTGTATTGTAATGCATTGCCTCTTAGTGTATGACACCGAGTCATACACTAACAGGTTGGCTAGGAGACCCAGCCTGAGGCTGAATCTCCTCGGCACCCGTAGAAGGCAGTTTCCGATGCCATGCAAGGCATTGGGCAGCCTCTGCACGGCATCGGGCTGCCTTGTGTCGCATCGGGTCCCCACCACAGCAGTGCGGGGACTCGATGCGATCGTTCATCTGACACAAACCTCTTCTATGTCGCGGTCAGCGCGGACCGCGGCATAGAAGGGGTTAATCCGCCGGCATCGGCTTTTACAGCAATGCCGGCGGATACAGCAGGGACCCGGCTACCACAGACTGCAGGGCCCCTGCAGTGATTGCACGCGCACCACTTCGGTGCCCACGCGATCACTATGACGTACTGTTACGTCAAATTGCGGGAACTCAGTGGTTCCCTTTGACGTAACAGTACCTCAAAGGTCAGGAAGGGGTTAATAGGTTCTAAAATATTAATAATAATAATCGGTATGTATAATGCACCATTGTATTCTGCATTACTTTACAATTCAGAGAATACATGTACTGATAAAATCAAACATTACATAGTAACTAATCTATAATAGGAATAAGTGCCCTGTTGCGGTATTATCTCCGTCCTGAAAAGTCAAAAAGACTAAACTGAGGACATCCTGATGCATCCTGAATGGACTGCTCTCCATTCAGAATGCATTAGGATAAAACTGATTAGTTATTTTCCGGTATAGAGCCCCAAGGACGGAACTCTATGCCGGAAAAGAAAAATGCTAGTGTGAAAGTACCCTTATGAATAACATGAACACAAGTACATTTATCTAAGAATAGTTTTGCACCATCTAATTAAAATTTGTGATGTTGCAATGCGATTGAACTAATTTGTTGACTTTACAATTCATATTTTGCTGGATCACATGGTTCTACCAGGGTAGAATATGAACCTTTTGGGGGGAAAAATAAATAAATATATATATCAATGCAAACTACCTGTTTTAAAAGACAGCGTGTTTTGGCCTCTCAAATGTATTTAGCATAGAATTCAGAGGGAATATTAGTTTAGAAGGGAGGGGAGAATGGCTGATAAGTGGAGAAAGAGGCACTTTTCTTTGATAAGATATAACATTTCTTATCTTGATTTTGTCATGGATTCACCACATTATTCTTTTGCCATGGCAGCAAGTCCTACTGTCATGAAAGCTGCAAGACCTGTTAGGGAACTGAAGTGTCAGGCTAATCAGACGTGGCTCCAGCGCCACATGCTCCTGCCAAAGGGAGATTTAAACAGGCAGCTGCTGATAACAGATGCCTGTGTTTGGTTTTCTGAGCCTCACTAGTGTGATTTGTACCTCTGTTTGGATCTCTGGTATTCTTTCAGATTGTCCCTTGCTTTTGCCTACTGTTTATTTCCTGACTTGATTTCCTGGTACTTACCCCATCTGGTATTTTACTCTGTGTTTGTAGTTTCTCTTGGTTCTGACGTATCTCTCTTTGCCCCTGCACTTAGTTAAGTAGGGATCATTGTCCAGTTGTGGGCTGTCACCAAGGTCAGAACATGCAAGTATGTAGCGAGAATGGTCCGGGTGGAGTTCAGGGCTTTACTGTTCCCTACCATTACAGATCTGTACTATTCATTTAACCAGAGTTTGTTGACAGGTTAGTGACGTTTGACGCATTGTGGCTATGGCTTGGGAGACGCACTACTGCTGACACTTGGGGATACATTATGGCTTGTTCTGTAAAGACGGCACATTTCAGCTTTCTAACTGCTGTCTTCAAGTATACCACATTATTTTAACAGATGCTTTCAGAGTTATTATTTGTATTATCTATAATTCCTACCAATAGGTCCTGCTAGAGGTCTGTGGAACAAATCACAGTTTACAAAATATTACTATGTTTTTTTAGACATGTTTTGGACTGCAAGAAGTCAGTTCATATTCCAAACTGTAGTAGTTTGTTCCATAAGTAATATCTTTGCTGAGTGAAATTCAGAAAACTTGTTGAATATTTATGTATTTTTTATTTTCTGTCTGTGCTAGGTGACATGACGAGTAAATAAATTACTATATTTCTACCAAGCTATGTGGAGGATCAATGCAGAATTCAGATTGGTTTCTTTAAAGTTCCTACATTTTCATCTAGCAGGAAAAAAAATTGCTCTTCATCTTTTTTTTTACATACTGTACTTGAAAAAAACCTGTCTGTGTCTATAATTGATAACTGAGAGATGTTTTCAGAATCAACTCCTAGATGCAGGAACAATATAATATTTTGAATTAAAAGTTTGCATATCATTGAAGATTCAGTATTTTCCACTTCAATACACCAAAGATATTTACTGCCATATCTAGTTTTATGATGTCTAAAATCACAGATGAGTTTAATGATTTTAATTGTAATGGAGTTGATCAAAAGCAATGTATGATGTTCAGCAAGCTGTGAAGATTTATATTTATATATATATATATATATATATATATATATATATAAACAAAAAAAATAGATGAGCAGCACATACTTTTTCGATAGGTGCAATTCCTTGGAGCAGACCACGGACTTGATCCAAATTAGATATGTGTAGTAAAAAATCCAAGGCAGCACACAAATATCCGTAAAAAGCAGAAGGGTATTTTATTCACCTATGTGAAAACAGCAACGTTTCAGCTCTCTCAATGGAGCCTGAAGGCTTGACAAAGGCTCCATTGAGAGAGCTGAAACGTGCTGTTTTCATATGGGTGAATAAAATACCCTTCTGCTTTTTACAGATATTTGTGTGCGGCCTTGGATTTTTTACTATATATATATATATATATATATATATATATATATATATATGTATATATATATATATAGTAGAAAGGCACAAGGGACCATCATAGATGGAAGATATGTGTCACCGAGGTTCCTGGCCTCGGTGAAGTAGGAGCCAGTAGTGTATATGTCCACAGCAGTTGCTGATGGACACTTTGATAGTTAGCATAGCTGTGAAAAGCTAATCCGGGCCAGCTCTTACTAGGAGCAGCCAAAGTGCAGGGTGGGTTGGCTGTTCCCCATGGTCCAGGCCGGGTTTTGACGGGCTTACAAAAAGTCAGCCAGCAGGGTCAGGGGTGTGATTACCTGGCTTATGGTGGAGCTCTGTGTAGCTGTGTGTTTTTGGAGCCGAGTGAAAACCAGAGGGTCTCTGCTGAGAGACAAAGGACAAAGCAAGGTTCCCATCCACTCTGTGGGGAGTACGGTACTTTGCCCTAAAACTTTCTATGTGATTGTTCAGATTCAAGACTGAATTGTTTTTCTTTAAGTGTCAGCTGAAGTAAGCTGATCACTACCGCCTGTTGAATTGTGGTGTGCCAACAATAAAAGACATTTATTACTTTGATATCCACCACTAAAAGGCTACTGTGTATTTATCTGAAGGCTACCATTTGGGAAATCCCTACAATATACATAGCGTAAGCAAGCGCAGTACAGAGGCAAAATACATGGTTTCCATGGGTTCACCCGATGGGGACAGTCGGCACTTATGTGTCCAGGCTTGTGAAACCGCTAGCAGACCACCAGGGCTGGGTCTGCAGGGCGTACATCCTGGACGGTTTTGACTCCCAAAAGAACCCCCTGCAGATTTCTGGTGGCCTCGTAGCGCTCCACCAGATCGACCATCTCCAAGGCATTTTCCGGAGACACCTTGCCGATCCAGTGCTGGAAAGGGTATGGCAAAGCCCTCCAAAACATATCCGCCAACAGCCGATCCAACATAGCAGTGGGAGTCAATATGTCAGGCTGCAGCCAATTTTGCAATCGGTGCAGCAGATCATAATATTGTGGTCTGGCGGGTTCAGCCGGGTTAAATTCCCACTGATGCACCCGCTGTGCCTGGACCTATACATTCACCCCGAGTCTCGCCAGGTAGACGGCCGCTTGATCATCGGGGAGATGAAAAATTACTTGCTGGGGACCAGATGCCAGGAACAGAGCGACAACCTCAGCTCACTGGTCTCGGTGTATCTTTTCCCTCATGGCAACCTTTTTCGAAGACCACCAGATAGGTCTCAACGTCATCCGAGGGGGTCATCTTAGGAATCGCCGTGCGGACAGCTTTCAGGGCATCGTGGACATTCTGGGACGCTCCTGCCGCTTTAAATGCCATTACATGTTGTAAAAGCAGCTGGTTAGTTTCTTATTGCTGCTTGTTAACCTCCCGCTGCTGCAAGTTAGCCTCCACGAGGGCTTTCACGACCGCCATCATTTTGTCAGGGGACACAGGTCGTAACCTTGCTTAATGTAGGACATGCACTTGTGTAGGACATCACACATAAGAAAAAAGACAACAAAAAGTCAGTTTCAAGGAAAAAATTGTCACCTTGAGTCTGGTGTTTGTTCACAGCAGGCAGCAACACATAAGTCCATGGGTGAAACAGAAGTCCACATGCTTATATCCAAACAAGATAGCAGGCCTTAATCCTGGCCCAAACTCTCAGGCCCCAAGATAGAGACTGGCAAAGCTACACTGTCAGATGGAGCATAATCCACACCCAGCTGAGACTGCTGGCTGGGTTTTATATCCCTGACCAAAACCTGGCCTGGAATGTGAGTAACAACCACCCACCCTGCACTTTGGCTGCTCCCAGTAAGAGCCAGCCCAGATCAACTTTGCAGCCACACTAAATAACCAATAGTGTCAGTCAGCACTAGCTGCCGCTGACACTTAAAATTACCGTCTCTTACCTCACTGAGGCCAGGAACCTCGGTGACACATATCTTCCATCAATGACGGCCCCTTGCGCTTTCCTACAGTATGTACAAAACTTTTGTTTGCCATAGTAATAAAAGTTAGTGTCCACATAGTGCAGGTCCTCCTCCTGGCAAAAAAAAATAGCTCCACAAGACCTCTGAAGGTGTTCTATGGTGTCTGGCACAACAATATCAAGACTATAAGCCTGGGATGTGTGACTTCAATGGATCATACCAGTTTTTTCACGTTCATCCCACAGATATTTAATCTGATTTAGATCTGCTTAATTTGGAAGCCAAGTCAACCCCTTAAACTCTTTGACATGTTCCCCAAAAGGTAGTAGGCAGTATTATCCTACAGAAATAGACCACTGCCATATAGACTGTGACTTTGAAGGGTGTGGGGGATTAGCTCTCTTTCGCAGGTCATTCTCACAATTATCTTCACCACAGCCAGATTGCAGGTCCAAACATGAGATTTATTTTTACAGCAACAACAAAACAGTACAAAATAAAAGCCTGCCTGTCTGGGCTCTACCTAAACATAACATAACCCTACCTCACTTATAGCAACGTTCACACACAGTACCAACATAGGCTTTCTTAGCCAATACTCCAGCATTTTCAGGCTGCAACAAAGTCCAGTACCTTTGGGGGATTGTGGCCTAGAGTCCCCCAAAGCTCAGGCTAACACCTAGCCCTGTTGCCGCTCAGCCAGCCTCACTGAGACCACCCTTCCAGAGCTTCCAGCAGGCCTCGGTTGCACCACGATTCTCTCTCTTGACTGACAGTCTGGGCTCGGCTCTTTATGCTCCTGATGAAGGGGATCCTATAGACCCCGAAACGCGTTGAGCCTGCACTTTTCCCCTACCCTGTGAAAATTAAAGGATATTAACCAGATGTACCACGTGTGACTGCCGTTGATTCCAGATACTCTTCAGGCGACCCAGGCGCAGGAGGAAGCAGAGTGGATGTCTTGAGCTTTATCCCACCCTGCCCCTCCTGGGTGAAATGAGTGTCTTTCATCGTTTTTATTCTAACGTTTTTACTACATAATTTTACCATATTTTATAACACTGCCATCATTATATGACTCGACTATTATACCAAAAGGTACATGTGTTTTTTAAGATACTGCTATTGATTTTAAGGGCAGCCAATCGAAGACATCCCACAACCAGACACTAATCATTATTTAGTGGGATATTATCATGCCAGTGGTATCTGGCGCCATATACAGGTTTCTTTTTCCTTCTTTTTTTTTCAATTCTGTACCACGTCCACATAGGATTTTCCTTATCTGGACTGTATACCTGTGGCAGCCTATTACCTCCCCAGTAACTAATTACACCTAGAACCATTATTTACGGTCCTTCCTTTGGTGCCCTGCCAGGATATCCCAGACCCTTTTTTTCTAAAGGGTCCTGTGACTAATCCCCTCTTTCTTTCTTTCCTCTTGTCCCTGCCTCGGCTCTTATCCCAGACTGATTGTGGCACCCGGTGCTGCCTCAGAATTGATGACTGACGGGGAAGACATTGAAACTCCTGCCATGAATCTCCCCTAGCAGCCATGAGGTCTGTCACTAACTTACATACCCTCCCCCCCTCTTGTTCAAGCCCTTAGGGGTGAATACTAGCATCAACCTGGCCTACAGTCTTCCCCTTATTCTACCAGACCCAGGACAACAGCGCTTGGTTTGTTATCCTTATGAGTTTATTACAGAGCCGAAAAGATCAATGAGATTTTCTGACTTCTGCACATGCCCCTCACATGCTTTCTTGGACTGCTGCAACTCTGGACCGAACAGGTCCCAGTCATGGCCGTGTCCCAACCCTTTCTCCTTTGCCTTGAAAAGCTCCTTAAGCAGAGCAGGCTTATCCGCACTCGCTTCTTTTACATCTTCCTTCTTTCCAGCAGTGGTTTCTCCCGCTTTGGCGGCAGTTTCAGAGACCTCTGCTTCTTTAGTGGTCTTTTCCACTTCGGTAGCCGTTCCTTCGGTCACTGCAGCACCCGAGGACTTTACGTCCTCCCACAGCTCGGCCTTAACTTCTTCAGCCTTGATTTTCTTGGACCCGGCATCATATACTTGCCCTCTTAAAAGGGAATCTGTCACCTGGTTTGACCATATTAAGCGGTTACCATTGCCATGTTTAATAAAATACCTTATCTCCTGCAGTGGTTTTCTTTCTTATATTCATGCTTTCATTTTGCTAAAAAAGATTTTTGTAATATGCAAATTAACCCTGAAGGTGCCCAGAGGGGCGTTCTTTTTCACCCTCTGAGCCCAGTAACGCCCCCCTGCAGTGCCTAGACCGCCTTTATTTAGAGCCTAAGCATCTCACTATGCAGCATCATCCTACAGCATAGTTTAATGGCGCCGCCCCCTCTGCTACGTCAGCTAATTCATTCAAGCCACGCACCTGGAATTTTCAGTTCTTCCGACTGAAATCTTGCGCAGGTGCAGTACCGCCTACTGCCTGTGCCTGTGCGATCCAACTGCTCCTGAGGGTAACAGCGATAAGAAGGCGTCACTGGGCTCGGTGCATGGCCAGTGACACTTTTGAGGCTGTGGTACTATTGAGATTTCAGCCAGACGAACTGAAGATTCCAGGTGCGTGGTTTGAATGAATTAGCTGACGTAGGAGAGGGGCGGCACCGTTAAACTAGGCTGTAGGACGACACTGCATAGCAAGGAGGCGTGCTTGGGCTCTAAATAAAGGTGGTCTAGGCACTGCAGGGGGGCATTATTGGGCTCAGAGGGTGAAGAATAACTCCCCTCTGGGCACCTTCAGTGTTCATTTGCATATTATAAAAATCGCTTTTTTAGCAAAAATAAAACCATGAATATAAGAAAGAAAACCACTGCAGGAGATGAGATATTTTATTAAATATGGCAATGGTGACCGCTTAAAGAGGAACTTTCACCTGTAAAAACGATTTGAACTAAGTATGCTGACATGTAGAGCGGCGCCCGGCAATCTCACTGCACTTACTGTTATCCCCAGGTGCAGCTCCGTTCTCCCGTTATGCCCTCCGGTATCTTCGCTCTGTAAATTATAGTAGGCGGTGTCTGCTCTTGCCCTGTGGTCGTCTCCTTCTCCTAGGCTGCAGCGCTGGCCTATCGCAGCGCACAGCTCACAGCCTGGGCGAAAAAAAGGAGAAGGAGACGTCCACAGGACAAGGGCAGACATCGCCTACTATAACTTACAGAGCGAAGATACCGGAGGGCATAACGGGAGAACAGAGCGGCGCCCGGGGATAATAGTAAATGCAGTGAGATCCCCAGGCGCCGCTCCACATTGTTTTTACAGGTGAAAAGTCCTCTTTAATATGGTCAAACCAGGTGACAGATTCCCTTTTAAGTCCTTTTCCTCTTTCTCACCGAGGTACGAGGTACCGGGGACCCCAGGGACTTCACTAGACTCGTCGACTTCTGGCATTTTCTCCAGAGGCTCACTTAGGACATGGTTCTCCTTTCGGGAAGCATTCAGGAGAGTCGGCCCATCGTAGTAAACAGGATCTACATACTGGTCATCCATCTCCTCATACTTCTTCTCCAACATGCTGCTAGCTACTTGGAAGGCATTGTAGTCGGAGGGGACATCTTTCCCGACCAGGTCCTGGCTCCACAATGCCATGAGTCTCTTGACCTCTGCATCCATGTTAGCCCCATCAAGGGGTTCAGCAGAAAGATCTTCCAGCACCACAGCGCCTCCATCTCCAGAACCCTTCTTAATAGGCTCTGTCTTAGACTTCTTCAACTCATAGACTTTCTTCCCGACGTCATCCTTTGAGCTCATGAGATCCTCCATCTTGCTTGTTCAGTCTCTCAAACTCATCTCGCTCCTCTTGCACTTCGTCAAGGGCTCTAGCCAAGGAGAGAGCCTTAGGCTGCTTTCACACTAGCGTTCGGGTTTCCGTTCGTGAGCTCCGTTTGAAGGAGCTCACGAGCGGACCCGAACGCAGCCGTCCAGCCCTGATGCAGTCTGAATGGAGGCGGATCCGCTCAGACTGCATCAGTCTGGCGGCGTTCAGCCTCCGCTCCGCTCGCCTCCGCACGGACAGGCGGACAGCTGAACGCTGCTTGCAGCGTTCGGGTGTCCGCCTGGCCGTGCGGAGGCGTGCGGATCCGTCCAGACTTACAATGTAAGTCAATGGGGACGGATCCGTTTGAAGATGCCACAATGTGGCTCAATCTTCAAGCGGATCCGTCCCCCATTGACTTTACATTGAAAGTCTGGACGGATCCGTCCCAGGCTATTTTCACACTTAGCTTTTTTTAGCTAATATAATGCAGACGGATCCGTTCTGAACGGAGCCTCCGTCTGCATTATTATGGGCGGATCCGTTCAGAACGGATCCGCCCGAACGCTAGTGTGAAAGTAGCCTAAGTCTATTTTTCCCAAGCATCCGCCTTCGCTCGGTCATGTTCTTCAGCATATAGGGCCAAGATGTATTTCTCTTCAGCCTGGGGACGTTCAAACTTCTGTTTCTTCTTTGTTTTTTGCACCAGTTTGTTGGAAGCACCCCGCTCTTGGGCCTCCTGGTCCAGCTGCTTCTCGATGGGTTTTGCTGCAGCAGATATAGGAGGATCACCATTCTCTTTTGGAGACCCTGTGGTGGTTCCACCCAGAGTGCCTTTAAGCACTTTATCGGTGTCTACCACCGTTTTCTGTATTTCTTTGGAGCCTTTGCTCTTCATCTGGATATCAGGCCGTAGATCCTTTAGCTCACTCATTTCTTTTGGGGTCTCCTCCCTTGATCCCTCTGCATCCTTCTTCAGTGACTCTGTGAAGACAGCTAGTCTTTTCTTTATCATATCTAGGGACTGTGTAGAGAGGGAGAAAAGTCACAACTAGCTGCAGAAGTGTTTCCCCACTTCACCTCATGTACGAGCACCTTAACATCAATTTCACATCTTTTGCAAAAATCCAATTTATCATTATGCTGTTCAAGTAACTTGACACTTTCACTTTGCATCTTATCTGCACCCTTGTTCTTAATGTGCACCTTCTTCCCATTATCATTTCAAGGGACAGGTACAGGTTCTGCAGAAGTTTGTCACTCTCTGCAGAAGTGTCTCCAATACTCAAAACCTCCAAGCATAAGAGAAAATCACGGCCCACCATTCCCTCATGTATGAGCATATTTGCAACATCAGGTTCCCAAGTCCCAGTTCTCACTGGAGACTCTCCCTCAGTAAGAACCATACCAGTCCATATCATCCACATAATTGTCCCAAGCATTTAAAGGGGTTCTACAGTTTGTTTTAACTAATGATCTATCCTCTGGATAGATCATCAGCTTCTGATCGGCGTGGGTCTGAAACCTGAGACCCCCCGCTTATCAGCTGTTTGAGAAGGCAGCGGCGCTCCAGCAGCACCGTGGCCTTCTCACTGTTCACCGCAGGCCCACTAACATCACGACTAGTATCACTGTCCTGGGCTGGCCTAAGCTCTGTTCACTTGAATGGAGCTTAGCTCCACCCAGGCCAGTTGATACAAGTCGTGATGTCACTGGTCCTGCGGTAAACAGTGAGATGATCACGGCCCTGCTGGAGCGCTGCTGCCTTCTCAAACAGCTGATCGGCGTGGGTCCCGGGTGTCGTTCCCCCGCTGATCAGAAGCAGAGGATAGATCATCAGTTAAAACAAACTGTAGAACCCCTTTAACATTCTATCAGTCTCTCAAGCGGCTACCTCTTACCCGGGCTAGCATGGAATCTCTGACTTTCACCCCCCCCCCCCCCCCAATCTAGCTTTGATCACAGGCTCTTTGGGTGACCCAGAAACCTTCTCCCCTGCAGGTTCCTGCGAGGGAGTAACAGCAACAGGCTTACACGCCTGTTAAGACACTGCGTTTTTCCTATTGTGATACACTTCAGAGACAGTTTCTCACCTGGGTGATTTTTCAGTCACGGACCCAGCCGGTTTCCACTGCAGCTGGCTCACCATCACTGGGACTGCCGCAAAACTATTAACAGGAACAGTCTTACCATCTGACGTCGTGAATTCGGTAGTCTCGAGAGACAAAGATATTCCCAGGACATCTCTAACAAGTTTACCAGCCTTCTCTCGGTTCCTGGTATGCCGAACATCAGCAGACTCCTTACTGTAGCCACCAGAAACAGCATGGCCTGGAGTATTTAGGACTCTGTGCACAGTCGCAGGTAACATAGGAACTCCGGAAAACTGCACTGTTCTCCATTTTCTTGTCCTCCCAACAGTTACCCTTGGCAACGGCATACATCTGCTTTTGCACCGGATTTCCTCTCTCAGCCAAGTTCAGAGAATTTTATTAAACAAGGCAATGGTGACTGCTTAATATGGTCAAACCAGGTGACAGATTCCCTTTTAAGAGGTTAAGTATATGATGCCGGGTCCAAGAAAACCAAGGTTGAAGAAGTTAAGACCGCATCATATGCGACGTGCCCACCAGGTGGAACTCCACCTTGCACATGCTGGAGAGACTGTGCGAGCAGCAGAAGGCCATAGTGGAGTTTCAGCTGCAGCATGCACGGGTGAGTCGCACTGAGGAACGGCACCACCAATGACTGGGCCTCCATGCAAGACCTGTGTGCCCTGTTGCACTGTTTTGAGTACTCCACCAACATGGACAGTGGCGATGAAGCTGTTATCAGCGTTACAATACCACTTCTATGTCTCCTTGAGAAAACACTTAGGCCCCTTTCACACGGGCGAGTATTCTGCGCGGATGCGATGCGTGAGTTGAACGCATTGCACCCGCTCCGAATCCCGACCCATTCATTTCTATGGGGCTGTTCACATGAGAGGTGATTTTCACGCATCACTTATGCGTTGCGTGAAAATCGCAGCATGCTCTATTTTGTGCGTTTTTCACGTAACACAGGCCCCATAGAAATGAATGGGTTGCGTGAAAATCGCAAGCATCCACAAGCAAGTTGCGTGAAAATCGCAAGCAAGTGCGGATGCGGTGCAATTTTTACGCACAGTTGCTAGGAGACGATCAGGATGGAGACCCGATCATTATTATTTTCCCTTATAACATGGTTATAAGGGAAAATAATAGCATTCTGAATACAGAATGCATAGTACAATAACACAAGAGGGGTTAAAAAATTTTTTAAAAAAAATTAACTCGCCTTAATCCACTTGATCGCACAGCCCGGCATCTCTTCTGTCTGTCTTCTGTGCTGTGTGGAGGAACAGGACCTGTGGTGACATCACTCCGGTCATCACATGATCCATCACCATGGTAAAAGATCATGTGATGGATCATGTGATGACCGGAATGACGTCACCACAGGTCCTGTTCCTCCACGCAGCTAAGATGAAGACTGAAGGAGATGCCGGCTTTGTGATCAAGTGGACTAAGGTGAGTTAAAAAAATAAAAAATTAACCCCTCCAGTGCTATTTTACTATGCATTCTGTATTTAGAATGCTATTATTTTCCCTTATAACCATGTTATAAGGGAAAATAATACAATCTACAGAACACCGATCCCAAGCGGGTTTGGGTACCAAACATGCGCGATTTTTCTCACGCGAGTGCAAAACGCATTACAACGCACCCGCACATTTTCCCGCAACGCCCGTGTGAAACCAGCCTTAGGGCGATGATGGAAGAGGATGTGGCCCAGGACGAGGAGGAGGAAGAGGGGTCATCTCTAACACTTTCAGGCCAGTCTTTTAGAAGTGGGTCAGAAAGAGGATTTTTGCAACAGCAGAGGTCAGGTACAAATTTGGCCAGCCAGGGCCCACTACTGGAGGACGAGAATGAGGAGGAGGATGGGGATGAAGCATGTTCACAGCAGGGTGGCATCCAACGCAGCTCGGGCCCATCACTGGTGCGTGTCTGGGGGGATACGGAGGATGCAGACGATACGCCTCCCACAGAGGAAAGCTTGTCCTTACCTCTGGGCAGCCTGGCACACATGAGCGACTACATGCTGCAGTGCCTGTGCAATGACAGCAGAGTTGCCCACATTTTAACATGTGCTGACTACTGGGTGGCCAGTTACAAAGACAATGTGCCGTCCTTAATTCCCTCACTGGAGCGTGATCTGAAGATGCGCAACTACAGGCGCACGCTGGCAGACATGCTTCTGAGAGCATTCCCGACTGACGCTGGGGGAAAAGTGGAAGCACAAGGCAAAGGCAGGGGAGGAGGAAGAGGTCGCCAACGCAGCTGTGTCAGCGCCAGCACCTCAGAAGGCAGGGTTAGCATGACCGACATGTGGAAAAGCTTTGTCACCTCACCGCAACAACCGGCCCCAACTGCTGATATGGAGCATGTTAGCAGAAGGCAGCATTTGAACAACATGGTGGAACAATACCTGTGCACACTCCTACACGTACTGACTGATGGTTCTGCCCCATTCAACTTCTGGGTCTCCAAATTGTCCACATCGCCAGAGCTTGCCCTGTATGCCTTGGAGGTGCTGGCCTGCCCTGCAGCCAGTGTACTCTCTGAACGTGTATTTAGCACAGCAGGAGGCATCATTACAGGCATTACAGACAGATGCAGCTGCCTGTCCACAGCCAACGTGGACAAGCTCACGATCATTAAAATTAAGCAGGTTTGGATCCCTCAGGGCTTGTCTGTACCTTGTGCAGAATAGACAGTTCTAACAGCCTCAACCATCCATCCTTGTACTCAAGTGCACTTATTCTTTTTTTTTTTTATATGTCCCAATATTTTGAGGGCTACCCCTATGCAAAAATGCAAAATAACACACATCTGTGTTGGCTACCTATTCCTCCTTCGCCACCGCTTCCACCAGAGTGGCTAGGTGACATAGAGTGGAGATTGGAGCAGCATCAGGAGACCAGAGTGGCAAGGTGACAGAGTTTGGAGGTGGCAGCAGCATCAGGAGGCCACAAAGTGGCAGGGTGACATAGAGTGGAGGTAGGAGCAGCATCAGGAGACAACAGAGTGGCAAGGGGACATAGTGTGGAGGTGGATGGCAATACCAGTGCACGCTGAAGATGGTGGGTGAAAGAAAAAGCACTTGGCATCAGATGTGTGACATCAGGCGGCCACAGAGTGGCACAATGACATAGTTTGGAGGTGGTGGCAGCATCAAGAGCCCACAGAGTGTCTAGGTGACATAGAGTGGAGGTGGCAACAGCATCAGGAGGCCACAGAGTGGCTAGGTGACATAGAGTGGAGATTGGAGCAGCATCAGGAGACCAGAGTGGCAAGGTGACAGAGTTTGGAGGTGGCAGCAGCATCAGGAGGCCACAAAGTGGCAGGGTGACATAGAGTGGAGGTAGGAGCAGCATCAGGAGACAACAGAGTGGCAAGGGGACATAGTGTGGAGGTGGGTGGCAATACCAGTACACGCTGAAGATGGTGAGTGAAAGAAGAAGCACTTGGCATCAGATGTGTGGCATCAGGCAGGTGGCAGCATCAGAATAGTAACTGATGCAGGTAGCCTTAAGAAACCAGTCTCTTTTGTCAAAGTGTTGGTGTGGCACCATGGATGATCTAGTCTAATGCATTAGGAATGGGTGGGTGGAAATCCTGGCTGATCCATGCCTGATCCATCTTGACAAAGGTCAGTTTCTCCACATTTTGGGTAGACAGGCGAGTTCTCCTTGGGGTAACTTATGGCCCCAGCTGCACTAAACATCCATCCTGATGCCACACTGCTGGCTAGGCAGGACAGCTTTTCCAGGGTTAATAATCTGTATGCAGTATATGTCCTAGGGGGAGTAAAAATGGGAGAGTCACTGGGTGTATTAGTAGATCATAGACTAAATAACAGCATGCAATGCCAGTCAGCTGCCTTTAAGGCCAACAAAATTTTGTCTTGTATTAAAAGAGGTATGGACTCGGGGGACAGGCATGTAATATTGGCACTATACAAAGCGTTAGTACAGCCTCAACTAGAATAGGCAGTTCAGTTCATTGAGGCTTATGACAATGTATAGAAATCTTGTTCTACACACCCTTTCCCTTTGGCCCAACCCCTTTTTACAAGGAAGATTAACATTGATCCAGGGATCGATATAGCAGGATAACAGGATGGACTTTATGGACTTTTGTCTTTTTACATCCTTAACAACTATGTAACTGTGTAACTATATAGAGCAGAAGTCACCGTTTGAAACACATAGCGATGTAATTCTGCCATAGTTTTATGGGTTTCGTTTTTACAGCTTTTCCTATGCAGTAAAACCTGTTTCCTTTATTCTCTGGGTCAGTATGATTACAATACCACATTCATATAGTTTTTCTAGTATTTTAATACTTCTGTTTCTTTGCATCACCAAATTCTGACACCCATAACATTTTATATTTACTTCTACAGAGGTGTCTGGGGACAATTTTTTTTGAGGGGCAATCTGTAGTTTTATTGATATTATTGGAGTATGTATAACTTGACCACAGTTTATTCAATTATTTTGGCGAGGTGAAGCAACTAAAACAAACTGTGAATCAGTAATTTAGTTTTTTCCATTACAGGGTTCAGATTTAAGATAAATAAATCTATATGTATGACCGCTTTGGGACACAGCAATGCTAATGATGTTTATTATTTATTGTTTGTTTTATTTTTTTATATTTAAATTTCTTTATTGGTTTTCTCTAAACAAAGACAATATACAAATAAAAAAAAAGGAAGGAGTGTAATACATATACATTTTACATGTCCAGATGTGTAATACCAATTATATACACACTGACAAGATTCTAACATGGCACATTGGCCTAATAGGCCAACCAGCATATAAGAAGTAATAAATGCCCCAGGGTGGATACTGATCTCCCTCCTCCCATATCAAACAAGCCCATTCCCCCCCCAAGCCAGGCCACGGCTGTTGCGGAGACGGCGGGCGACTCCCGCCCTTGTTCCACCTGTCTGTAGTGAGCTGTAAACCATAATCACCCTATGTACGCGGATGCTGCCACCTGGGCATTTCCTACCGGTTATCAGTGTGGTTAAAATATTCACTTTTCGGTTTTCAGTTTTCAGTTCCACTCCAGCCATATAACTTCCAACTATGTCCGATGTTTCTCCCCTTTACATTTAATATACTCAAATTATTTTACTCTATGCATTAATCTTTCCCACTCTTGTAAGGTAGGGGCCCTCTCCATCACCCAATTCCTAAGGATTAGTACCTTGGCCAATAAGAGTCCCTTCAACCAGCGAATCTGTTCACTTTTTGATACTTTGTGTTTGAACTCTGGGGGGAAAAGCCTGAGTATGGCTACTTCAATAGTTAAAGGGGGGCTATTTTCAGTTATTGCCCCCATGCCCTGAAATATGCTTTGCCAGAAAGTCTTGATAACCGGACAGCTCCATAACATATGAACATATCTGGCATCGGAGAAGAGGCATTTCAGACAACAAAATTATTTTCCTTTTATCTAAAATGTACTGAAAAAAAGACTCGGGGTGAGGTATAACCGGTGTACTATTTTAAATTGTGTCAACCGGTGTTGGCGTGAGAGAGAGGCCTTCTTGATATTTTGATATATCTCCCGCCATTGAAGTGGGTTGCTTTCTCCTATATCCGCTTCCCATTTCCCAACACTTTTATAGTTAATAACAGTGCTTAATTCCTTATTAATCTAATGTACATTTGTGAAACCCTAACTTTTTTCCCAAATGAAGTGTAACAAAAGCCTAACAGTGTCTGCGTGACTGGTGTTTGAGAAATTTTATTTTGCGTATATGCGAGTGCATGCTTAAGTTGAGCATATCTATAGTGATTTAACACAGTAATTGGTGTCCCCCTATAGGTTTCAATTTACCAGCAGTGCATATGTGTGAAAGCATCGTGATCGCTCTCCGGGTCCAGTAATTATTGTCATTTAGGGCTAAAAGATCGGTTAGAAATGGGTTATCCCCTAACGGGGTAAACTCTTGGGCATATGTAACCTGCAAAATAGCTTTTATTTTGTTCCATACTTTCTGTAGCATTGAACCTATAGGGCAAGTATATTCCTTACAACCTAAGAGTCCAGTCTCCAGTATACTAAATATGTTCTGTATAGGGCACTTCTGTTGTTTAGTGAGGTAAGATATCAGTAAACCATCCCCAACGTTAATACACCATTGCAGTTGTGAACATAGGTCGTAACCTTGAAAATATGGGAGACCAAGGCCGCCATCGATTTCGGCCAGACACAGATACTGTAACTTGATGCAAACCCTTTTCCTGCCCCATATCAGGTCGTTGATCAATCTATGAATCCAGTTGAAGACACCATCCTCGATCCAGACGGGGCAGGGGCTGATCACGTACAGTATCCAGGGCAACAAAATCATTTAATCAGTGTGATTCTATTAATCTGTTAAAGGGGGAGTTTCTGCCAAACCCTGACCTTCTCCTTTATTTTATTTACCAAAGGAATGATATTTAATTTGTTATAATCCCTGATTGAGCTACGAATCTTTATCCCTAAATATTCCAGATGGTCCAAAGGGAAAATAACTTTTACCTTTAAGTCGTCTTGTGGGGGTGCACGATTCAGAGGGAAGAGGACGGATTTGGACCAGTTTATCTCGTACCCGGTCACCCGACCAAACTCATCTATTGTTTGCATAACACGTGGAACATTTCTCCCCCCGTCATTTAAATAGAGCAATATGTCGTCCGCATATAAACTGATCTTATCCCCCGCCCCCCTTCCCCCGAATCTCACAATGCCCTCATTGGCTCTAATCCTACACGCAAGGGGTTCCATGAAGATTGCAAAGAGAAGTGGGGAGAGTGGGCAACCCTGCCGGGTACCGCGCTGCAAGCAGATGACAGGGGAAATCACCCCTCTGATATTAATTCTAGCTACTGGGCCATTGTATAGCATTTTGACCCATCCAATAAACTTTTGGTCCAAGTTCATCTTGTACATGGTCTGCCAGAGAAAGGACCACTCCACCCTGTCAAAGGC
This sequence comes from Bufo gargarizans, assembly GCF_014858855.1. Classification (NCBI taxonomy): domain Eukaryota; kingdom Metazoa; phylum Chordata; class Amphibia; order Anura; family Bufonidae; genus Bufo; species Bufo gargarizans. Next base: position 93,710,756 of record NC_058088.1, on the reverse strand, counting down.
CTTGGCGGCATCCAAGGACAGGGTGGAGCAGTCCCTCCCCCTCCCGTCTGCACGTTCAGGAAAGTCCTCCGTATATTTGTCTGGATTTGTCGCCCGGGGATAAACCCGTCTGATCTGTATGAACTAAACTCGTTATTACCTTTTTTAATCTGAGTTGAGCAATGATATAGGTCGATAGGCCTCAACTTTATTTCCATCCTTCCCTTTCTTCAGAATCAATGTGATAATTGCCTCCATTAAGGACGGGGGCAATTTCCCAATGATACAGGATTCATTTAGCAGTAACCCGGGTAGGAGGATCTCTGCATGGCTCTAATATATGCCAAACGGAAGCCCATCCGAGCTGGGGACCGAAGAACCCTGAATCCCCTTTATATCCTCCTGCAACTCCCCCAAGAGGAGAGCCGAGTCTGGTTCAGACAGTGCTGGAATCCTAATTTGTTGCAAAAAAAACTTCTATATGAGCCCCTGTGTCATCTAATTCAGAGCGATAAAGGTTGTTAAAATATTTTACAAATTCTCCCTCAATTTCTGCTGCTTTTTCCAGTTTACGGCCTTCACATGTTTGAATTTGTCAGATCATTTGAGAAGCCTTTTCGTTGGATACTATGGAGACTAGCAGTTTACCTGGGGTTCCCCCTTCACAGAAATGCTCATATCCTTGGAAGAACAATTTGTTCTGTGCCTTTTTCATCATATAATTTATATAGTGATCATTAGCTGTTTTTAATTTGGCCCCCATATTCTCATCATTGTTTATTCTGATCTTACCTTCCAGGTATTTTACATTTTCTTCCAAGCTTTTTTCCTCTTTAAAAAACTCTGTTCTTGTTTTTATTATACCGTAGTATAGCCCACGAAGATATGCCTTCATTGCATCCCACACAAAGTGGATGTGCGTTGTTCAAATGTTTTATCGCCAAAAATAGGCAAGATCCTTATTTATCCTCTCTGAGTCTTTTATAATGGTTAACCAATGAGCATTCAGTCTAAAAGGTCTTACAGTGACAGGTTGTCCCCCTATCTTGATGGCCAGTAGAATCGGTGAATGATCCGAGATTCCGTGAATCTCATATTTCATTTTTAAGGTTAGAGCGATCATCTCACTATTGGCCAGGGCAATATCAATTCTGGACATGGCGTAGTATGTTTTACTAAAACATGAAAACACCTTTTTATTACCATACAGCCACCTCCAGACGTCATTTAGCCCTGTTTCCTCACAGAACCCTCAGAGTAGTGTGTGTTTTCCCTGATTATATTTTCCGGCAGTAGATATTCTGTCTAATTCGGGGTCTAGTACACAATTAATGTCCCCGGATACTAACACCGGGCACCGCTCTCTACTGTACATGAACGTAGCCAGCTGATTCAGGACTGTCATAGCGAATGGGGGAGGAATGTATAAAAAGGCTAAAATGCACTTTCTTCCATTCCATCGGATATATAGAAAGATAAATCTCCCATCTGTGTCGATCCGCTGTTCCAGCGGGACATAATCAACATTCCTATGAACGTATACGCTAATCCCACAGGAGTATGATGAAAATCTGGAGTGGAACTGATGCCTCGGCCCTTTTCTTTATTAAGTAATCGGGGGTCTTGTGGTGCATGTGTTTCCAATAGTGCTACTATTGCGGGGAGGTGTCGAGAGATCAGATAAGATGCCTTTATTGTCACTGTACAATACAATGCAATACAATGTACAATACAATGAAATGTTGTTTGGAGCAATCCTAGATGCCATGGACAGAGGAACAAGAACTGACATTTAAACTAAAGCATTACACTAGAAAAAAAAAAAAACATTGCACTAGAAGGCATTACTATTCACAGTTCACAGCATATATATAGCAAGAGCAAAGTAGGAAGTGCTTGTGAGTATATATACACTGATTCAGACACCACTGCAGACAAGAAGTCATCATGGGTTCATGAATGCAGCAGTCACTTTCAGTCTGTGGTAGTTTCTATCCTAGGAAGGGGCAATAATCTCCGAGACTGATTGCTTTGGGGGTAAAAGCTGTTCTTCAGCCTAGTGGTGCGGGCATGTAGGGCTCTAAGACGCCTACCAGAGGGTAGGGGAATGAAAAGGCTGTGGCCGGGGTGAGTTGGATCCCCGCAGATAGTTTTTGCCCTGTTGCTGCAGTGAAGATGTCATCCAGTCATGGTAACTGAGTACCAGTGATTCTGCCAGCCATTCTGATGATGCGCTTGAGGGTCTTCTTGTCCTCAGAAGAGCAGCCGGAGTACCACACTGTAATGCAGTATATGATAACAGATTCTATGGTGCACCTGTAAAAATTGACTAGCAGCTGTTTTGGGAGTTGTGCTTTCTTCAGACTCCTCAGAAAATAAAACCTCTGAAGGCCTTTTTTGGTAATTTCTGTTGTGTTTTTTTATCCATGACAGGTCCTGACTAATATGAACTCCCAAGAATCTGAAACTTTGAACTATCTCCACGTTTCCACCATTAATGCTAATGGAATGGTGTCCATTTTGTTTCTTCTTCCTAAAATCCATAATTAGCTCCTTTGTTTTCTTGGTATTGAATATGAGGTTGTTGTTCTTACTCCATCTCTCCAGGTTCTCAACTGCTTTCCTATAGGCTGTTTCATCATTGTTGAAGATTAGGCCTATCATGGTCATGTCATCTGCAAATTTTATAATGGTATTGGTATTGTGAATAGGTAGGTTTACAGTCATTTGTGAAGAGGGAGTAAAGGAGAGGGCTCAACACACAGCCTTGCGGTACCCCAGTATTTAGTGTTAAGGATAAAGAAAAGTGCTTGCCCATGCGTACGATTTGTGGTCTTTTTGTAAGAAAATGCAGTATCCAGTTGCACAGATGTGAGCTGAGACCCAAGTTGTTCAGTTTTGTTGCCAACTTGTTGGGAGGGATGGTGTTAAAGGCCGAGCTGTAATCAATGAACAGCATCCGCACATAGCTAATCCTCAAGTTGTTCCTGCGTGCTCTATTCTCCAAGTCTGTCAACTTCATATTGACCTGCTTATTCTCCCTTTCTAAATCATCTATTGTCTTGGCCATATGTGTCTGTTATATTTTTACCTCCGCAAATCCCGTTTCTACGTGTTTGATGCTTGACCTGATTTTGTTCATGACGTCTCTAATTAGGCTGATATCAGTCTGTAAGGTCTTAACTATAGTGGAAATATCTGTCACTGATCCATTCGTGGTCTGGACAACTTCCAGTATTTTCACCAACTTATTATCTATGGTGTCTAGTCTGTCTGTGTCGGGTTCCCTCAGTTTAAGGGTTGGCTGCTCCGCCTGAGACGGCGGATCCCCCAAACCCTCCACTGACTCTATAGTTTTTTTTCCCTCCTCTGGGCTTTGATGTTGGTGATCTCAAATATTTAGCCATTCTCGCCTGCGGGCTGCTTCCAGCTGCAGCTTTGGGTGATCCAGCACCCACAGACTTCCTACTGTATTTCGGCGGCATATTATTAACAAGCCCTTGTCCCGGTATCGGGCGATATCTCAGAGTCCCAAAAGGGATAGGGGCCACGAGATGTCCCCGAGGTCTGTTACGCTTCATTTGGTCATTCTATGCGACAAAAGGTTTTGCGGACACATAAGACGAAAAACACAATAAGAGGAGACCGAATAAGTAAAAAACAAAAAAGCCCAAAGGAGCAAGAGCAAAGAGCAAAGCCCCCTTCCCACCACCCTCACTCCTACATCCACTCCTACTAAGAAATGTGTTAGGAGTACGGCAATAACTGGGGACAGGTGAGTGTCTAACTTTCAATGGTGTATGGGGGCGGGTAGTCACATATACATTCAATACAGTCAGCAGCAATAATAGAGATAGTATACATTGCAACAAGTTCCATGGGTTGGTATATTAATTGGGGTGTTAATATGTCCGCTATGCGGGGCCCATAACATACGATCCCCCCGGATAGTCACTTCTCCGTTCCAATTCAACTTTTATAGTAGTGAGTTAATTTCTGCCCTTACTCCGTGGGATCCGTATAATTGCAAAGTACGAGCGGTGGAGTGGGGGGAGGCACCCAAAGCACTCAACACCTCACATGTGGTTAGACCGGAGAACCGGCCAATAATGCTTCCGCCACAAAACCATCCTGCAACAATAGCACTCTGTCCCTGGGGTCAATATGGGTACAGAGGGCGGGCGGTGGAATAAGGGAGGCTCCCACAGCGTACAGTGTCTCATCCACAGTTGAACCAGAAACTCAATCAACTACTCCTCACAAACAATAGGACCCGTGACCCAAATGTTGATGTTCCCGCCACTGAGCAGTTCAGCAATGTTAGCAATATTAGCAATAATAGTAGCTTTCAGTGCCTCGGGAACGGGTGTATATGGCGAGCAGGTAGTATAGTGCGTGGGACCCCCACAGCTCGCAACACCTCACACCCGATCAGTCCAGGGAGGCGGACCCAAACATTCAGGCTTCGGCCACTGAGCCCTCCAGTGGGGTTGGCAATTATGCTGGGTATAGGGCACAATCAGCCATCTGGTCTATTCCGCTGTGCTGACCCATAAGATAAGGACATACAACAGAGAGTTAGTGGATTATACTTGTTATTGCCTTATAGTCGGTTCCATTGTACTGAGCCACAGGGTCCGGTCACAAAGCAACAGTTAATGGGTTATGCTTGTTAGTGGCAACTAATAACGAACACTCTCACCAGTCTTCAGTCAGCCGACCAAAAGGAACATTGACCTGGAGGTAGCGCAATCCCAGCGTATGGCAACTTCACCCGATATACAGGTACAGGAGCGAGGCATCCGATTGCAAGGTCAAAGTTCGATAGAGACACTTATGCGTTCCCAGTCATGGTTCCGTTATTTGACTCTGCGGTGGGACCCGCGTACCCCATTTCCCAGCCCAGGCATAGGCAACACAGGTCACTCCCGGTCCTGCTGTATAGCGCAATGTCAGTCTCTCATGGCATGCTCCAGGAGCCCGTCGTTATCGGGCCCACAGCACTCCGGCCAGCGGAATACTAACGGTGCGTGGGGAGGAGGATGGGCAGGGGTTGGTGTCCAAGCGGACGTGCGGCACGTCCACGCAGCTACATCGCTACGTCATGCCGCTATAGCTAATTTATTTGTTTATTTTTATTATGGGGAAAGGAGATGATTTGAATTCTTATATTGTTTTTTGCATTTTATTTTTAAGTCCCTAAGGGCTTTAACATGCAATTGTCAGATCACTTGTTTCATAGACTGCAATGAATTACCATTTCATTCTATGGGAGATTCACTATGATCTTAAGATACCCTGCCACAGACAGGGCTCCTTAGGAACATCGCTGTGGAAGGCCTCAGAGCATTTAGAAGGCACAAGGCTGCCACAGCAACCAAACAGCAGACCTGATCTTGGTGCAGGGCCGGTGCAAGGATTTTTGCCAACACAAGCGAAGCAACATTTTTGCGCCCCCCATCCCCCCCCCACGCTTCTCCTCTCTGTGGTCCTGGTATCTTCTCTCTGCTTCAGACAATGGCTGGTTTAAGGACCATATTTTTCGCCCTCTAAGACACACCTAGGTTTTAGAGGAGGATAATAAGATAAAAATATTTTCCATTACACCTCAGGTCAGACCAGCAATCAGACCCCCAATGTTAATCAGACCTTAGCTAACAGCCCCAATCAGACCCCCAATGTTAATCAGATGGTGGCCCATTCAAGTCTCTCATCTATAAGACAGAACTATGAGTTACTACAAAAGGTATCTCTCTCTTTTTGGAGGGCCTTAGTAGGTCTGCAAATTGCATAGGCTTGAAATACTGGGTAATACTTAATTGTAAACATTTGGATTCTTTACAAATCTTTCATGTGACTTTATGCAATGTTTGGAATCCTTCAGGTGTTGATTAATTGTCATTGTGAAACCTAAGGCTTTTTATTCTTACTACTTCAGGTAATGTACAGTACAGAAATGTTTTTTGTTTTTTTTTCAAGCAAACCATAGGGATTATTTAACCAGCTCAAGCATGGGCCATTTATTCCTCTTCTTGACCAGGCATGTTTTCCTTTTCTTAGTACATGCATCTTTTAAAGTCATAACTTTTTCCCCAATCAGTTATGTAATTAATTTTTGTGCCCTTTTTTGGGGATACATGGAGCTTTATGTATATGTAATCTTTAATTTAGAATAAAAAAAATAAAAAATCATAACCAGAAAATGTTAAAAAGGGGGGAAATTGTCAGTTTTTCTAATAGTTTTGTCTTTTTCTAATTGTTAATAGCAAAAAGTGCAATAAAAAAAAAAAATCTATGTCCCCGTTCTATAATGGTTGTTTTAATAAATGGGGTGTATGGGTGATGGATGCTGGAGCCTGGGCTAGAAGCTATGCAGCGTGTGGTGGAGTTTTTTTTTTTTTTAAATTATAAGTAAGAGCAGCTATACTTCTTGAAGATATTTTACAAGTCATCCAACTGGCCTTCCTAATTAAAATTTTCCTGCATTAAATACTAGTGACTTATGCTTCAGTCATACACGTAAGATGTTTGCATTTGTATGACTGACGGTATTAGGTCTGATTAAACTGCCACAGAAGAGGTGTTAGAGCCACATTTTTAGTGCCAAGAATTATATTGTATGGCCCAGCAAAGAAGAGCCACCATTTGTGGCCAGGACTTAGCTGAGTGCTTATATCTTAAAGGGAGTCTGTCATCATGAAATGATGGCAGACATCTGCAGGGATCAGGCAGCATATTATCGAGCAGAAGATGTAGAACAGACTGATATATAGTGTTTCAGGAGAAGATTCAGTAAAACTTGTCATTTATGCATTTAAGCCTCTGGTCTTTTTACGTAGTGAAGTCATGTGGGTGGCCCTACGGAAGGATTGGCTGCCTTCCCTCTATGCTTATTCAGAGTTTGCTATCAATCACTGAGTGGCACTGCCCACATGACTGCTAATGAGAAATAGAACTGAGATTTAAATGAATACATTACAAATTTTACAGAATTCTTTCTCACAATTTTTTCCTCACAAAATGATATATTAATCTGACCAGCATCTAATGCTTTATCTCATGCTGCCTGCAGATTGCACTGCCTTTTCTGGTGACAGATTCCCTATAAAGGGAATGTGTCATCAGAAAATCACCTATTGTTTAAATCATACTTTTATGTTTAACATAATAAAAAAAAAATTATGATTTTATTTTTAATTTTTTCACATCAGAATTTCTATTCAAACAAAAAACATAACTCCCTGCAGTTTTCCCACTTCTTGGTTTGTACAGATCAGTTTACTGCAGTTATCCTATTATAATCCGGCCTATAATTATATCACCTCTGTGTATAGATAAGACAGTATCTACTATTCACAATAAGTGATTGTCGGAGCTTATCTACTCTTTGCTTGTACAATGACCTCTGCACAGGTCACAGAGCATGCCTAGAAAACTCTATCATATAAGTCAATAGCGTCCCCTCCTGACCATTGTGTCTATGGCCCATGGGGCTACTATGCAGCAATTTTCTTTATGCCTTTTAAATGTCATTAAGAACAGCTCAGGCAAGATGTCAGACCCCATAATAATTTTCAGGAAATAGAATAAAAAATCTGTAATAAGAAAATAAAAACTGATTGAAAAAAGGATATATGCTGCTATCTGGCTTCAATTGGCAGCTAAAAGTTTTAGTGACACGTTTCCTTTAAGTACAAAGGATACTTGTTTGAAGACAGTGAGTTAGATACCAGAGGAGGACTGGTTCAATAGAGGTGTGAAATAAGCTATTCAAGTTAAGTTGGAGAAATCAAGCTTGAATAGAGGTTGAGGAGTTCCACACCTATTGTTTGCCACTTGCAATGCAACTCTAGTCCTGAAGGCAGTTTAAACACACCTCATTTCAGTGATGCAAATGCTAAAAACCTGGCCTCTGCACAGGTCACAGAGCATGCCTAGAAAACTCTCCCATAATGAGGTCCCCTCCTGACCAATGTGTCTATGGCCCATGGGGCTGCCCTAAAGCAATTTTCTTAATGCTTTCTAAATGCTGTTAAGAATGGCTCAGGCAACATGGCCGCCCCCATAATCATGTTCAGAAAATAGAATTAAAAACAAAATGATTTGTTGCTATCTGGTTTTAACTGGCAGATAAAATGTTAATGACACATTTCCTTTAAGGACCAAGTGATGTTTAAATTTTTTTGTTGTTGTCTTCCAAGAGCTACATATAACATTTAAATTTTTCGATCAATGTGGTCCTATGAGGGCTTGTTTTTTAAGGGAAAAATTGTAGTTTTTAATTGTGCCATTAACTTTAACTTTTATTTACTCTTTCTCGAAAGGAGATACAAAAAAACCAGCAATACTGCCACTGAGTTTTAATGTTCTAAATTTTGCTGCATTCATTTTTTGGCATAAATAACATGATAACATTATTTTGTGTGATTACAGCAATAACAAATACATACAGTTTTATTTTTACAGTTTACTACTTTTGCACAGTAAAAATTATTTAATTTTTTTTAAAGAAAAAGTTCATGCATCACCGAGTTTTCTCATCACATATTGTACTTCATGACAGTGGCAAATTTGAGTCAAAATAATTCATTTTTATTTATAAAAAAATAAGTAAAAATGTACCAAAAATGTTGAAACATTAGCAAATTTCCAAATTTCAATTTCTCAACTTTTATAATAGATAGTAATACCTCCAAAAATAGTTATTACTTTACATTCCCCATATGATTACTTTATGTTTGGATCATTAAGAAAATGACATAATTTTTTGGGGGGGATGTTAGAAGGCTTAGAAGTTTAGAAGCAAATCTTAAAAAAAATTCAGAAAATTTTCAAAACCCAATTTTTTCAGGACCAGTTTAGCTATGAAGTCACTTTCTGAGGCTTACATATTAGAAACCACCCCATTTTAGAAACTACACCCCCAAGGTATTTAAAACTTATTTTAAAACTTTTTTAACATTTTAGGTGTTTCACAAGAATTAAAGGAAAAGAATGTAGATGAAATTTCAGAATTTAACTTTTTTGGCAGATTTTCAATTTTAATCAATTTTTTCCACTAACAAAGCAAGGGTTAACAGACAAGCAAAACTCAATCTTTATTACCCTGATTCTGTAGTTTATGGAAACACCCCATATGTGGTTGTAAACTGCTGTATGGACACACGGCAGGGCGCAGAATGAAAGGAACGCCATGTCACTGGGATAATTTTTTAATTGCCATGTCAAATTTGAAGATCGCCTGATGGTGCATAGAGTAGAGTAGAAACTCCCAAAAAAAGACCTCATTTTGGAAACTACGAGATAAGGTGGCAGTTTTGTTGGTAATATTTTAGGGCAAATATGATTTTTGGTTGCTCTATATTACACTTTTTGTGAGGCAAGGTAACAAAAAATAGCTGTTTTGGCACCGTTTTTACTTTTTGTTATTTACAATGTTCATCTGACAGGTTAGATCCTGTGGTATTTTGATAGAGCAGGTTGTTACAGATTTGACAATACCAAATATGACTACTTTTTTGTTTGTTTGTTTCAGTTTTACATAATAAAGCATTATTTTTTAAATATGATTTTTTAGTGTCTCCATATTCTGAAAGCCACAGTTTATTTATATTTTTTGGGTAACTGTCTTATGTAGGGGCTAATATTTTTCGGTATGAGATGATGGTTTGATTGGTAATATTTTAGTGTGCATATGACTTTTTGATTGCTTGGTATTTTTTTACGGTGTTCACCTGAGCGTTTAGGTCATGTGATATTTTTATAATGAAGGTTCTTATGGACGTGGCAATACCTAATATGTATACTTTTTTTTATATTTAAGTTTTACACAATAACAGCATTTTTGAAACAAAATCAAGTTTTAGTGTCTGCATAGTCTGAGAGCCATAGTTTATTTTCATTTTTTGGGCATTGTCTGTGATGTAAGGTGTCAAAAAATGGCTTTTTTGACACCGTTTTTATTTTATCTTTTTTACAGTGTTCATCTGAGGGGTTAGGCCATGTGGTATTTTTATAGAGCAGGTTTTTACGGACACGGTGATACCTAATATGTGTACTTTTATTATTTTCCTATTTTTTTTTAAAACTTAACACAATAAAAGCATTTTTGAAACAAAAAAAAAATCATGTTTTAGTGTCTCCATAGTCTGAGAGCCATAGTTTTTTATTTTTTTGGGGACGATTGTCTTAGCTAGGGGCTCATTTTTTGTGGGACGAGGTGGCGGTTAGATTGGTACTATTCTGGGGGTAATAAGCCATTTTTTTTTTACCTTTTTTTACTTTATTTGGGGAAAAGAACACTTTTTTATTTGAAACTTTAGGTTTTTTATTATGAAATTTTTTTTTTTTACTTTTTTACTTTTCATAGTTGTCCCACTGTGGAACTTCACTTTTTCAGGGTTTGATACCTGTTTCAATTCAGTACAATACATTATGTATTGTACTGAATTGAACTGTCAGCGTACACAGTAAGATGCTGACAGTTGCCTAGGAGACCCAGGCAACAGTTGCCTAGGAGACTGTAATTACAGTCTATGCATGTTATATATCTCTTTAGATCCCGCTGAAGAAGGTCGCACAGACCGAAACGTTCGGGATATATTTCTTTATCTGATATGGCATAAATACTATATGTATATAAATTTGCACTGGATATATACCAAACAGCATTCTGTTTATTAAGAATTAAATGAGATTACTCTTTTTGCATCAACTCTTGGAGTGCCGTGGATTTAACTTATACTGCCTAGGAGACCCAGTCAGAGGGAGCTCCCATTTCAGCTCCTGCACCCAACCGATCACGTCACGTATATGCACGTGGGAATGCGGTAAGGCACCAAATTCCCCCACATACATGTACGTGATTTTGCAGGAATTGTTTAACAGGGTTTATTAAAAGGCAATATTTCTACATCTTATTTACCCTTATGCGGTGCAGTTATATGTTCTAAAGCATTTTTGGGGTTTTTTTAGTGGGAAAAAAAAGGGCAGCCCTTTTTGTTGCGTATTAGTGGCAAAAGTAAAATATATTTTCCGCTCAGCAGTGCAGTTATCTGTTCTAAAGCCTTTTGTGACGTGTATTAGCGGAAAAAGAAAAAATATATTTGCTGCTCAGCGGTGAAGTTATTGGTTGTAACGTCTTTTGTGACGTGTAATAGCAGAAAAAGAAAAAAATATATTTGCCGCTTAGCAGTGCAGTTATCTGTTCTAAAGCCTTTTGTGACATGTTTTAGCTGAAAAATATATAAATATATTTGCCGCTTAGCGGTGCAGTTATTTGTTGTAAAGCCTTTTGTGACCTGTATTAGTGGGAAAAGAAACAATATATTTGCTGCTCAGCAGTGCAGTTATCTGCTCTAAAGCCTTTTGTGACGTGTATTAGCGGAAAAAGTAAAAAAATATTTGCTGCTCAGCAGTGAAGTTATCTGTTCTAAAGCCTTTTGTGACGTGTATTTGCGGAAAAAGATAAAAATATATTTGCCATTCAGCAGTGCAGTTATATATTCTAAAGCCCCTTTTGCCCTGTATTAGTGGCAAAAGAAATATATATTTGCCGTTCAGCGTTGCACTTATATGTTGAAAAGCCTTGTGTAGTGAAAAAGTGGAAAAAAAAAATAATGGTCTATTTCTTGTTTAGCGGTGCAGTTAATTGTGGTACAGCCCTTTTTGCGTTATAGACCAAATTACGTAGTGTTTTTTTTTTCCGGTAACATTGATGGGTGATTGTAGACCTCCTTTTGCTGTATGGACCGAATTACCTTGTTGTATGTCCTGCAATAAAAATAATGAAGACGCTGATGACAACACACCAGCAGACTTTGCCATTACCAGCTATTCACAATTAAATCAAGCAGCTTCAGTAAATTGAAAATATTCATGTGTTTTTATCTGCTCCGTCTGCATTCGATCTCCACAGCACACAAGACATGACAGGAGAGCCTCTACTTTGGAGGTCAAGTCCAGTTTCTTAAAATCAGGAGTTCCATCAGAACTGTGTGTAACATTCTTGCTCCCTGTGTAAAGAAATAACAAAAGGACTCCGTAGGCAAAAGAAAAATATATTCACCGTTCAGAGTGCACTTACAGTACAGACCAAAAGTTTGGACACACCTTCTCATTCAAAGAGTTTTCTTTATTTTCATGACTATGAAAATTGTAGATTCACACTGAAGGCATCAAAACTATGAATTAACACATGTGGGATTATATACATAACAAAAAAGTGTGAAACAACTGAAAATATGTCATATTCTAGGTTCTTTAAAGTAGCCACCTTTTGCTTTGATTACTGTTTTGCACACTCTTGGCATTATCTTGATGAGCTTCAAGAGGTAGTCACCTGAAATGGTTTTCACTTCACAGGTGTGCCCTGTCAGGTTTAATAAGTGGGATTTCTTGCCTTATAAATTGGGTTGGGACCATCAGTTGCGTTGTGGAGAAGTCAGGTGGATACACAGCTGATAGTCCTACTGAATAGACTGTTAGAATTTGTATTATGGCAAGAAAAAAGCAGCTAAGTAAAGAAAAACGAGTGGCCATCATTACTTTAAGAAATGAAGGTCAGTCAGTCTGAAAAATTGGGAAAACTTTGAAAGTGTCTCCAAGTGCAGTCACAAAAACCATCAAGTGCTACAAAGAAACTGGCTCACATGCGGACCGCCCCAGGAAAGGAAGACCAAGAGTCACCTCTGCTGCGGAGGATAAGTTCATCCAAGTCACCAGCCTCAGAAATTGCAGGTTAACAGCAGCTCAGATTAGAGACCAGTTCAATGCCACACAGAGTTCTAGCAGCAGACACATCTCTAGAACAACTGTTAAGAGGAGACTGTGTGAATCAGGCCTCCATGGTAGAATATCTGCTAGGAAACCACTGCTGAGGACAGTCAACAAGCAGAAGAGACTTGTTTGGGCTAAAGAACACAAGGAATGGACATTAGACCAGTGGAAATCTGTGCTTTGGTCTGATGAGTCCAAATTTGAGATCTTTGGTTCCAACCACTGTGTCTTTGTGCGACGCAGAAAAGGTGAACGGATGGACTCTACATGCCTGGTTCCCACTGTGAAGCATGGAGGAGGAGGTGTGATGGTGTGGGGGTGCTTTGCTGGTGACACTGTTGGGAATTTACTGAACCAGCATGGCCACCACAGCATCTTGCAGCGGCATGCTATTCCATCCGGTTTGCGTTTAGTTGGACCATCATTTATTTTTCAACTGGACAATGACCCCAAACACACCTCTAGGCTGTGTAAGGGATATTTGACCATGAAGGAGAGTGATGGGGTGCTGCACCAGATGACCTGGCCTCCACAGTCACCGGATCTGAACCCAATCGAGATGGTTTGGGGTGAGCTGGACCGCAGAGTGAAGGCAAAAGGGCCAACAAGTGCTAAGCATCTCTGGGAACTCCTTTAAGACTGTTGGAAGTCTTAAAGGAGTCTACCTCTTGAAGCTCATCAAGAGAATGCCAAGAGTGTGCAAAGCAGTAATCAAAGCAAAAGGTGGCTACTTTGAAGAACCTAGAATATGACATATTTGCAGTTGTTTCACACTTTTTAGTTATGTATATAATTCCACATGTGTTAATTCATAGTTGTGATGCCTTCAGTGTGAATCTACAATTTTCATAGTCATGAAAATAAAGACAACTCTTTGAATGAGAAGGTGTTTCCAAACTTTTGGTCTGTACTGTATATGTTTAAAAGCCTTGTGTAGGGGCCTATTTGTACACCACCTGTTGCTATATGGGCCGAATTATGTAGTGGTGACATTTTTTATTTCAATCTTGGTTTTTTGGGGAAATTGATGGAAGATTGTACACTTCATTTTGCTGTATGGGCTGAATGACGCAGTGGTGAAATTTTTTATTTCAAATATGTGTTTTTTTTCCCGGGAAAATTGATGGGTAATTGTACACCTTTTGCTGTATGGGCCGAATTACATAGTGGTGACATTTTTTAAGGAAAACAGGCTTTTTTGGGGAATATTGATTGGCGATTGTACAGCCCTTTTTGCTGTATGGGCCACTCTGAGTATAGTGGGCCACTATTTAGCCTTTTTAGCTCGGCTGACATCATAATTTATTTGACCCTTCTTCTGATCTGTCAGAACAAAGGATAAACGAGACGTACAACAAATCCTCTCTGTGTAGCAACTATAAGGCCTGTATGGTACCATCAGAATTGGCTTATGATTTGGTAGCCAAAAGCAGGAGTGCGTACAAAACACAGAAGACATGCAAATATTCCGTTTACGTGGAATCTCTGTTTTGAATCCACTCCTGTTTTTTTGGGGCATTAGCAATACTGATGGATTACTGACCAAATTCTGAAGTCGGAATCTCAACAGACAGGATCTGTTATTTTTCTGACGGATCAGAGGAAGGGCAAAATAATCAGTGACGTCAACACAAACTTACTGCTGACACCCTCTCCAGTCTGTCAGGGTGCTTTATTTTTTATAAGATCAGGTTCTTTAGACATCTATGTGGAATCAGCTGACAACAGTGTAAAAGGAGTGCTCTAACATTGACACCTGTCATCTGCATGTCATACTGGCTTACAGTATTGTTTCACTACCAAAGCAGACTCTTTATGCGTGTTACTGCAGGCATAGTGTTCTACACCACTGTAAAGGCTGTCTGCAGCTAGGAAAAAGCCGTTTTTTAACAAAATTTGCTGCAAATATATTCAGATCTAACCAAATTTTTCCCAAAAAATTTGACGAACAGGCGAATACATTTTTTACAAAATTCGCTCATCTCTAGCTATGGCTTTACTTCAATAGCGATAATCCTGGTGACAGATTTGCTTTAATTTTATAACGCTTCTGGCCCCAATGCATCCAGGCTCCTCCATAATATAACAGCAAGAATTGACAGAAAAGAAGAGATTTACTAACTCACATAATAAAATTCTAATTTTGGTTCAATACGCTGAAAACTTCTCTTCCTTGACAAAAGATCAAACTTGGAAGCAGCAACTGCAACTCTTCCTCGTTCATTATTTTCTGTAACCACATATACTTTGCTTATATATGAAATCATTTGTTATTCATATGGCCTGTGGCGCCATAATCTATTTCATGAAGGTCCTTGTTTATTTTGTGGTTAGGAAATAAAATGACAGACGCAACTCCAAGGTGACCTTGTCAGAAAGCCATAATTGAATGTTTATGGCATACAAGCATACCGGGTAGACATAGGATTTGTTTCTGCTTTAGGGTATGCAGAGCAAAAGAAAAAATAGGCACGTATTATAGCATGCATCATGAAAAATCATTTCAGAGATCCAGCACTAACAAATCATTAAGGATTTGCTCACTCTTATTTGACTCGGAGCGCAAACACCACCCCTCGGTATTAATACTGACAAGTGACAGCATATTTGACCGAACTATTGCCTCTCACAGGGAGAACATGACTGAAACTTTTGTTGTCACTGAAATTTATGAGTGATTGCCTGTACACATAGTGATATGACTTTGTAAGCTACATCTTTCTGCCTGAGGCATAATGCAAAATGTACAGCATCTTACTATAACAGGGAGACCGAATGTTCCTTATTTTCAGCAGTCGTTTTTTTTATGTCTAGTGAACTCTTTATTGCCTTTTCTTTTATAAAAAATGGTAGGACAATAAAGAAATTTTATGATAAACCAATTTTATGATAGTGATCTTATTGATTACTTGATCCCTTACTTGATAAACACTCAAAGGGGTTGTTCAGTTTCCTATACTGATGACTAGGGGTGAGCGAATCGCACTTCAGATCTAAGATCCGAAGTTGATTCGTTCCTCAACTTTGTTTTATTGTTGTCTGGAGACATGGCTTTGACATCATTAAAATTGATGTGCTGCATGTAGGCAAAATTTGTTAAGTTCAGTGAATAACTTCAATCTTCGAAACAGGTACCTCAGTACGGTAGCTAAGTTCGGATTGCTGCTTCAAAATGTTTTTAAAGTTGTAGAATCAAAGGCCAAGGTTCTTCACTAAAGTCGGATTTAACAAATTTTGTCTCCGTGCAGCGCATACATTTTAATGCTGTGCAGGGACAGTTCTCCATACAGCATTAAAATGAAGTTGGGGAATTAATCGACTTGGAGATCGGAATGGATCTTGTATCCAAAGCACAATTCGCTCACCCCTAGTGATGACCTATTCTGGCATTCCTGTCAGATCAGCCGGGGTCCAACTCCCAGCAATCCTGCCAATCAGCTGTTTGAAGCGAATGTAGCGCTCTTGGAAGCACTGCATTCTCTTCACTGTTTTACATTGCAGCAGCAAGCAGTTTAATTACAGCTCCACCATCCCGTTCACTTGGCAAGTGTTCTCTTCAAAGAGAGTCCTATCCTGATGAAAGTTCCTCCATAAAAAGGAAGTTTTCATGTACCTCAAAAAATTATTACTAACCATTAAAATGTCTTCATGCACTAAAGGCTATTTTTGGGAGCAGTTTTTTTTCGGGGGGGAATTTAAACATTTTTTTAGATTGCATTTTACTCATTGTGGGCTAAAATCATGCTTTCTATTGGTCTTTATTAGAGATGAGCGAATCAAAGCTGACAAAGTGGAACTCAAAGTGGTAACAAATAGTAATGAGCGGCAGGGGTCATATTCAAATTTGTGATTTTTCACAAATATTTAGTAGAATATAGTACTATATATTCGTTTTTAGAATATTTGTCATTTTTTTCCATCTGAACAAATGATTCCCACAATCAACTTAATCAGGGATGAATCATGACTTCAGATGGAAAAAAATGCTGAATATTCTAAAAAACAAATATATAGCACTATACTCAATATAGTGCTATATGTTTGTTTTTTAGAATATTCATATTTTTTTTCCATCTGAAGTGAACACATGATTCCTCTCTGCTTCTTGCTTGTGGGCCAATGACGTCATTGGCCCGCAAGCAAGAAGCAGGCAGGAAACATGTGTTCAGATGGAAAAAAAATATAGGAATATTCGTCATTACAAATATATAGCACTATATTCTAAATATTCATTAATTCTTGAAGTGCCAATATTCACGATTAAAATTTGTTATTCAAATATTCGTGCTCAACACTAGTAACAAATAACAATTTTTCCTAAAATGGTGGCTACACATGTGTGGACATGGGGCAAGGAACTGTGGGAAGGCGGGATGACTCATAATAAGAGTTGAGCGAACACCTGGATGTTCGGGTTCAAGAAGTTCGGCCAAACTTCCCGGAAATGTTCGCGTTTGGAATCCGAACTCGACTCAAACTTCGCCCCGAACACGAACCCCATTGAAGTCAATGGGGACCCGAACTTTTCGGCACTAAAAAGGCTGTAAAATAGCCCAGGAAAGGGCTAGAGGGCTGCAAAAGGCAGCAAAATATAGGTAAATCCCCTGCAAACAAATGTGGATAGGGAAATGAATTAAAATAAAAAGAAAATAAATTAAAATTAACCAATATCAATTGCAGAGAGGTCTCATGGCAGAGAATCAGGCTTTATGTCACCCACCACTGGAACAGGCTACTGTCAGATATTTTTAGGACCCGGCACCAAGACAGAGGAGAGAGGTCCCATAGCAGAGAATCAGGCTTCAAGTCATAGCTGAGAATCATGCTTCATGTCATAGCAGAGAATCAGGCTTAACGTCACCCACCACTGGAACAGTCCATTGTCAGATATTTAGGCCCCGGCACCCAAACAGAGGAGAGAGGTCCCATAG
The DNA here is from genome assembly GCF_014858855.1 of Bufo gargarizans. NCBI lineage: Eukaryota > Metazoa > Chordata > Amphibia > Anura > Bufonidae > Bufo > Bufo gargarizans. Next base: position 93,693,069 of record NC_058088.1, on the reverse strand, counting down.
CAGAGAATCAGGCTTCATGTCATAGTAGAGAATCATGCTTCATGTCACCCAACACTGGAACAGGACACTGTCAGATATTTTTAGGCCCCGGCACCCAGACAGAGGAGAGAGGTCCCATAGCAGAGAATCAGGCTTCATGTCATAGCAGAGAATCAGTCTTCATGTCATAGCAAAGAATCAGGCTTCACATCACCCACCACTGGAACAGGCCATTGTCAGAAATTTAGGCCCTGGCACCCAGGCAGAGGAGAGAGGTCCCATTGCAGAGAATCAGGCTTCATGTCATAGCAGAGAATCAGGCTTCATGTCATAGCAGAGAATCAGGCTTCATGTCATAGCAGAGAATCAGGCTTCATGCCATAGCAGAGAAACATGCTTCATGTCACCCAACACTGGAACAGGCCACTGTCAGATATTTTTAGGCCCCGGCACCCAGACAGAAGAGAGAGGTCCCATAGCAGAGAATCAGGCTTCATATCATAGCAGAGAATCATGCTTCATGTCACCCAACACTGGAACAGGCCACTGTAAAATATTTTTAGGCCCCGGCACCCAGACAGAGGAGAGAGGTCCCATTGCAGAGAATCAGGCTTCATGTCATAGCAGAGAATCATGCTACATATCACCCAACACCGGAACAGGCCATTGTCAGATATTTTTAGGCCCCGGCACCCAGACAGAGGAGAGAGGTCCCATTGCAGAGAATCAGGCTTCATGTCATAGCAGAGAATCATGCTTCATATCACCCAACACTGGAACAGGCCATTGTCAGATATTTTTAGGCCCCGGCACCCAAACAGAGGAGAGAGGTCCCATAGCAGAGATTCAGGCTTCATGTCATAGCAGAGAATCATGCTTCATGTCACCCAACTCCTGGAGTACAATAATATATGGTTAAGGGGAGGTAGTTATAAATGTCTAATCTGCACAAGGGATGGACAGGTCCTGTGGGATCCATGCCTGGTTCATTTTTATGAACGTCAGCTTGTCCACATTGGCTGTAGATAGGTGGCTGCATTTTTCTGTAATGACACCCCCTGCCGTGCTAAATACACGTTCAGACAAAACGCTGGCCGCCGGGCAGGCCAGAACCTCCAAGGCATAAAAGGCTAGCTCTGGCCACGTGGACAATTTGGAGACCCAGAAGTTGAATGGGGCCGAACCATCAGTCAGTACGTGGAGGGGTGTGCACACGTACTGTTCCACCATGTTAGTGAAATGTTGCCTCCTGCTAACATGTTCCGTATCAGGTGGTGGTGCAGTTAGCTGTGGCGTGTTGACAAAACTTTTCCACATCTCTGCCATGCTAACCCTTAGGGGGGTGGCCATGACACAGCTGCGTTGGCGACCTCTTGCTCCTCCTCTGCCTTCGCCTTGGGCTTCCACTTGTTCCCCTGTGACATTTGGAAATGCTCTCAGTAGCGCGTCTACCAATGTGCGCTTGTACTCACGCATATTTTTAGGCCCCGGCACCCAGACAGAGGAGAGAGGTCCCATTGCAGAGAATCAGGCTTCATGTCATAGCAGAGAATCATGCTTCATATCACCCAACACTGGAACAGGCCATTGTCAGATATTTTTAGGCCCCGGCACCCAAACAGAGGAGAGAGGTCCCATAGCAGAGATTCAGGCTTCATGTCATAGCAGAGAATCATGCTTCATGTCACCCAACTCCTGGAGTACAATAATATATGGTTATGGGGAGGTAGTTATAAATGTCTAATCTGCACAAGGGATGGACAGGTCCTGTGGGATCCATGCCTGGTTCATTTTTATGAACGTCAGCTTGTCCACATTGGCTGTAGACAGGTGGCTGCATTTTTCTGTAATGACACCCCCTGCCGTGCTAAATACACGTTCAGACAAAACGCTGGCCGCCGGGCAGGCCAGAACCTCCAAGGCATAAAAGGCTAGCTCTGGCCACGTGGACAATTTGGAGACCCAGAAGTTGAATGGGGCCGAACCATCAGTCAGTACGTGGAGGGGTGTGCACACGTACTGTTCCACCATGTTAGTGAAATGTTGCCTCCTGCTAACATGTTCCGTATCAGGTGGTGGTGCAGTTAGCTGTGGCGTGTTGACAAAACTTTTCCACATCTCTGCCATGCTAACCCTGAGGAGCTGGCCATGACACAGCTGCGTTGGCGACCTCTTGCTCCTCCTCTGCCTTCGCCTTGGGCTTCCACTTGTTCCCCTGTGACATTTGGAAATGCTCTCAGTAGCGCGTCTACCAATGTGCGCTTGTACTCACGCATCTTTCTATCACACTCCAGTGCAGGAAGTAAGGTGGGCACATTGTCTTTGTACCGTGGATCCAGCAGGGTGGCTACCCAGTAGTCCGCACACGTTAAAATGTGGGCAACTCTGCTGTCGTTGCACAGGCACTGCAGCATGTAGTCGCTCATGTGTGCCAGGCTGCCCAGAGGTAAGGACAAACTGTCCTCTGTGGGAGGCGTATCGTCATCGTCCTGCGTTTCCCCCCAGCCACGCACCAGTGCCACCCCGCTGTGAACATGCTTCATCATGCTTTAACCCTTGCTTTGTAACTGGAAAAAATAAATTAAAAATTTAAAATCTGCCAAAAAAGTGAAATTTTGAAATTGTATCTCTATTTTTCATTAAATCTTGTGGAACACCTAAAGGGTTAACAAAGTTTGTAAATTCAGTTTTGAATACCTTGAGGGGTGTAGATTCTTAGATGGGGTTGACTTTTATAGTGTTTCTACTCTAAGGGTGCATCAGGGGGGCTTCAAAGGGGACATGGTGTCAAAAAACCAGTCCAGCAAAATCTGCCTTCCAAAACCGTATGGTGCACCTTTCTCTCTACGCCCTGCTGTGTGGCAGTACCGTAGTTTACGGCCACATATGGGGTGTTTCTGCAAACTAGAGAATCGGGGAAATAAATATAGCATTTTGTTTGGCTTTTAACCCTTGAATTGTTACTGGAAAAAAATTGATTAAAATGAAAAATTTGCCCAAAAATTTAAATTCTCAAATTTCATCTCCATTTGCCAATAACTCTTGTGCAACACCTAAAGGGTTAAAAAAAAGTTAGTAAAATCAGTTTTGAATATCTTGAGTGTAGTTTCTTAGGTGGGTCACTTTTATGGAGTTTCTACTCTAGGGGTGCATCAGTTGGGCTTCAAATGGGACATGGTGTAAAAAAAAAACAGTCCAGCAAAATCTGCCTTCCAAAAACCAAACAGCTCACCTTTCACTCTACGCCCCGCTGTGTGGCCGTACAGTAGTTTACGGCCACATATGGGGTGTTTCTGTAAATGGTAGAGTCGGGGCAATAAAGATACAGTCTTGTTTGGCTGTTAACCATTGCTTTGTTAGTGGAAAAAATGGGTTAAAATGGAAAATTAGGCAAAGAAATGAAATTCTTAAATTTCATCCCCATTTGCCAATAACTCTTGTGCAACACCTAAAGGGTTAACAAGGTTTGTAAAATGAGTTTTGAATACCTTGAGGGGTGTAGTTTATAGAATGGGGTCATTTTTGGGTGGTTTCTATTATGTAAGCCTTGCAAAGTGACTTCAAACCTGTAGTGATCCCTAAAAATTGTCTTTTTGTAAATTTCTGAAAATATTTCAAGATTTGCTTCTATACTTCTAAGCCTTGTAACATCCCCAAAAATAAAATATCATTCCCAAAATAATTCACACATGAAGTAGACATATGGAGAATTTAAAGTCATCACAATTTTTGGGGGTATTACTATGTATTACAGAAGTAGAGAAACTGAAACTTTGAAATTTGCAATTTTTTTAAAAATTTTGGGTAAATTAGGTATTTTTTTATGCAAAAAAATAAACTTTTTTGACCCTATTTTAGCAGTGTCATGAAGTACAATATGTGACGAAAAAACTATCTCAGAATGGCCTGGGTAAGTCAAAGTGTTTTAAAGTTATCAGCACTTAAAGCGACACTGGTCAGATTTTCAAAAAATGGCCTGGTCCTAAGGTGAAATAAGGCTGTGTCCTTAAGGGGTTAATTTGCTTTTAATTTGCACTGACCAAAAATATAAATGCAACATTTTCGGTTTTGCTTCTATTTTGCATGAACTGAACTCAAGACCCATTACTCTCAAATATTGTTCACAAATCTGTCTAAATCTTAGTCTAAATGTTAGTGAGCACTTCTCCTTTGCCGAGATAATTCATCCCACCTCACAGGTGTGGCATATCAAGGTGCTGATTAGACAGCTTGAATATTGCATATTTGTGCCTTAGACTTCCCACAATAAAATACCACTCTGAAATGTGAACAGTTTTGCCGTACTGCGGGGTCAGAAAACCAGTCAGTATCTGGTTTGGCCAACATTTGCCTCACGCAGTGCAAAATATCTCTGTCACATAGAGTTGATCAGGTTGCTGATTGTGGCCTGTGGAATGTTGGCCCACTCCTCTTCAATAGCTGAGCGAGGTTGCCGAATATTGGCAGGAACTGGAACACGCTGTCGAATACACCAATCCACAGTATTCCGAACATGCTCAAGGGTTGACATGTTCGGTGATTATGCTGGCCATGCAAGAACTGGGATGTTTTTAGCTTCCAGGAATTGTGTACATATCCTTGCAATATGGGGCCGTGCATTATCATGCTGCAACATAAGGTGATGGTTGTAAATGAATGGCACAACAATGGGCCTCAGGATCTTGTCACTGTATCTCTCTGCATTCAAAATGCCATCAATAAAATGCACCTGTGTTCGTTGTCCATAACATACGACTGCCCATACCATAACCCCATCGCCACCATGAGTCACTCGATCCACAACGTTGACGTCAGCAAACCGCTCACCCGCACGACACCACACACACTGTCTGCCATCTGCCCTGAATAGTATAAAACGTGACTCATCTGTGAACAGAACGCCTCTCCTACATGCCAGACGCAATCAATTGTGAGCATTTGCCCACTCAAGTCGGTTACGACGACAAACTGTAGTCAGGGCCAGACCCGATGAGGACAACGAGCATGCAGATGAGCTTCTCTGAGTCGGTTTCAGATGGTTGCAGAAATTCTTTGGTTATGCAAACTGATAGCTGCTGCAGCTGTCCGGGTAGCTGGTCTCATACGATCATGGAGGTGAAAATGCTAGATGTGGAGGTCCTGGGCTGGTGTGGTTACACGTGGTCTGCGGTTGTGAGGCCAGTTAGATGTACTGCCAAATTCTCTGAAACACCTTTGGAAATGGCTTATGGTAGAGAAATGAACATTCATTGCATTGGCAACAACTCTGGTAGACATTCCTGCAGTCAGCACGCCAATTGCACGCTCCCTCAAACGTTGCGACATCTGTGGCATTGTGCTCTGTGATCAAACTGCACATTTCAAAGTGGGATTTTATTGTGGGAAGTCTAAGGCACACTGGTGCAATATTCAAGCTGTCTAATCAGCACCTTGATATGCCACACCTGTGAGGTGGGATGGACTATCTCGGCAAAAAAGTGCTCACTAACACAGATTTAGACAGATTTGCAAACAATATTTGAGAATAATGGGTGTTTTGTTTATGTAGGAAATGTTTCAGATCTTTAAGTTCAGCTCATGCAAAATAGGAGCAAAACCAAAAGTGTTGCGTTTATATTTTTGGTCAGTGTATTTAGTTCAGCTAAAAGTATGTCAGACAAAGAAGTGCCAGGCCATGCACAGAGGAGTGGCAGAGATATAAATGTTTCTGGCGCAGGCAGAGGTCGCAGCAGAGTAAGGGAAGCTTCCGGTCTCATCTAGCGGTTGTGTCTTGGCCAGCAACCCAGCGGTTCTTGATTAGTTAAATTGGTAATTCACTTCATCCCAAACGACATCAGACACCCCCAGCCAACAGTCGGTGGGTTTATCAGACACAACCCTTAGTTTGCATGGCCCAGGAGCAGGTCCTGTGCCTTCACCTGTCCTCAAACTGCCTCTGTACTTTCCTCCTCTAGACAGGCAAGTAGTGATGAGGAGAGTGGCGTTGAGCTGGTGTTGCGAGCGGTCAGGCTCCTGACCCAAAGACAGTTGAGGAGGACATCAATGACGTACAGACAGTACTCGATGATTATTATGTAGCTGATCGCACTTGGGATCCGGGTGATGAAGGTGCTTCATTTTTATTTATTTTCTTTATATAGTAATGTCATGATAAATCTGCAGTGTGGGGGCCCTGTGTGGCTTCTACACACTTTCAAAATAATCTTTCAGCTGGGCAAATAGATGACCGGGACACTCCATGACCTTCCCCGGAGCTTCTGTCGAGAGCAGCAGTTCTGAGACGTCCATATAGTGTGGGGGGAATACAAAAACCATCTCCATCCCCGTGCACCACAGGATGTCCTCCTTCCCATCCATGATGACTGGGAACTTGTGATGTTTTCTCTGACAAAGAGACCAGGGGCTGGTAGTTATGGTTTGAATATTGATGAACTTTGCGACTTGAAATTTTGAAGCTTTGTCTTCTCATTGTCTGTAGCTACTAGAGGCCTGTTCATGCCAGGCAGGTTCCCCCAGAAGTATCTGGCTCGATGAGCAGCCGATACCTCACTTGCATCAATCATGACAGTATTTGTCTCCAGGTAGAGAGAAATTGTTTTTTGGAATGCTTTCTCCATCGCAACCACATTCCTGAATTACCAGAAGACTGACAGATTCTCTCCTGTCTTAGGCAACACTTTATTGAGTAATCCTGAAAAGTCAAAAAACTGTTGTCCACTGCCCCCATAAAGGCCTTTCCGGTGCCGGTTAACCACAGATAATTCACTACAAGGACTGCCGCCAAATATCAGATCGAATTGTGTCCATTCTTCAATCTTTTTCCTAGTTATATTCTGTATGTCGCCCACATATACAATCCTCCCTGGATGGCGTACCTGTCCTATCGTGATGGAGTCCTCACACACCTCTGATGCCATATATTTTTCAACGTTGATTCTAAGCTTTTTCCATAATGACTGGTAATTTGTGATGTTTTCCCTGACGAAGAGAAGTAGTTATGGTTTGAATCTTGATGAAGTTTGAGATTCTTCCGGGCTCCATCTTGAAGCTTTGTTTTCTCATTGTCTGTAGCTACTAGAGGCCTGTTCAGTACCACACTTGCATGAATCTTGACAGGATTCATCTCCAGGTGGAGAGAAATTGATTTTTGGAATGCGTTCTCCATTGCAATCACATTCTCGAATACCCAAAAGACTGGCCGATTCTCTCCTGACTTAGGCAACACTTAATTTTTTTAATGAAATTAATTATTTAAAATTAAATGGAACCAAAACTTGATTAAAATTATAAGGAACTAAACTTTAATTTGCCAATATATTATTCCAATCTACGATGGACAATCAATTTGCCAAGCCTTTTGTGCCGGATAACGTGTATTATTAAACCGTGCAGAGCCAAAGTGACCTCCTCATGCTGCTGCCACCTCCACAATCTTTCTTCATCATGCTACTCTGTGGCCTCCTCATGCTGCTGCCACCTCCACAATCTTGTGTCATCATGCTATTCTGTGGCCTCCTCATGCTGCTGACGCCTGCACAATCTCTCGTTGTTGTGGTACTCTGTGGCCTCCTCATGCTGTTGCCACCTCTACAATCTCTCGTTGTTGTGGTACTCTTCGGCCTCCTCATGCTGTTGCCACCTCTACAATCTCTTGTCGCCGTGCCACTCTGTGGCCTCCTCATGCTGCTGCCACCTCCACAATCTCTCGTTGTTGTGGTACTCTGTGGCCTCCTCATGCTGTTGCCGCTTCTACAATCTCTCGTCGTCGTGCCACTCTGTGGCCTCCTTATGCTGCTGTCACCTCCACACTATGTCATTGAGCTACTTTTAGGTCTTCTCATGCTGCCACAACCTCCAGACTCTGTCATTGTGCCACTCTGTGGCTTCCTGATGCTGCCGCCACCTCCAGACTCTGTCATTTTGCCACTCTATGGCCTTCTCCTGATTCTGCTGCTGCCGCCGCCTCCAGACTCTGTCATTGTGCCACTCAGTGGCCTCCTCATACTGCTGCCAACTCCAGACTGTGTTGATGTGCCACTCGGTCGCCTTCTCCTGATGCTGCCAACTCCAAACTCTTTCATTTTGCCACTCGGTGGCCTCCTCATACTGCTGCCACTTTCAGACTCTCATTGTGCCACTCGGTGGCCTTCTCCTGATGCTGCTGCTGCCACCTCCAGACTCTGTCATTATGCCATTCGGTGGTCTCCTCACACTTCTGCCAACTCCAGACTGTGTAATTGTGCCACATGGTGGCCTCCTCATACTGCTGCCAACTCCAGACTGTGTCATTGTGCCAATCGGTGTCCTCCTCATGCTTCTGCCAACTCCAGGCTCTGCCATTGTGCCACTCGGTGGCCTCCTTATACTGCTGCCACCTCCAGACTCTGTCATTGTGCCACTCTTTGGCCTTCTCCTGATGCTGCCGCCGCCTCCAGACTCTGTCATTGTGCCACTCAGTGGCCTCTTCATACTACTTCCAACTCCAGACTGTGTGGATGTGCCACTCGGTGGCCTTCTCCTGATGCTGCCAACTCCAAACTCTTTCATTTTGCCACTCGGTGGCCTCCTCATACTGCTGCCACTTTCAGACTCTCATTGTGCCACTCGGTGGCCTTCTCCTGATGCTGCTGCTGCCACCTCCAGACTCTGTCATTGTGCCATTTGGGGGTCGCCTCATACTTCTGCCAACTTCAGACTGTGTCATTGTGTCACGGAAGGTGTACAGGAAACTAGAAGACACAAAATGAATATCCAACTCACTGGATCCAAAACTAAGGAACAATAGGGAGAGCCCTGCATCAGACCTGGCTCTCTCCCTGACTGCTCAGCCTATGCGAAAATCCCAATGGTAGATGATCGCATATCCTCGTACCTCGACTGTATAACACCTGAACACCCTATAATAGTGAGGGGACACGGCCACCGGCTCCCTACACTAGATACGGAGGGAGTCAGGGTCACTTGGGAGCCAGCAAACAGAAAAACACAAATGAATGAACAAAACTTATCTGTAGAAGACTCAGAAGTAGGATTAGCATGCACACACTCCAGGAAGGAATATAAACCACAAAGTGAAGCAGTCTGGGAAGGGATGCAATCAGTGCAACTACATGACAGCTGAGAGAGGCTAACGAGATGAGAAAATGAAAGCAAAACAAAAGGAAGCTGAAGGAGGAGGTTCTGAAAGACATCTGTCAGAGCTTCTCAGATGTCTGGTGGTGACACATTGTGCCACATGGTGGCCTCCTCATACTGCCGCCAACTCCAGACTGTGTCATTGTGCCAATCGTGGCCTCCTCATGCTTCCACCAACTCCAGGCTCTGTCATTGTGCCACTCGGTGGCCTCCTTATACTGCTGCCAACTCCAGACTCTGACATTGTGCCACTCGGTGCCCTTCTCTTAATCCTGTTGCTGCTGCGGCCACCTCCAGACTCTGTCATTGGGCCACTCGGTGGCTTTCTCCTGATGCTGCTGCTGCCGCCACCTCCAGACTCTGTCATTGTGCCACTCAATGGCCTTCTCCTGATGCTGATGCTGCTACCTCCAGACTTTGTAATTGTGCCAGTCAGTGGCCTTCTCTTGATGCTGCTGTTGCTGCCACCTCTAGACTAGACTAGTCATTTTGCCACTCGGTGGCCTTTTTATACTGCTGCCACCTCCAGACTCTGTCATTGTGCCACTAGGTGGCCTCCTCATATTGCTGCCACCTCCAGACTCTGTCATTGTGCCACTTGGTGGCCTTCTCCTGATGCTGCTGCTGCCGCCACCTCCAGACTCTGTCATTGGGCCACTCGGTGGCTTTCTCCTGATGCTGCAGCTGCTGCTGCCGCCACCTCCAGACTCTGTCATCGTGCCACTCGGTGGCCTCCTCATATTGCTGCCAACTCCAGACTTTGTCATTGTGCCACTCGGTGGCCTTCTCCTAATGCTGCTGCTGCCGCCACCTCCAGACTCTGTCATTGTGCTACTTGGTGGCTTTCTCCTGATGCTGCAGCTGCTGCTGCCGCCACCTCCAGACTCGTTCATCGTGCCACTCGGTGGCCTCTTCATACTGCTGCCACTTCCAGACTCTGTTATTATGCCACTCGGTGGCCTCCTCATACTGCTGCTAACTCTAGACTATGTCATTATGCCACTCGATGGCCTCCTCATGCTGTTGCCACCTCAATACTCTGTCATTGTGCCACTCAGTGGCCTCCTCATACTGCTTCCACCTCCAGACCCTGTAATTGGGCCACTCTGTGGTCTCCTCATGCTGCTTCCACCTCACCACTATGTCATAGGTCCACTCTGTGGACTTCTCATGCTGTTTCCACCCTCCCCACTTCATGACTTGTCCAATATTTGGCTTTTGGTCTGGCTGACATAATAATTTATTTGACATTTCTTCTGATCTGTCAGAAGGAAGGAAAAATGAGATGCACAACGGATCCTGTCTGTGTAGCAGTTGTAAGGCCTGTATGGACCCAACAGAATTGGCTTATGATTTGGTAGACAAAAGCAGGAGTGGGTACAAAACACAGAAGACATGCAAATATTCCATTCACGTGTCATCTCTGTTTTAGATCCACTCCTGTTTTATTTTTTTTGCATTAGCAATACTGATGGATTATTGAGCAAATGCTGACCGAGTGAAGGCGTATGCTCCACAGTCAGGATCAGTTTTTTTGTGGGTTATTGTTCTGACAGATCAGAGGAAGGGCAAATTAATCAGTGACGTCGAAACAAACGTACCCCTGACACCCTCTCCACTTTGTCAGAGGGCTCTACTTGTATAAGTGTTTAATAGAACAGGTTCTGTTGACATCTATGTGGAATCAGCTGACCAAAATGTAAAAGGACTGCACTTCTTCTTGGCGCTAACATTGACCTGTAAGGCTGAGTTCATACTTGAGTGCCCAAATAATTGAAGTTTTCAGTGATTCTAAGAGTGACGCCTATTTTGCTACAACAGCATAAGACTCCTTATGCGTGTTACTGCAAGGCACAGTGTTCTACACCATTATAAAGGCTCTCTGCAGCCAGAAAATAGCTTTTTTATTTTACGTAATTTGCCCCAAATTTATTCGGATCGAACCAAATTTTTCCAAAAGAAACAGCAAATCGAATTTTTGAAAATTTTTCTTCTCTCTAGTCTTTATTAAAAAAGTGTCTGCCTAAAGTTTAACCTACAGGGTTAAGTTTCAGTCTATCTAGTATCTCGCTTTCAGTTTCATACTGAACCTATCATGTTGTTGCTCTGATAGCTGCTGCACAGCCCTTATTTCTAAACTCCTGAAAGCTCATAAATAGAGTTGAGCGAACACCTGGATGTTCGGGTTCGAGAAGTTCGGCCGAACATCCCGGAAATGTTCGGGTTCGGGATCCGAACCCGATCCGAACTTCGTCCCGAACCCGAACCCCATTGAAGTCAATGGGGACCCGAACTTTTCGGCACTAAAAAGGCTGTAAAACAGCCCAGGAAAGAGCTAGAGGGCTGCAAAAGGCAGCAACATGTAGGTAAATCCCCTGCAAACAAATGTGGATAGGGAAATGAATTAAAATAAAAATTAAATAAATAAAAATTAACCAAAATCAATTGGAGAGAGGTTCCATAGCAGAGAATCTGGCTTCCCGTCACCCACCACTGGAACAGTCCATTCTCAGATATTTAGGCCCCGGCACCCAGGCAGAGGAGAGAGGTCCCGTAACAGAGAATCTGTCTTCATGTCAGCAGAGAATTAGTCTGCATGTCATAGCAGAGAATGAGGCTTCACGTCAGCCACCACTGCAACAGTCCATTGGCATATATTTAGGCCCAGCACCCAGGCAGAGGAGGGAGGTCCCGTAACAGAGAATCTGTCTTCATGTCAGCAGAGAATTAGTCTGCATGTCATAGCAGAGAATGAGGCTTCACGTCAGCCACCACTGCAACAGTCCATTGGCATATATTTAGGCCCAGCACACACACAGGCAGAGGAGAGAGGTCCCGTAACAGAGAATCTGGCTTCATGTCAGCAGAGAATCAGTCTGCATGTCATAGCAGAGAATGAGGCTTCACGTCAGCCACCACTGCAACAGTCCATTGGCATATATTTAGGCCCAGCACACACACAGGCAGAGGAGAGAGGTCCCGTAACAGAGAATCTGGCTTCATGTCAGCAGAGAATCAGTCTGCATGTCATAGCAGAGAATGAGGCTTCACGTCAGCCACCACTGCAACAGTCCATTGGCATATATTTAGGCCCAGCACCCAGGCAGAGGAGGGAGGTCCCGTAACAGAGAATCTGTCTTCATGTCAGCAGAGAATTAGTCTGCATGTCATAGCAGAGAATGAGGCTTCACGTCAGCCACCACTGCAACAGTCCATTGGCATATATTTAGGCCCAGCACACACACAGGCAGAGGAGAGAGGTCCCGTAACAGAGAATCTGGCTTCATGTCAGCAGAGAATCAGTCTGCATGTCATAGCAGAGAATGAGGCTTCACGTCAGCCACCACTGCAACAGTCCATTGGCATATATTTAGGCCCAGCACACACACAGGCAGAGGAGAGAGGTCCCGTAACAGAGAATCTGGCTTCATGTCAGCAGAGAATCAGTCTGCATGTCATAGCAGAGAATGAGGCTTCACGTCAGCCACCACTGCAACAGTCCATTGGCATATATTTAGGCCCAGCACCCAGGCAGAGGAGGGAGGTCCCGTAACAGAGAATCTGTCTTCATGTCAGCAGAGAATTAGTCTGCATGTCATAGCAGAGAATGAGGCTTCACGTCAGCCACCACTGCAACAGTCCATTGGCATATATTTAGGCCCAGCACCCAGGCAGAGGAGGGAGGTCCCGTAACAGAGAATCTGTCTTCATGTCAGCAGAGAATTAGTCTGCATGTCATAGCAGAGAATGAGGCTTCACGTCAGCCACCACTGGAACAGTCCATTCTCAGATATTTAGGCCCCGGCACCCAGGCAGAGGAGAGAGGTCCCGTAACAGAGAATCTGTCTTCATGTCAGCAGAGAATTAGTCTGCATGTCATAGCAGAGAATGAGGCTTCACGTCAGCCACCACTGCAACAGTCCATTGGCATATATTTAGGCCCAGCACCCAGGCAGAGGAGAGAGGTCCCGTAACAGACAATCTGGCTTCATGTCAGCAGAGAATCAGTCTTCATATCATAGCAGAGAATCAGGCTTCACGTCACCCACCACTGTAAGAGTCAATTTTCATAAATTTAGGCCCAGAACCCAGGCAGAGGAGAAAGGTCCCGTAACAGACAATCTGGCTTCATGTCAGCAGAGAATCAGTCTTCATATCATAGCAGAGAATCAGGCTTCACGTCACCCACCACTGTAAGAGTCAATTTTCATAAATTTAGGCCCAGAACCCAGGCAGAGGAGAAAGGTCCCGTAACAGACAATCTGGCTTCATGTCAGCAGAGAATCAGTCTTCATATCATAGCAGAGAATCAGGCTTCACGTCACCCACCACTGTAAGAGTCAATTTTCATAAATTTAGGCCCAGAACCCAGGCAGAGGAGAAAGGTCCCGTAACAGACAATCTGGCTTCATGTCAGCAGAGAATCAGTCTTCATATCATAGCAGAGAATCAGGCTTCACGTCACCCACCACTGTAAGAGTCAATTTTCATAAATTTAGGCCCAGAACCCAGGCAGAGGAGAAAGGTCCCGTAACAGACAATCTGGCTTCATGTCAGCAGAGAATCAGTCTTCATATCATAGCAGAGAATCAGGCTTCACGTCACCCACCACTGTAAGAGTCAATTTTCATAAATTTAGGCCCAGAACCCAGGCAGAGGAGAAAGGTCCCGTAACAGACAATCTGGCTTCATGTCAGCAGAGAATCAGTCTTCATATCATAGCAGAGAATCAGGCTTCACGTCACCCACCACTGTAAGAGTCAATTTTCATAAATTTAGGCCCAGAACCCAGGCAGAGGAGAAAGGTCCCGTAACAGACAATCTGGCTTCATGTCAGCAGAGAATCAGTCTTCATATCATAGCAGAGAATCAGGCTTCACGTCACCCACCACTGTAAGAGTCAATTTTCATAAATTTAGGCCCAGAACCCAGGCAGAGGAGAAAGGTCCCGTAACAGACAATCTGGCTTCATGTCAGCAGAGAATCAGTCTTCATATCATAGCAGAGAATCAGGCTTCACGTCACCCACCACTGTAAGAGTCAATTTTCATAAATTTAGGCCCAGAACCCAGGTAGAGGAGAAAGGTCCCGTAACAGACAATCTGGCTTCATGACAGCAGAGAATCAGTCTGCATGTCATAGCAGAGAATCAGGCTTCACGTCAGCCACCACTGCAACAGTCCATTGTCATAAATTTAGGCCCAGCACCCAGGCAGAGGAGAGAGGTCCCGTAACAGACAATCTGGCTTCATGTCAGCAGAGAATTAGTCTGCATGTCATAGCAGAGAATCAGGCTTCATGTCAGCCACCACTGCAACAGTCCATTGGCATATATTTAGGCCTAGCACACAGGCAGAGGAGAGGTTCATTCAACTTTGGGTAGCATCGCAATATAATGGTAAAATGAAAATAAAAATAGGATTGAATGAGGAAGTGCCCTGGAGTCCAATAATATATGGTTATGGGGAGGTAGTTAATGTCTAATCTGGACAAGGGACGGACAGGTCCTGTGGGATCCATGCCTGGTTCATTTTTATGAACGTCAGCTTGTCCACATTGGCTGTAGACAGGCGGCTGCGTTTGTCTGTAATGACGCCCCCTGCCGTGCTGAATACACGTTCAGACAAAACGCTGGCTGCCGGGCAGGCCAGCACCTCCAAGGCATAAAAGGCTAGCTCTGGCCACGTGGACAATTTAGAGACCCAGAAGTTGAATGGGGCCGAACCATCAGTCAGTACGTGGAGGGGTGTGCACACGTACTGTTCCACCATGTTAGTGAAATGTTGCCTCCTGCTAACACGTTGCGTATCAGGTGGTGGTGCAGTTAGCTGTGGCGTGTTGACAAAAGTTTTCCACATCTCTGCCATGCTAACCCTGCCCTCAGAGGAGCTGGCCGTGACACAGCTGCCTTGGCGACCTCTTGCTCCTCCTCTGCCTTGGCCTTGGGCTTCCACTTGTTCCCCTGTGACATTTGGGAATGCTCTCAGTAGCGCGTCTACCAACGTGCGCTTGTACTCGCGCATCTTCCTATCACGCTCCAGTGCAGGAAGTAAGGTGGGCACATTGTCTTTGTAGCGTGGATCCAGCAGGGTGGCAACCCAGTAGTCCGCACAGGTTAAAATGTGGGCAACTCTGCTGTCGTTGCGCAGGCACTGCAGCATGTAGTCGCTCATGTGTGCCAGGCTGCCCAGGGGTAAGGACAAGCTGTCCTCTGTGGGAGGCGTATCGTCATCGTCCTGCCTTTCCCCCCAGCCACGCACCAGTGATGGACCCGAGCTGCGTTGGGTGCCACCCCGCTGTGACCATGCTTCATCCTCATCCTCCTCCACCTCCTCCTCATCCTCGTCCTCCTCGTCCTCCAGTAGTGGGCCCTGGCTGGCCACATTTGTACCTGGCCTCTGCTGTTGCAAAAAACCTCCCTCTGAGTCACTTCGAAGAGACTGGCCTGAAAGTGCTAAAAATGACCCCTCTTCCTCATCCTCCTCCTCCTCCTCCTGGGCCACCTCCTGTTCCATCATCGCCCTAAGTGTTTTCTCAAGGAGACATAGAAGTGGTATTGTAACGCTGATAACGGTGTCATCGCCACTGGCCATGTTGGTGGAGTACTCGAAACAGCGCAACAGGGCACACAGGTCTCGCATGGAGGCCCAGTCATTGGTGGTGAAGTGGTGCTGTTCTGTAGTGCGACTGACCCGTGCGTGCTGCAGCTGAAACTCCACTATGGCCTGCTGCTGCTCGCACAGTCTGTCCAGCATGTGCAAGGTGGAGTTCCACCTGGTGGGCACGTCGCATATGAGGCGGTGAGCGGGAAGGCCGAAGTTACGCTGTAGCGCAGACAGGCGAGCAGCAGCAGGATGTGAACGCCGGAAGCGCGAACAGACGGCCCGCACTTTATGCAGCAGCTCTGACATGTCGGGGTAGTTGTGAATGAACTTCTGCACCACCAAATTCAGCACATGCGCCAAGCAAGGGATGTGCGTCAAATTGGCTAGTCCCAGAGCTGCAACGAGATTTCGCCCATTATCACACACCACCAGGCCGGGCTTGAGGCTCACCGGCAGCAACCACTCGTCGGTCCGCCAAGCAAGGGATGTGCGTCAAATTGGCTAGTCCCAGAGCTGCAACGAGATTTCGCCCATTATCACACACCACCAGGCCGGGCTTGAGGCTCACCGGCAGCAACCACTCGTCGGTCTGTTGTTCAATACCCCGCCACAACTCCTGTGCGGTGTGGGGCCTGTCCCCCAAACATATGAGTTTCAGAATGGCCTGCTGACGTTTACCCCGGGCTGTGCTGAAGTTGGTGGTGAAGGTGTGTGGCTGACTGGATGAGCAGGTGGAAGAAGAGGAGGAGGAAGCCGAGAAGGAGGAGGTGGCAACAGGAGGCAAAGAATGTTGCCCTGCGATCCTTGGCGGCGGAAGGACGTGCGCCAAACAGCTCTCCGCCTGGGGCCCAGCTGCCACTACATTTACCCAGTGTGCAGTTAGGGAGATATAGCGTCCCTGGCCGTGCTTACTGGTCCACGTATCTGTGGTTAGGTGGACCTTGCTACAGATGGCGTTGCGCAGTGCACACTTGATTTTATCGGATACTTGGTTGTGCAGGGAAGGCACGGCTCTCTTGGAGAAGTAGTGCCGGCTGGGAACAACATACTGTGGGACAGCAAGCGACATGAGCTGTTTGAAGCTGTCTGTGTCCACCAGCCTAAATGACAGCATTTCATAGGCCAGTAGTTTAGAAATGCTGGCATTCAGGGCCAGGGATCGAGGGTGGCTAGGTGGGAATTTACGCTTTCTATCAAATGTTTGTGAGATGGAGAGCTGAACGCTGGCGTGTGACATGGTTGAGACGCTTGGTGACGGAGGTGGTGGTGGTGGTGTTGGTGGTACATCCCCTGTTTGCTGGGCGGCAGGTGCCAACGTTCCTCCAGAGGCGGAGGAAGAGGCCGAGGCGGCAGCAGCAGAATAGGCCGAGGCGGCAGCAGCAGAAGAGGTAGCAGGGGGAGCCTGAGTGACTTCCTTGGTTTTAAGGTGTTTACTCCACTGCAGTTCATGCTTTGCATGCAGGTGCCTGGTCATGCAGGTTGTGCTCAGGTTCAGAACGTTAATGCCTCGCTTCAGGCTCTGATGGCACAGCGTGCAAACCACTCGGGTCTTGTCGTCAGCACATTGTTTGAAGAAGTGCCATGCCAGGGAACTCCTTGAAGCTGCCTTTGGGGTGCTCGGTCCCAGATGGCGGCGGTCAGTAGCAGGCGGAGTCTCTTGGCGGCGGGTGTTCTGCTTTTGCCCACTGCTCCCTCTTTTGCTACGCTGTTGGCTCGGTCTCACCACTGCCTCTTCCTCCGAACTGTGAAAGTCAGTGGCACGACCTTCATTCCATGTGGGGTCTAGGACCTCATCGTCCCCTGCATCGTCTTCCACCCAGTCTTGATCCCTGACCTCCTGTTCAGTCTGCACACTGCAGAAAGACGCAGCAGTTGGCACCTGTGTTTCGTCATCATCAGAGACATGCTGAGGTGGTATTCCCATGTCCTCATCATCAGGAAACATAAGTGGTTGTGCGTCAGTGCATTCTATGTCTTTCACCGCTGGGGAAGGGCTAGGTGGATGCCCTTGGGAAACCCTGCCAGCGGAGTCTTCAAACAGCATAAGAGACTGCTGCATAACTTGAGGCTGAGACAGTTTCCCTGGTATGCATGGGGGTGATGTGACAGACTGATGGGGTTGGTTTTCAGGCGCCATCTGTGCGCTTTCTGCAGAAGACTGGGTGGGAGATAATGTGAACGTGCTGGATCCACTGTCGGCCACCCAATTGACTAATGCCTGTACCTGCTCAGGCCTTACCATCCTTAGAACGGCATTGGGCCCCACCATATATCGCTGTAAATTCTGGCGGCTACTGGGACCTGAGGTAGTTGGTACACTAGGACGTGTGGATGTGGCAGAACGGCCACGTCCTCTCCCAGCACCAGAGGGTCCACTAACACCACCACGACCATGTCCACGTCCGCGTCCCTTACTAGATGTTTTTCTCATTGTTATGGTTCACCACAACAACAAATATATTATTTGGCCCAATGTATTGTATTCAAATTCAGCGGGATATAAATTTGAGGCCTAGTATTTAGGCGCTGGGTGACCGGTATGGATTTAGTGACAGAATTAGACTTGGAAATGCACAGAAGCGTGTGTGTGTGAAGTTATTCTGAATGACCCAATGTGCACCTTGAATATTATATACCCTTTTAGGGATAGATTTCAAATAGCTCTGATATAGCAGAAACCACTAAATTATGAAATTGCTAAATTGGGAATTGTACTTCAACCCAGAACAAAAAATGTGCTTTGACGGACACTAAATATCTTGCCCAGCAACAACAGTACAACGGTGGGTAACGAGAGATTTAGAGGGAATTAAATTTGAGGCCTAGTATTTAGGCGCTGGGTCACCGGTATGGATTTAGTGACAGAATTAGACTTGGAAATACACAGTAGCGGGTGTGTGTGAAGTTATTCTGAATGACCCTATGTGCACCTTCAATATTATATACCCTTTTAGGGATAGATTTCAAATAGCTCTGATATAGCAGAAACCACTAAATTATGAAATTGCTAAATTGGGAATTGTACTTCAACCCAGAACAAAAAATGTGCTTTGACGGACACTAAATATCTTGCCCAGCAACAACAGTACAGCGGTGGGTAACGAGAGATTTAGAGGGAATTAAATTTGAGGCCTAGTATTTAGGCGCTGGGTCACCGGTATGGATTTAGTGACAGAATTAGACTTGGAAATGCACAGAAGCGTGTGTGTGAAGTTATTCTGAATGACCCAATGTGCACCTTCAATATTATATACCCTTTTTGGGATAGATTTCAAATAGCTCTGATATAGCAGGAACCACTAAATTATGAAATTGCTAAATTGGGAATTGTACTTCAACCCAGAACAAAAAATGTGCTTTGACGGACACTAAATATCTTGCCCAGCAACAACAGTACAGCGGTGGGTAACGAGAGATTTAGAGGGATTTAAATTTGAGGCCTAGTATTTAGGCGCTGGGTCACCGGTATGGATTTAGTGACAGAATTAGACTTGGAAATACACAGTAGCGGGTGTGTGTGAAGTTATTCTGAATGACCCTATGTGCACCTTCAATATTATATACCCTTTTAGGGATAGATTTCAAATAGCTCTGATATAGCAGAAACCACTAAATTATGAAATTGCTAAATTGGGAATTGTACTTCAACCCAGAACAAAAAATGTGCTTTGACGGACACTAAATATCTTGCCCAGCAACAACAGTACAGCGGTGGGTAACGAGAGATTTAGAGGGAATTAAATTTGAGGCCTAGTATTTAGGCGCTGGGTCACCGGTATGGATTTAGTGACAGAATTAGACTTGGAAATGCACAGAAGCGTGTGTGTGAAGTTATTCTGAATGACCCTATGTGCACCTTCAATATTATATACCCTTTTGGGATAGATTTCAAATAGCTCTGATATAGCAGGAACCACTAAATTATGAAATTGCTAAATTGGGAATTGTACTTCAACCCAGAACAAAAAATGTGCTTTGACGGACACTAAATAACTTGCCCAGCTACAACAGGACAACGGGTAACGAGAGATTTAGAGGGATTTAAATTTGAGGCCTAGTATTTAGGCGCTGGGTGACAGGTATGGGTTTAGTGACAGAATTAGACTTGGAAATACACAGTAGCGGGTGTGTGTGAAGTTATTCTGAATGACCCTATGTGCACCTTCAATATTATATACCCTTTTAGGGATAGATTTCAAATAGCTCTGATATAGCAGAAACCACTAAATTATGAAATTGCTAAATTGGGAATTGTACTTCAACCCAGAACAAAAAATGTGCTTTGACGGACACTAAATATCTTGCCCAGCAACAACAGTACAGCGGTGGGTAACGAGAGATTTAGAGGGAATTAAATTTGAGGCCTAGTATTTAGGCGCTGGGTCACCGGTATGGATTTAGTGACAGAATTAGACTTGGAAATACACAGTAGCGGGTGTGTGTGAAGTTATTCTGAATGACCCTATGTGCACCTTCAATATTATATACCCTTTTAGGGATAGATTTCAAATAGCTCTGATATAGCAGAAACCACTAAATTATGAAATTGCTAAATTGGGAATTGTACTTCAACCCAGAACAAAAAATGTGCTTTGACGGACACTAAATATCTTGCCCAGCAACAACAGTACAGCGGTGGGTAACGAGAGATTTAGAGGGATTAAATTTGAGGCCTAGTATTTAGGCGCTGGGTCACCGGTATGGATTTAGTGACAGAATTAGACTTGGAAATACACAGTAGCGGTGTGTGTGAAGTTATTCTGAATGACCCTATGTGCACCTTCAATATTATATACCCTTTTAGGGATAGATTTCAAATAGCTCTGATATAGCAGAAACCACTAAATTATGAAATTGCTAAATTGGGAATTGTACTTCAACCCAGAACAAAAAATGTGCTTTGACGGACACTAAATATCTTGCCCAGCAACAACAGTACAGCGGTGGGTAACGAGAGATTTAGAGGGAATTAAATTTGAGGCCTAGTATTTAGGCGCTGGGTCACCGGTATGGATTTAGTGACAGAATTAGACTTGGAAATACACAGTAGCGGGTGTGTGTGAAGTTATTCTGAATGACCCTATGTGCACCTTCAATATTATATACCCTTTTAGGGATAGATTTCAAATAGCTCTGATATAGCAGAAACCACTAAATTATGAAATTGCTAAATTGGGAATTGTACTTCAACCCAGAACAAAAAATGTGCTTTGACGGACACTAAATATCTTGCCCAGCAACAACAGTACAGCGGTGGGTAACGAGAGATTTAGAGGGATTAAATTTGAGGCCTAGTATTTAGGCGCTGGGTCACCGGTATGGATTTAGTGACAGAATTAGACTTGGAAATGCACAGTAAGCGGTGTGTGTGAAGTTATTCTGAATGACCCTATGTGCACCTTCAATATTATATACCCTTTTAGGGATAGATTTCAAATAGCTCTGATATAGCAGAAACCACTAAATTATGAAATTGCTAAATTGGGAATTGTACTTCAACCCAGAACAAAAAATGTGCTTTGACGGACACTAAATATCTTGCCCAGCTACAACAGTACAACGGGGTAACGAGAGATTTAGAGGGATTTAAATTTGAGGCCTAGTATTTAGGCGCTGGGTGCACAGGTATGGATTTAGTGACAGAATTAGACTTGGAAATACACAGTAGCGGGTGTGTGTGAAGTTATTCTGAATGACCCTATGTGCACCTTCAATATTATATACCCTTTTAGGGATAGATTTCAAATAGCTCTGATATAGCAGAAACCACTAAATTATGAAATTGCTAAATTGGGAATTGTACTTCAACCCAGAACAAAAAATGTGCTTTGACGGACACTAAATATCTTGCCCAGCAACAACAGTACAGCGGTGGGTAACGAGAGATTTAGAGGGAATTAAATTTGAGGCCTAGTATTTAGGCGCTGGGTCACCGGTATGGATTTAGTGACAGAATTAGACTTGGAAATACACAGTAGCGGGTGTGTGTGAAGTTATTCTGAATGACCCTATGTGCACCTTCAATATTATATACCCTTTTAGGGATAGATTTCAAATAGCTCTGATATAGCAGAAACCACTAAATTATGAAATTGCTAAATTGGGAATTGTACTTCAACCCAGAACAAAAAATGTGCTTTGACGGACACTAAATATCTTGCCCAGCAACAACAGTACAGCGGTGGGTAACGAGAGATTTAGAGGGAATTAAATTTGAGGCCTAGTATTTAGGCGCTGGGTCACCGGTATGGATTTAGTGACAGAATTAGACTTGGAAATACACAGTAGCGGGTGTGTGTGAAGTTATTCTGAATGACCCTATGTGCACCTTCAATATTATATACCCTTTTTGGGATAGATTTCAAATAGCTCTGATATAGCAGGAACCACTAAATTATGAAATTGCTAAATTGGGAATTGTACTTCAACCCAGAACAAAAAATGTGCTTTGACGGGACACTAAATAACTTTCCCAGCTACAACAGGACAACGGTAACGAGAGATTTAGAGGGATTTAAATTTGAGGCCTAGTATTTAGGCGCTGGGTGACAGGTATGGGTTTAGTGACAGAATTAGACTTGGAAATACACAGTAGCGGGTGTGTGTGAAGTTATTCTGAATGACCCTATGTGCACCTTCAATATTATATACCCTTTTAGGGATAGATTTCAAATAGCTCTGATATAGCAGAAACCACTAAATTATGAAATTGCTAAATTGGGAATTGTACTTCAACCCAGAACAAAAAATGTGCTTTGACGGACACTAAATATCTTGCCCAGCTACAACAGTACAACGGGGTAACGAGAGATTTAGAGGGAATTAAATTTGAGGCCTAGTATTTAGGCGCTGGGTCACCGGTATGGATTTAGTGACAGAATTAGACTTGGAAATACACAGTAGCGGGTGTGTGTGAAGTTATTCTGAATGACCCTATGTGCACCTTCAATATTATATACCCTTTTTGGGATAGATTTCAAATAGCTCTGATATAGCAGGAACCACTAAATTATGAAATTGCTAAATTGGGAATTGTACTTCAACCCAGAACAAAAAATGTGCTTTGACGGGCACTAAATAACTTTCCCAGCTACAACAGGACAACGGTAACGAGAGATTTAGAGGGATTTAAATTTGAGGCCTAGTATTTAGGCGCTGGGTGACAGGTATGGGTTTAGTGACAGAATTAGACTTGGAAATACACAGTAGCGGGTGTGTGTGAAGTTATTCTGAATGACCCTATGTGCACCTTCAATATTATATACCCTTTTTGGGATAGATTTCAAATAGCTCTGATATAGCAGAAACCACTAAATTATGAAATTGCTAAATTGGGAATTGTACTTCAACCCAGAACAAAAAATGTGCTTTGACGGACACTAAATATCTTGCCCAGCAACAACAGTACAGCGGTGGGTAACGAGAGATTTAGAGGGAATTAAATTTGAGGCCTAGTATTTAGGCGCTGGGTCACCGGTATGGATTTAGTGACAGAATTAGACTTGGAAATACACAGTAGCGGGTGTGTGTGAAGTTACTCTGAATGACCCTATGTGCACCTTCAATATTATATACCCTTTTTGGGATAGATTTCAAAGAGCTCTGATATAGCAGGAACCACTAAATTATGAAATTGCTAAATTGGGAATTGTATTTCAACCCAGAACAAGAAATGTGCTTGAACGGACACTAAATAACTCGCCCAGCTACAGCACTAGGGACAGATTTAGCTGGATATAAATTTGAGGCCTAGTATTTAGGCGCTGGGTGACCGGTATGGATTTAGTGACAGAATTAGACTGGGATATGGCCAAAAAATGAACAGACTATTGCTGGTTAAATGCACTTGGTGTGACAGCTTCACCCTGATGTAGGCTTTAGCCAAAAAACAACCACACCATTGAGGGTTAAATGCACTTGGTCGCAGCTTGTGCTGGCGCACCACAAGACACAAAATGGCCGCCGATCACCCCAGAAAAATGAGACTGACAAACGGTCTGTGCAGCCTAAAAACAGTGAGCAATTGAGGATCAGCAGCTCAATGATCCACAGCTGCAGATCGATCAGTTAATCAAGTCCTTTGGAGGAGTTAATCTGCCTAATCTCGCCCTACTGTCGCAGCCGCAACCTCTCCCTACGCTAATCAGAGCAGAGTGACGGGCGGCGCTATGTGACTCCAGCTTAAATAGAGGCTGGGTCACATGGTGCTCTGGCCAATCACAGCCATGCCAATAGTAGGCATGGCTGTGATGGCCTCTTGGGGCAAGTAGTATGACGCTTGTTGATTGGCTGCTTTGCAGCCTTTCAAAAAGCGCCAAGAAAGCGTCACAAAAGCGCGAAGAAAGCGACGAACACCGAACCCGAACCCGGACTTTTACGAAAATGTCCGGGTTCGGGTCCGTGTCACGGACACCCCAAAATTCGGTACGAACCCGAACTATACAGTTCGAGTTCGCTCATCCCTACTCATAAACAGTTGTTTAAACCATCTTCTTAAGTATGGTAATAATTTGGCTATAATGAGTCTTTAGGAGCTACTTAAAATGCAATCATAAAAAATGGCCCCCAAAAGTAGCCTTTAACTGTCTAATATTTGTAGCACTTTAAACATATAGAGGATAATTTACTATTCAGAAATACGGCTATGTTGAGTTTTCCCCCAAAAAGTGGGTGGGTAAGGGGGTGGGCAGGCAGGCCCATCTCTTTCAATTTTCTTCTACATAGAAAATGGTCTAAATGTAAGCCAGCAAGGAAGCTGGCTTAGATTTAGACTGGCGCTGGAAACGTTATGTAAAGGTCTGCTCCATTGCCATAACTTCTGTGGATCCACTACCAGCTATAGAGGTTATTAAGACCGGTGTCTAAAAAAACAGTCTTAATAAATGATCCCCATAGTTATTATTAGTGATGAGTGAAGTTATCAAAATTTGATATAGCTGCTTGGCTGAATTTCACAAAGGAATTTGATTAGTTAAGAATTACTTTGTCATGAATTGCATTCCATAGTATGTGGCAGGCGAAATGTCGGGGAACCCCAATCTTTAAACCCCTCATATGCCGTGTTTCATGACTTTAAAATTGATGCTTTTCAGGGGTTAATGAGGTTAATCAGGGTAAAAAAATAAAAACATACTGCCATTTGCTGGCAGAGAGGCCGTCACGGCCTCGCACTGTGACATGATAAAGTAATCACGCTGGCCAGACACAATGGTCGGCACTGATGATGTCACCGTACCTGGCGAGCATAGTGATGTGATGACACCACACATCACCATGAGTGAGATTTTGCAGGGTTTCTTCAATCAAGATGGCCGTGACGGCCTGTCTGTGAGCAAATGGATGAGGTGAGTATGTTATTTTTTTTTTTACTGCCATTTCAGGAAAAATAGATTTGTTACCACAAAGCACAAGGAAATTTGGCTTCATTGCACATTTTCTGATATTCGGATCAAAGTCAATTCATTTGACTTTAATTCACTTATCTCTAGTTATTATATTCATATATTCATTAATGTATCATAGCATTGCACCTCCAGTTAACAAGGAGCTCATAATCTATGTGTTCCGTGCTGTCCTAATATAGAGATTACTTGAGAATTATCTAATGAAAATAGGAGATTCAAGCAATGCAGAGAAGATACAGATTTTGTCTTCTCTACCTTTTCCCTACCTGAAATCCCTGTGTCTAAATCAATTATATTATACAGGGTGGGCCATTTATATGGATACACCTTAATAAAATGGGAATGGTTGGTGATATTAACTTCCTGTTTGTGGCACATTAGTATATGTGAGGGGGGGAAATTTTCAAAATGGGTGGTGACCATGGCGGCCATTTTGAAGTCGGCCATTTTGAATCTAACTTTAGTTTTTTTCAATAGGAAGAGGGTCATGTTACACATTAAATGTATTGGGAATTTCAAAAGAAAAACAATGGTGTGCTTGGTTTTAACATAACTGTATTCTTTCATGAGTTATTTACAAGTTTCTGACCACTTATAAAATTTGTTCAATGTGCTGTTCATTGTGTTGGATTGTCAATGCAACCCTCTTCTCCCACTCTTCACACACTGATAGCAACACCGCAGGAGAAATGCTAGCACAGGCTTCTAGTATCCGTAGTTTCAGGTGCTGCACATCTCGTATCTTCACAGCATATGCTGCCTATGTTGTAAAATACCTTGTTATTCCTACCAGGAGATTATGAATTGCTAGCAGCTGGCTAGTCCATTTGGGTGTTACCAACTGGGTATGTGTCTCTGCACAGTGTGACACTGACAGCAAATATTGGGTAGTGTAAGGCTGTTCAAGGACTCACCTCCAGCTGGTAACACCTAGATGAACCTTTGTTGAAAACGATTGACAATTTATTCTTAAGTTCAAGAAGGAATAATAAGACAGAGCCATAAGAATAAATGTTACATGTAATTATTACACAGGGAATTCAAGTAACTAATGAAACAAACATGTTATGAGTGGTGACAGATCCTCTTTAACGAGGTTAGGTGTCAAATTACATTGCATAACATATCATTTGCATTTTTAATCATAATGTGTTGTAAAATACATATCAAAGCAGCATTTTCTAATCTCATTGTAATGTACCATACAGATGTGCCCATCCTTTTTTAAACTCTAATTTGTTAAGTACTCAAATTTACCATGAAACCAATTCAATACAATATTGTGACATACCAGACTGTGACACAATATCACAAAATGAAAAGCTGGTAATCTCATCACACACACACACACACACACCAGGACAGGTTCAAACAAGAGGAAAGACCAGGACATATCTGTACTGTAAAAGGTAGTGCAAATAATTTTACTCCAAATCATCTGCTCCAATTTGGTGCATTGTTAGACCACATGATCCCCATTATGACTAGTCAAATCCTATATTCTCTGCTGTTTGGACCAGCCCTAATATGCATAACGAGTTCCAGACCACACAGTAGGCGCTACAAGATTCTGTAAAAAGAGGGGGGTGGGGGGCACACTACAATGAAGATGGGTTGCAATGGCGGTTTGGACAACTATATTAACAAACACTGGCCACATGGCCCAAGAAAATCCCAAGAAAATGCACATCCACTGAACATAAAAACAATACAATTATTATTATTTTTATTAGGCTACAAAAGACACAAACATTATTAAAAATTATATACAATATGATATAACAAATGCTGGTGCAAAATGAGACCAGGCATTTACCCAGCTCCTACCCAAAAAAATAAAAAATCACAAGTATGGGCAAAATGTATGTAGTTATCACGATCGGCGTGACTATCACATACGTGACACAGAGGGAGGGAAAGAGGAAGGCCCTGCCCAAGTGAGAGGGAAGGTGGTGACCCCTGACTCACCTTGCGGCTGGCACCTGGCTGCCCTGACGTCCCTAGACGGGTTCCTCACCCGTACGCCGATCACGTGCCTAAAACCCTGGCTTTCCCTAAGATGAGCCCTAGATAGTGAACAGGGCGGTGGGAACACTAGTCCGCACCACTAGCTCTAAAGGAAAACACCAAGGGGAGGACAGACAATACAGACTCAACATATAATCCCAGGTGGGCGACAACAGGAGACAACAAAAAGCCCAACAGGGATCCGGAGGGTAGCACTCTGCAACAACAACCAGGATTCACAGCTCCAGTGGGTCAGTATAGAAGTCCAGGCAGGAAGCTCTATAACTGGCAACTAGAGAAGTGTGAGAGGAGAATATAAGGAGGTTGGGAGTGGCAGACAAGAAACAGCTGAGGAGGAGAAGCTACGGATGCCTGAGTGAGACAAAAAGGATTGCAAGGCAAACACAGAAAACAATCACTAAGAAACAACGTGATCTTTAGACATAGAGCGCGCAGCCACCCGCTGCGACTTCCTGACCCCGGGTATAACGGAGTCAGACGTGGCTCTTGACACCCTCGTGACAGTAGTCCAAAATAGCAGCATAGGATAGTATACAGAAAACAGTTGCTAACAATTGCACAATAAATGCATGATCAATAATGATGTGGCATCTTAGAATCTTATACCTAGACAAAGTTGAGCATACAAGGACTACCAAGGTGGGCCTCGTTAAAGAGAACAACGGGCGTGACTATTTTCCTGGCCTAGTCTGCAATAATTGTGAGGTTGGTTCACGGCGACAACTTACTTTTTACTTATAATCGACAGGTCGCTGAAATCAACTCACCTGTCTCTACTTTATTCTGCCGTTAGTACGGGCAGCATAAAGTTGATGACAGGTTCCCTTTAAGACGCTACAAGATTCGGCTAGTAAGAAATTGGAGCAGAAAATTTGGCAATAAAATGACCTGCACTACCTTTTACTGTACAGATGTGTCCTTCCTTTACATTTCTCTTGGTTGGACATGTCCTGATGTGTGTGTGTGTGTGTGTGTGTGTTGAGATGACCAGCTTGTCAAAAACGTGATTTTGTGATATTGTGTCACAAGGTGTCTATCCTTTATGTGTCTATGTGTGTTCAACCAGTGGTTGTGTTTTGAATTGCTGTCAGAACCTAGTGGATAATCATCGAAAATTGATCCATGTCTTTCTAAATATACATATATATTTTTTTAATCATCATTAAAGATGAAATTTATATCACATTATATATTTTTTTTGCATATATAAATAATAAGACCCCAACTCAGGCATCAGATTTTCAAATGTAAACAATTCACACTGAAAGAATCATACCTTATATGGCAAATATGAACCTGTAGATTTCATGTTTCACAAGTGTAACTCTTGCTCCACTTGATCTATGCAATTAAATATAGTATATAAAAAAAAACTAAAAATATTTTTACATAAAACACCCAATTCCGATCCTTAAAATGAATTTTAAATTATCTGGTCATTGCTGCCAACCTCTTTCACCTACTTAAATGTTCTTTTCAGTACATAAATGAGAACCCAATTGAACTTTCTTGCAATTCAGCTGAATAACACAATGGAAGAATGAGCCTCTTAATAAGATTGAATTTGCTGTTGTGCATGTTACAAGCTGAACAAACAGAGATTTGGAAAGTTTCCTTTCATTCGTATGCTTCTTTTTAAAACAAATACTAGTTTAATATAAATGGAAATGAGACTGACATTAGTGTGAACACAAATCTTGATCTTTTGTTACCTAATAATAAAAGCTACACTGTTTAAAAGCATAGGTAAATTGGGATTTCATAGTCTCCTTTAACTAGGGTCTCCTGTACAGCATTCTCTTTCTAATCAGGTCATACAGGTTGAGCATTAACCCCTCTTAGCCCCTATAAGAACAAATAATCTATGTCTGATAGTAAGACACAAAGACAATCTTAACCCCTTCAACCCCAGGCCTGTTTTCACCTTCCTGCCCAGGTCATTTTTTGCAAATCCGACATGTGTCACTTTAGGTGGTAATAAGTTTGACACTTTTACTTATTCAAACCATTGTGAGATTGTTTTCTCATGACACATTGTACTTCACGATAGTCATAAACTTGAGTTAATATATTCCACCTTTATTTGTGAAAAAAAATTGAAAAAAAATTGATAAAATGCCCAAATTTTCAAATTTCAATTTCTCTACTCTTATAATAGATAGTGATACCTCATATAATAGTTATTACTTTACATTTCCCATATGTCTACTTCATGTTTGGATCACTTTGAAAATGACATTTGATTTTTTGGAGATGTTAGAAGGATTAGAAGTTTGGAAGCTTACATAATAGAAACCACCAAAAAATTACCCCATTTTAGAAACTACACCCCTCAAGGTATACAAAACTGATTTTACAAACTTTGTTAACCCTTTAGGTGTTCCACAAGAATTAATGGAAAATTGAGATGAAATTTCATAATTTCACTTTTTTGGCAGATTTTACATTTTAGGCCATTTTTTTCAGTAGCAAAGCAAGGGTTAACTGCCAAATAAAACTCAATATTTATTATCCTGATTCTGTAGTTTACAGAAACACCCCATATGTGATCGTAAACTGCTGTACGGGCACACTGCAGGGCACAGTAGGAATGGAACGCCATATGGTTTTTGGAAGGCAGATTTAGCTGAACTGGTTTTTAAATGCCATGTCCCATTTGAAGCCCCCCTGATGAACCCCTACAGTAGAAACTCAAAAAAGTGACCAGATTTTGGAAACTACAGGATAAGATGCCAGTTTTATTGGTACTATGTTCGGCTACATATGATTTTTAATCGCTCTATATTACATTTTTTTGTGAGGCAAGGTAACAAAAAAATTGATGTTTTGGCACCGTTTTTATTTTTTATTTTTAACAGTCACCTGACAGGTTAAATCATGCACTATTTTTATAGAGCAGGTTGTTACGGATGCAATTATATCAAAAATGTCTACTTTCTATAATGTTTGTTTCAGTTTTACAAAATAAACCATTTTTTAAAACAAAAATTATGTTTTTGTATCTCCATTTTCTAAACGCCCTATTATTTTTAATTTTCTGCCTATCATCTTGTGCAGGGGCTCTTTTTTTGCAGGAAGAGTTGACGATTTTATTGGTACCATTTTTGGGTACATATGATTTTTTGATCATTCATTATTACATTTTATGGGGAGAGGTGACTAAAAAATTGGTTGTTTTGGCACAGTTTTTATTTATTTATTTTTACAGCGTTACCTGAGGGATTAGGTCATATGACATTTTTATATAGCAGATCATGGAAATACCTAATATGTCTACTTTTCTTATTTATTCAAGTTTTACACAATAATAGCATTTTTGAAACCAAAATAATTATATTTTAGTGTATCCATAGTCTGAAAGCCATAGCTTTTTATTTTTTGTCCGATTCTCTTAGGTAGGGTATCATTTTTTTGCGGGATGCGATAACGGTTTGATTGGTTCTATTTTGGGGGGCATACGCCTTTTTGATCACTTGCTGTTGCAATTTTTGTGATGTAATGTGACAAAAATGGCTTTTTTAACAAATTTTTTGTTTTACGGTGTTCACCTGAGGGGTTAGGTCATGTGATATTTTTTATAGAGCTGGTTGTTACAGACGTGGCGATACCTAATATGTATATTTTTTTATGTATTTCACTTTAGCACAATAATAGCAGCTTTGAAACAAAAAAAAGATGTTTTAGTGTCTAGATGTTCTCAATTTTTTTTGTTTTTTTGGGGGCGATTGTCTAGGTAGGAGCTCATTTTTTGCAGGATTAGGTGATGGTTTTATTGATACAATTTTGTGTGACATACGCCTTTTTGATCACTTGGTGTTTTTTGTGATGTAAGGTGACAAAAATGGCTTTTTTTAAACCGTTCTTATTTTTATTTTTTATGGTGTTTATCGGACAGGGTGGATCATGTGATATATTTATAAAGCTGGTCATTATGGACGCGGCAATACCTAATATGTGTGGGGTTTTTTCTTTTTTTTATTATAAAATAAGGGGAAAGCAGTGTTTTTTTTTCTTTTTTTACTTTATTAATTTTAATACTTTATTAATTTTATTAAAAACACTTTTTTAAACTTTTTTTCTTTACTTTATTTCTGATGTTCACTTTAGGGGTCTGATCCCCTCTGCAATGCATTATAATACATCTGTATTGTAATGCATTGCCTGTTAGTGTATGACACTGAGTCATACATATATATAATTTATTATTAAAGCGCCAATCATTCCATAGCGCTGTACATATGAAAAGGGGTATACATACATAATACAGACAATTGCATTAATCATAAACATGACGAGTTACAAACTGGTACAGAAGGAGAGAGGGCCCTGCTCGTGAGGGCTTACAATCTACATGGTATGGGAGAAGGACACAGTAGGTGCTGGTGAAGTTGGTCATGGAGGTATAGAGGCAGAAGGGTCACTGGCTGTAGGCTTATCTGAAGAGGTGGGCTTTCAGGTTTCTTTTGAAGGATACCACTGTAGGTGAGAGTCTGATATGTTGGGGTAGCAAGTTCCAGAGTGTGGGGGATGCACGGGATAAATTTTTGAGGCGATTGTTGGAAGGGCTGATAAGAGTAGAGGAGAGAAGGAGGTCTTGTGAGGATTTTATTTTTATAACTGGTGTGATTATAGACCAGTGGCCCCCAAAACCACATATTGAAGTGGGGTGTTATCTAAGAATATACTACTCAAATAGTGTATTTTGGTACTGAAGAAATGTATCCGCTTTCACTGTGTTACCTCTGCTACACACAGTGAGAACATTTAAAGGATTTTTTTTATAACTGGTGTGATTATAGACCAGTAGCCCCAAAACCACATATTGAAGTGGGGTATTATCTAAGAATATATTACTCAAATAGTGTATTGTGGTACTGAAGAAATGTATCCGCTTTCACTGCGTTACCTCTGCTCCATGTGAGATTGTGAAACAGCTATTTCTGCATAATATCTTTACTTAAACTGTCATTTGGCATTACGGGCACTAGAGGCCACTATTTTGCAGCTACAGCAGCACACTCAGAGATTTAAATATACAAAACAGATGATGACTCATTCTGCTGCCTGTGAGTGAATCAGGAAGTGTGTTGATCTGGCATGGTGGAAGGATTGTGCTGTGAGGGACTGAATCCGATTCCATCCTGGCTTGCAGATGTCTGGCAGTTAATGGACACTCAGAAGAAGGCAAGTAGCTGTTATACCCTGACTGAATCCAGCTCTTCTGAAAGAGAGGTTGTCTCAGGAAGACCAGTTCAGTGTGTGGACAGAGGGCCTCATCATCAAGCAAGGCCGCACGGTTGCTAAGAGGTTGGTGGCCATTCCTGTTAGGCTGCATCCTCGGGCCCAGAACAGACGCAGGTCAGTACACCTGGCTACTAATTGTTATATTGTGTGGCACCTGAAGATACAGAGACTAGCCTAGGCCTTGCATTAGTTAGTTAGTTAGGATTAGATCGTTTTGCTAGGCTGTACTGTACTGGACTGCAGCGCAGTTATTGACTTGCAGGACCTGCTGCGTTTGCATCGGGTAGGGGTGTCCTTTGTAGTGGCACAGTACGACTTGCAGGCTCTGCTGTGTCCGCCATCGGCTAGGCCTGTCCAGTGGGCAGGGATGTTGACTGTGGGTCTGGGGAATATAGCGTTTTCTATGCATGTTTGCATTGTCTTATGTTATTACTCGTCTAAATTAAGTTTCTGTTCTTGCATAGTAAGCTAATGTGTCAGTGTCGCTTTCCTTGTCTGTGACCTCGCTGTATTCTGGGGAGCGCACTCCGGTACACGGCTTACAACTTGGCGTAGTCGGCAGGATACAGCGACCGTTATGGACGGGAACACGGCGGGAGATCGTCCCCCGGTGCCAGTGGTGCCGGATCAGGACCCAGCCCAGGGTGCACAAATTCAGCTTGCCCCCAACAATATGGCTACCCCAGTAGGATACATCCCTGTAGGGGCACTGCTGAGTCATCTGTCAAAGTATGACGGTAACAACATGACATTGCAGGACTGGACTGAAAGGGTGCAAAGTGCGGTTAAAATGTGTAACCTGACCCCTGAACTGTCGGCCGAGGTTGCATTGGGAGCCCTAGAGGGCAACATCAGGCAGACAGTGATGGTAAGGCCTGACTCTGAGAGAGATACCCTAGAGAAGATATTCTCCCTGCTAGAGAGAGCCCAAGGGGGGCAGGCCAAAGTGGTACAGTTACAGAGTCACTTCTTTAACCGACCCCAGCAAGAGGGTGAGACCCTGATGAAATATTCCAATGTTCTACAGGGGACACTGAATGAGATAAAACGACAAGACCCTGAGGCTATGGGCGCCTTCCGGGAGTTTGACCGGCTCCTACGAGATCAGTTCATAGTGGGGCTCTACAATAAATTCCTACAAGATAAATTACAAGAGATGACCCGAACAATGGCTGATATGATATTCTACAGCGTTTATTTAGCCACCGTAGAGAGGGAGCAAGAGCCCATACCTGTGGCAGCGAGAGTGGTGAAAAGCGTGCATGTTACAAGGGACAGGCCGGGATCTGAAGAATCAGAGTCCTTAAAAGATGTGTGTCACGGCTGAGGATGGGGAAAACCCTCAGCCGTGCGTTGCCAGAAGATGATGGTCGCTGCAAGGCTAGGACAGGAATCGGGAGCAGGTCACCTACTATCACATCCCTAATTCTGACCCTGTCTCCTAGCCGTATGAGCTGACCCTGATGGTAGGAGGGCTCATACTCCAGAACCTAAGACTCCTACTAGCCCTCAGGGTGGCCCTGGACTATGAGCAGAGTAAGACGACCTGTTCCTCCTAGATACGGACAAACAGGAGGCTCACTGGCCAAGCTAGAAAGAAAGGGGAACTAAAACAGCCAGGACCATAAGCTGCAATAAACAAAGAGACCAAAGACACACCTTCATAACATCATAAATAACTTATGAGCACAAGGGTGGCCCTCACTGGCAGATGGTATATAACCAGGAGGATGACTCCAGCTAACCATGGCTGAAGTACCCCTCAGATACTGGCATCCAGCAGGGTGCTAAATAGCCCCAAGTAGCCACACCCACACACAGACACACCCAGTGTTCACACACCAGGAAGGGTATTAGCCCTTCCAATACCAGACAAGGGAAGACAGGCACATAAAGGGTAAGTGTACAAACAACTATCACACTGCAGCTGTTACCGCCAGCAACGACATGCGTGGCAGCCATGTCCTGGGAGCCAGCCAGAAGGTCAAGACACTGCCACCACATGTAAACAAACAACACGTTGCTGCAGGCAACCGCACGTGAAGGGAAAGTGCACACATACATAAACCCCGTGCACACCAAACAGACAAAAGGCACACCTAACAAAGACAGGTTGCAACCGCATGCACATTACAACAAGCCCCCTAGCACCAGCTCAGGCTGCTATATTGCCACATACCTTATGTTGCCAGTGGCAACCACAGGTGAGGCAACATACTTCAGCCCTCACCTGTGATTGACAGCAAAACCAGACCGCAGGCAACTGCCTGCGGTTCAGGAGTCACTGCCATAACCATGACAATGTGGTCCAGGCCCTGCGGGCGGAATTGAAAGAGCTTCGTCTGGAAGTGTCCCAGATGAAGGTAGGACCGTTCCGGCCTTCGGAAACTGTCCCCGAACCTTGTGTCACTCCACCCCGAACAACCCCGTTGAGGGGGCCGGGCAAAAGAGGGCCCCTCTGTTGGGTTTGCCGAAAATACGGCCATATGGCCAAAGAGTGCCCAGAACAGGTAGCGTCAGAGCCAACGTTAAACTTCCGACCGCTGCAGTAGCTGGGCATCCTGCGGCGGTGCATTAGAAGTTAAGCCCTCTGTGTGAAGAACCTGATCTGTATGCCAGCAGCCCCGTATTAGAAGCCGAGCTTGAAGGCCGAATGGTTTGCTGCCTAGTTTATACAGGGTCAGAGTGCACTCTAATGTCTTTGTAGTTCTTTGAGAGGCACTTCGGGCATATGATGGAGCATGAAGATGGGAGAGTCATCAGGCTGACGGCTGCCGATAATAGAGAGATGGATGTTCGGGGGATAGTCTGGATGTGGGTCCGACTGTTTGGGCAAGACATCGGCAAGAAAGGGGTCGTGCTGGTGGACCATTCTTCCCGGAAAGGAATGGACGTGACCCTGGGCATGAATATACTGAGAGACCTAGATCATCAACTCTATGCCAAAGAAGAGCCGAAGTACTGGCAACGGGCCACCACACACCGGCCTACCCAGAAGGTCTTACAACAAATGGTGAGGAGCTGTAGCCTGCAATAGAGTAACCTGTCCGGACAGGCCATTGGAGACGTGAGGGTGCTACGGAGGACCCGTTGAGGATCCCACCTCGACAGGAGCAAATATTGATGCTGCCAGTGGGGGCTGGACGACGACTGAATGGACTGGAGGTCCTGATCAAGCCCGCTTATCAAGAAGAAACACAGATTCGCACACTGGTAGCCCGGGCCCTTGCCGTTTTGAAAGACGGATGTGTGCCTATATGCTGCTGTAATGTTGAGGACTGAGAGTTAACTGCCCCTGCAAACACCCTGCTGGCCCAAGTTTATGTGTCCGAAGGGGCCATCGCTCGAAGAGGCTTTACGCTGCAGCCGGATAGGAGATCAGCCTGGACCTATGCTGTGGAGGTCCATTCAAGGGAAACCCCGACAGCAAATTTGAACGGTCGAGTGATCATGGCCCGTATGGGGGTGGACTGCAGAACCCAGACCCCGGGGGAAACAAAAACTGCTGGAAGACATCCTCTTGGAATTTCAGGAGGCCTTCTCAAGACATGATGAGGACTTTGGGTGTGCTACTGCTATTGAACATGAAATCCTAACCGACGATGCTGAGCCGATCAGGGAACGCTACCGGCAGATCCCACCTAAGATGTATCAGGAGGTGAAAGATATGGTGGCCAGCATGTTGGAGAACCGGGTGATCCAGGAAAGTCAAAGTCCGTGGGCTGCTCCGGTAGTCTTGGTGTGGAAGAAAGACTGGAGTCTCCGGTTCTGTGTGGATTATCGGAAGCTGAATGCTCAGACCGTCCGGGATGCCTACCCCCTTCCGCGGATTGAAGAGTCATTATCAGCCCTAAGCGAAGCTAAGTTCTTCTCAACTCTGGACTTGGCTAGTGGGTACTGTCAGGTGCCAGTGGCCAAGAAGGACAAAGCCAAGAAGGCCTTCATTCTACCTATGGGACTCTATGAGTTCAACCAGATGCCCTTCGGCCTCTCCAATGCTCCGAGGACATTCCAGCGATTGATGGAACACTGTCTGGGGGACCTCAACTTTGAATCAGTATTGATATACCTGGATGACATAGTAGTGTTCGGGGCCTCCTTTGAAGATCACCTCCAGAAGCTGTGACAAGTCTTGGGACGGCTACGAGACCATAGGCTCAAGATCAAGCCAAAGAAATGCCATCTGTTCCGACAGCAGATAGAGTACTTAGGACATGTGGTCACCCAGGAGGGGGTAAAACCGGCTCTCAGCAAGGTGGAGGCCGTTCAGAAGTGGCCCCCGGCCAAGTACGCTAAGGGAGGTACGGGCGTTCGTGGGACTGGCCGGCTACTACAGGAGGTTTATACCCAAATTCACTCATCTGGTGGGCCCGTTAAACGAGTTGCTAAGAGGCACGGCTGGGGGTCCGAAGAAATGCCCCGCCAACTGGGGGCCCCGGCAACAAGAAGCCTTTGAAGCGGTGAAAGAGGCACTGACCAATGCCCCGATCCTGGCTTACGCACGGTTTGATACCCCATTCCTGCTGTATACTGATGGAAGCCTACATGGTCTGGGGGCCGTCTTGTCCCAAGTCCAGGATGGATGGGAGAGAGTCATCGCCTATGGGAGTCGGTCCCTAAGAGAGTCAGAACGCAACCCTGATAACTATAGCTCCTTTAAACTGGAACTACTGGCACTGATGTGGGCCATGACCGAAAGGTTTGCAGAATACCTGACTGGTGCAGAAGTGACCGTGATGACTGATAACAACCCGTTGGCACACCTGGAGAATGCCGAGCTCGGCGCACTCGAGCAAAGATGGTTGTCCCGACTCTCTAAGTACCAATACCGCACCAAGTTCCGGTCCGGTAGGGAGAACGGCAATGCCGATGCACTCTCTCAAGTTACAGTAGGACAGTCGACTCAGAGAGCCGATGAGGAATTAGATAAGATAAGAATTAGATAAGGAATTAGATAAGATAATGAAACTCCTGACCTTGGTCGCTTACCTCTGTTCCCGGATGTGGCACGTTCAAGTGGGGTGGTGTCTGGAATGACGCTGGTGCTGGGGAAAACGTTGACTGATTGGGAGATAGTCCAGGATAGCTGTCGGGATTTGTGGAAGGTGAAAGAATGGGTTCGGAGCAAGATCTAGCCTCAGCCAGAAGAACGAGCCCTCCTGACCCCAGAGGATCAGAAGTTGTTAAGGCAGTGGGACAAGCTTACAATTACTCAGGGACTCCTGTGCCGGATCATATACTTACAGTCAGAGCTGCAGTACCGGCAACAGATTGTCATTCCCATGTCGTTGGGACCGGAGGCCGCCAGAGAAGCTCATGAAAAGGGAGCTCATTTCGGGAGTGACAAAATGTTCAAATGTGGCTCCAACGGCTGGTGTACTGTCCAGATCTGTCCAACTTGGTGGCCTCGGCATGTCTTAAGTGTCGATCCTGTGGGTTGAGTAAGAGTACTGAACAGCGGGCTCCTGTGCAGACCATCCGCACCTCAGCGCCCCTAGAACTTCTGATGATCGATTATGTACAGATCGGATATTCTACCTCGGGACACTTGTACTGTCTACTTCTGACAGATCACTTTACCAAGTATGCGGTGGCTGTGCCCACCAGAGACCAAACCACAGAGTCGGAGGACACATTCTGACCAGGAAGCATGCTTTCAGGGTACTTTAATGAATGAACTGTACCAACTGTATGGGATTGAACACTCCTGAACCACTCCATATAACCCACAAGGAAATGGGGCGTGCAAACGCTTCAGACGCACCTTGCTTCAGATGCTGCGGACTCTGGAAGACAGTCAAAAAGCCCAGT
This sequence comes from Bufo gargarizans, assembly GCF_014858855.1. Lineage (NCBI taxonomy): Eukaryota > Metazoa > Chordata > Amphibia > Anura > Bufonidae > Bufo > Bufo gargarizans. The sequence continues at coordinate 93,654,863 of NC_058088.1, read as the reverse complement.
GGCCCGCATACCTACCTGAGTTGATGTGGGCCTATAATCACAGAGTACACAGTACCACCGGATACTCTACACATATGCTAATGTTTGGACGAGCTAGACAGGATATTGAAGATCTCCACATACCTAACCAGATGGAGCCCCCACCGAGAAGTACCACCGCATGGGTGCAGGAGCACCTCCGCCAGCTGAGAGCGGTACACAGCGTTGTGTGGGAGCGCCTGGGACAGGTACTACACCCTAACCCAAGACCAGTGCAGAAAGATGGGTATGTCCCTGGTGATCGGGTGATGGTCAAAGCCAAACGACCGTCAGGAAAGTTGGATGGACGGTGAGAGGCAGTTCCATACACAGTGAAGAGAAGGGTAGACTCCGCTATTCCGGTCTATGAGGTACAGCCAGTAGGGACAGGGGGACCCTCACGGAACTTACACCGTAATATGTTAAGACGTTGCAATTTTGATGAGCCGGTGTGCATAGAGGGGGTGCCTCCTCACACTCAGGGTATGGAGGAAAGTCCCTCAGATGAGGAAGAGGAGGAATGGTGGGTCGCCCCTGCTCAAGTGACCACAGAGGTTCCGGCCGTGGCAGGTTTGCCACCCAGATGCAATGCTGAGCAATCAACAGATCCTCTCCTGTCAAATATGCCTGATGTCCCCAGTATTTCTGAAACCCCCAATCTGAGAAGGTCAGCGAGGCCCAATGCTGGTGTGCCTCCACAGCGCTAAGCTCAGAATGAGTTTGTATGGGGAGAGTTGCCTAGTGCGACAACTTCTAGTGGGGTGGCATGTGAGATTGTGAAACAGCTATTTCTGCATAATGTCTTTATTTAAACTGTAATTTGGCATTCCGGGCACTAGAGGTCACTGTTTTGCAGCTACAGCAGCACACTCTGAGATTTAAATATGCAAAACAGATGATGACTAATTTTGCTGCCTGTGAGTGAATCAGGAAGTGTGTTGATCTGGCATGGTGGAAGGATTGTGCTGTGAGGGACTGAATCCGATTCCATCCTGGCTTGCAGATGTCTGGCAGTTAATGGATACTCAGAAGAAGGAAAGTAGCTGTTATACCCTGACTGAATCCAGCTCTTCTGAAAAAGAGTTTGTCCCAGGAAGACCAGTTCAGTGTGTGGACAGAGGGCCTCATCATCAAGCAAGGCCGCACAGTTGCTAAGAGGTTGGTGGCCATCCCTTGTAGGCTGCATCCTCGAGCCCAGAACGGACGCAGGTCAGTACACCTGGTTACTGATTGTTATATTGTGTGGCACCTGAATATACAGAGACTAGCCTAGGCCTAGCATTAGTTAGTTAGTTAGGATTAGATCGTTTTACTAGGCTGTACTGTACTGTACCGGACTGCAGCGCAGTTATTGACTTGCAGGCTCTGCTGCGTTTTCATCGGCTAAGGGTGTCCTCTGTAGCGGCACAGCACGACTTGCCGGCTCTGCTGTGTCCGCCATCGGCTAGGCCGGTCCAGTGGGCAGGGACGTTGACTGTGGGTCCGGGGATATAGCGTTTTCTATGCATGTTTGTATTGTTCTTATGTTAATACTCGTTGTCTAAGTAAAGTTTCTGTTCTTGCATAGTAAGCTGATGTCAGTGTTGCTTTCCTTGTCTGTGACTTTGCTGTATTTTGGGGAGCGCACCCCGGTGTGATTATAGACCAGTTGCCCCCAAAACGACATATTGAAGCAGAGTGTTATCTAAGAATATACTACTCAAATAGTGTATTTTGGTACGTACTGAGAAATGTATTATTATTATTTATTATTAAAGCGCCATTCATTCCATAGCACTGCACATATGAGAAGAGGTATACATACATAATACAGACAATTGCACTAATCATAAACAAGACGAGTTACAAACTGGTACAGAAGGAGAGAGGGCCCTGCTCGTGAGGGCTTACAATCTACATGGTATGGGAATAGGACACAGTAGGTGCGTGTGTAGTTGGTCATGGCGGTATAGAGGTAGCAGGGTCACTGGTTGTAGGCTTGTCTGAAGAGGTGGGTTTTCAGGTTTCTTTTGAGGGATTCCACTGTAGGTGAGAGTCTGACATGTTGGGGTAGTGAGTTCCAGAGTATGGGGGTTGCACGGGAGAAATATTGGAGTCGATTGTAGGAAGATGCAATAAGAGGAGAGTAGGAGATCTTGTGAGGATCGGAGAGTGCATGTGGGGGTGTATCTGAAAAGTAGCTCAGAGATGTAGGGAGGCGACAGGTTATGGATGGCCTTGTATGTATTTGTTAGTACTTTGAAGTAAATTCGCTGGGCAATGGGGAGCCAGTGAAGGGATTGGCAGAGGGGAGAGGCAGAGGAGTAATAGGGTGAGAGGTGGATTAGTCGGGTAGCAAAGTTGATGATAGATTAGAGGGGTGCGAGAGTGCTAGATGGAAGGCCACAGAGGAGAGTGTTGCAGTAGTCTAGGTGGGAGATGATGAGGGCATGTACAAGCATTTTCGCAGATTCAAAGTTAAAGAGGACCTTTCACCTAAAAAAAAAATGTAAACTAAGACCATAGCTTTACTTACATGCCCCCATGAAGTGTTGATCGTTTTTTCTTTTTTCAAACTGTGCCCCCGTTTGTCCGCTATGCCCCCCCGGAATAATTCCCGCCGTCTATGGTAATGAGCCAGCCTCAAATGGGCTGGCTTTAAAAGTTCTCCTCGGCGTGCCTTCTCTCTTCTCCCTGGCACGGAGCGCATCCAATCAGCGCGCTCCGCTCTTAGCCGGATAGACGAAATCGCTCCAGTTCTCTGAAGTCTCGCGAGAACTGGAGCGTCTTCTCCCTGGCTAAGAGCGGAGCGCGCTGATTGGATGCGCTCCATGCCAGGGAGAAGAGAGAAGGCACGCCGAGGAGAACTTTTAAAGCCAGCCCATTTGAGGCTGGCTCATTACCATAGACGGCGGGAATTATTCCGGGGGGGCATAGCGGACAAACGGGGGCACAGTTTGAAAAAAGAAAAAACGATCAACACTTCATGGGGGCATGTAAGTAAAGCTATGGTCTTAGTTTACATTTTTTTTTTAGGTGAAAGGTCCTCTTTAAGGAAAGCACGGATGCGGGAGATGTTTTTAAGTTGGTGGTGGAAAGGGCTTGGATGTGCGGTCGGAAGGAGAGGGCAGAATCCAAGGTCACTCCAAGACAGCGGACTTGGTTGACCGGGGAGAGTGTGCAGCCATTGATCGTGATAGATAGGTCTGTTGGGGGGGGGGGGATTTGAGCAAGATGGGGGGAAGATGATGAACTCTGTTCTATCCATGTTAAGTTTTAGAAAGTGAGAGGAGAAGGATGATATGGAAGATAGGCATATTTGAGAAGTTCTGATAGACGTTCTTCAGTACTTCCTGCTTGATCTTCTTTTGTTTTGCTTTCATTTTGACATCTTTCCTCCCTCTCCCAGCTGTCATCTATTAGCAGTGATTGCCTCCCTATAGATCTCCTCCCCATACTGCCTCACCTTGCGGTTTATACAACTTCCTGGACTGTGCTGATGCTAGAAGCTGCTACTGCTGCATCTACAAGATAAGTCTGTTCCTTTATTTCTGTTTTCCTGTGGTCTTGATCCTAGGTGACCCTGTCTCCCTCTGTATTTAGTGTAGGGAGCCGGTGGTCATGTCCCCTCACTATTATAGGGTGTTCAGGTGTCATACAGTCGAGGAACGAGGGTATGCAATTATCTGCCATAGAGATTTTTGCATAGACTGAGCAGTAAGGGAGAGTGCTAGGGCTGTTACAGGGCTTACCCTCTTGTTCCTTAGTTTTGGATTAAGTCAGTCGGATCTTCATTTGTGTCTTCTAGTTTTCTGCAACACCATCCGTGACAGGTAGTGATGTCTGGACCAGAGAGGTAGATCTGTGTGTCGTCAGCATAAGAGTGATACTGAAAGCCATGGGACTCTATAAGATGTCAAAAGTGTAGATAGAGAAGAGCAGGGGTCCTAGGACAGAGCCTTGCAGAACACCAAAAGAGAGGGAATAAGATGATGAGATGGTGCGAGAGTGGTAGACGCTACACATCCGGTCTGTGAGGTATGATGTGATACAGAAGAGGGCCATGTCAGTGATGCCAAGAGATAAAAGAGTTTGCAACAGAAGGGAGTGGTCGACAGTGTCAAAGGCAGAGGACAGGTCAAGGAGAAGGAGTACAGAGTAATGTTTTTTTGTTTTGTCTAGGTCATTGGTGACTTTGGTAAGGGCAGTCTTAGTCGAGTGGTGGGGTCGGAAACCATATTGTAGGCGTTCAAAGAGGGAGCAGGAAGAGAGGTGAGAGGACAGTTTAGAATGGTCATGTTGTTCAAGTAGCTATATATATATATATATATATAATGACACAATGAGAGGTTTGGTCTGGGAAAACAGGTATTTTCCTCCCAGCATGTGCTGCTGGGCTGATTTACAGCCAGGTGAGATTAAATACCAGACCGATTTTAAGTGCCGGTCCGGGTTTTGGCAGCACCTGGCTGTCCTTCAATAGGCATATCTCTCTGGTTAAATCTGGGAGCCTTGTGTCTGGATGAAGGCTTGATACCTTTTTGGCATGAAAACAGGTTGGTGCTGCTATGAGCAAGGACTCTTTGAGGCAGAATTGCTGCATGGTGTGAATTACCACCAACGCCGCAAGGTGACTTTTTGTTTGAATATGACTGCTTGTTTTGTCACTTGCCTAAAGTGTGAATAACACACTGAACTGTTTGATCCAAAGAAATTTTTGTTGCCTCTATACAGCGTACGCTAATCCTGTCTTCCAGAGCGAGTCCCCACAATTGGTGGAGGATGAAGGCAAGAGCATTGAGGCTGGCGTGAACACAGATATTTTTGGTTTCTGCATTTTTCAGGCACGGTTGTATGTCATACATTAAACCAGCTGAATTACAACCAGTGCCCCACGACAAAATGGGGGCTGTTGGGAAGGCCCTCATGGAGGCTAATCTGCAGCAGCGAGAGACAAACCTGCAGCAATGCAAAGCTAATAAGAAGCAGAAGACTAAGCAGTTGCTTCTGATTCTTAAGATGACCCCCGCAGACGACATTGAAACCTTCCTGGCGATGTACGAGAAAGTGGCCATCAGGGAAAACCTACCCTGTGACCAGTGGGCTGAGGTCGTCGCTCCATTCCTGGCATCCGATTCCCAGCGGATGTATTTTGACTTGCCGGACGATCAAGCATCCGACTACCAAAGAGTAAAGGGTGAGATTTTGGCAAGACTGGGGGTGAATGTGTTGGTCCAGGCCCAGCGGGTGCATCAGTGGGGGTTTAAGCTGGCTGAACCTGCAAGGACCCAGAATTATGACTTACTCCACCTTTTGCAAAAGTGGCTACAGCCTGATGTGCTGAGTCCCCCGGATATGCTGGATAGACTATTAGCCGATATGTTCTGGCAATGCCCTTGAGATGGTGGATCTGGTGGAACGCTATGAAGCTACCATGAATCTAAAGGAGGGTTCTGTCGGGAGAAGGGTCAGCAAACCCCTGAAATCTCTATCCCAGGATGGGGGGTGGTAATATCATGCTTTGGGGTGCTTTTCTGCAAAGGGGACAAGACAACTGCACTGTAACAGGTCTTTAAGAGCCAGAATTCTTGTTGTTTCTCAGGTGTTCAAATATGTATGGTCAGCAGTGCAAGGCAAATAAATTATTTAAAAATCATACAATGTGATTTCTTAAAAAAAAAATTATTTATTTTTTATTCTGTATCTCAGAGTGGGAATGCACCTACAATGTGAATTTCAGACCCCTCCATGATTTCTTATTGGGAGAACTTGCAAAATCGCAGGGTGTTCAAATACTTCTGTTGCTCACTGTAAATTGGACTTGCAACTATTTAGCATATGATTAGTTATGTAGATTCTTCTCATGTAACTGCAATGTTAAAATTTGGATTTTATTATTTTGTTAGAACTTTTTAAATCTATCCTTGGCTTTCAACACTGCCTGAATCCTTCTGGGCATTCTCTCGATAAGATTCAAGCATGTCTCGACAAAAATCTGTTGCCATGTCCCTTCTACACATTCCCATACTTGTCGATTCACTCAGGTATGAATACAGCTTTTTCTTCAACTCTACCCACAAGTTTTCGATTGGGTTGAGGTCTGGGGACTGTGGGTGCCAATCCAGCTCTATTTCATTGTCATTGAACTATTTCTTTGCCAATCTCGACTAGTGTTGAGCTCGAATATTGTAATCGCTACTTTTTATCGTAAATATCGGCACTTTGAGAATTTGCGAAGATCTAGAATATATTGTTATATCTTCGTAATAGCAAATATTTTAGATTTTTTTTATCACTAGATAAACTTATAATCTCTTCTCACTTATTCTATATAGCTACTCTTAATCCTTATTATGCTATCTATCATAGATACCTCTTTTTTTATAGTTATTTTACCTATCATTAATTAACTTTTATTATAAATATTTCCCTACCTATCATTCATTTCTTTTCATAGATGCTATGTTATTATTATTTTTTAAATAAATAGGATTGCGCAAACCCAAACTGAAAAGTCTGGGTTCGTACTGAACTTTAGGATCTTTGGAACCCGGACCCGAAAATTTTGGTAAAAGTTTGAGTTCGGGTTCGGTGTTAGGCGATTTCTTGGTGCTTTTTGAAAGGCTGCAGAGCAGCCAATCAACAAGCATTTAACTATGTGCCCTTAGAAGCCTACTAATGGCATGGCTGTGATTGGCCAGTGCAGCATGTGACCCAGCCTCTATATAAGCAGGAGTCACGTAGCGCTGAACGTCACTCTGCTGTGCTTAGTGTAGAGAGAGGATGCTGCTGCTGTGAGGAAGAGAATAGGAGAGAATCTGTTATAAGAACTCCAACTGAACTCAGCAATCTACATAGATTTAGTTGTGTGGGTGCAGTGCACAATCTTTTTACCCTACACTGAGCCCAGTGACAGAGAAAAATAACTTTAATCCGTCTGTTGGTTAGGTGGGCGGCAGCGGCCATTTTATGCAAGCTCCGTGCACCAGCACTGCATATTGCGGCCTAGTCTGCATCTGTACATGTGAGATACACCCTTTAGAAACTGTGGTTCTATTCTGCTATTAAAAAAACACCCATTCCGGGCAAGATCCAAATTTGAGAAATATGAGGAGAGCATCAAGTAAGGGACGGTCGTGGTGCTGCTGGTGGAGCTCCTGTTGCAGGGAGAGGACATGGTCGGGCCTAATGCGGCTCTACAAATGGTGAGGCCAGAACAAGTACAGGCAATAGTAGATTAGGTTGCTGACAATGCCTCCATTTCCTTCACATTGTCTCCCACCCAGTCTCCTGCTGAAAGATCAGAGTTGGCACCTGCAGCCGATGTCCATCAGTCTTTCACCTCACCCCCTTGCAAATTAGCCAAGCAGTCTGAGCCCCAAGTCATGTGGCAGTCTCTTCTGCTTTTTGATGAGCAGGGTTTCCCAGGGCCATCCACATATCCCTACCCCAGAAGTGGAAGAGATTGAGTGCACCGATGCCCAACCACATATATATCAAGATGAGTACATGGGAGGACCATCACAGGATGTCTTGGATGATGATGAAACACAGGTGCCAACTGCTGGGGCTTTCAAAAGTGTGCAGACCGACAAGGAGGGCAGGGGTGAAGACTGGGTGGAAGATGATGTGGAGGACGATGAATTCCTCGACCCCACATGGAATCAAGGTCATGCGAGTGACCTGTGTAGTTCGGAGGAAGAGGCGGTGGTCGCACAGAGCCACCAGCACAGCAGTAGCAGGGTGCAAAAGCGGAGCGGCCGTCCTCTAGATAGTACACCTCCTACTGCCCACCGCAGCAACGGACCGAGCACACCAAAGCCAGCTCCAAGGAGTTCCCTGGTGTGGCAGTACTTCAGACAATGTGCTGACGACAAGACATGAGTGGTTTGCACGCTGTGCAATTAGAGCCTGAAGTGAGGCATAAACGTTCTCAACCTGAGCACAACCTGCATGACCAGGCATCTCAGTGCAAAGCACGAGCTGCAGTAGAGTAGATACCTCAAAAACCAAGAAAGATCTCTGGCTCCTCCTGCTTCCTCTTCTGCTGAAGTCTCGGCCTCTTTAGCCACCTCTGGAGTGACAGTGCCACCTGCCACCCCGCAATCAGAGGATCTGCCAGCAACACCACCACGTGGGTCACTAGGCATTTCCACAATGTCCCATGGAAGTGTTTAGCTCTCCATCTCTCAAACACTGGAGTGGAAGAGGAAGAGCCAGCATTTCAAAATTACTGGCCTTTGAAATGCTGTCAGTCCATCTGGTGGAGATGGAGGGTTTTAAAAGCCTTATGGCGGTGGCTGTCCCACAGTACGTCGTGCCCAGCCACCACTACTTATTCAGGCGAGCCATCCCTTCCCTGCTCAACCAAGTGGGGGACAAAATCAGGTCTGCACTGTGCAGTGGCGTTGCGAAGGGGCTGCGACGGGTGCGGGCCACACCTGGTGACACTAGTGATGGGATGACACCACTCTGATGGCGGCAGCAGTAGGGCACATAGTAATCTGTATCGCCGTTCTCAGGACAGTGATACAGATGGATGCTGCGGCGGGGCAGGGGAGGGAGCGGCGTGTCCCTTTCCTTTTCCTCTGATAGGCTGCCGGCACTAGGCAATGACATCATGGCGCCGCCTGAGCCGTACAGCGCGGGACAAAGGCTGGAAGAGGCCTGCATTGCATTGCTGACATGAAGGTAAGTATAACAGTTTTTTTTTTTTTTTTATATGTACAATACTTTTGGCACATGGGGGCTCTTGTTACTGGCACATGATGGGGGGGCTCTTGTTACTGGCACATGATGGGGGCTCTTGTTACTGGCACATGATGGGGGGCTCTTGTTCCTGGCACATGATTGGTGGGGCTCTTGTTACTGGCACATGATGCGGGGTGCTCTTATTACTGGCACATGATTGGGGCTGCTCTTGTTACTGGCACATGATGGGGGGTGCTCTTGTTACTGGCACATGATTGGGGGGGCACTTGTTACTGGCACATGATTGGGGGGCATCTATAGGGGCACATTTTACTGGCACATTATTGGGGAGCACTATAGGGGCATCTGCTGAGGCCACAAAGAAGGGGTATTTTTATGGGGGGCTCTGTACAGTAGAATTTTATACTGGGACAAATTTTGGTTGGTACTATGGGGAAGGGGGGAGAGGAGCACTTTGGGGTCATCTACGGGGTGCACTAAGAAGGGGTATTTTTATACTTGCAAATTATGGGGGACACTGAGGGCATCTATTGGGGAACTATAGATGGGGCATTTTATACTGGTACATTATAGGGAGCAGTAGGAGGAAGGGGGAGAGAGGCACTATGGGGGCATTTACTGGGGGCACTATATAGGAGTATTTTATACTGGCACATTATGGGGCACTATGGGCACATTAGCTCAACTGGGGGCATTACAAGGAGTTGTTTTTTGCACTGTCACATTATAAGGATAATTATTTCTACTGGGGGGGGGGGGCATAATGGTGGGCTTTATTACTCCCCCATGGTATGAGCTCCCTAGTAGCAGCACCAGCCTCTCCCTGCTCTGCGACCCCACTGCCCCTTCTCCAAATCCTTATTATAAAATCTTTCTCATTAGGATAAAACACAACATCAGGTCCACCCAGCCCCCCAGCCCCCCAGCCAGTGTTGTCCGAGATCCCCAAGGGCCAAGCCAAGTAATTGTAAGTTTTTATGTGAAATATGTTTATGTTATACACATAGCCTACACTGTGCAACACAATATACAGTATACCGCTACACTGTGTAGTCTGTTATATAAGCACCATTGTTTTGTGGCAGCGAACAGAACATTATCTGGAAGTACCCCTCCCTCCACTGCTAGCAGCCCCAATGCCCCCCCCCCTCCCCCCGTCAGCTATCTGTCTGCTTAGCTCCCCCCCACCAATTACCGCTTGGGACGATTGGCAGGCTCAGTGAAGGACGTGAAGGGAAGTCAGTGGTGCCGCGGCAGCAGGGCAGAGCTTGATGGACGTCCCCCACGTGACTCATCCGCACAGGGCAGAACACGATTACCACACAAAGAAGCGGTCACCAGAGGAAATTGAACAGCATTTAGTGTCTCAGTCAGCCAGCCAGCGAAAGTGGGGTGCATCTGACCTAGGTGAGCTGCTGCCTGGAGGAGTTAAAGGGGGTGCTGGGGCTCTAAGCTTTGGGGGGGTCTGCTGAGCTAGCCCCCATATATAACAAAAAAATTATTACTTCGGGGGGGGGGGGGCTTGGGGGGTGGTGAAACCATTTTCTACCGCATCGGGTGACACCAGCCCTAGCAACGCAACTGGCACTGCACAACGCCATCTGTGGCAAGGTGCACCTCACTACGGATATGTGGACCAGTAAAGCATGGTCAGGGACATTATATCTCCATAACAGCACACTGGATAAATGTAGTGGCGGCTGGGCCTGAGGCGGATTACAGTTTGGTGCATGTCCTCAAACCACTGAGGATTGCAGGGCGCTCCTGTTGCTTCCTCCTTTTACTCCACTTCCTCATCCTCTACCAGCTCCTCATCCGGTCAGCGTAACACCTTCACCACCAACTTCAGCACAGCCAGGGGTAACCAACAGCAGGCAGTTTTAAAATGTATCTGTTTGGGGAACAAACCCCACACCGTGCAGGAGTTGTGGACGGGCCTTGAACAACAGACCGATGAGTGTTTGGTGCCAGTGAGCCTCAAGCCCGGCCTGGTGGTGTACGATAATGGGCGAAATCTCATAGCAGCTCTGGGACTACCCGGTTTGACGCACATCCCTTGCCTGGCGCATGTGCTGAATTTGGTGGTGCACAAATTCCTTAAAAATTACTCCGATTTGTCAGAGCTGCTGCATAAAGTGCGCCCCGTCTGTGGGCGCTTTCGGCGTTCTCACCCTGCTGCTGCTCACCTGTCAGCAGTGCAGCGCAACTTCTGCCTTCCCGCTCACCGCCTCATATGAGATGTGCCCACAAGGTGGAACTCCACCTTGCACATGCTGGCCAGACTGTGCGAGCAGCTGGCGATAGTGGAGTTTCAGCTGCAGCACACACAGGTGAGTCGCTCTGTGGAACAGCACCACTTCACCAATGACTGGGCCTTCGTGCGAGACTTGTGTTCCTTGTTGCGCTGTTTTGAGTACTCCACCAACATGACCAGTGCCGATAACGCCATTCTCAGCATTACTATCCCACTTCTATGCCTCCTTGAAAAAACACTGCTGTCGATGATGGAAGAGGATGTGGTACAGGGGGAGGAGGAGGAAGAGGGTTTCTGACCATTCATTGAAAAGTGGCTCCGAGGGTGAGTTCCTGCACCCACAAACGCCAGGTACACAATTGTCCATCCAGGGCACAGTTTTGGAGGATGACAAGGTGGAGGATGAGGAGGAGGAGATTGAGGAAGAGGAACCGTGTTCATAGCAGGGTGGCACCCAGACCAGCTCATGGCCATTACTGGTGCATGGCTGGGGGGATACAGAGGACACTGACGATACACCTCCCACAGAGGACAACTTTTCGTTGCCTCTGGGCAGTCTGGCACACATGCAGTGTCTCCGCAACCACCGCCGAGTTGCCCACATTCTAACTTGTGCAGATTACTGGGTGGCCACGCTGCTGGATCTCTATTACAAGGACAACGTACCGTCCTTAATTCCCTCACTGGAGCATTATCATAAGATGCGCGAGTACAAGCGCACACTGGTAGACACCCTGCTGGTGGCACTCCCACCTGACAGCGGAGGCACAGTGGAAGCACAAGGCGAAGGCAGAGGAGGAGGAAAAGGTCCCCAACGCAGCTGGGGCACCGCCAGCACCTCAGAAGGCAGAGTTAGCATGTCCGAAATGTGGAAAAGCTTTGTCAGCACGCCACAACATCCAGCACCACCAGCTGATATGGAACGTCTTAACAGGAGTCAGCATTTACCCAACATGGTGGAGCAGTATGAGTGTACGTGCCTACATGTACTGAATGACGGGTCTGCCCCTTTCAACTTTTGGGTCTCCAAATTGGGCACAAGGTCTGAGCTTACCCTTTACGCCTTGGAGGTGCTTGCCTGCCCTGCAGCCCCAGAGTATTTTCTGAACGTGTGTTTAGCACGGCAGGGGGCGTTATCACTAGTGATGAGCGGCAGGTGCCATATTCGATTTCGACGAAATTCGCGAATATTCGATAGAATATTCGTTTTATATTCGTCGAAATCGAATATTCGTCATTATTCTTGTTATCGCGATTAATATGCGATTTAAATAATCGAATTTCGATTTTAACTTAAAGGCTACTCTCCTATTGAAATCGCAATTCGATTTTTTCAAGTTATAAAAATCGAATTTCGATTTTAACTTAGCACTGCTATATGCCATATTAGGCTAACTAATATGGCATATAGCAGTGCTAAGTTAAAATCGAAATTCGATTATTATAACTTGAAAAAATCGAATTGCGATTTCAACGTAATTCTCAAATCCGACAGTACATTCTAGTATATGGAGTCGTTCCCATGGTGATGGGGACGCTCCATAAGCATGGAATATGGCTTCAATGGCTTGGTAGAATTAGCGAATTGACGAATATATTCGTTATATTCCACAAAACGAATATAACGAATGTATTCGTCATATTCCACAAAACGAATATAACGAATGTATTTGTCATATTCCACAAAACGAAGATAACAAAGTATTCTGCATCTTCAGCTATACTATTCATCAATTTTGCTAATTCTAGCAATGATATAGGAAAGTTGACTATAGAGACAGCTAAGTATAATTCGCTATGCGATTATATGACTGCTTTTTTTTATAAATAGTATAATATAATAATTATCAGGTATTATAATTATTCTATTTATTTTTAAAAAAAAGCAGTCATATAATCGCATAGCGAATTAAACTTAGCTGTCTCTATAGTCAACTTTCCTATATCATTGCTAGAATTAGCGAAATTGATGAATAGGTAGCTAAAACGAAGATGCAGAATACTTCGTTATCTTCGTTTTGTGGAATATGACGAATACTTCGTTATCTTCGTTTTGTGGAATATGACGAATACATTCGTTATATTCGTTTTGTGGAATATGACGAATACATTCGTTATATTCGTTTTGTGGAATATAACGAATATATTCGTCAATTCGCTAATTCTACCAAGCCATTGAAGCCATATTCCATGCTTATGGAGCGTCCCCATCACCATGGGAACGACTCCATATACTAGAATGTACTGTCGGATTTGAGAATTACGTTGAAATCGCAATTCGATTTTTTCAAGTTATAATAATCGAATTTCGATTTTAACTTAGCACTGCTATATGCCATATTAGTTAGCCTAATATGGCATATAGCAGTGCTAAGTTAAAATCGAAATTCGATTATTATAACTTGAAAAAATCGAATTGCGATTTCAACGTATTTCTCAAATCCGACAGTACATTCTAGTATATGGAGATGTTCCCATGGTGATGGGGACGCTCCATGAGCATGGAAGTCGGCAGAAGCGGCAACGGGCACTGACTGGAGCAGCCAGGAAGCCAGGAATCCAAAGGACAGGTAAGAACAACTTTAGGGAAGTGGGAAAGAAAAAAATATAACAATAAAAAAAAAAAAAAAAAAACGAATATTCGAAATATCGAATTTATATCACTATATTCGAAATATTCGCGAATTAGCGAAGTGCCGATATTCGCGAAAAAAATTCGATATTCGAATATTCGCGCTCAACACTAGTTATCACAGACAAGCGCAGCCGCCTGTCCACAGCCAATGTGGACAAGCTCACTTTCATTAAAATGAACCAGGCATGGATCCCACAGGACTTGTCCGTACCTTGCACAGATTAGACATGTATACCGGCCTTACTCAACCATTGTTATACTACAGCGCAATTGCTCATTGTTGTATTTTTTATATTTCCCACTCTTTTGGGGTTTACCCTAATTAAAAAAATAAAACCAAAAACCAGTGTTGGCTACCTTGTCCTCCTCCACCGCTGTACATATTTCTTTTTATTTTATGTCATTTCACTAATTTGTCTGTTACATTTTCAGGTGAAATTCACCAATTTGTGGGTGTGATATGCCACTCCTATACATAGTAGACAGATAAAAAAAATTATATAATTTGTCGTGAAATTCACCAATTTTTGGCTGTGATATATCCCTGCTTTACCTAGTTGGCAGCTTAATAAATTTCAATAATTTTTCTGTTACATTTTCGGGTGACATTCAACAATTTTTGGCTGTGATAGACCCCTGCTCTACCTAGTAGACAGGTTAATAAATTTCACTTATTTTTCTGTTACATTCTTGGGTTGACATTTTACAATTTTTGCCGTGAATAAACCCCTGCTCTGCATAGGTGACAGGGACCGAAATTTAAAAAAATATTTTTTTCCATTGGTGGGTGACATTAACCCATTTCTGGCGATGAAAAACCCCTGCTCTGCATAGGTGACAGGGACTTAAATTTATAAAATTAATCTTTAATTGGCCCTTTCATTCGATACTTCTGCTTTAATAACTTATCCCACATTTCCGCTTCATCCCATTGCAGCCATTGACATCCCTTTGATGAGGTCTCCCTTTCTCACGCTCCCTCTGAGACGTGGAACCCTGATTTGCCGATAACTATGATCAACATGGTAGGCTCAGAAAAGAACATAGAAAATTGATAGAGAAGATATCCAAATGGATAAAACTATGAATTAACATATGTGGAATTATATACATAACAAAAAAGTGTGAAACAACTGAAAATATGTCATATACTAGGTTCTTCAAAGTAGCCACCTTTTGCTTTGATTACTGCTTTGCACACTCTCGGCATTCTCTTGATCAGCTTCAAGAGGTAGTCACCTGAAATGGTCTTCCAACAGTCTTGAAGGAGTTCCCAGAGATGCTTAGCACTTGTTGGCCCTTTTGCCTTCACTCTGCGGTCCAACTCACCCCAAACCATCTCGATTGGGTTCAGGTCCGGTGACTGTGGAGGCCAGGTCATCTGGCGCAGCACCCCATCACTCTCCTTCACGGTCAAATATCCCTTACACAGCCTGGAGGTGTGTTTGGGGTCATTGTCCTGTTGAAAAATAAATGATGGTCCAACTAAACGCAAACCGGATGGGATAGCATGCTGCTGCAAGTTGCTGTGGTAGCCATGCTGGTTCAGTATGCCTTCAATTTTGAATAAATCCCCAACAGTGTCACCAGCAAAGCACCCCCACACCATCACACCTCCTCCTCCATGCTTCACGGTGGGAACCAGGCATGTAGAGTCCATCCGTTCACCTTTGCTGCGTCGCACAAAGACACGGTGGTTGGAACCAAAGATCTCAAATTTGGACTCATCAGACCAAAGCACAGATTTCCACTCGTTTAACGTCCATTCCTTGTGTTCTTTAGCCCAAACAAGTCTCTTCTGCGTGTTGCCTGTCCTTAGCAGTGGTTTCCTAGCAGATATTCTACCATGAAAGCCTGATTCACACAGTCTCCTCTTAACAGTTGTTCTAGAGATGTGTCTGCTGCTAGAACTCTGTGTGGCATTGACCTGGTCTCTAATCTGAGCTGCTGTTAACCTGCGATTTCTGAGGCTGGTGACTCGGATGAACTTATCCTCTGCAGCTGAGGTGACTTTTGGTCTTCCTCTCCTGGGGCGGTCCGCATGTGAGCCAGTTTCTTTGTAGCGCTTGATGGTTTTTGTGACTGCACTTGGGGACACTTTCAAAGTTTTCCCAATTTTTCGGACTGACTGACCTTCATTTTTTAAAGTAACGATGGCCACTCGTTTTTCTTTACTTGGCTGCTTTTTTCTTGCCAGAATACAAATTCTAACAGTCTATTCAGTAGGACTATCAGCTGTGTATCCACCTGACTTCTCAACAACGCAACTGATGGCCCCAACCCCATTTATAAGGCAAGAAATACCACTTATTAAACCTGACAGGACACACCTGTGAAGTGAAGACCATTTCAGTTGACTGCCTCTTGAAGCTCATCAAGAGAATGCCAAGAGTGTGCAAAGCAGTAATCAAAGCAAAAGGTGGCTACTTTGAAGAACCTAGAATATGACCTAGAATTTACCATTGTTTCACACTTTTTTGTTATGTATATACTTCCACATGTGTTAATTCATAGTTTTGATGTCTTCAGTGTGAATCTACAATTTTCATAGTCATGAAAATAAAGAAAACTCTTTGAATGAGAAGGTGTGTCCAAACTTTTGGTCTGTACTATATATATATATATATATATATATATATATATATCTCCATAGAAAAAGTCAGGCAGCACTCCTGTCGTTATACAGCTGTAGCTGTGTGGTGCCAGCGGTGGTCCCTGGATTCAGGACTTGAAACAGCAAAGAAAATCCGCAGCACTCCTTGAATATAAAAAATGTGTAGTTTTATTCACACATGTCAAAAATAAGACAATGTTTCGGTTCTCTCACAGAACCTTTCTCAAGTCAAAGTGAACATAAAGTGCATAAGTGCTAGTATAAGTACATCATCACATTGTAATCAATTAATCATCAACCAATACAAAATGAGTGCACTCCCATATTTAAGGCATGTTACAATTCATTCCTTATCTCTATGTGCATAGATAGAGACTACTCACAATGCTTCTTCAATCATGATTCCTCATCACCACATTTAACACACAAAAGTGCATAGGATAAAGTGCAAAGTGCAATATAAGTCCTATATCATAATCTACCTTGCTGTGGTTACATGCGGTGGAGCAGAAGGAGATGGCGTCTGAACTTGTGTGGAGGCACACCACTACTCCGCGTCTCTCCCTCCTCAGTGCGCATGTGTCAATTCCTTCCCCACTAACAACGCAGTACATAACCTCTTTGCGTCATCCGAAGGCGGAGACCTAACGTCATGACGTCAGATTCACTCCGTCAGCCACTATCCCGCACATGTGCGTGCTAGTACGCCGCGGCAGTGATACACGCCAAGTCATAGATCTTTTCCGCCATTTTTCTTTTGGGCAATCATTTGGGCATTGTCTTGCGCCTTTCACTCCTTCTGTTCCCTCTTTCCACTTACCAACCAGCAAAGGTAAAAGCCTGAACCATACATTCAAAAGAACACAATTTATAATATTCTAACGTGGATCAGTCATGTAACATCCATTGGGTCCACCCCATACAGCATGCCAAATACACACAGGAGTTGGATCAGTGAGAGGGCATTATCCAACCATCCCTCCTGTCACCCTGAATTCGACGTTTAACCCTTTGGGTTTCAGAGTATCTAACCGAAAAATCCATCTGACCTCAGTTTTCTTCAAAATAGTTAAACAATCCCCTCCTCTATCTAATGGTTTTACATGGTCCAAAACCATAAATCTCAGGTCACTCTCTTTGTGATTTTTTTCAACAAAATGTTTCGACACAGGCAAATCACGTATTTTGTTCCTAATAGATTGTCTGTGATTGTTCAACCTAGTTTTTACATCACACGTGGTTTCACCCACGTATAGCATTTTACATGGACACCATAAAACATATATCACCCATGATGAATCACATGTGAGATAATGCCTTATACTGAAGATTTCTCCCGTGTCTGGATGCGCGAACACCGACCCTTTATGCATCAGTTTGCAATTCACGCATCCCAGACACGGGAAAGATCCCAAACGTTTTGTTTTCAAAAAAGTCTGTCTCAACTGGCCCTTCTCAGGTAATCTGGAATGCACCACTTTATCCCTAATATTGCCTGCTCTTTTGTATGCCATCATGGGCTGTTGTTTAAAGGCCTCTATATTGGGATGCCCACTGCTAAGCAGCCCCCAGTGGCGCCTCACTATCTTTTCAATGTTAGGACTCAACTCATTATAAGTTGACACAAACGGCAATCTGTCATTAGCCTGTCTTTGTTTCAACATTAACAATTCCCTTCTCGGGATATCCCTTGCTCTATCAGCGTGTTATTTCACTAACCCGCTAGGGTACCCCTTACTTATAAAGGATTGTTGCATCTTAGTCAATGCTGAGGTCATATTTTCGTCCTTATCCACTATTCTCTGTACTCTCAACATTTGACTATATGGCAAGGAGTTCACCATTCTCCTGGGATGTCCACTCGTAAAATGTAATAATGTGTTCTTATCAGTGGGTTTAACATTCAAATCCATGTGTAATTGTTAATCTTCAATGTACACCTGCGTATCTAGAAACTTCACTCGGTCAGCCGATGCTGTTAACGTAAATTGGATCTCCCGATTAAGGGAGTTCAAAAATGCGTGAAAGTCCATCAGCTGCTCCATAGTGCTGGTCCAGATGAGGAAAATATCATCTATGTATCTCCACCACGTCAAAACCTGATTGAAGTGGGGAGATACATAGACGAGACGTTCCTCAAATGACCGTACAAATATATTTGCGTAAGTGGGCGCGGCATTGGACCCCATTGCCGCGCCCATTACCTGCAAGTAGAACTGCCCCTGGAACACAAAATAATTGTTCCTCAGGGACAACTCCAATAGTGTCAGTACAAACTGCCGAACTGCAGCGGGATGTTCTGAACATTGCAACATCTCCGCTACAGCCGCCAGGCCCTTTTCGTGATTAATCGAGGTATATAATGACACAATGTCAAAAGATGCCACAATTGCCCCTGGCGGGATACGCATCCCACTGATTTTGCTGATGAAATCTCCAGTGTCCCCAATATATGATTTAGCACCCAGCGCATATCCCCTCAACATTTCGTCAAGAAAGACATTAATGTTTGAGAGGATCGAATTCCTGCCAGAAATTATTGGCCGACCTGGGGGGGTCAATCAACCTTTTATGTATTTTGGGTAATACATATATAGTCGGTGTAACCGGAGACTTCACCACCAAAAACTCTTTAAGTTGTTTGTCAATAACACCATTCTGTTCCGCAATAGTCAACTGCTTATCAATTTTCCTAGCAATATCAAACCTGGGGTCCCTGGCCAAAGGCTCATAGACACCAGGTTCTCCTAATTGCCTGTGTATTTCTTTTATATACTGAGAAGTGTCCATAACCACGATCCCACCACCCTTGTCCGCAGGCTTGATGGTAAGATTGTGGTTCCTGTACAGACCCTCCAGAGCGGACATTTCTTGTGCCGTAATGTTAGGTTTAACCAGTACATTAGATTTAGTTTGTTGTCTTAACAGGGCAACATCTCTCTTGACAGCCTCGATAAAGCACTCAAGAGCATGTGAATTTACAATAGGAAAGAAATCACTTTTTAGATGTAACCCAAATTGTTTCAATGTTAACCCAACATCTGATACATTAACATCATTAGTGCTCATGGTTGCAGAGGAACTAGAGTCGAACCACACCCTCAGTTTAAGGTTCCTGAAGAGGCGGTTCAAGTCCAGTTCCAACTGGAACCAATCAGGCTTAGCCTGTGGACAAAAGGACAATCCCTTATTCAAAACCTTCAATTCATGCTCATTCAATATATAAGACAAAATATTGACAACTACGTTAGACTCTATTTCTTTTTTATCACATTCGTCTGTCTGGAACTGTTGGTCCTCATGGATCTTTGTACTCTGTTTTTTCCCAGCTCTTCTGTGCCTGCGACCTCCCCTTCTAGTGGGGCGTCTCTCGTGGCACCACTTATTCCTAAAAAAGTTCCAGGCTGACTAGAGTTGACATCATCATTTGTGTCTTTGTTTCGCACCCATTTATTTGTTTCCTTATTCCGCTTTGATGTTTTCTTGGGCATCAGACTTCTGTCCGTATGCCACGGTTGTTCCCAAATATAAATATGTCCAAACTCATAATCATTTTGATCTCTATGCCACTTTGACCTTTTAATTTCTTCAAGATCTTTCCGCATTTTCTCCAGAAAGGTTTGCTGTTTCAATAAGAAGGCATCCACCTCATTAACAGATAAGGTTGATTTCAGCTGTTGTTCAGTGTCCTGCAATTTGCTCCTTAGCACCATCATTTCTTTCTGCGAAAATTCAATGTTAAGTAACATGACATCCATCGCATATTTATTTGAAATGGCTTCAAAACGTGCTCTAAATTCACCATCCTGTGAAAACATGTTTGGCTTCAGACGGGATCGCATCCCCCTTGGTATGCGTTTGTTTTTATAATATTGTGCTAATGTCAGCGAGTGTAGCTCAATGGACAGCAGCTTTTTAGTAGCACTTTCATAATCCCTCTTGATATTAATAGCCGAGGGTACATTCAGGAAGGCAGCATCCCCTTCCACATTTCCCATAATCCTCTGTATATCCACATTACTGTATGAAAAGACATGTGTATCACTGTCCTTTAATTGTGATGTCATACCTTCCATGTTGGTAAGGTCGGGTGCAAAGCCTTCAGTCGCCAATGGATCCATAGAAAAAGTCAGGCAGCACTCCTGTCGTTATACAGCTGTAGCTGTGTGGTGCCAGCGGTGGTCCCTCGATTCAGGACTTGAAACAGCAAAGAAAATCCGCAGCACTCCTTGAAGTATAAAAAATGTGTAGTTTTATTCACACATGTCAAAAATAAGACAACGTTTTGCTTCTCTCACAGAACCTTTCTCAAGTCAAAGTGAACATAAAGTGCATAAGTGCTAGTATAAGTACATCATCACATTGTAATCAATTAATCATCAACCAATACAAAATCAGTGCACTCCCATATTTAAGGCATGTTACAATTCATTCCTTATCTCTATGTGCATAGATAGAGACTACTCACAATGCTTCTTCAATCATGATTCCTCATCACCACATTTAACACACAAAAGTGCATAGAATAAAGTGCAAAGTGCAATATAAGTACTATATATACACTGCATTAATTAAAAACAGCCTGTGGAAAGGATATGTTAGTTAGTAGTGCACAACCAAAATGGAGACAGCCACACTTCCAAATGCATACTGCGAAGTCTACTGTGTTATGGACCACTTGGGCAGGGTTTCGTAGATAAATAGGTAAAAGATTAGAACCGCTAAGTTGGTGCTGTCAGCAGGAACGTGGTCTCAGATGAATATAGATAAAAGTTGTCTTTATTAATTGTACAGGTCAATGCGTTTCAAGGGCAAACAGCCCCCTTCATCAGGACAATAGTACAAAAATACCAGCTAAAGTATATTAAGCAGTTGTGACTATTCACAACTCAAGAAGGTAAGTGCAACTTATCTCATACGGTTAACTGATTCTATACAACAACACACATGAGGCGCTGCCTCCTGTCGTCTATTTCTTTTGTACTTATGCAGGGGTGGGAGACTAGGGGCCCACTTTGTCAGGGGCCAACCTGAGGATTCACCTGTACCCCTGTGGGCCAATCTGAGACTGTATGAATTCATACTATATTCAATTATAAAATTAATTTGATGTACTTAACAGCTGTGCCCATCCACCACAGCAAGTTGTCTTTATTTTGGATGGGAACCTACTCTATAATACCTCACTCTGTGCCATCCACCATTTAAGGTTAGTTTCACACTAGCACTAGGGATCCAGTAGGCTGTTCAAGGATTCCAGCATTGCAGGAAGCTTGAGCATCTCTGTCCTGACACATTAACTACAATGGCTACTGGCGGAGATCTGGCTGCAGCCCCTCAAGAATTGGCAGTGAGAAAACTGCTGTGTGCAGGGTAAGCAGGTTCCGCAACTATGGATTCCCAGACAACCCCTTTAAGGGGTGCAGTGCTATAAAATAACAAAAGAAGTCATATCTCACCAGTTCCCTGTAACTCTCATGCAGACACTTGACACCTGAGTACTCTGAAGCATCAATAATTATTTATTTTACGCACTACTATATTCCGCAGTGCTTTACAGACATTAGCATCAAGCCATCTCCAATAGAGTTCACAATCTAAGTTCCCTATCACTATGCCTTTGGAGAGTGGGACGAAACCGGAGTACTCGGACAAAACTCACGCAAACACAGGGAGAACATACAAACTCCAGGCAGATCTTGTCTTAGGTCAGATTCGAACCTAAGACTCCAGCGCTGTATTATTATTTTTTCTCTTAGGGTACTTTCACACTTGCGTTTTTCTTTTCCGGCATAGAGTTCCGTCACAGGGGCTCTATACCGGAAAAGAACTGATCAGTTTTATCCCCATGCATTCTGAATGGAGAGTAATCCGTTCAGTTTGCATCAGGATGTCTTCAGTTCAGTCGTTTTGACTGATCAGGCAAAAGAGAAAACCGCAGCATGCTACAGTTTTCCCTCCGGCGAAAAAAACTGAAGACTTGCCTGAACGCCGGATCCGGCATTTTTTCCAATAGGAATGTATTAGCGCCAAATAACCTCATCGGTGTGCTTTCCTCAACCATAAATGTATATTTAGTTGTATACGGATCCTCAGGTGGAGGGAGATCAACCCGGGGACGTACACCCACAAAAGACATCTGGACAAGTGTCCAGATCTGGCTCTCTAAACATAACGTGGGCAGAATTTAGGCCACAAACAGGCAAAGAAACAGATCAAGAACAGTTCAAGAGGACAAACAGACTAGTGAATCAGGAGCTCCTTCACTGAATCCAGGCACTAACAAAACATACAAAGAACCAACAGAATCACAAAACTCAGGAGAACCATAGCAAGGTAACCACTCAGGAAATATGTAACAGGTATAATAAACTCATTAGTCAAAGAGATGCAAAGACACGGCCAGGGAATATGAACTCATCAATACTGAACCGAGGAGAGATACAAGCCCATTGGCACTAATTCACACCACAAGTAACAGAACTGTGGCACCATGAGCTGCCACTGAACACATCAGCACAAATGTAAAGACACAAAAAGCCGGTGTCTGAGTGAGGCTACTTTCACACTAGCGCTTGATCGGATCCGTTCTGAACGGATCCGATCATATTAATGCAGACGGAGGCTCCGTTCAGTACGGATCCGTCTGCATTAATAACTTAGAAAATTTTCTAAGTGCGCAAGATGCCTGAGCGGATCCGTTCAGACTTTCAATGTAAAGTCAATGGGGGACGGATCCGCTTGAAGATTGAGCCATATGGTGACCTCTTCAAGCGGATCCGTTCCCATTGACTTACATTGTAAGTCTGAACGGATCCGCTCGCCTCCGCACGGCCAGGCGGACAGCTGAACGCTGCAAGCAGCGTTCAGCTGTCCGCCTGTCCGTGCGGAGGCGAGCGGAGCAGAGGCTGAACGCCGCCAGACTGATGCAGTCTGAGCGGATCCGCTCCATTCAGGCTGCATCAGGGCTGGACGGAGGCGTTCGGGTCCGCTCGTGAGCCCCTTCAAACGGAGCTCACGAGCGGACCGACGAACGCTAGTGTGAAACTAGCCTGAACGGTACAATGGCAAGTAAAACACCGTTATGACAAATATCTCCAGTTCCACAATGCCTTCATTGCAGAATCTAGATCTATTGCATTTGCAGTTGGTAATAAATTCTCTTTTGGTTTTGTTGGGTAAACTGAATTTGGTCTTATTGAGGTGAAACAATGTTATGATGTTTTAGAGATTACCAAAACTCTTAGGCTACTTTCACACTCGCGTTTGGTGCGGATCCGTCATGGATCTGCACAAACGCATCCGTTCAGAAAATACAACCGTCTGCATCCGTTCAGAACGGATCCGTTTGTATTATCTTTAACATAGCCAAGACGGATCCGTCTTGAACACTATTGAAAGTCAATGGGGGAACGATCCGTTTTCTATTGTGCCATATTGTACTAGTGAAAACGGATCCGTCCCCATTGGCTTACACTGTGTGTCAGGACGGATCCGTTTGGCTCAGTTTCGTCAGACGGACACCAAAACGCTGCAAGCAGCTTTTTGGTGTCCGTCTCCAAAGCGGAATGGAGGCGGAACGGAGCCAAACTGATGTATTCTGAGCGGATCTTTATCTATTCAGAATGCATTAAGGGCAAAAATGATCAGTTTTGGACCGCTTGTGAGAGCCCTGAACGGACCTCGCAAACGGAAACCAAAACGCCAGTGTGAAAGCAGCCATAGTTAACTCTCAAATATGTCTCACATTGACTGCAAATATTGCATAAGGTGTATCAGATACTACAATTTTTCTTCACAAGATACGACCGTGGGACTCTCCTTTGTGCCTTTGATGCAAAAGTTATCCACGTGTTTTGCTTTACACAATATGGCATTGGATTAATTGGATTAATATCAATTCTGGGTTTTGTAGAATAAATGTCCATATACAATGGTCAGAGGCGGCTTTAGACTTTGTAAGGCCTTAGGCGAAACTCGAATATGAGGCCCCCACGGAGATTGTTGGGATGCTCGTGATCTCCCGTATGGCGCCCCGGCTCAGTCCTAAAGAAATAAGCTGTGTCAACCACCGCACGGAGCGGTGGTGTAGTCAACACTCCCACTCCATGTATCTCTATGGAAGACTCGGAGACACACAAGTGCTGTATCTGCAGCTCTCCCATAGATACATGGAGGGGGAGTGTTGACCACCGCTCCGGGCACAAGGAGATCCGGAGTAGCATACAGGAGATCGTGGGGGATCCCAACGGCCAGACCCCCCGATCAGACACTTATCTCCTATCCTTTGGATAGGGGATTTATTTTCCAATCCCGGAGTACCCCTTTAATATGCAGTGACATCACAGTAAAGGGTTAATATGCACAGTGACAACACAATACAGGGCTTATATTTACAGTGCATTTTAACACTTTTAACCCTGGCCCAGTTCTCAAAATCGACCCTCCCCCCGCACACCACATTTTGCTGTACTTGCTATACAGCAGCACATACCTGTCACATCTAGGACCTCCAGGTGACGTCCCCTCCGATGTAGATCTTCTCTGTCATCATCTTCTCCATTCAGTCCGGACACTTCTCTCAACCGCCTCGTCTCTGCAGAGTGTGACACACAGACATCTTAGTATCCTCACTTTTCTATCATCGTCCCCCAACCTGGAGTCCCCACAGTGTTATCTTGCTGCTCACTGCGCTCCCCGATACCCCCAAATACTATCCTGAAGAAATAATAGTGCCCCCATTGTAATAGTGCTTTTCATAGTCCCACCAATAGCAATTCCCTTCTAGAATGCCCTCATTAGTAATACTGCCCCCCACACTGCCCCAGTAAGTAATTTTCCACCACACTGCCCCCGTTAAGTAATTTGTCCGCCACACTGCCCCATTAAGTAATTTGCCCCCTATGGAAGAGATGGTGAGTTGGGGAAAGGGTAATAGACACATATTCCTGAAGACATGGCAGCCATGGTTGGATTTCCACAGCTCCTATATAGGAACTTAAACTATATACATTTATTCCGAAAAATATACATTTATTCTGAAAAATTTCTATATGTACCCTCTACCTTGTACTCGTATGACATGACATTTATAGGCCTTGCTAGAATGGGACGCCTGTTTCCCTCTCTTCACACTTCATATGATTGTTACTCAATTAATAGAACAAGCAGTGGCGTAGCTACAGGGGTCGCAGCGGTCGCAATTGCGACCGGGCCCCTGAGCCAGGGGGGCCCACGGCCCCCCCCACCGCCTCCTATTCAAAATGTTATCTAATAGTGCCGGGGCAGTGCGCACGGCGCAGCGCAGGCTGTAGTAGTCAGGCACTAGGCAGCTCAGCTCACCACGTGTGTCAGAGGGGGCGGCGCCGGCCGCGGAAGCAGCGTGAGGTCTGAGTGACTGGGAGCCGGAGGCGTGGTTTGCACGCATCTCCGGCTCCCAGTCAGTCAGATACTGTCAGTAAGAATCAGCAGGCGGCAGTGACTGTGCGGCGCGCGAGGTGAGTTTTCTTGACTAGCCTCGGCTCGGCCCGGCCCGGCCCTCGGCTCTACAGTCTCTACTCTCTCTGAGTCTGAGACTAGTGACAGGTGGCGGCAGAGCAGAGGCGCTGGCTAGCCCAGCTTGATGATGGGATTTGGCGAGCCAGCCCTGTGTATTACCTGCAAGAATGTAGTATTACAGGACATGCTTTCAAATGAACGACAGACCATGTAATTAGATGTGGACATGAATCAGCAAGAATGGGAGATCCTTCTGTACAGTAGAATGGCTTGATCACAAAGGAAGGGGGTCCCAAGTAGGGGACCCCCATGTGATATCCATAAGCAATAATAGAGTATACAAGCAAAAGTGGTTTTCATGAGACATTATAGGAGTTTCACCATAAACAATGTTTATCCCAGATGCACAGGTAGATATATGATCAAAATGCTGCATCAGGTCTATATGGTTGATAATACAATTCAAATGATCACAGCACTCATGCATTCACTGGCTTTTCCTGGGTGCTCGTCTAATTTCGTTCCCAGCTCCACCTCAGGAACACTTTCATCCATATATATACAAATTGACAGGACTCTGAAATTGAAGGTGAAGTAATCAGTGATTTTTTTTCAGCCGGACATAAATTTAGGCAACGTTTCGGGCTATTTGTAGCCCTTCATCAGGCCTAGCTAATCGGAACAGACATGTGGACGCCAGAGCCATGGGCGTAGCTACAGGGGGTGCAGAGGTAGCAGTCGCTACTGGGCCCAGGAGCCTGAGGGGGCCCAAAGACCCTTGTGCCACATAAGAAGACACACAATGCACTGAGGGAAGGGGGGCCCAAGCTGAACTCTTGCACCAGGGCCCATGAGCCGTTAGCTACGCCCCTGCAAGTATGCTCTTTCCAATGTTATTCTAACATGTACTATGTTGCTTACATTCCTCGCCTACTATAATATGTGCATTATAATAGCGATCCCGGATTATGAGGCATACTAAC
Organism: Bufo gargarizans; assembly: GCF_014858855.1. Taxonomy (NCBI): domain Eukaryota; kingdom Metazoa; phylum Chordata; class Amphibia; order Anura; family Bufonidae; genus Bufo; species Bufo gargarizans. Next base: position 93,628,170 of record NC_058088.1, on the reverse strand, counting down.
AGACCCATCCATCCACTGTGTGTTAGTTATTGTTGTTGGTTAGTGTTCTGACAGTTCTACTGAATCTCAGGAATTAGGCATATAATGTACGCATGTAACATCGACCAAATGTTCAAATAATGATTATTTAGCTTCTCTTTTTGAACTGCCATGGTGTTATGTCTCGCTTGTAAGCCTGCATCGACTAAAATGCCTTCACCTTTAGATGTATTTCCTCTTTGCCTACTTGTGTGGGGATTGTCCATACAAGTGGTCAGTTGGCTGTATCTATGCCTAAATTTTCATTACCTGCATGAACATGTCAAAGTTTTCATGTATTTATAATGAAAAATATTCATAAATAAAGAATTTACAAAAAAAAAAAAGTAATTTGCCCCCACACTGCCCCCGTTAAGTAATTTGTCCACCACACTGCCCCCCGTTAAGTAATTTGTCCGCCACACTGCCCCATTAAGTAATTTGTCAGCCACACTGCCCCCATTAATTAATTTGGCCCCCACACTGCCCCTATTAAGTATTATATCCACCACACTGCCCCATTAAGTAATTTACCCCCACACTGCCCCCCATTAAGTAATTTGCCCCCACACTGCCCCCATTAAGTAATATGTCTGCCATACTGACCCCATTAAGTAATATGTCCGCCACACTGCCCCCCATTAAGTAATTTGTCCGACCCACTGCCCTATTAACTAATTTGCCCCCCACACTGCCCCATTAAGTAATTTGTCAGCCATACTGCCCCCATTAAGTAATTTGTCCGCCACAATGCCCCCATTAAGTAATTTGCTCCCCCACACTGCCTCACAAATTTGCCAACACACTGCTTCATATTATGTAATTTTCCCCCCACCCAGTCACTTGAGAGTGCAATCCCATCCTGCGGCGCATAATACCACGAGACCCGTGACCTCCCGCGGCGGGTCTCGCGGGATTACGCACCGCACTACTGGGTTGCGCTTGGAAGTGACTGAATTCATGACCGCGTGGTGCAGCAGCCTAGCAGATTAGTGGACAAGTACAAAGGGGGTGGTAAATAGCATTCGGGGCACTGGCTCAAGCCTGGAATGTTTTGACCTAAGGATGCTCCCACCCAAGTACTTGCGGCTGTGTCGGGTGGGAGCCAGAGCGAGGCCCCCACCACAGTGAGGCCTTAGGCGGTGGCCTAATGGAAGAGCCACCTCGGACAATGGTGTTAAGGTTGGTCATAACTAGATTTTTGCATATGGAGAGGCAGCCAATAATTCAACACTTTATAGAAGAAAGACCAACATACTTCAAGATGTTGAATTGTCTAATTGCGCCATAACATGGTGCCTAGAATTGCTATGCATATAGGAATAGGTAAAACAGTGTTGCAATTAGCTTTTTGTATTGAGGGTATATGGGACAGACAATAGCGGGGTGTTTTTATGCACTATGGCATCAGTTTTTCCATATACGGTAAGAGAATATGATCTGTTCAGAAACTTACAGCATACATCTTATATATTAAACTGCTAACATGTCTATGGGCATCAAGAAAAAAAAAAAAGAAAGAAAAATGTAATTATCTTCATTTCACAGCCAGATACCACTGTGGCAGATGAGTAAAGATTTTTAATCTTCCTTGTTATAAGTGAGGTGATGTCTTGGGAGAAGAGGTGAACATCTCTGAGACCAGGGGGATTTATATAATTCAAAGAGGAAAGGCATGTGGATTAGTTAGGTATTCATGTTGATCCGTTTCATTACACTATTGTCCTAAAAATGGATTCAGCCCACCATTAATTAACGTCATCTTCTCATCATTCTGTTACATAAAGAAAACAGTTCTAAGAACTTAGTATCACCACATAATAATCCAAAGCTGCATTCACAGAGCAGTATTTAACCCCTTAAAGAGAATCTGTCACGACTCATGTCTTATTTTTTTAAAGTTAATAATTCTATTCTCAGTGCAATGGTAATTCTGGAGAATTTACCTCTAATGCTGTTTTGTTCTTCAGTTATTGCTACTCAAACTGAATGTTACCAGTAGGGGGTGTTCCTGCACAGTCTGCCGCTGTCCAATCAATCTTTCCAGTATAAGACTTTGGCCTCATGCACACGACCGTTGTGTGTTTTGCGGTCCTCAAACCGCAGATCTGCAAAACAAGGATGGCGTCCGTGTGCATTCCGCAATTTGCCGAATGGCGCAGACAGCCCTTAATATAACTGCCTATTCTTGTCTGCAAAGCATGGACAAGACTAGGACATGCTATATTTTTTTTGCGGAGCAACGGAGCAACGGATCTCTTTTGCGGCCCCATTGAAGTGAATGGGTCCACATCCGAGCCGCCAAAACTGCGGCTCGGATGCGGACAAAAACAAGGGCCGTGTGCATGAGGCCTTTGCTGAGATATACCCCCAACTGGCGATTCATTAACAAACATTTAGGGGTCATTTATTAAGCTAAACACCTATATTAGGCATATTTCAGGCGGAGATGGCGGCGCAACAGTTAGTTGTGCCGCAATCTGCGACTTCTCCTGGCTTACTCCATGTCTAAAAAAATGAGCATGGCGTGGGTGGGTAAGGGGACGGGTCAGCAGGCCCATCTAATTTTTTATGCTTGTTACAGTCGTAGAAAAAGGTCTAAATGTAAGTTAGCAAGGAAGCTGTCTTACATTTAGAACTGGTGGAGACTGAAGTTATGTAGAGGACTTTTTCTTGAAGGTCGGTGTCTAAAATGATTGTGCCCCTTAGGCTAGGTCTACACGACGACATGTGTTCTGCAACAGATAGGGCACAACTACACTGCAACATTTGTTGCGCTGCATTTTCTTGCACCATTATCGCGTGACAATGTTTAGAAGGGTAGTCTATCGCGTCGCAATGCGACATGCTGCGACTGTGACAGTCGTGGAAAAAGCCATCTTGAATGGATTTTTTGTGACTGTCGCAGTCGCAGCATGTCGCATGTTGTTGTGTAGACCTAGCCTAAGTGGCAATAACTTAGGAACAGAACTACATAGGTTCCTTTCACACGGGCAAGTTTTCCGCGCAGGCGCAATGCGTGAGGTGAACATATTGCACCCGCACTGAATCCGAACCCATTCATTTCTATGGGGCTGTACACATGCGCTGTGATTTTCACGCATCACTTGTGCGTTGTGTGAAAACTGCAGCAAGCTCTATATTGAGCGTTTTTGGCCCCATAGAAGTAAATGGGCCTGCGTGAAAATCGCAAGCATCCGTAAGCAAATGCGGATGCGGTGCGATTTTCACGCATGGTTGCTAGGTGACGATCGGGATGGGGACCCAATATTTATTGTTTTCCCTTATAACACGGTTATAAGGGAATTTAATAGAATTCTTAATACAGAATGCTAAGTAAATTAGGGATGGAGGGGTTAAAATAACTAAAAAAAATAATTCAACTCACCACATCCACTTGTTTGCGCTTCCCGGCTCGTCTTCTTTCTTCTTCTTTGATGACCTGGGAGAAAAGGACCTTTGGTGATGTCACTGCCCTCATCACATGGTCCATCACACGATCCATCACCATGGTGATGGATCGTGTGATGGACCATGTGATGAGTGCAGTGACGTCACCAAAGGTCCTTTTCCTCCCAGGTCATCAAAGAAGAAGAATGGGGCTGCTTGAAAATTGCATCACATCCATAAGCAAGTGCGGATGCAATGCATTTTTCACGGATGGTTGCTAAAAGATGTTGTTTGTAGGCCTTCAGTTTTTTATCACGCGTGTGCAAAACACATTAAATTGTGCGATAAAAACTGAACGCAGGCAAAACTGAATGACTTTGCTTGCGAAATCGTGCATTTTTCACTGAACGCATTCGCAACGCATCCGGACCTAATCTGGACACGCTCGTCTCCAAGGGGCCTTTGATTTTAATGCTGTCTCTGTACAGCATTAAAATGTATTGGCTGTATTTAAAATTTGGAATCCGAAGTCTGGTTTTGTACCGGCTGCTAATTTAAAATGTTTTTATAGATGCCGAAATGAATACTAAATTCACTCAATGTAGTCTTGGGTGAGTTTGGGCGCAACTACACAGAGGCAATGCATTTTAATGCAGTACAGAAACAGGTCTTCAGACAGCATTAAAATGAAGTGTTTGAACAAATCGACTTTGGATCTATGATCCGAAGCTTGATTCGCTGAAGCCTAATTACAATTATGGCAATATCAAATTTTATATTTTACGTGTTCAGAGCTGTGTGATGGCTTAAGAAGAAAGGAAAAATATCCGGCACTGGAATGACATTCAGTAAAAACTTCCTCTTTATTGAACGTAACATAAAACAAGTCCTCGCACAAAGCGGTTGCTGACGCGTTTCAGACAAATGTCCTTAGTCGCCCTGCAAACTGGGACATGAAGCTAGGTATAGTGGATGACTGTTTTACTTGTGCTCCTGCAGCAGACACAGTTTCACCACGCCCATGGCCACAGTCTCTGCGTGCACCATCAGCATCACGGCCACTTCCCCGTCTTTTACTGCTCGCCTTTTTCCTTTTAAATGTCATATATGGTTGAAAGTCTGTTACACGTACAGTAGCGTAGGATTTGGAAGTGTATGTGCAAAAAAATGTAAAAGGTATTTGGGATGCGGAAACATCACACAGGAGATGCTGTATCATGCAAAATGGGATTAGATACACAGCTCAGCATGCTGTATCATGCAAAATGGCATTAGATACACAGCTCAGCAGGGTGTATCATAGAAGATAGGATTAGATACACGCTTCAGCAGGAAGTATCGCACACATACATGTTAGGATTAGATACAGATGTGTTTGGGTGTGCTTGCCGATTCCACCTGTTTATTACACTCTGGAGATGGTGAGGGAAGAGCCTGTGGACGGTCAATGACGAGTTTAGATACACAACTCAGCAGGCTGTATCATAGAAGGTAGGATTAGATACACACTTCAGCAGGAAGTATAGCACACATACATGTTAGGATTAGATACAGATGTGTTTGGGTGTGCTTGCCGATTCCAGCTGTTTATTAAACTCTGGAGATGGTGAGGGAAGAGCCTGGGGATTGTCAGTAATGGGATTTAGACTACACGGCAAGAGGCCGCCGGACTAAAAGTACTGCATGTCCGACTTTTTAGTCCAGCGGCCTCTCACTGCATACTGCCGTGCTGAGCCAGAGCTCCGCCCCGTCCCCGCTATATATCAATGGGGACAGAGCGGCAGACCGGCGGCATGGCAAAATAGCGGCAGGACGGATCCGACAGGGTGAACAGCCTGTCGGATCCAGTGGTGTTGCTAGGGCTGGTGTCACCCGGAGTGGTAGAAAATGGTGTCACCCCCCCTGGGATGAGTCACATAGGGGACGTCCATCAAGCTCCGCCCTGCCGCCGCTGAGCCGCTGACATCCCTTCACATCCTTCACTGAGCCACTGACCCAAGCGGTAACTCAGAGGGGGGGGGGGGGTTGTCTAGTAAACAAACCGCTGACGTGGGAGGATAAGCAGACAGATTGCCAACAGGGGGGGATTTTTTTTTTGTAAAAAAAATTGAGAACAGGTTCCCTACTCAACGGCGGACACGGGGCATCACAACACGTACACCATATATATCTAACACACATACCCATAAATACACCATATACATGGTACACATACATAAATACATTATACAATACAGCAGCACGTACCTCTCACATCCAGGGCCTCCAGGTGACGTCTCCTCCAATGTAGATCTTCTCTGCCATCATCTTCTCCATTTGGTCCAGACACTTCTTTCAGCCGCGTCTTGTCTCTGCAGAGTGTGACACACAGACATCTTAGTGTCTTCACTTTTCTATCATCATCCCCCAACCTGGAGCCCCCACAGTGTTATCCTGCAGCTTGCTGTGCTCCCCAATACCCCCAAATACTATCCTGAAGAAATAATAGTGCCCCCATAGTAATAGTGATCCTCATAGTCCCACCAATAGTAATTCCCTTCTAGAGTGCCATCATTTGTTATACTGCCCCTACACTGCCCTACATTAAGTAATATGCCCCCCACACTGCCCCCACATTAAGTAATATGCCCCCCTACACTGCCCCACATTGAAGGGGTTCTGCACTTTGTTTTAAGTGATGATCTATCCTCTGGATAGATCATCAGCATCTGATCAGCGGGGGTCCGACACACGGAATCCCCGCCAATCAGCTGTTTGAGAAGGCAATGCCGCGGCCTTCTCACTGTTTACCGTTGGCCCAGTGATGTCACGACTAGTATCAACTAGCGTGGGCGGGGCTAAGCTCTGTTTACTTGAAAGGAGCTTAGACGCGCACAGGCCAGTTGATACTAGTTGTGACGTCACTGGGCCAGCGGTGCTACTGCCTTCTCAATCTGCTGATAGGCGGGGGTCCCGAGTGTCGGACCCCGCCGATCAGATGCTGATGATCTATCCAGAGGATAGATCATCAGTTAAAAGAAAGTGGAGAACCCCTTTAAGTAATATGCCCCCCCACACTGCCCTCAATTATGTAATTTGCCACCCACTAATTAATTTGCCCCACACTGCCCTCCATTATGTAGTCCTCCATTATGTAGTTTGCGGCATTTCCACCTTCTGTTTAAGCTTTACCCTGGCTGGACCTGGAGACCCCAACCCCCCGCCTCCCCCTAAATATAATAAATACTATAATGGGGTATTAAATTAAATCTAAATATAAAGTCAATATGCGCTCTCTGCGCTACCTACCACACCTCCTCCTCCCTCAGGCGCGGCAGTGGCAGGTCTGGCTGGCTGTGTGAGTGAGTCACTGCTGTCATGTGACTCACCACCCAATCCATTAGCTCCAGAATCGAGTCCTGGGCCTGCTGGCTGCTCACCAGGTAGTCACACCCCCCGACGTGCTTGCTAGTGAATAAGGAGAACTCCGGCGGCACTCCGGCGACACTCAGTGTCTAAGGGTACTTTCACACTATCGGCTGGACATATCCGACCAGTGGCGTTGCGAGGGGGGTGCGGTGGATGTGGGCCGCACCGGGTGACACCAATCTGATGGGGTGTCACCCGGTGCGGCCCGCACCCACCGCACCCCCCTCGGCAACGCCATTGGTCGGATATGTCCTGCCGATAGTGTGAAAGTACCCTTAGACACTGAGTGAGAAGCAGATTCATGTCTGGTTGTAGAAAGATAGGCGTAGGAGTTGTAGATGAGTAGCTGCTGCAGGCAGAGCAGTGGGGGCGTGTCCAGCCTGTGACTCATCGCTGTGCAGCCAGGCTTGTGTATCAATAAAGTTATGTATTCAACAAAACAAGAAGGGGAGAAAGTAAACAGATCTGCCAGGATAATGGGGGGGGGGGGGGGTAGGGTTGGACGATATCAAAAATATTCCTACGATAACGATATTAAGAAATTTATCGCGATAACGATATATATCGCGATAAATGCCCATTTAGAAGAAAAAAACACTTGGGGCCACAAGGAGACGTTATACTGTATGGGGGAAGCCACAAGGAGACGTTACACTGTATGGGGGCAGCCACAAGGAGACGTTACACTGTATGGGGGCAGCCACAAGGAGCCGTTATACTGTATGGGGGCAGCTAGGCAGCCACAAGGAGACGTTAATTGTATTAATCATTGGTGGCAGTGGCCACAGGGTCCCCCTCCCCCTCCCATCATTGGTGGTAGTGGGGCCCCCCTCCCTCCCCAGTATTAATCATTGGAGGCCACAGGGTCGTCGTCCCATCATTGGTGCCAGTGGGCCCCCCCTCCTCCCTCCCCAGTATTAATCATTGGAGGCCACAGGGTCGTCCCCCCATTATTGGTGCCAGTGGGCCCCCCCCTCCTCCCTCCCCAGTATTAATCATTGGAGGCAGGGCCGGCTCCAGATTCATGTGGGCCCTTGGGCGATAAAGCCTCAGTGGGCCCCCTTGTGGCATTTTCCGCAACACATGTCATTAACAACAAAAAGTCATTAAAAACAGTCGAAAAAAAATGTAGTGTTTTATAGGAGGTCTTACGCTATATGCACACGACAATGAAAAAAAAGTCCATTAAAAACGGATAAACTGTCCATTTTTAACTGACTGTTTTCCACTGATTCATCTGTGGATCACAGGGAGGGAAGAAAAACTCAGCACCAAAAACTAAGGCTGTGAGGGGACTGAAGACTGCTTCTCCAGGGCATTTAGGAAAGTGGCTGCTCTCCTCAGAGCCAGGTGAAGCCATGGATGAGGGGAAGGAGCAGCTCTCCTCATGCTGACTTAAGGCTCCACTCCACTGATATCTCCTCCTCTGCTTCCTTTCCCATAAGCACCAGTGAACCCTGCTGTGGATTTTGGGGCTCCCTGTTCATGCTGAGTGACAGGATATATCTGTGGGGCTCACATGACTGGAAGGATGAAGAGCTTTTGGGGCTGATGTGACCTGGATGCTGGCCATATCTGCGCTAAAGGCGACAGGCTGTGTAGGAGGAGGTGAAGCTATGAATGGTGCCTGTTGTGTGCTAGCTGCTGAGGGAGATTTGTGCTTTACACATATCGCGACTGGCCATATCATTAATACCACCGCACCCTAAATCACTAGCCCTTCTTCTGTCCCATACACTGGCAGCTCTCTGTAGCACAGAACCCTTCTGATGCGATAAGCGACTGCCATGTTAATGGTCACACTCACACACACCTGTCTAAACTCCTGATTTCTTTCAGCTCGGCTGCTATGCTGTGCGCTGACTTCTGCACCTGCGCAGCTAATCAGCTCCGTCCCTGCTGTCCTCCGATCTGTCTCGCAGGCCTGGAGATCCTGCGAGATAGCAGCAGCAGTAAATGTTTAAAGGGACCGGCGCAGAAACGAGTGGGCTCCCTAAGGGACAGTGGGCCCTGGCACCGGCCCGGGTATGCCGAGTGCTGACGCCGGCCCTGATTGGAGGCCACAGGGTCGTCCCCCATCATTGGTAGCAGTGGGCAGTTCTGATCGGAGTCCCAGCAGTGTAATGCTGGGGCTCCGATTGGTTACTATGGCAGCCAGGAAGCTACTGAAGCCCTGGCTGCCATGGTATGTTAGTGAGCAGCATTATACTCACGTGCGCCATGGCCGCCGGGCGCTCCTTCTTCTGTCTGTGCGGCGCATTGCTAATGCTTATACCATTAGCAATGCACCGCGCAGACCTATGAGAAGAAGGAGCGCCCGGCGGCCCCGGCGCACGTGAGTATAATGCTGCTCACTAACATACCATGGCAGCCAGGGCTTCAGTAGCTTCCTGGCTGCCATGGTAACCGATCGGAGCCCCAGCATTACACTGCTGGGACTCCGATCAGAACTGCCCACTGCCACCAATGCAGGGACTTAAGAACATTCACGGCACCCGACCTCTGAGAGGACGCTGTGATCACCGCGCTGGGATTAATTGCGCGGATCACAGAGTCCTCTCAGAGGTCGGGGGCCGGGAATGCGAGTCACAGAATTCCTTCCCTCCCTCACACTGGCTGAATTGTAAATGTGCTGTACGGTTCATGCTGGGGCGGGCGGCCGCGGACGCAGATTTAGAAGCGGTCAGCGCACATGACCGCTTCTATGACGTCACGAAATACCGCGGTATTTAGGAAACGGCGATATCGCCATATCGCCGTTTTTTTAATACCGCGGTATATCGTGATACCGGTATATCGCCCAACCCTAGGGGGGGGGGGGAGGAAAGCTCAGACATGAAAAACAGGTATTGGGGGCTTATGAATGCATGGTGAGGGGTGTTATTTTGATTTTGGGACCGGACAACCTCTTTAAGAAACAAAAATAACCTCAAATGATAAATGTTCCCCTATGTGTTAAAAAAGACACAAATCTTACTGCATCATACTACAGTACACATCCAGAATCGAGCTTACTGCAGAGATACATGACCAGAATCAAGCTTACAGTGACGTCAATCTTTGCGTGATATAAAATACATAAGGATTTATCTGATGCTTATGGATATGCTGATCTCAACGTACAGTATTTCTTAACATATTTTTAAAGGCAACTCACATTATTTAGCGAACACATTCTGTTTATTGATAGTTATTAGGGCATGAATGATTCATATTATACAAAGTGTACATCCAGCTTTTAAAAAGCTATAAGAATATAAAGATCAGTCTGTAAATTTAAGTTTCCTATCTTGAATAATACAAATAGCCTTGAGTATTTTGTGTTGTTTGGTTGCCTCATTCACTTGGATGCTTCATTCATTCCAAAATGGGATAGAGTAGGAGGAGATTTGAATTACAGCAGCCCTTCACATCCTTACAGATGTCAGCTGGAGAAACAGAATAATTGAAATCTTTTTTATAACAGTGTATCTTACACAAAGAGGGCATCATGGTAATGTCCTATAACTACAGTAGCCTCAGCACTGATTCAAGAAGAGAGTTTCTACCGTATGAAAGGGGAGTGATCTTTGATATACATGTTGCAGATAACAGGTGGGGTTAGATTTTTTTGGCTTAATGTAAAAGGCTTGAATTTTCCCCAAAGAGGTATTAGGTTTTGAAAGAGATATGTAGCTATAATGTCCAAATCATCATAATACAATAAACTAATTTGTTACATGAAGATAATTTCAGGTTTACACAAATTATTCACAGATTGTTTTATGCTAATGTGCCAAGGAAGAAGGCAGGGTTCTTTTTATTTTATTTTTACATTTATAATATTATAAAATCCATAAGTCTGTCAATTCTAATTTATGAACATGAATGACAATGGTTTCATAAAAATGTCCAAAATTATGTAGACATTAAGAATCAAGTGGAGATCTCTTGCTGAAAAGAGTAGCAGGATTCGCCCGACATCCAAAACTTAAACAAAGAAGATTTTTTTTTTTTCCATTATTTAATGCCGGAGGATCCTGCCCTCCTTCAGCATTCCTAGAGATACTCCGATACTCCAGTATGTCTTCATATTCTTACTCCAATACAATACGCATAGAAGAGACCAGACTCATAGGATCTTCGCCCACCCCACCTCCACCCACCCTCCCCCCCACCTTGCAGGAAAAAAAAAAAAGAAGAAAAGAAAAAAAGGAGGAAAGGGGTCCTGATTAATTAACCGTGTCCCAGTCTTTCCACAATTTATTCCACTTTAGGTATGCTCCTCTTTGTTTGTACAAAATCTTTTCATAGCTTTTCACTTTCTCAACCAGGCCCAACCAGTTGTTGCAGTCTGGAGCGGAAGAGGAAAACCATAATCTAGTGATAAGGAGCCTAGCCAAAAACATAACCTTGATCAACAATCGGCGTTTTGTAGGCTGATAATTAACCTCCGATAGATCTCCCAGGACCCATATCCTGGGGGACAAAGGGACGACAATATTAAGTTTACTAGCCAAGTTATTTTGGACCAAACTCCAGTATCTACTCACCATTGAGCAGTCCCAGAACAGATGTAGATGATCTGCCTCGGGATTGCCGCAACGTGGGCAGTCAGAGGAGGCCCTAAATCCTCTTTTATGTAACCATACGGGTGTCACATAAATTTTGTGCAAAATATTAAATTGTACAACAATGTGATTAAAATTATGTGAGACCAACTTTAAGCTTTCCCCTATGCTCTCCCAGTTTGGAGAGCCCACCTCTGATAATAGAGAGGACCAGGCTCTCTGTCCTGGAGAGAGAACATCCGAGAAAAAATTATTCATTAAGTGCCTATAGCAATGTGATACTTTAATTCTCATGTCAGTTTTCTTGCAAATTAAATCGTGTAAAAATGCAGGAGTATCAATAAAAAAGTGACTATTCAAAGTGCAAAATAGTGCTGACCTCAGTTGAAAATATGCATACCAAGCCACCTCCCCTAAATTTGCCCTTTGCTTTACTTCCGTGAGGGGCAATATTTGTCCATCACTGACCACTTGGTGTAGGTACTGAACATTTTTGGTCCTCCAATACTGGCAGCAGCTTAAATCATTTAAATTAAGGAGCTTTGAGTTATGCCATAGTGGGGTGCAGATGAGTGATCCCTTAACTCCGCACCAACTCCTTATGGCCAGCCAAGTCTTTTTAGCCATTCTGCAGAAAACTGTGTACCCACCCAGGGTATTTGATAAATAATCAGACTCCAGTACGGTAAAAAAATCCGAAAAACCTGAGTCTTCCACCACTCTACTGCAGAAAGGACTATTTTCCCAGTCATTAAAGAGACAGAGTTGGGAGGCCATAAAGTAGCCCCTAAAATATGGGAGGTTAAGACCTCCCCGATTGTAGGGCATAGAAAAATAGAGTGCCTTCAGTCTCACGCGCTTCCTCCCCCATATTAAATCATTGAGCATCCGCTCTATCAATCTAAAATACTTATCTGCGATCCATACAGGCGAGTTGCGCAGGACGTAAAGAACCTGGGGCAGTACTACCATTTTTATTAATGAAATTCTGTCCGCTCTAGAAATCAATTTTTTTTGCCATATCTTAATTTTGGCCCTCAACTTGATCAACAGAGGATTCAAATTTAGTTGTAAATATTCCTGCGGTTTGGCAGAAACTGTTATCCCCAGGTACTTTATTGAGTCAGAGATCGTTAGCTGGTTATCCCATTCGCCACGCAACTCGTCTATAGGAAGGAGAGCGGTCTTATCCCAGTTGATCTCCAAACCAGAAGGATCGGAGAAAAGCCCAACCAGGTCCATTATACGAGGGAGAGTGGTGTCTGTTTGATGAATTAAAACCAAGATGTCATCTGCGTAAAGTGATACACGATCCTGCTTCCCCTTTATGCCAAAACCAGCCACCTTCGGGTCCTGCCTTATGCTAGCCGCTAAAGGTTCAATGTAAATATTAAATAGCAGGGGGGAAAGGGGACAGCCTTGACGGGTGCCCCTTCCTAAGGTAAATCTCTCTGTCGTAGTCCCGTTAATCCTGACCCTGGCAACTGGGGAGTTGTATAGCAACTGAGTCATTGCCATAAATTTTGGGCCAAAGCCCATTTTTTTCATTACCTCCCAGAGAAAAGTCCACTCCACCCTGTCGAAGGCTTTGGTAGCGTCCAACGACAGGATGGAGCGAGCACCACCTCCCGGGGACTGAATATTCATAAATAATCTGTTCAAGTTATGCTGGGTACCCCTTTTTGGCATAAAGCCATTTTGATCTGGGTGGATAATGGTGGATATAACCCGCGAAAGCCTCCTAGCCAGAACTTTTGATAGTAACTTAACATCGGTGTTTAGTAGGGAGATTGGTCTATAGGAGCTCAATTCTGCCGGGTCTTTATCCTTTTTTTAAATTAAAACAATGAGAGCCTCCATCATAGAGTATGGTAATCCCCCTCCCTGTATTGCTTGGGAGAAAAGGCAGGGTTCTTGATTGCTAGTGTTGAACGATTTGAAGTGAAACAAATGGAATTTGATCCAAATCTCAAATCTGAATTTTCATGTGCATTGTGGTAACGAATAAGAAGCCCAGGAACAAGATACCACCCATAGTTCCATGCAGTCAGCTAATCAGCAAATAGCCATCCCTTGTGATGTTACAGCCCTATAAAAAAGCCTAATCTCACCCGGCTTCCACCATTTTACTGTGAGCTGATAGGGACAGTGCAGGGACAGTGTAGCGAGATCATACAGAGACTTTTCAGACACAGTAGCAATAGCCTAGGGAGACTGCAGGGACAATGCAGGGACAGTGTAGATGCTATGTAATTGCCCCGTGCATCTTGGTCCACTGCTGTACCATTCATTCTTAATCTGTTCTATTACACATAGACTGACTGTGCATCAGACTCAGTCTCAACAGTTGGTCTAATATATAGGCACATGTACCTAGATCATCTGCTGCACCATTAATAAGTAATATGTTCAGTTACACATAGACATAGAGTGCCTCAGACTCATTGTGAACAGGTAGTGTAATATAAAGTTACTTATATATAGTTCATCTGCTGCAACATTTATACTTATTCTATTTTGTTATACATAGACTTACTGTGTAATTTATCAAACTGGTGTGAAATAGAACTGGTTTAGTTGCCCATAGAAACCAATCAGCTTCCACCTTTTATTTTTGACAGTTCCTTTAGAAAATGAAAGGTGGAATCTGATTGTTTGCTATGGGCAACTAAGCCAGTTCTACTTTATACCAGTTTGATAATACTCTCTTAGTCTAAACAGCTGGTCTAATATGTAGGCATGTGTGCCTAGTTCATCTACTGTGCCATTCATAATTAACCTGCTCGATTATACATAAACTGACTGTGCATCAGACTTAGTCTCAACAGCCAGCCTAATATATAGGCATGTGTACCTAGTTCATCTGCTGCACCATTAATAATTCATCTATTTAGTCATACTTAGATGTACTGTGCATCAGACTCATTGTCAATAGGAGTTGTAATACATAGGCTAATTTTTACTGCACTATTCAACTTTATCTGTTAAATTACTGATTCAGTTACTGTATATGGCTGACAGACAGTTGCCTGTGGCATCAAAAGTAACAGGCAGTGGCAAAATGTTGCTGTAGCCACCATAAATAGCAGAAGAATAAGAAGGGGTGGTAGTAGCAGCCGCAGCAACAGGCCAGACCTGCCTCTATCAACCAGCGGTGGTGTTTTGACCAACAATCCAGCTGTACTGGAATGGTTGATTTGCTCTTCAACATCATCTCAGGTGACAACAGATACACACAGCCAGGAATCAATGGGTTCCTCTGATACCACACTTAGTTGGCATAGCCCAGGAACAACCTCTGTGCCCTCACTTGTCCTGCAACTGCCTCTTTCTTTTGCTGCTCCTTCCCTCGGGAAGTTTGGCATGCTACCGGCTCTGTTCCACTTTTCAGCTAGGACAAGCTTAGTGAGGATAGTCAGCAGCCACAGGCCAGCACAATCATGGAGGAGAGGTCTGCTGCATCCTCCCTAGGCGTTCAACTAGCGATGATGACAGTCAGCTGGGGAACTTGTTGCGAGCAGTCAGAGATGTGGCCATGAGACTGGTGAGATAAGAGTGATCAACAGACATTAGTGGATGATAATGTAGTGGATCGCACGTGGAAGCCGGGTGAAGAGGGGGCATCATTATTATCAGGAGTGAGGGTGGCAGCATGCCAATGAGCCAGCAGGGTAGAACAGTGTGAAATCTGGAGCCAAAAGTGCCCAGGGTAGACAGTTTGCTACTCAGGACCTTACTTGTCAGGACACAACTAATAGTGAATGGGTTCATAAAGGCAACAGTAGGCAGTTAGCACATAGTTGTGGGTTAAAATGCCATACTTGGCAATGTGTGAATTTTTTATCAAGTCACTGGAGGACGTTAGCATGGTGGTATGCAGGATATGTTGCCAGAAGTCGAAGTGTGGTCGGGGTGCTAATGTTGGCACCATGACCCTATGTCAACACATGGAGCATAAAATGGCCTGGGAAACCCGTGGCATTAATGTAGTGGTACAGCCTGACGCAGTAACACTTGCATCTCCCAGTGGCCTGCCTGCCTTTTCCAGTAGTCAGAGATCCACAACCTCAGCAGAAGGAAACTGTCTCTTTCCCTTTGTCTATTGCCCCTAATGCTTCTCCTCCTCCTAATTCTTGTCATGTGTTTCACCAGCAATCGTTCACCGAGGCAATTAAACAGAAATAACAGTATGCATGCAATCATCCAACGGCACAGAATCTGAATGTGCACCTGGCAAGTTGCAGGTACTACACTCCCTCCCTTTCCATATCATGGACGCTGAACATTTCATAGAACTGATGGCTTGTCCCCACCCAAGGTCGAGAGTCCCAAGCCGTCATTACTTCTCTACAAAAGCTATATCAGCCATGCACACATATGTTGAGCAGAAGATGGGCCAGTACTTGAGCTTGTCGTGTGGAGCTGTAATTACAACCAAGGACAATATATATCCTTTACAGCCCACTGGGTAAATGTGGTTTCGGCTTAGGCACTCCAACAACTTTGCCACGTGATGGCAATGCCACCTCCACAATTTAATTGTGGGATTTCTGCACCAATGTCTTCCTCTGCCGCCTCATGCTCCACCTTGTCATCAGCATGTTCTTCTATCTTTATTCAGCGGGACCTGCGCTAACATCACTGCGCTCACCACGTGGTGAGCTTGATGATGTTACCGAAGGTCCTTTTCCAGCCAGGCTGCACGGCTGCATGATCAAGTGGATGAGGTGTTACATTTTATTTTTTAATTTTTTATCACACAATAGACCTTTTACTTAGCATTCTGTATTAAATAATGCTATTATTTTCCATTATAACCATGTTATAATGAAAAATAATAAAGTAAATGGGGTCCCGGGTAACTCATTCCTTATCTCCTTAGCAACCATGCGTGAAAATCGCACCGCATCCACACTTGCTTGCAGATGCTTGTGATTTTCATGCATCCCCATTCATTTCTATGGGGCCTGCATTGTGTGAAAAACGCAGAATACAGAAAATGCTGCGATTTTCACCCAACGCACAAGTGATGCGTGAAAATCACCTCTCATCTGAACAGGCCCCTTGAAGTGAATGGGTCCGGATTCAGTGCGGGTGCAATGCGTTCACCTCACACATTGCACCCTCATGGAATTCTCATTGCGTTCACCTCACACATTGCACCCTCATGGAAGGGGCCTAAGAGTATTGAATCAATGTAAACTGGAACATGAGTGTTTCTGGAATAAGTACAGGGTGGGCCATTTATATGGATACACCTTAATAAAATGGGAATGGTTGGTGATATTAACTTACTGTTTGTGGCACATTAGTATATGTGAGGGGGGAAATTTTTCAAGATGGGTGGTGACCATGGCGGCCATTTTGAAGTCGGCCATTTTGAATCTAACTTTTGTTTTTTCAATAGGAAGAGGGTCATGTGACACATCAAACTTATTGGGAATTTCACAAGAAAAATAATGGTGTGCTTGGTTTTAACGTAACTTTATTCTTTCATGAGTTATTTACATGTTTCTGACCACTTATAAAATGTGTTCAGTGTGCTGCCTATTGTGTTGGATTGTCAATGCAACCCTGTTTTCCCACTCTTCACACACTGATAGCAACACCGCAGGAGAAATGCTAGCACAGGCTTCCAGTATCCGTAGTTTCAGGTGCTGCACATCTCGTATCTTCACAGCATAGACAATTGCCTTCAGATGACCCCAAAGATGAAGTCTAAGAGGGTCAGATCGGGAGACCTTGGGGGCCATTCAACTGGCCCACGACAACCAATCCACTTTCCAGGAAACAGTTCATCTAGGAATGCTCGGACCTGACACCCATAATGTGGTGGTGCACCATCTTGCTGGAAAAACTCAGGGAACGTGCCAGCTTCAGTGCATAAAGAGGGAAACACATCATCATGTAGCAATTTAGCATATCCAGTGGCCTTGAGGTTTCCATTGATGAAGAATGGCCCCACTATCTTTGTACACCATATACCACACCATACCATAAATTATTGGGTTCCAACAGTCTTGGAGGGATCTATCCAATGTGGGTTAGTGTCAGACCAATAGCGGTGGTTTTGTTTGTTAACTTCACCATTCATATAAAAGTTTGCTTCATCACTGAACAAAATCTTCTGCGTAAACTGAGGGTCCTGTTCCAATTTTTGTTTTGCCCATTCTGCAAATTCAGTGCGCCGATCTGGGTCATCCTCGTTGAGATGCTGCAGTAGCTAGAGTTTGTAAGGGTGCCATTTGTGAGTAGCTAAAATCCGTCGAAGGGATGTTCGACTAATGCCACTCTCCAGTGACATGCGGCGAGTGCTACGCTGTGGGCTCTTGCTAAATGAAGCTAGGACAGCCACTGATGTTTCTTCATTAGTGACAGATTTCATGCATCCACATTTTGGCAAATCCAACACTAAACCAGTTTCACGAAACTTAGCAAGCAGTTTGCTAACTGTAGCATGGAAGATGGGTGGTCTTGTAGGCTGTCTTGCATTGAAATCTGCTGCGTTCACCAGACATCAACACAATTTCTATCCACTCCGCACCTCGACGACATGTCAATGGCTGTAAACAAAGAGAAACTTGTAAATAAATCATGAAAGAATAAAGTTACGTTAAAACCAAGCACACCATTGTTTTTCTTGTGAAATTCCCAATAAGTTAGATTATTATTAGAAGTCCATTTGGAGTTGTGTAATACTTTGAATCAGGAAAATAAAGCAAATCTTATAATTCAAAATCAAGGTTGTGTGCACTAGGTGATAAACCAGGAAATTGCTTAGCCAGCAGCTGAGTAGAAAGAAAATTAAGCCAGGTATAAGAAAGATAACTACATTAGATGACAGGATCACCTATGAGCCAAATAGAAATTATGGAGACATTGGCAGATTATTATTCTAGTCTGTATTATTTGAGCAGAGATAACAGTATAATCCATTTGTCTTTAGATAGTATAAATGAATTATTAGATTCTATCCCTTTACTATCATTAAAAGGGTCTCAGAGAAATAGGCTGAATTATAACATTTCAACCTTTGAAATGAAAACAGCTATTGATTGACTAAAATGAGGCAGGGCACCTGGCTCAGATTCATTTCTGATTGAATACTATACTGTAAATGTGTTTCTGGAACCTTAATGCCTTTTTAACATCTGTATTCAATTGATTTTGTGAAGGTGAAGGTCCTCCAATAGAAATCCTGGAGGCTAAAATAATAATAATCCCAAAACGAAGTAAAGATCTATTAACCCTTTCAGGACCCTACCATATTTCACCTTAAGGACCAGGACGTTTTTGGGAAATTTGACATGTGTCATTTTATGTGGTAATATCTTTGGAACGCTTTTACTTATCCACGTCATTCTGAGATTGTTTTCTCGTGACACATTGTACTTTATGATAGTAGTAATTTTCAGTCAATAGTTTTCATTTTTATTTTTAAAAATATCCCACATTTACCAAAAAATAGCAAAAATTTGCAACTTTCCAAATTTCTAATTCTCTGCTTTTAAAACAGATAGTGATACCTCATATAATAGTTATTACTGGCCCATGAGATGCACCTAGGTTTTAAAGGAGGACAATAGGAAAACGAAAAATTCGGCAGACCTCAGATCAGATCACCAATCAGACCCCCAATGTTAATCAGACCTAAACTGACAGCCCCAATCAGACCCCAAATGTTAATAAGACCCTCAATAAGACCTCAGATCAGACCCCCATGCCTCAGATCAGGCCCCAGCCTCATGTATGCAGACTCCAACCTCATGTACGCAGCCCTCAGTCTCATGTCTGCAGCCCCCAGCCTCATGTATGCAGCCTACAGCACCAGCTTAATTTATGCAGCATGCAGCCCCAGCTTAATTTATGCAGCCTACAGCCCCCAGCCCCAACTTCATTTATGCAGCCTGCAGCCCCAGCTTCATATATGCAGCCTGCGACCCCCAGGTCCATTTATGCAGCCTGCAGCCCCCAGCCTCAGATCAGATAAAATAATAAAATCACTTACCTCTCCTGCTCCGGATACCAGCCCTCCACACTGCCCATGCTCTTCATCCTTCTTCTCATGCTGTGAATCGGTGCACACAGTGTGAGGTCAAAGAGGGCCCTTAAACTGTGTGCAGCCACTGCACAGCTGACAGCTGATGACCAGGAAGCAGTGAGTACAGAGCCTTCACCGCTTCCTAGTCCTCCGGTATTAACCTGCTCAGGACCGCCGTACGCAGGATTGCGTCCTGGCGGCGGCCCTGCTCTTCTGGGTGGACGCATATACGCGTCCTCCCGCGATAGCCGAGATTTCCTGTGAACGCGCGCACACAGGCGTGCGCGTTCACAGGAACGGAAGGTAAGCAAGTGGATCTCCAGCCTGCCAGCGGCGATCGTTCGCTGGCAGGCTGGAGATGCGATTTTCTTTTAACCCCTAACAGGTATATTAGACGCTGTTTTGATAACAGCGTCTAATATACCTACTACCTGGTCCTCTGGTGGTCCCTTTTGCTTGGATCGACCACCAGAGGACACAGGTAGCTCAGTAAAGTAGCAGCAAACACCACTACACTACACTACACCCCCCTGTCACTTATTAACCCCTTATGAACCACTGATCACCCCTGATCACCCCATATAGACTCCCTAATCACCCTAGTGTCATTGATCACCCCCCTGTCATTGATCCCCCCCCTGTAAGGCTCCATTCAGACATCCGTATGATTTTTACGGATCCACGGATACATGGATCGGATCCGCAAAACACATACAGACGTCTGAATGGAGCCTTACAGGGGAATGATCAATGACAGGGGGTGATCACCTCATATACACTCCCTGATCACCCCCTGTCATTAATCACCCCCCTGTTATTGATCACCCCCCTGTAAGGCTCCATTCAGACGTCTGTATGATTTTTACGGATCCACGGATACATGGATCGGATAAGCAAAACACATACGGATGTCTGAATGGAGCCTTACAGGGGGGTGATAATCCGATAACCGAGATCCGATCCATATATCCGTGGATCCGTAAAAATCATGGGTGATCACCCCCCTGTCATTGATCACCCCCCTGTAAGGCTCCATTCAGACATTTTTTTGGCCCAAGTTAGCGGAAATATTATTTTTCTTTTTTTCTTACAAAGTCTCATATTCCACTAACTTGTGTCAAAAAATAAAATCTCACATGAACTCACCATACCCCTCACGGAATCCAAATGCATAACATTTTTTAGACATTTATATTCCAGACTTCTTCTCACGCTTTAGGGCCCCTAAAATGCCAGGGCAGTATAAATACCCCACATGTGACCCCATTTCGGAAAGAAGACACCCCAAGGTATTCCGTGAGGGGCATATTGAGTCCATGAAAGATTGAAATTTTTGTCCCAAGTTAGCGGAAAGGGAGATTTTGTGAGAAATTACCAAAAAAATCAATTTCCGCTAACTTGTGCCAAAAAAAATATAAAAAATTCTATGAACTCGCCATACCCCTCATTGAATCCCTTGGGGTGTCTTCTTTCCAAAATGGGGTCACATGTGGGGTATTTATACTGTCCTGGCATTTTAGGGGCCCGAAAGCGTGAGAAGAAGTCTTGGATCCAAATGTCTGAAAATGCCCTCCTAAAAGGAATTTGGGCCGCTTTGCGCATCTAGGCTACAAAAAAGTATCACACATCTGGTATCGCCGTACTCAGGAGAAGTTGGGGAATGTGTTTTGGGGTGTCATTTTACATGTACCCATGCTGGGTGAGATAAATATCTTGGTCAAATGCCAACTTTGTATAAAAAAAATGGGAAAAGTTGTCTTTTGCCAAGATATTTATCTCACCCAGCATGGGTATATGTAAAATGACACCCCAAAACACATTGCCCAACTTCTCCTGAGTACAGCGATACCAGATGTGTGACAATTATTTGCCGCCTAGGTGGGCAAAGGGGCACACATTCCAAAGAGCATCTTTAGGATTTTACAGGTCATTTTTTACACATTTTGATTTCAAACTACTTACCACACATTAGGGCCCCTAGAATGCCAGGGCAGTATAACTTTCCCACAAGTGACCCCATTTTGGAAAGAAGACACCCCAAGGTATTCCGTGAGGGGCATGGCGCGTTCCTAGAATTTTTTTTTTGTCACAAGTTAGCGGAAATGATGATTTTTTTTATTTGTTTTTTCTTACAAAGTCTCATATTCCACTAACTTGTGACACAAAATAAAAAATTCTAGGAACTCGCCATGCCCCTCACGGAATACCCTGGGGTGTCTTCTTTCCAAAATGGGTTCACTTGTGGGGTAGTTATACTGCCCTGGCATTTTAGGGGCCCATATGCGTGAGAAGTAGTTTGCAATCAAAATCTGTAAAAAATGGCCGGTGAAATCCGAAAGGTGCTCTTTGGAATGTGTGCCCCTTTGCCCACCTAGGCTGCAAAAAACTGTCACACATCAGGTATCGCCGTACTCGGGAGAAGTTGGGGAATGTGTTTTGGGGTGTCATTTTACATATACCCATGCTGGGTGAGAGAAATATCTTGGCAAAGGACAACATTTCCCATTTTTTTATACAAAGTTGGCATTTGACCATTTAATATTAATCTAAATGGTCAAAAGATATTAATTTGACCACAAGATATTAATCTCACCCAGCATGGGTATATGTAAAATGATACCCCAAAACACATTCCCCAACTTCTCCTGAGTACCGCGATACCAGATGTGTGACACTTTTTTGCAGCCTAGGTGGGCAAAGGGGCACACATTCCAACGAGCACCTTTCGGATTTCACCGGTCATTTTTTACAGATTTAAAGGCATGGCGAGTTCCTAGAATTTTTAATTTTTTGTCACAAGTTAGTGGAATATGAGACTTTGTAAGAAAAAAATAAAATAAAAAATAAATCATCATTTTCCGCTAACTTGTGACAAAAAATAAAAAGTTCTATGAACTCACTATGCCCATCAGTGAATACCTTAGGTTGTCTACTTTCCGAAATGGGGTCATTTGTGGGGTGTTTGTACTGTCTGGGCATTGTAGAACCTCAGGAAACATGACAGGTGCTCAGAAAGTCAGAGCTGTTTCAAAAAGCGGAAATTCACATTTTTGTACCATAGTTTGTAAACGCTATAACTTTTACCCAAACCATTTTTTTTTGCCCAAACATTTTATTTTATCAAAGACATGTAGAACAATAAATTTAGCGAAAAATGTATATATGGATGTCATTTTTTTTGCAAAATTTTACAAGTGAAAAATTTAATTTTTTTGCTAAAAAAATCATTAAATTCCGATTAATAACAAAAAAAGTAAAAATGTCAGCAGCAATGAAATACCACCAAATGAAAGCTCTATTAGTGAGAAGAAAAGGAGGTAAAATTCATTTGGGTGGTAAGTTGCATGACCGAGCAATAAAAGGTGAAAGTAGTGTAGTGCAGTAGTGTAAAAAGTGGCCTGGTCATTAAAGGGAATCTGTCACTAGCAATGTTTAAAAATTTTTTTTTCATGGATCCATGTTTAATAAAGTGCCTTTTTTCCATCTGTGTTCTTCTTTTCCATGTCAGTCTTGTCCTTTCTTCTAAAAATCGATTCTTAGGATATGCAAATGACGCTGTAAGGAGCCCAGAGAGGCGTTTTTCTTTCTCCACGGTGCCCAGGAACGCCCCTCTGAAGTGCCGTGCCCGCCTAAATATGAAAACTACTAACGCCTCCATGTTTAGCTGAATCGCCTCCCAGAGGCGCGGCTAAGTCCTCAACACCCGCCCCCCTCCTCAGCGCCGCGCTCTGCAAACACCCGATCCTCCTCTCGCCGGCATCCCAAATCCCGCGCAGGCGCAGTGCCGGCGATTGCCTGCGCTATAAGATGACTGCCGGCACTGCGCCTGCGCGCGATTTGGGATGCCGGCGAGAGGAGGATCGTGGTGTTTGCTGCAGAGCGCGGCGCTGGGGGGGGGGGCGGGTGTTGAGCACTTAGCCTCGCCTCTGGGAGGCGATTTAGAGGAACTGGGAGGCGTAATTAGGTTTCAAACTTAGACGGGCACTGCACTTCAGAGGGGCGTTCCTGGGCACCGTGGAGAAAGAATAACGCCCCTCTGGGCTCCTTACAGCGTCATTTACATATCAGAAGAATCGTTTTTTTGAAGAAATGACAAGACTCACAATCAAAAGAAGAACAGAGATGGAAAACAGGTACTCTGTTAAACATGGATTCATGGGGAAAAAAAATTGGTAAATCGTTAGTGACAGATTCCCTTTAAGGGGGTTTCAGCTAGGGGGGTTAAAGTGGCTAATGAGAGTTTCCATAATGGAAGCACTCGTTAGTATTCACCCCATAAGACGCATTTTATATTTTGGGGGATGCCATTTTATATTTTAGGGATGTTAGAACGCTTAGAAGTTTAGAAGCAAACCTTTACATTTTTCAGAAAATTTCCAATACCCACTTTTTTTTAAGGACCTGTTCAGTTATGAAGTCACTGTTGGGAGTACAGATTAGAAACCACCCATAAATACCCCCATTTTAGAAACTACACCCCTTATTAAGGTATTCAAAACTGATTTTACAAACTTTGTTAACCCTTTAGGTGTTCCACAAGAATTAAAGAATATTTATTACTCTTATTGTGTAGTTTACAAAAACACCCCATTTGTGAACCCCATTTGTGATCGTAAACCGTTGTCAGGGCACAGAAGAAAAGGTGCACCATATGGTTTTTGGAGGGCAGATTTCACTGGGATAATTTTAAGTTGCCATGTCACAATTGAAGACGCCCTGATGCACACCTACAGTAGAAACTCCAAAAAAGTGACCCCATTTTGGAAACTACGGGATAAGGTGGCAGTTTTGTTGGTACTATTTTATGGTACATATGATTTTTGATTGCTCTATATTACACTTTTTGTGAGGCAAGGTAAAAAATAAGTTTTGGCACCGTTTTTTACAATGTTCATCTGACAGGTTAGGTCATGTGCAATTTTTTTTATGTAGGGGCTAAGTTTTTGTGGCATGAGATGATGGTTTGATTGGTACTATTTTAAGGTGCATATGACTTTTTGATCACTTGATATTACACTTTTTGTGATGTAACATATTTTATTTTACTTTTTATTTTTGTCCCACTTTGGGACTTCAACTTGATTCCCTCTGCAATGCATTACAATACATCCTATGCATTACATGTCAGTTTTTATGCTGACAGCCTGCCTGTGAGACCCAGCCTAAGGGGCTGGATCTCACAGACATCCGTAGAAGGCAAACCCTAATGCCTATGAAAGGCATTGGGCTGCCTTTTCTGCTACCGGGTCCCCTTCACTGCAGTGTGGAAACCCGATGGGTAAGCAGAGGGAACCTGTACCCTCTGCAAACACTCTGCATACTGCAGTCAGCTTTGACCGCGGCATACAAGGGGTTAATATGCCGGCATCAGTGTTTTCACCGATGCTGGTGTATGCAGCTGGGGCCTGGCTGTCAATGTCTGCCGGGTCCATGCCGCTGATCAAGCGGGAGCAGCTCCTGCACCCGCCCGATCAGCCAGCAATACATGTACGGCGCTGGTCTTTAAGCCATGTCCACCAGTGCCATATATGTACGGCGGAGTTCCTCTACTGGTTAATACAAGCTAGTTATAGACCAATAACGTTATTTAATGTGAACATTAAAATTGTTACTGGGGTCCTTGCTGAGAATTGAGATCAGTTTTGGAAGACCTTATCTTCCCTGATAAGGTAGGCTGTATGATCTAGAAGGAGACTAAAGATGCAACAACAAGGACAATTGATTTGCTACAGTTGGCTAAGGGAAACCCCTCTTGTCTTAAGATGCTGAAAAGGTCTTTTATCTGATTCAATGGAGGTTTCTTCAAGCTGCATTCTTGAGGTTCAGCTTAACAGGTTTTTAAGAAAGTTTTTACCTACTAACATAGTATATAAGGCTGAAAAAAGACATCTGTCCATCCAGTTCACCCTGTTATCCTGCAAGTTGATCCAGAGGAAGGAAAAAAAAACTGTACGGTAGAAGCCAATTTTCCCCACTTTAGGGGGAAAACATTCCTTCCCGACTCCAGTCAAGCAATCAGAATAACTCTCTGGATAAACGACCTATAGTAACAATAGCCTGTAATATTATTACACTCCAGAAATACATCCAGGCCACTCTTGAACTATTTTAGTGAATTCACCATCAACACCTCCTCAGGCAGCTCCATAGTCTCACTGTTTCTCACTGTTCTTACCATAAAGAATCCTCTTCTATGTTTGTGTAGAAACATTCTTTCCTCTAGACATAGAGGATTAGAGATGGCCTTGCAGTTCGCCCGGCGGTCGTTTAGTGGCAAATTTTGCATGTTCGCGATTCGCCGAACATGCAAACATATGGCGATGTCCGCTGGCGCCATATTCTTTTGCATTGCGCCCATCTTTGACCCATGACACACATCAGGTGCTACAGAACAGCCAGTTGAGAAGTTTTAGCATATGGACACACCCCCACCCTATAACAGAACCCGATCTGGCAGCCATTTCACATTCTGTGTTTTGCCAGTGTAGGGAGATGTTGCTTTGTGGAGCAGAGACAGAATATCAGGGACACCAAACGCTAGCTAATATGGCCACAAAAAGTCCTTTTAGAGACTGGTATAGGTGTGCTATTGATAGGTGTGATGAGGGGTGTGATATACTGATAATATACTTTCTTACATATAAAGTATATTATAGTGCATTTGTATTGTGCAGCAGTTGTGTGCGGTTCTGCTGCAATACCACAGCTATATAGACTAAACGCTATTGGAGTAACTAATTGCAACTTGTTTGATATACCTGTTTTCCCCCTGAAAAACTGATTAAGGGGTGTGATATGCCTATAATATACTTTCTAACATAGAATGTATATAGTGCATTTGTATTGTGCAGCAGTTGTGTGCTGTTCTGCTGCGATACCGCAGGTATATAGAGGGACAAGCGCTACTGGAAAAACTATTTGCAAAGGGTGTGATATACCTGTTGCCTCCCAAAAAAATGATTGAGGGGTGCAATATACCAGCTTACACAAAATACAGATTAAGGGGTTTGATATCCCTACTTCCACAAAATACTGATTAATTGGTTCTATATACCTGCTTCCACAAAATACTGATTGAGGGGTGCAATATACCTGCTTCCACAAAATACAGATTGAGGGGTGCGATATACCTGCTTCCACCAAATATTGATTGAGGCTTGTGATACACCCGCTTCCACAAAATACTGATTAAGGGGATTGATATACCTGTTTCCACCAAATACTGATTGAGGCCTGCAATATACCTGTTTCCACAAATACTGCTCTTCTCTAGGCACTTTGGCACAGGGTCATTTTGAAAATGACAGGCAGAGGAAGTGGCACGCCGTTCCACAGGGGTGGTAGGGGTCGGGCAGGTGGGCCAGGCCGGAGCCTAAGTGGGAAGTCGGAGAAGTTGCGTGCGATTAAGTCAAAGGACGTACCAGAGTTGGTTGAGTGGATCACTCAGCCTTCCACTTCTGCACCCTCCTCATCCTCTGTATCTGCACCCTCCTCACTCTCTGCTGTGTGCAGCCCCAAAGATACCACCACCACCACCATAGTCCCTCCACTTGAGTCAGACAAAATATTTTCCCATCCATTTCCAGACCTTACCGATGCACAGTCATTCCTAAAGGGGGAAGCAACGGCCACCACCCAGCGGTGTGATGACAGTACCCAGATCAGCCCAAGGAGGGTGGTCCCTGCTGTTGCTGCCTATTTTGAGATCTCTAATGTCAGTGGTGGTGAAGGTAACAATGATGATTGATGGAAGTCACTTGGGTGCCCACAAGAGAGAAAGAGGAGGGGAGCTCAGAGGGAGAGATGGAGCAGCAGATAGGGAGGAGAAGGAGGAGAAGCAGGCGGAACTCGCAGTGCACAGTAGGCAAATAGCAGACTGCAAATGTATCTGGAGCGAGCCATCCACCATGTACAGTCACAACTGGCGCTCCCGGGATGCCGGTACATGGCTCCGCAGAGTGGGCTTTTTTTATTTTATCAGCTGCTGACAATAGTGTTGCTATCTTCAGCCTGTGCTGTCAACGCATAAGTCGCGCTAAGCCCAACACTCACCTAGGGATGACAGCCTTATGAAGGCACCTGGCCTCCCTTCGCCGAGCCCAGTGGGAACAACTCAGTCTGAACCCACAAAGCCACACTCCTGGCACTCCATGTCCTGCCTCTTTTCCTTCTTCTCTCTCCTCCCATTTGTCCTCCACTCCACCTTCCACCGTGTCGTATTCGCGTTTATCTGGCAGAAGGAAGGCTTCTGTGGCCCAAATATTCAAGCATAAAAAGTTGATGACGCTGGATAACCCTCTTGCTCAACGGCTGACCGCAGGCTTGTCGGAAATGCTAGCCCGCCAACTACTGCCAAATAAACTGGTGGATTCAGAGGCCTTTAGAAAATTTGTGACCATTGGCAAAATTTGTGCCAATGGAAGGTCCCAGGAAGGAAATATTTCTCCCAGAAGGACATCCCAGAGCTAATATGACCACGTTCATCGGCAAGTGAATATATCTCTGGCACACAGTGTCGGTGTCAAGATACATTTGACCAGATACGTTGTCTAGCAACATGGGCAGGTAAGGAACATAACTTTTACTCCCCACTAGGTGAACCTTCTGACGGCTGTTAAGCATGTAACACGTGTCACCATGTGGTTTTGGTGTTACCGCCACGGATTGCATGCAGGCCTGCCTCTTCTTCTCCTCCTCCAACTCCATCCTCCGTCTCCTCCTCGGCTGACTCCTCCTTTTCCACTGCTACCGCCTCTTCCGCTGCACCCCCCAAGCTCCCTAGAACCTATTTGATGTGCCAGGTGAGAGGTTGCCATGCTATGCTGCGGCTGTTGTGCCTGGAAGCCAAGTGCCACACCGGTGCTGCATAGTGTTGAGCGCGAATATTCGAATATCCAATTTTTTTTTGCGAATATCGGCACTTTGCTAATTTGCGAATATTTCAAATATAGTGATAAAAATTTGATATTTCAAATATTCTTTTTTTTTTATTATTGTTATATTTTTTTCTTTCCCACTTCCCTAAAGTTTTTCTTACCTGTCCTTTGGATTCCTGGCTGCTCCAGTCAGTGTCCATTGCCGCTACTGCTGACTTCCATGCTCATGGAGCGTCCCCATCACCATGGGAACGTCTCTATATACTAGAATGGACTGTCGGATTTGAGAATTACGTTGAAATCGCAATTCGATTATTTCAAGTTATAATAATCGAATTGCGATTTCAACTTAACACTTCTATATTCCATATTCGTTAATTCTAGCCTAATATGGAATATAGCAGTGCTAAGCTAAAATCGCAATTTGATTAATTCAAGTTATAATAATCGAATTGCGATTTCAACTTGGACTGGTTTACTATGGTTGGCTTGGTAGAATTAGCGAATATGACGAATGTATTCGTCATATTCCACAAAACGAATATAACGAATGTATTCGTCATATTCCACAAAACGAAGTTAACGAAGTATTCTGCATCTTTGTTTTAGCTACCTATTCATCAACTTCGCTAATTCTAGCAATCATATAGGAAAGTTTACTATAGAGACAGCTAAGTTTAATTCACTATGCAATTATATGACTGCTTTTAAAAAAAATAAATATAATAATTATAATACCTGATAATTATTATAATTACTCTATTTAGAAAAAAAGCAGTAATATAATCGCATAGCGAATTAAACTGTCTCTATAGTAAACTTTCCTATATGATTGCTAGAATTAGCGAAGTTGATGGATAGGTAGCTAAAACGAAGATGCAGAATACTTTGTTATCTTCGTTTTGTGGAATATAACGAATACATTCGTCATATTCGCTAATTTTACCAAGCCAACCATAGTAAACCAGGTCCAAGTTGAAATCGCAATTCGATTAATTTAAGTTATAATAATCGAATTGCAATTTCAACTTGGACCTGCTATATTCCATATTAGGCTATAATTAACGAATATGGAATATAGCAGTGCTAAGTTGGAATCAAAAGTCGATTATTATAACTTGAATTAATCGCATTGCTATTTCAATAGGAGAGTAGCCTTTAAGTTAAAATCGCAATACGCGATTATTCAAATCGCATATTAATCGCGATAACTAGAATAATGACGAATATTCGATTTCGACGAATATAAAATGAATATTCTATCGAATATTCGCGAATTTCGTCGAAATCAAATATGGCACCTGCCGCTCATCACTGGTGCTGCACTGCTTTCAGCTCTGAGTTCATAGGCCGGCAGTTGGTAAAGTTATGTCCGACAACTGTGCCAATCTGCTGAGCTCGCTGAAACAGTGCAAAATGACACACATGCCGTGTATGGCACACGTCCTGAACTTAGACTTGTAGTGATTTGTTGCCAAATACCCAGGGGTCCAGGATGCCTTGCGGCAGGCCAAGAAAATCTCTGACCATTTTAGAAGATCTTACACGGCCATGACTCGCATTGTTGACGTTCTGTGGCATCACCACTTGCCTGTCAGATGTCTGATTTGTGAGTGCCCGACGTGCTGGAACACCACCTTGTACATTCTTGATAGGCTGCTCCAGCAGAAACGTGCTGTTAACGACTACCTGTACTGAACTCTGCGGCAGGACAGGTTCTGGGGAGCAGCTAGTGGCTGCTCATGTGCGACATTTGCAGTCTTCTGCGGCTATTTGATGAAATCACTAAACTGGTCATTGGCAGGCAGGGCACCATCAGTGACATCATACCTTACGCCTTCTTTCTGGAGCGTGCATTGCGTTGTGTCATTAATCAAGCTGTCGAGGAGCAGGAGCTGGAAGATGAGGAAGTCGTAATGCTGAATGAATTCCCGGGGGGGCTACTCCATCTGAAACAAGTCAGCAGGATTCTGAAGAGGAGTCAGAGGAGGATGGTGGCTGGGGGTAGGAGGAGGAGGAGCAAGAAGAGCAGGCTTTAAACTTTTCTGGAATCCCTGGTGTTGTCAATAAAGTGCAAATGGTGTTGTCAATAAAGTGCAAATGGTGGCCTTCATGCTCCAGTGTTTAAAGAGGGACCCCCGTATAAAAAGCATAAAGGGCAAGGACCAGTACTGAGTGGCAACGTACTTAGACCCCCGGTACAAACACAAAATTATGGCCATGTTACCAGCATCACAGAGGGCTGTCAGAATGCAGCA
This sequence comes from Bufo gargarizans, assembly GCF_014858855.1. Classification (NCBI taxonomy): domain Eukaryota; kingdom Metazoa; phylum Chordata; class Amphibia; order Anura; family Bufonidae; genus Bufo; species Bufo gargarizans. The sequence continues at coordinate 93,597,629 of NC_058088.1, read as the reverse complement.
TTCCCAGGCCTTGCTGCGAGAGATGCTGCATTCTGCTGTTGCGGGCACTGGCAGAGGAATTTCCACCCACAGCGAAACAGGTGCGTGTAGCAATCCTACCATGCCTGCAAAAAGAGGGTGGTTTGAAGATGTGTTAGTCACTTGGATTTGATATCAGTCTTTTAGCCAACCCATCGACAGCCGCCCTCCGGATCCAGCCTCCGGGAACGCCTAGACCGACAGGTGTCCGACTACATCGGGTTAATGGCCGATGTGGACGCTCTGAGAAGCAAGGAACCCCTGGACTACTGGGTGTGCAGGCTTAACCTCGTTGAGTGTCCTGTCCGAAAGGATGTTTAGAGCAGCAGGGGGGATCGTGACCAATAAGCGCACGACAGTGTGGACTAACTCACATTTCTAAAAATGAATGAGGCATGGATCTCTGAGGAATTCAACACCTGTGACGACCACGTGTAATTGAATTTCCTCATGCCAGCCCACACATATCCGCCACCACCCAGAACAAAGAATGGTCCTTGTCTATGTATATACAGCGGTATAAAAGGCCTTTTCTGTCATGTAAATGCCTAATTTTTGGGGCCTCTAATCCAGTGGCCTACAGTAAAAATGTAATTCAGTGACCTCTAAATGTACCTCCAGCCACATAATCACTTGTTCTTTTCTGTCAGGTGAATGCCTATTTTTTGGGGCCTGTACTCCATTGGCCTACAGTAAAATTGGTATCCAGTGACCACCTAATGTACCTCCAGCAACATAATCACTTGTTATTTTCTGTCAGGTGAATGCCTAACTTTTGGGGCCTGTACTCCCGTGGCCTAAAATAAATTTTTTGTAGACTCCAGCAGGGCACATTTTTTAGATTTTCCCTTTAAGACGCATAAAAATGGCCCATGATTAGAATATATATTTTTTGTGGGAATTTTTGCCATTGAATCCCCTGTGGTATGTCACTGTCCATGTTGTGGGACTATTTGTGCACTTCTAGTAAGTATTTGGTGGCTGCAAATATGACCTGAAGGTTTTTCGCCTGCTATTAAAGTCAATGGGGTCCGCCGCAAACTCGCGGTTCGCAAATATTTAATCGCAAACGGGCATTTGTGAATCGTCCCGGTCGTTGTTCATCCATCACTGTAGATGTCCCTTTGTCACAGTCACAGTCTTGGGGATAAATAGATGATGGGAGAGATCTCTGTTCTGACCCCTGATATATTTACACATAGTTATTAGATCTCCCCTCAGTCGTCTTTTTTCTAAAGAGAATAACCCTAATTTTGATAATCTTTCAGGGTACTGTAGTCCACCTATTTCAGTTACTACTTTGGTTGCCCTTCTCTGAACCCTCTCCAGATAATTGTACATTTGCCAAACAGACTGCATTTGGAACATGGAATTTTGATCTGGACAGTTCATATAAACTAATTGAACCCACCAAGGCTGTTTCTTGTTCCTTTTGTTCTTGGAGTCGTTGGCCCAAGCCATAAGTTGAGGAGATACATTGAATGTGATAGGCATATTTACACAATTGAGCTTTGTGCAGATGACATAATCATTACTTGTAAAAATTTATTTCTCTGATCTGAAACTATATATACAGGTGAAACTCGAAAAATTTGTGCAAAGTTCATTTATTTCAGCAATGCGACTTAAAATGTAAAACTAACATATGAGATAGACTCATTACATGCAAAGTGAGATATTAGAAACCTTTATTTGTTATAATTTGGATGAATATGGCTTACAACTAGAGTTGAGCGAACACCTGGATGTTCGGGTTCGAGAAGTTCGGCCGAACATCCCGGAAATGTTCGGGTTCGGGATCCGAACCCGATCCGAACTTCGTCCCGAACCCGAACCCCATTGAAGTCAATGGGGACCCGAACTTTTCGGCACTAAAACGGCTGTAAAACAGCCCAGGAAAGGGCTAGAGGGCTGCAAAAGGCAGCAACATGTAGGTAAATCCCCTGCAAACAAATGTGGATAGGGAAATTAATTAAAATAAAAATTAAATAAATAAAAATTAACCAAAATCAATTGGAGAGAGGTTCCATAGCAGAGAATCTGGCTTCCCGTCACCCACCACTGGAACAGTCCATTCTCAGATATTTAGGCCCCGGCACCCAGGCAGAGGAGAGAGGTCCCGTAACAGACAATCTGGCTTCATGTCAGCAGAGAATCAGTCTTCATGTCATAGCAGAGAATCAGGCTTCACGTCACCCACCACTGTAAGAGTCCATTTTCATAAATTTAGGCCCAGCACCCAGGCAGAGGAGAGAGGTCCCGTAACAGACAATCTGGCTTCATGTCAGCAGAGAATCAGTCTTCATATCATAGCAGAGAATCTGGCTTCCCGTTACCCACCACTGGAACAGTCCATTCTCAGATATTTAGGCCCCGGCACCCAGGCAGAGGAGAGAGGTCCCGTAACAGACAATCTGGCTTCATGTCAGCAGAGAATCAGTCTTCATATCATAGCAGAGAATCAGGCTTCACGTCAGCCACCACTGCAACAGTCCATTGTCATAAATTCAGGCCCAGCACCCAGGCAGAGGAGAGAGGTCCCGTAACAGACAATCTGGCTTCATGTCAGCAGAGAATCAGTCTGCATGTCATAGCAGAGAATGAGGCTTCACGTCACCCACCACTGCAACAGTCCATTTTCATAAATTTAGGCCCAGCACCCAGGCAGAGGAGAGAGGTCCCGTAACAGAGGATCTGGCTTCATGTCACCAGAGAATCAGTCTGCATGTCATAGCAGAGAATCAGGCTTCACGTCACCCACCACTGCAACAGTCCATTTTCATAAATTTAGGCCCAGCACCCAGGCAGAGGAGAGAGGTCCCGTAACAGAGGATCTGGCTTCATGTCACCAGAGAATCAGTCTGCATGTCATAGCAGAGAATCAGGCTTCACGTCACCCACCACTGCAACAGTCCATTTTCATAAATTTAGGCCCAGCACCCAGGCAGAGGAGAGAGGTCCCGTAACAGAGGATCTGGCTTCATGTCACCAGAGAATCAGTCTGCATGTCATAGCAGAGAATCAGGCTTCACGTCAGCCACCACTGCAACAATCCATTGGCATATATTTAGGCCTAGCACACAGGCAGAGGAGAGAGGTCCCGTAACAGACAATCTGGCTTCATGTCAGCAGAGAATCAGTCTTCATATCATAGCAGAGAATCAGGCTTCACGTCAGCCACCAATGCAACAGTCCATTGTCAGATATTTAGGCCCAGCACCCAGGCAGAGGAGAGAGGTCCCGTAACAGAGGATCTGGCTTCATGTCAGCAGAGAATCAGTCTTCATGTCATAGCAGAGAATCAGGCTTCACGTCACCCACCACTGTAAGAGTCCATTTTCATAAATTTAGGCCCAGCACCCAGGCAGAGGAGAGAGGTCCCGTAACAGACAATCTGGCTTCATGTCAGCAGAGAATTAGTCTGCATGTCATAGCAGAGAATCAGGCTTCACGTCAGCCACCACTGCAACAGTCCATTGTCATAAATTCAGGCCCAGCACCCAGGCAGAGGAGAGAGGTCCCGTAACAGACAATCTGGCTTCATGTCAGCAGAGAATCAGTCTGCATGTCATAGCAGAGAATGAGGCTTCACGTCACCCACCACTGCAACAGTCCATTTTCATAAATTTAGGCCCAGCACCCAGGCAGAGGAGAGAGGTCCCGTAACAGACAATCTGGCTTCATGTCAGCAGAGAATTAGTCTGCATGTCATAGCAGAGAATCAGGCTTCACGTCAGCCACCACTGCAACAATCCATTGGCATATATTTAGGCCTAGCACACAGGCAGAGGAGAGAGGTCCCGTAACAGACAATCTGGCTTCATGTCAGCAGAGAATCAGTCTTCATATCATAGCAGAGAATCAGGCTTCACGTCAGCCACCAATGCAACAGTCCATTGTCAGATATTTAGGCCCAGCACCCAGGCAGAGGAGAGAGGTCCCGTAACAGACAATCTGGCTTCATGTCAGCAGAGAATCAGTCTGCATGTCATAGCAGAGAATGAGGCTTCACGTCACCCACCACTGCAACAGTCCATTTTCATAAATTTAGGCCCAGCACCCAGGCAGAGGAGAGAGGTCCCGCAACAGAGGATCTGGCTTCATGTCAGCAGAGAATCAGTCTGCATGTCATAGCAGAGAATCAGGCTTCACGTCAGCCACCACTGCAACAGTCCATTGTCATAAATTCAGGCCCAGCACCCAGGCAGAGGAGAGAGGTCCCGTAACAGACAATCTGGCTTCATGTCACCAGAGAATCAGTCTGCATGTCATAGCAGAGAATGAGGCTTCACGTCAGCCACCACTGCAACAATCCATTGGCATATATTTAGGCCTAGCACACAGGCAGAGGAGAGGTTCATTCAACTTTGGGTAGCCTTGCAATATAATGGTAAAATGAAAATAAAAATAGGATTGAATGAGGAAGTGCCCTGGAGTCCAATAATATATGGTTATGGGGAGGTAGTTAATGTCTAATCTGGACAAGGGACGGACAGGTCCTGTGGGATCCATGCCTGGTTCATTTTTATGAACGTCAGCTTGTCCACATTGGCTGTAGACAGGCGGCTGCGTTTGTCTGTAATGACGCCCCCTGCCGTGCTGAATACACGTTCAGACAAAACGCTGGCTGCCGGGCAGGCCAGCACCTCCAAGGCATAAAAGGCTAGCTCTGGCCACGTGGACAATTTAGAGACCCAGAAGTTGAATGGGGCCGAACCATCAGTCAGTACGTGGAGGGGTGTGCACACGTACTGTTCCACCATGTTAGTGAAATGTTGCCTCCTGCTAACACGTTGCGTATCAGGTGGTGGTGCAGTTAGCTGTGGCGTGTTGACAAAAGTTTTCCACATCTCTGCCATGCTAACCCTGCCCTCAGAGGAGCTGGCCGTGACACAGCTGCCTTGGCGACCTCTTGCTCCTCCTCTGCCTTGGCCTTGGGCTTCCACTTGTTCCCCTGTGACATTTGGGAATGCTCTCAGTAGCGCGTCTACCAACGTGCGCTTGTACTCGCGCATCTTCCTATCACGCTCCAGTGCAGGAAGTAAGGTGGGCACATTGTCTTTGTAGCGTGGATCCAGCAGGGTGGCAACCCAGTAGTCCGCACAGGTTAAAATGTGGGCAACTCTGCTGTCGTTGCGCAGGCACTGCAGCATGTAGTCGCTCATGTGTGCCAGGCTGCCCAGGGGTAAGGACAAGCTGTCCTCTGTGGGAGGCGTATCGTCATCGTCCTGCCTTTCCCCCCAGCCACGCACCAGTGATGGACCCGAGCTGCGTTGGGTGCCACCCCGCTGTGACCATGCTTCATCCTCATCCTCCTCCACCTCCTCCTCATCCTCGTCCTCCTCGTCCTCCAGTAGTGGGCCCTGGCTGGCCACATTTGTACCTGGCCTCTGCTGTTGCCAAAAACCTCCCTCTGAGTCACTTCGAAGAGACTGGCCTGAAAGTGCTAAAAATGACCCCTCTTCCTCCTCCTCCTCCTCCTCCTCCTGGGCCACCTCCTCTTCCATCATCGCCCTAAGTGTTTTCTCAAGGAGACATAGAAGTGGTATTGTAACGCTGATAACGGTGTCATCGCCACTGGCCATGTTGGTGGAGTACTCGAAACAGCGCAACAGGGCACACAGGTCTCGCATGGAGGCCCAGTCATTGGTGGTGAAGTGGTGCTGTTCTGTAGTGCGACTGACCCGTGCGTGCTGCAGCTGAAACTCCACTATGGCCTGCTGCTGCTCGCACAGTCTGTCCAGCATGTGCAAGGTGGAGTTCCACCTGGTGGGCACGTCGCATATGAGGCGGTGAGCGGGAAGGCCGAAGTTACGCTGTAGCGCAGACAGGCGAGCAGCGGCAGGATGTGAACGCCGGAAGCGCGAACAGACGGCCCGCACTTTATGCAGCAGCTCTGACATGTCGGGGTAGTTGTGAATGAACTTCTGCACCACCAAATTCAGCACATGCGCCAAGCAAGGGATGTGCGTCAAATTGGCTAGTCCCAGAGCTGCAACGAGATTTCGCCCATTATCACACACCACCAGGCCGGGCTTGAGGCTCACCGGCAGCAACCACTCGTCGGTCTGTTGTTCAATACCCCGCCACAACTCCTGTGCGGTGTGGGGCCTGTCCCCCAAACATATGAGTTTCAGAATGGCCTGCTGACGTTTACCCCGGGCTGTGCTGAAGTTGGTGGTGAAGGTGTGTGGCTGACTGGATGAGCAGGTGGAAGAAGAGGAGGAGGAAGCCGAGAAGGAGGAGGTGGCAACAGGAGGCAAAGAATGTTGCCCTGCGATCCTTGGCGGCGGAAGGACGTGCGCCAAACAGCTCTCCGCCTGGGGCCCAGCTGCCACTACATTTACCCAGTGTGCAGTTAGGGAGATATAGCGTCCCTGGCCGTGCTTACTGGTCCACGTATCTGTGGTTAGGTGGACCTTGCCACAGATGGCGTTGCGCAGTGCACACTTGATTTTATCGGATACTTGGTTGTGCAGGGAAGGCACGGCTCTCTTGGAGAAGTAGTGCCGGCTGGGAACAACATACTGTGGGACAGCAAGCGACATGAGCTGTTTGAAGCTGTCTGTGTCCACCAGCCTAAATGACAGCATTTCATAGGCCAGTAGTTTAGAAATGCTGGCATTCAGGGCCAGGGATCGAGGGTGGCTAGGTGGGAATTTACGCTTTCTATCAAATGTTTGTGAGATGGAGAGCTGAACGCTGGCGTGTGACATGGTTGAGACGCTTGGTGACGGAGGTGGTGGTGGTGGTGTTGGTGGTACATCCCCTGTTTGCTGGGCGGCAGGTGCCAACGTTCCTCCAGAGGCGGAGGAAGAGGCCGAGGCGGCAGCAGCAGAATAGGCCGAGGCGGCAGCAGCAGAAGAGGTAGCAGGGGGAGCCTGAGTGACTTCCTTGGTTTTAAGGTGTTTACTCCACTGCAGTTCATGCTTTGCATGCAGGTGCCTGGTCATGCAGGTTGTGCTCAGGTTCAGAACGTTAATGCCTCGCTTCAGGCTCTGATGGCACAGCGTGCAAACCACTCGGGTCTTGTCGTCAGCACATTGTTTGAAGAAGTGCCATGCCAGGAAACTCCTTGAAGCTGCCTTTGGGGTGCTCGGTCCCAGATGGCGGCGGTCAGTAGCAGGCGGAGTCTCTTGGCGGCGGGTGTTCTGCTTTTGCCCACTGCTCCCTCTTTTGCTACGCTGTTGGCTCGGTCTCACCACTGCCTCTTCCTCCGAACTGTGAAAGTCAGTGGCACGACCTTCATTCCATGTGGGGTCTAGGACCTCATCGTCCCCTGCATCGTCTTCCACCCAGTCTTGATCCCTGACCTCCTGTTCAGTCTGCACACTGCAGAAAGACGCAGCAGTTGGCACCTGTGTTTCGTCATCATCAGAGACATGCTGAGGTGGTATTCCCATGTCCTCATCATCAGGAAACATAAGTGGTTGTGCGTCAGTGCATTCTATGTCTTTCACCGCTGGGGAAGGGCTAGGTGGATGCCCTTGGGAAACCCTGCCAGCGGAGTCTTCAAACAGCATAAGAGACTGCTGCATAACTTGAGGCTGAGACAGTTTCCCTGGTATGCATGGGGGTGATGTGACAGACTGATGGGGTTGGTTTTCAGGCGCCATCTGTGCGCTTTCTGCAGAAGACTGGGTGGGAGATAATGTGAACGTGCTGGATCCACTGTCGGCCACCCAATTGACTAATGCCTGTACCTGCTCAGGCCTTACCATCCTTAGAACGGCATTGGGCCCCACCATATATCGCTGTAAATTCTGGCGGCTACTGGGACCTGAGGTAGTTGGTACACTAGGACGTGTGGATGTGGCAGAACGGCCACGTCCTCTCCCAGCACCAGAGGGTCCACTAACACCACCACGACCATGTCCACGTCCGCGTCCCTTACTAGATGTTTTTCTCATTGTTATGGTTCACCACAACAACAAATATATTATTTGGCCCAATGTATTGTATTCAAATTCAGCGGGATATAAATTTGAGGCCTAGTATTTAGGCGCTGGGTGACCGGTATGGATTTAGTGACAGAATTAGACTTGGAAATGCACAGAAGCGTGTGTGTGAAGTTATTCTGAATGACCCTATGTGCACCTTGAATATTATATACCCTTTTTGGGATAGATTTCAAATAGCTCTGATATAGCAGGAACCACTAAATTATGAAATTGCTAAATTGGGAATTGTATTTCAACCCAGAACAAAAAATGTGCTTTGACGGACACTAAATATCTTGCCCAGCAACAACAGTACAGCGGTAACGAGAGATTTAGCAGGATATAAATTTGAGGCCTAGTATTTAGGCGCTGGGTGACAGGTATGGGTTTAGTGACAGAATTAGACTTGGAAATACACAGTAGCGGGTGTGTGTGAAGTTATTCTGAATGACCCAATGTGCACCTTGAATATTATATACCCTTTTAGGGATAGATTTCAAATAGCTCTGATATAGCAGAAACCACTAAATTATGAAATTGCTAAATTGGGAATTGTACTTCAACCCAGAACAAAAAATGTGCTTTGACGGACACTAAATATCTTTCCAAGCAACAACAGTACAGCGGTAACGAGAGATTTAGCAGGATATAAATTTGAGGCCTAGTATTTAGGCGCTGGGTGACAGGTATGGGTTTAGTGACAGAATTAGACTTGGAAATACACAGTAGCGGGTGTGTGTGAAGTTATTCTGAATGACCCTATGTGCACCTTCAATATGATATACCCTTTTAGGGATAGATTTCAAATAGCTCTGATATAGCAGAAACCACTAAATTATGAAATTGCTAAATTGGGAATTGTACTTCAACCCAGAACAAAAAATGTGCTTTGACGGACACTAAATAACTTTCCCAGCTACAACAGGACAGCGGTAACGAGAGATTTAGCGGGATATAAATTTGAGGCCTAGTATTTAGGCGCTGGGTGACCGGTATGGATTTAGTGACAGAATTAGACTGGGATATGGCCAAAAAATAACCACACTATTGCTGGTTAAATGCACTTGGTGACGGGCGCAGCTTGCCCCTGATGTAGTATATGGCCAAAAAATGAACAGACTATTGCTGGTTAAATGCACTTGGTGTCACAGCTTGACCAACCACACTACTGAGGGTTAAATGCACTTGGTGACGGGCGCAGCTTGCCCCTGATGTAGTATATGGCCAAAAAATAAACAGACTATTGCTGGTTAAATGCACTTGGTGTGACAGCTTCACCCTGATGTAGGCTTTAGCCAGAAAACAACCACACCATTGAGGGTTAAATGCACTTGGTGACAGGCGCAGCTTGCCCCTGATTTTGTATATGGCCAAAAAATGAACAGACTATTGCTGGTTAAATGCACTTGGTGTGACAGCTTCACCCTGATGTAGGCTTTAGCCAAAAAACAACCACACCATTGAGGGTTAAATGCACTTGGTGACAGGCGCAGCTTGCCCCTGATTTTGTATATGGCCAAAAAATGAACAGACTATTGCTGGTTAAATGCACTTGGTGTGACAGCTTCACCCTGATGTAGGCTTTAGCCAAAAAACAACCACACCATTGAGGGTTAAATGCACTTGGTCGCAGCTTGTGCTGGCGCACCACAAGACACAAAATGGCCGCCGATCACCCCAGAAAAATGTGACTGACAAACGGTCTGGGCAGCCTAAAAACAGTGAGCAATTGAGGATCAGCAGCTCAATGATCCACAGCTGCAGATCGATCAGTTAATCAAGTCCTTTGGAGGAGTTAATCTGCCTAATCTCGCCCTACTGTCGCAGCCGCAACCTCTCCCTACGCTAATCAGAGCAGAGTGACGGGCGGCGCTATGTGACTCCAGCTTAAATAGAGGCTGGGTCACATGGTGCTCTGGCCAATCACAGCCATGCCAATAGTAGGCATGGCTGTGATGGCCTCTTGGGGCAAGTAGTATGACGCTTGTTGATTGGCTGCTTTGCAGCCTTTCAAAAAGCGCCAAGAAAGCGTCACAAAAGCGCCAAGAAAGCGACGAACACCGAACCCGAACCCGGACTTTTACGAAAATGTCCGGGTTCGGGTCCGTGTCACGGACACCCCAAAATTCGGTACGAACCCGAACTATACAGTTCGAGTTCGCTCATCCCTACTTACAACTTATGAAACCCCAAAGTCACAATTTTAAGGTACCCTTTGCTCAGGGGGTATATATTAATTAGCTGACTAGAGTGTGACACTTTGAGCCTAGAATATTGAACCTTTTCACAAAATTAGAATTTTAGGCTGCATTAATGCAATTCCTTTTAATTTGCATTAATGAAATAAATTGACTTTTGCACAATATTCAAATTTTTCGAGTTTCGCCTGTAAGTATTCAATGGTATGTTATTATATGCTGTATCAGACTATGTCCCAGATGGTTGTTGTAAACTCAAATGTGGGACTTGTGTTAACCTTAATAAGTTTTTTTCCATTAACAGTAGCAGAGAAGGGTTTTCTCTGTTTAGGTATATACTGTACCTGATGAACTCGGTAAAATCTATGATTATGAGAAACCCCTATCAATTGTTAAAATAGGTTAGAGAACAGATTTTGGTGTTATCAAGGGTATCTCTTTTATTGATAGCCAGAATTAACATACAGTAGCAAAAATACAGTATATTTTACCTATTTTATATAACTTTTGTTGTATATCAATTTTGTTGTTTAAGCCTATTGTCAGGGATATTCAGAGGGCTATTAATTGAAAGTTGTGGCACAATAAGAGCAGTAAAATAGCTAGCACAATTCTATACAAACCCTAAGGCCTCTTTCACAAGGGTGTCAGTTTTTTGCCCGGATAAGAGCCGGGAAAATGCACGATTTTCCCGCGCGAGTGCAAAACATTGTCATGCGTTGCACTCGCGTGAGAAAAATTGCGCATGTTTGGTACCCAAACCCGAACTTCTTCACAGAAGTTCGGGCTTGGGATTGATGTTCTGAAGATTGTATTATTTTCCCTTATAACATGGTTATAAGGGAAAATAATAGCATTCTGAATACAGAATGCATAGTAAAACAGCGCTAGAGGGGTTAAAAAAAAAAAATTTTTTTTACTTACCTTAGTCCACTTGATTGCGAAGCTGGCATCTCCTTGTGTCTCCTCTGCGCTGAACAGGACCTGGGGTGAGCTGCTCCATTAAATACCGGTTAAGGACCTTCGATGACGTCACTCCGGTCATCACATGGTACGTCACATGATCTTTTACCATGGTGATTCACCATGGTAAAAGACCATGTGATGACCGGAGTGACGTCATCACAGGTCCTTAACCTCTATTTAATGCAGCAGCTCACCCCAGGTCCTGTTCAGCCGCTCAGCGCAGAGGAGACACAAGGAGATGCCAGCTTCGCGATCAAGTGGACTAAGGTGAGTTAAATTATTTTTTATTTTTTTTAACCCCTGTAGCACTGGTTTACTATGCATTCTGTATTCAGAATGCTATTATTTTCCCTTATAACCATGTTATAAGGGAAAATAATAATGATCGGGTCTCCATCCCGATCGTCTCCTAGCAACCGTGCGTGCAAATCGCACGGCATCCGTACTTGCTTGTGGATGCCATCCGATTTTCACGCACCCCATGACCTTCTATGGGGCCTGCGTCACGTCAAAATCGGACAATATAGAGCATGCTGTGATTTCAACTGAACGCACAAGTGATGCGTTAAAAGCAACGCTCATGTACACAGCCCCATAGAAATTAATGGGTCAGGATTTAGTACGGGTGCCATACGTTCGCCGCACGGAAAACTCGCCCGTGTGAAAGGGGCCTAATGGACAGGCAGGATGGAATTTCCATATTTATTATTGTATCAAAAAGCAGCCCTACTTGAACAGATAAAACTACACTGGACAAATTGATTTGATCAAGTGTGGTTTCAGCATTGCAGGTTGAAGTTCACTCACTGAAGGGATTGTATATATTAGCTGCTTACCTGTTCTGGATAAATTGTTAATCAAATCTCAAATCCCATCTGCTGTAGACTCCATCAAAGGTGTTCTTAAAATATGTGCTAAGATAGTCGAAAGGCATAGAGGTGTCAAAATCGAAGCATCTGAACTTATCTTGGACATATTTTGAGATTTTAAATAAATCCAGCAAAGACGACCCAGGACTGTTAAGCAGCTGGAATCCTACATAAGACAAGAGCAGAAGGAATACTACACAATTATAGACATAGACCTGCCCCAACTTTTTTTGAGATGTGTTGCTGCCATCAAGTTCTAAATTACTGTATTTTTCACCCCATAAGACACACTCCCACCTCATCTTATGGGGCGAATACTAATGAGCGCTTCCATTATGGAAGCGCTCATTAATACCGGAGGACCGGGAAGCAGTGAAGGCTCTGTACTCACCGCTTCCTGGTCCTCGGCTGTCGACTGTGCAGTGGCTTTGCACAGCGTGAGGGTGCTCTGTGACCTCACGCTGTGCGCGCCGGTTCACAGCACAGCCGAATGAGAAGAAGGATGAAGAGCACAGGCTGTGTGGAGCAGTGGCGTCCAGAGCAGGAGAGGAAAGTGATTTATTTTATTTGATCTGAGGCTGGGGGCTGCAGGCTACATAAATGAAGCTGGGGCTGGGGGCTGCATAAATAAAGCTGGGGGCTTCAGGCTGCATAAATGAAGCTGGGGTTACAGGCTGCAAACATGAGACTGGGGGCTGCATACATGAGGCTGGAGTCTGCATACAGTCATGTGAAAAAATTAGGACACCCTTTGAAAGCATGTGGTTTTTTGTAACATTTTTAATAAAAGGTTATTTCATCTCCGTTTCAACAATACAGAGAGATTAAAGTAATCCGACTAAAGAAAACTGAAGAAAAGTCTTTTCAAGATCTTCTGTAAATGTCATTCTACAAAAATGCCTATTCTAACTGAGGAAAAAGATAGGACACCCTTGCCCCTAATAGCGAGTGTTACCTCCTTTGGCTGAAATAACTGCAGTGAGACGGTTCTTGTAGCCATCTACCAGTCTTCGACATCGGTCTGAGGAAATTTTACCCCACTCCTCAATGCAGAACTTTTTCAGCTGTGAGATGTTTGAGGGGTTTCTTGCACGTACAGCCCTTTTCAAGTCACCCCACAGCATCTCAATGGGATTCAAATCTGGACTTTGACTTGGCCATTCCAGGACTCTCCATTTCTTCTTTTTCAGCCAATCTTTGGTTGATTTACTAGTATGTTTTGGGTCATTGTCATGTTGCATGGTCCAGTTCCGCTTCAGCTTTAATTTTCTAACTGATGGTCTCACATGTTCTTCAAGCACCTTCTGATACACAGTAGAATTCATCGTGGATTCTATGATGGTGAGCTGACCAGGTCCTGCTGCAGCAAAGCAGCCCCAAACCATGACACTTCCACCTCCATGCTTCACAGTTGGTATGAGGTTCTTTTCTTGGAATGCTGTGTTTGGTTTACGCCAAACATGTCCTCTGCTGTTGTGTCCAAATAATTCAATTTTGGACTCATCTGTCCAAAGAACATTATTCCAGAAGTCCTGGTCTTTGTCAACTTTATCTCTGGCAAATTTCAGTCTGGCCTCGATGTTTCTCTTGGAAAGCAAAGGTTTCCTCCTTGCACACCTCCCATGCAAGTTAAACTTGTACAGTCTCTTTCTGATTGTAGAGGCATGTACTTCTACATCAACAGTAGCCAGAGCCTGCTGTAGTTCTCGAGATGACACTTTAGGGTTTTTGGAGACCTCTTTTAGCATCTTGCGGTCTGCTCTTGGGGTGAACTTGCTGGGGCGACCAGTCCTGGGCATGTTGGCAGTTGTTTTGAAAGCCCTCCACTTGTAGACTATCTTCCGGACAGTGGAATGGCTGATTTCAAAATCTTTTGAGATCTTTTTAAATCCCTTCCCAGACTCATAGGCTGCTACAATCTTTTTTCTGAAGTCCTCTGACAGCTCTTTTGCTCTCACCATGGTGCTCACTCTCACTTCAACAGTCAGGAGCACACCAAACTAAATGTCTGAGGTTTAAATAGGGCAAGCCTCATTCAACATGCAGAGTAACGATCTACTAATTATGTGCACCTGGTGTGATATACCTGTGTGAGATCTGAGCCAATTTAAGAGGGAATACATGTGAGGGTGTCCTATCTTTTTCCTCAGTTAGAATAGGCATTTTTGTAGAATGACATTTACAGAAGATCTTGAAAAGACTTTTCTTCAGTTTTCTTTGTTTAGTTGGATTACTTTAATCTCTCTGTATTGTTGAAACGGAGATGAAATAACCTTTTATTAAAAATGTTACAAAAAACCACATGCTTTCAAAGGGTGTCCTAATTTTTTCACATGACTGTACATGAGGCTGGGGGTCTGATCTGAGGTCTGATTGAGGGTCTTATTAACATTGGGGGTCTTATTGGGGCTGTCGGCTGAGGTCTGATTTACATTGGGGGTCTGATTGTGTAACGGATCTCCTAGCACCCCGACCGGGTACCTCCGTCGATAGATGCTCCTAGTGCTTTCCGAGGTCTCCAAGCACTCCACTTGACACCGTACGCCCTGCAGACCCCACGAACCGCCGCAGCTTGGTTGGGGTCTCACCGTCCTCCACCCACGCTGGACCTACGACAAGGCTCCAGGCTCCAGTGGGTGAAGCTCTCCTACAGCCAGAGAGCAGGAACAGCTCTTACAAGAGCTAGTAGTTATGCCAGGGGAGTATAGCAAATCTTCAGCGTATAGCAATCCCCCAGTTTTGATCAGTTATCCAAACACCAGTCTCAACATGATGAAGGATAAAACAGGAACACTTTATTGAGGGCTACCCGCCCGTATTTATGCAGGTCCCCATCTGGTGGACACGCCCCCAGGGGACCAGAATGGAGACTGCGACACACCGAACAGATACAACACATCCCCACAATGCATCATGGTTTCCTCCTCTCTGCCCCAGAGACAACCGAGGGATAATCCAATTATCTCTCAGGACAAAGGGGAGATCGCCAATACACATGTGGGGACAACAGGACAGAAATCACCATTTAAACACACAATGTCACACCCCCACAGCAAACACAGACATTTAACATATTCCCAGATAGCTCAAGTCTGAGTGCATATCATAAGGTGAATGGCACTCAGACCACACGAATACAATTAAACTAGCCATCTGGGTACCCTCACATAACAAATTACAATTCCAAAGAAAGATTTAAGCTGTGCGGCCGGCCTGTCTTCTTTAAAGTTAGTATGGGCCATAATCCTGAGGCAGGAGGCTGGCAACCAGCCCCCTCCAAAACATAGTGGCAAGTTTGGTTTCGTCACAGATTGGTAGTCTGATCTGAGTTCTAATGAAAAATATTTTTTTTCCAATTGTCCTCCTTATGGGCCGGTGCATCTTATAGGGCAAAAATACGGTAGTTTTTGTTCATAAAAAGATAAAATATCTCACTTTTAATATATGACATGTGTTCTATAATCTATTGCAAATACAATATGTGTCTATGAGGTTTTCAATCATGACATTCTGTTTTTATTTACATTTTACCCAGCTTCCTAACTTATGTACAATCGCAATGGTTTTCTAGTAATTTCAAACTGTGATCAGAATGGTGGATAATTAAGTGAGCCTTAAAGACCTATACCTTGGCTTCATATTTGCAAATACAATATGTATCTATGAGGTTTTCAATCATGACATTCTGTTTTTATTTACATTTTACCCAGCTTCCTAACTTATGTACAATCGCAATGGTTTTCTAGTAATTTCAAACTGTGATCAGAATGGTGGAAAATTAAGTGAGCCTTAAAGACCTATACCTTGGCTTCATATTTAAAAAAAAAAAAAAACATACTATTGATGTATGACCTATTAGCAAGTGCAAAATTTATTCTACACACTAAAAAAATGTTTGAATACAAAATAGTATTAAACACACATTGTGAAACCTAAAATGCATTAATGTTTGCTAAAAGCTTATTTTTATTCTGTTAATTATACTCCAGCATGTTTGGACAGATGCTTAGCAACACAGCACAAATCTGTTGTTGAAATTACATAAAGTGGGTATTTTCATTCATCTTGGGCAATTATGCATTTTATTCAGAACCACAGCTTTTAACATATATTTGCCTCAGAAAGGTTTTCATATACATGTATTTTATAGGAACCCCCATGGTTGGAGCTTAATTGACCTTGGTTATGCAAAAATAGAATAAAAAACTCAAAAACCAAACTGAAAAGCTCACAGGCAAAAAAAATTTATAATATGTACTTTGTTATCATAATTAGTGATGAGTGGCAGGTGCAATATTCGAATTCACTATATTTCACAAATATTTTGTAGAGTATTTGTCGATTCTAGATTCATTTTTTTTTACTCAAAAATCGGAAAGGTAATGATTGCAGAATATATAATTACGAATATATTGCACTAAAGAATATTTAGAATATAGTGCTATATATTTGTTTTTCGAATATTCATTTTTTTTTCCATCTCAACCCATGATTCCTCCCTGCTTCTTGCTTGTGAGCCAATGAGTCATTGTCCTAAATGCAATTTAAGCAGGGAGGAATCGTGACTTCAGATGGAAAGAAATGACGAATATTCTAAAAAACGAATATATAGCACTATATTCAATATAGTGCTGTATATTTGTTTTTTCGAATATTTGTCATTTTTTTCCCATCTGATGTCATGATTCCTACCTGCTTAAGTTGCTTGTTCGCCAATGACTTATTGGCCCACAAGCAAGAAGCAGGGAGGAATCATGGGTTCAGATGGAAAAAAGGACTAATATTCGAAAAACAAATATATAGCACTATATTCTAAATATTCACAAATTCTCGAAGTTGTGATATTCAAGATAAAAATTTGTTTTTGGAATATTTGCGCTCAACACTAATCATAATTTTCTTATTCTGTCATATAAATAAAATAATAGTATTATATCACATCATTGCTGCATTCATTGCATCATTATATGGGATATCACATTACAATAAATTGACCATAAGCAATAAGGCATCTACAGTCATTTTTCATGCATCACAGAGCAAAATAGCATCACATCAGCATACCACTTATAAATATGTAATGTGGCTGAAAACTATGATGATTCATTCAGGCAGAGGAAAAATTCATTGAAAGTCCATTTCAGTGGTATATTTATTTTTCCCAATAAAATCTGGCATAACAAAATCATAGAAGGTCTTCAATTATCCAATTTCACTTTAGCTTTTATTCCAAATAACTCAATTTTCAATTATTATATATAAATCCCCACAAAACTACCAGGCAATAACTTTTATGCTTTTGTAACCACACAGATCTCTTGCACATAATGATAATATTGCTTATTTTTTTTTTTACAATATAATAAAGAGAATATGTAACCTTGGAAATGATTGATATATCGAAAAGGTTTGGTATACAGTACCTTGTCGTAAGCCATCATTGACATCTATCTCTGTATGCACTCTTTTGCTAGAAGGCTGTCAATCACTGATTGGGACTCCCTACCGGACTCCAAAACATGGAAAGAATGGAGATTCAATAACAAAAATGGTTTTATATTATATTTGGTAGGTGATATTTCACAATTGCCATGTGAGAAACTCACATTAAATATGCCTCCCACAATGCTTCCTAAATCTGTTCACAGTGGTACATTATTCATAGATTATATTATATGCATTTTGTATTATTGAATATCCAGAAAAGATCTTTGTGAAAATGTCCAAATTGTTTTCAGGAGTCTGCTGACCTGATCCATCTTCTTTGATATTGGAAGTTAGTTAGTACATTACTCAGCGAGTTTTAACAGATAACACTTCCACTTTGTCCTGCTATTTGCATATTGACTGATACTACACCCCTTACGTTTCAGACCATGCAGCAGTTTTCTTTTGCCCGATTCTTGGAATATTTGGCAGATCCCCGCTGGTCCCCACTATAATTGATGGGACTGGACAAAGACTTACACACTTTAGAAAATGCTCATCTCTAGTGCTAGTCTGAAACTAGCCTTATA
The DNA here is from genome assembly GCF_014858855.1 of Bufo gargarizans. Classification (NCBI taxonomy): domain Eukaryota; kingdom Metazoa; phylum Chordata; class Amphibia; order Anura; family Bufonidae; genus Bufo; species Bufo gargarizans. The sequence continues at coordinate 93,579,621 of NC_058088.1, read as the reverse complement.
GTTACAAAGTGTATATCTAGTGTTATAGTGAGATGTGTGCGAAGATGCAGATTCTTACACTCTGAATGTCTACTAGTATTCCTGACTGCGATTTGGATTTTTTTTTTTTTTATAATATGGATATATAAAGGGTATTACACTAAATATTCAGCTGCCTGGTCATCTTGGACTGCCTGAAGAAGTTTGGAGATTTATGAAAATATAAAATGTTTTATTTTTATGTTATGTTTTCCTTTCTCTGTCTTTCTCCAGTCCAGGTGGGTCGGCATGGATGATGGAAAGAAAAGTATGGTTGGGTTATTTTTATTTAATTTTTTTGTACTGTATATTTAGATACATATAATTATTAGTGATGAGCGTCAGGGGCAATATTAAAATTTGCAATATTTTGAAAATATTTTGTAGAATATTCGTCATATATTAGCAAATTCGCTATTATTATTTTTTATTGCAAAAATCGGCAATTTAATATCCACATAAAGCGCGCGCAATACAGGCATGGGCCACTTTTGCTACATTTTCCAAGCTGCTAGAAGTTTCCTGAGACTGGAGAAAATGGTTGGCATGGCAGAACATTAAAAATGGCTTCATATGCAGATAAAGTGCTCCAATATATTTGTGATTGCGCTAATCAGCAATTAATGATTCGCACATTTTGGCGCAATACGTGAAACTTCACATTTTAGCAGGTCTGACTACATATTACTGATTGGTGCACTATGTATTGTTGTGACATCGCAGGACTATGTCTGTAGCATGTATGTATGGACAGCAGAACCTATCACACTACCTACACCCTGCACTGCAACAGCTACACTATATCAGGATATAACCTACACTGACTATCTTCCACTAACTATCTGTATTATATATATATATATATATATATATATATAAGGTATCTAACTATCTATCTAATGTAATGAGTGGAAAGCACAGAGCACAACAATGTCACTGCTGTCTCTCTCAGAACTTTAAAAAACTGCAGAAAATGGCTGCTGGGGAGGTTCTTATATAGTAAGGGGTAGGAAGCTTTCCTATTGGTTGCTAGAGATGTTGCTAAGCTCAGAGAAAGACATTGTAGCCTTCTCATTGGCCCACAAGCAAGAAGCAGGGAGGGATCATGGGTTCAGATGAAAAAAAATCTTGAATATTCGAAAATACGAATATATATCGCTATATTAGAAATATTTGCGAATTCTCGAAGTGCCGATATTCGTGATTAATATTCGATATTCGAATATTCGCGCCCAACACTAATAATTATAACATTTTCAACAATAAAAGAAGAAAAAAAAAGAAACAATGTGAACACAAAACTGTAGAAAATAGCATATGGGTGTAAGAAACTTTCAAATGATGCTTAACACATAAATGGGTTGCTCAGGCAACCACTGTAAATATGGTAAAGTAAAAGAAGCAATATACAGAATGTCACTGCCGAGTCCTGCAGTGTCATGGCTGCAGCCAGGAAAAAGAAACAGCAGCGGGAAGGACCTGAGATCAGCACTGGAGAAACGGGGCGAGATATTGATTTTACCACATATTCAAGGTTTGCCCAAATTTTTATTCAACTTGGACAACCTCTTTAAATACACTGTAACATCAAACTTTTAACTCAGAAGTAGGGATGAGTGAACTCGAACTGTATAGTTCGGGTTCGTACCGAATTTTGGGGTGTCCGTGACACGGACCCGAACCCGGACATTTTCGTAAAAGTCCGGGTTCGGGTTCGGTGTTCGTCGCTTTCTTGGCGCTTTTGTGACGCTTTCTTGGCGCTTTTTGAAAGGCTGCAAAGCAGCCAATCAACAAGCGTCATACTACTTGCCCCAAGAGGCCGTCACAGCCATGCCTACTATTGGCATGGCTGTGATTGGCCAGAGCACCATGTGACCCAGCCTCTATTTAAGCTGGAGTCACATAGCGCCGCCCGTCACTCTGCTCTGATTAGCGTAGGGAGAGGTTGCGGATGCGACAGTAGGGCGAGATTAGGCAGATTAACTCCTCCAAAGGACTTCACTTGATTAATCAATCGATCTGCAGCTGTGCATCATTGAGCTGCTGAAATTCAAATGCTCACTCACTGTTTTTAGGCTGCCCAGACCGTTTGTCAGTCACTTTTTTCTGGGGTGATCGGCGGCCATTTTGTGTCTTGTGCGGTGCTGCGACCAAGTGCATCCAAGCTGCGACCAAGTGCATTTAACCCTCAATGGTGTGGTTGTTTTTTGGCTAAAGCCTACATCAGGGTGAAGCTGTCACACCAAGTGCATTTAACCAGCAATAGTCTGTTCATTTTTTGGCCATATACTAAATCAGGGGCAAGCTGCGCCTGTCACCAAGTGCATTTAACCCTCAATGGTGTGGTTGTTTTTTGGCTAAAGCCTACATCAGGGTGAAGCTGTCACACCAAGTGCATTTAACCAGCAATAGTCTGTTCATTTTTTGGCCATATACTAAATCAGGGGCAAGCTGCGCCTGTCACCAAGTGCATTTAACCCTCAATGGTGTGGTTGTTTTTTGGCTAAAGCCTACATCAGGGTGAAGCTGTCACACCAAGTGCATTTAACCAGCAATAGTCTGTTTATTTTTTGGCCATATACTACATCAGGGGCAAGCTGCGCCCGTCACCAAGTGCATTTAACCCTCAGTAGTGTGGTTGGTCAAGCTGTGACACGAAGTGCATTTAACCAGCAATAGTCTGTTCATTTTTTGGCCATATACTACATCAGGGGCAAGCTGCGCCCGTCACCAAGTGCATTTAACCAGCAATAGTGTGGTTATTTTTTGGCCATATCCCAGTCTAATTCTGTCACTAAATCCATACCGGTCACCCAGCGCCTAAATACTAGGCCTCAAATTTATATCCCGCTAAATCTCTCGTTACCGCTGTCCTGTTGTGGCTGGGAAAGTTATTTAGTGTCCGTCAAACCACATTTTTTGTTCTGGGTTGAAATACAATTCCCAATTTAGCAATTTCATAATTTAGTGGTTTCTGCTATATCAGAGCTATTTGAAATCTATCCCTAAAAGGGTATATAATATTCAAGGTGCACATTGGGTCATTCAGAATAACTTCACACACACCCGCTACTGTGCATTTCCAAGTCTAATTCTGTCACTAAACCCATACCTGTCACCCAGCGCCTAAATACTAGGCCTCAAATTTATATCCTGCTAAATCTCTTGTTACCGCTGTCCTGTTGTGGCTGGGAAAGTTATTTAGTGTCCGTCAAAGCACATTTTTTGTTCTGGGTTGAAATACAATTCCCAATTTAGCAATTTCATAATTTAGTGGTTTCTGCTATATCAGAGCTATTTGAAATCTATCCCTAAAAGGGTATATAATATTCAAGGTGCACATTGGGTCATTCAGAATAACTTCACACACACCCGCTACTGTGCATTTCCATGTCTAATTCTGTCACTAAACCCATACCTGTCACCCAGCGCCTAAATACTAGGCCTCAAATTTATATCCTGCTAAATCTCTCGTTACCGCTGTCCTGTTGTGGCTGGGAAAGTTATTTAGTGTCCGTCAAAGCACTTTTTTTGTTCTGGGTTGAAATACAATTCCCAATTTAGCAATTTCATAATTTAGTGGTTTCTGCTATATCAGAGCTATTTGAAATCTATCCCTAAAAGGGTATATAATATTCAAGGTGCACATTGGGTCATTCAGAATAACTTCACACACACCCGCTACTGTGCATTTCCAAGTCTAATTCTGTCACTAAACCCATACCTGTCACCCAGCGCCTAAATACTAGGCCTCAAATTTATATCCCGCTAAATCTCTCGTTACCGCTGTCCTGTTGTGGCTGGGAAAGTTATTTAGTGTCCGTCAAAGCACATTTTTTGTTCTGGGTTGAAATACAATTCCCAATTTAGCAATTTAAAAATTTAGTGGTTTCTGCTGTATCAGAGCTATTTGAAATCTATCCCTAAAAGGGTATATAATATTCAAGGTGCACATAGGGTCATTCAGAATAACTTCACACACACGCTACTGTGCATTTCCAAGTCTAATTCTGTTAGTAAATCCATACCGGTCACCCAGCGCCTAAATACTAGGCCTCAAATTTATATCCCGCTGAATTTGAATACAATACATTGGGCCAAATAATATTTTTGTTGTTGTGGTGAACCATAACAATGAGAAAAACATCTAGTAAGGGACGCGGACGTGGACATGGTCGTGGTGGTGTTAGTGGACCCTCTGGTGCTGGGAGAGGACGTGGCCGTTCTGCCACATCCACACGTCCTAGTGTACCAACTACCTCAGGTCCCAGTAGCCGCCAGAATTTACAGCGATATATGGTGGGGCCCAATGCCGTTCTAAGGATGGTAAGGCCTGAGCAGGTACAGGCATTAGTCAATTGGGTGGCCGACAGTGGATCCAGCACGTTCACATTATCTCCCACCCAGTCTTCTGCAGAAAGCGCACAGATGGCGCCTGAAAACCAACCCCATCAGTCTGTCACATCACCCCCATACATACCAGGGAAACTGTCTCAGCCTCAAGTTATGCAGCAGTCTCTTATGCTGTTTGAAGACTCCGCTGGCAGGGTTTCCCAAGGGCATCCACCTAGCCCTTCCCCAGCGGTGAAAGATATAGAATGCACTGACGCACAACCACTTATGTTTCCTGATGATGAGGACATGGGAATACCACCTCAGCATGTCTCTGATGATGACGAAACACAGGTGCCAACTGCTGCGTCTTTCTGCAGTGTGCAGACTGAACAGGAGGTCAGGGATCAAGACTGGGTGGAAGACGATGCAGGGGATGATGAGGTCCTAGACCCCACATGGAATGAAGGTCGTGCCACTGACTTTCACAGTTCGGAGGAAGAGGCAGTGGTGAGACCGAGCCAACAGCGTAGCAAAAGAGGGAGCAGTGGGCAAAAGCAGAACACCCGCCGCCAAGAGACTCCGCCTGCTACTGCCCGCCGCCATCTGGGACCGAGCACCCCAAAGGCAGCTTCAAGGAGTTCCCTGGCATGGCACTTCTTCAAACAATGTGCTGACGACAAGACCCGAGTGGTTTGCACGCTGTGCCATCAGAGCCTTAAGCGAGGCATTAACGTTCTGAACCTGAGCACAACCTGCATGACCAGGCACCTGCATGCAAAGCATGAACTGCAGTGGAGTAAACACCTTAAAACCAAGGAAGTCACTCAGGCTCCCCCTGCTACCTCTTCTGCTGCTGCCGCCTCGGCCTCTTCTGCTGCTGCCGCCTCGGCCTCTTCCTCCGCCTCTGGAGGAACGTTGGCACCTGCCGCCCAGCAAACAGGGGATGTACCACCAACACCACCACCACCACCTCCGTCACCAAGCGTCTCAACCATGTCACACGGCAGCGTTCAGCTCTCCATCTCACAAACATTTGAGAGAAAGCGTAAATTCCCACCTAGCCACCCTCGATCCCTGGCCCTGAATGCCAGCATTTCTAAACTACTGGCCTATGAAATGCTGTCATTTAGGCTGGTGGACACAGACAGCTTCAAACAGCTCATGTCGCTTGCTGTCCCACAGTATGTTGTTCCCAGCCGCCACTACTTCTCCAATAGAGCCGTGCCTTCCCTGCACAACCAAGTATCCGATAAAATCAAGTGTGCACTGCGCAACGCCATCTGTGGCAAGGTCCACCTAACCACAGATACGTGGACCAGTAAGCACGGCCAGGGACGCTATATCTCCCTAACTGCACACTGGGTAAATGTAGTGGCAGCTGGGCCCCAGGCGGAGAGCTGTTTGGCGCACGTCCTTCCGCCGCCAAGGATCGCAGGGCAACATTCTTTGCCTCCTGTTGCCACCTCCTCCTTCTCGGCTTCCTCCTCCTCTTCTTCCACCTGCTCATCCAGTCAGCCACACACCTTCACCACCAACTTCAGCACAGCCCGGGGTAAACGTCAGCAGGCCATTCTGAAACTCATATGTTTGGGGGACAGGCCCCACACCGCACAGGAGTTGTGGCGGGGTATAGAACAACAGACCGACGAGTGGTTGCTGCCGGTGAGCCTCAAGCCCGGCCTGGTGGTGTGCGATAATGGGCGAAATCTCGTTGCAGCTCTGGGACTAGCCAATTTGACGCACATCCCTTGCTTGGCGCATGTGCTGAATTTGGTGGTGCAGAAGTTCATTCACAACTACCCCGACATGTCAGAGCTGCTGCATAAAGTGCGGGCCGTCTGTTCGCGCTTCCGGCGTTCACATCCTGCTGCTGCTCGCCTGTCTGCGCTACAGCGTAACTTCGGCCTTCCCGCTCACCGCCTCATATGCGACGTGCCCACCAGGTGGAACTCCACCTTGCACATGCTGGACAGACTGTGCGAGCAGCAGCAGGCCATAGTGGAGTTTCAGCTGCAGCACGCACGGGTCAGTCGCACTACAGAACAGCACCACTTCACCACCAATGACTGGGCCTCCATGCGAGACCTGTGTGCCCTGTTGCGCTGTTTCGAGTACTCCACCAACATGGCCAGTGGCGATGACGCCGTTATCAGCGTTACAATACCACTTCTATGTCTCCTTGAGAAAACACTTAGGGCGATGATGCAAGAGGAGGTGGCCCAGGAGGAGGAGGAGGAGGAGGAGGAGGAGGAGGAAGAGGGGTCATTTTTAACACTTTCAGGCCAGTCTCTTCGAAGTGACTCAGAGGGAGGTTTTTGGCAACAGCAGAGGCCAGGTACAAATGTGGCCAGACAGGGCCCACTACTGGAGGACGAGGAGGACGAGGATGAGGAGGAGGTGGAGGAGGATGAGGATGAAGCATGGTCACAGCGGGGTGGCACCCAACGCAGCTCGGGTCCATCACTGGTGCGTGGCTGGGGGGAAAGGCAGGACGATGACGATACGCCTCCCACAGAGGACAGCTTGTCCTTACCCCTGGGCAGCCTGGCACACATGAGCAACTACATGCTGCAGTGCCTGCGCAACGACAGCAGAGTTGCCCACATTTTAACCTGTGCGGACTACTGGGTTGCCACCCTGCTGGATCCACGCTACAAAGACAATGTGCCCACCTTACTTCCTGCACTGGAGCGTGATAGGAAGATGCGCGAGTACAAGCGCACGTTGGTAGACGCGCTACTGAGAGCATTCCCAAATGTCACAGGGGAACAAGTGGAAGCCCAAGGCCAAGGCAGAGGAGGAGCAAGAGGTCGCCAAGGCAGCTGTGTCAATGCCAGCTCCTTTGAGGGCAGGGTTAGCATGGCAGAGATGTGGAAAACTTTTGTCAACACGCCACAGCTAACTGCACCACCACCTGATACGCAACGTGTTAGCAGGAGGCAACATTTCACTAACATGGTGGAACAGTACGTGTGCACACCCCTCCACGTACTGACTGATGGTTCGGCCCCATTCAACTTCTGGGTCTCTAAATTGTCCACGTGGCCAGAGCTAGCCTTTTATGCCTTGGAGGTGCTGGCCTGCCCGGCGGCCAGCGTTTTGTCTGAACGTGTATTCAGCACGGCAGGGGGCGTCATTACAGACAAACGCAGCCGCCTGTCTACAGCCAATGTGGACAAGCTGACGTTCATAAAAATGAACCAGGCATGGATCCCACAGGATCTGTCCGTCCCTTGTCCAGATTAGACATTAACTACCTCCCCTTAACCATATATTATTGGACTCCAGGGCACTTCCTCATTCAATCCTATTTTTATTTTCATTTTACCATTATATTGCGAGGCTACCCAAAGTTGAATGATCCTCTCCTCTGTCTGGGTGCCGGGGCCTAAATATATGCCAATGGACTGTTCCAATGTTGGGTGACGTGAAGCCTGATTCTCTGCTATGACATGCAGAATGATTCTCTGCTGACATGAAGCCAGATTGTCTGTTACGGGACCTCTCTCCTCTGCCTGTGTGCTGGGCCTAAATATATGCCAATGGACTGTTGCAGTGGTGGCTGACGTGAAGCCTCATTCTCTGCTATGACATGCAGACTAATTCTCTGCTGACATGAAGACAGATTCTCTGTTACGGGACCTCTCTCCTCTGCCTGTGTGTGTGCTGGGCCTAAATATATGCCAATGGACTGTTGCAGTGGTGGCTGACGTGAAGCCTCATTCTCTGCTATGACATGCAGACTAATTCTCTGCTGACATGAAGACAGATTCTCTGTTACGGGACCTCTCTCCTCTGCCTGTGTGTGTGCTGGGCCTAAATATATGCCAATGGACTGTTGCAGTGGTGGCTGACGTGAAGCCTCATTCTCTGCTATGACATGCAGACTAATTCTCTGCTGACATGAAGACAGATTCTCTGTTACGGGACCTCTCTCCTCTGCCTGTGTGTGTGCTGGGCCTAAATATATGCCAATGGACTGTTGCAGTGGTGGCTGACGTGAAGCCTCATTCTCTGCTATGACATGCAGACTAATTCTCTGCTGACATGAAGACAGATTCTCTGTTACGGGACCTCTCTCCTCTGCCTGTGTGTGTGCTGGGCCTAAATATATGCCAATGGACTGTTGCAGTGGTGGCTGACGTGAAGCCTCATTCTCTGCTATGACATGCAGACTGATTCTCTGCTGACATGAAGACAGATTCTCTGTTACGGGACCTCCCGCCTCTGCCTGTGTGTGTGCTGGGCCTAAATATATGCCAATGGACTGTTGCAGTGGTGGCTGACGTGAAGCCTCATTCTCTGCTATGACATGCAGACTGATTCTCTGCTGACATGAAGACAGATTCTCTGTTACGGGACCTCCCTCCTCTGCCTGGGTGCTGGGCCTAAATATATGCCAATGGACTCTTACAGTGGTGGATGACGTGAAGCCTGATTCTCTGCTATGACATGCAGACTGATTCTCTGCTGACATGAAGACAGATTCTCTGTTACGGGACCTCTCTCCTCTGCCTGGGTGCTGGGCCTAAATATATGACAATGGACTCTTACAGTGGTGGGTGACGTGAAGCCTCATTCTCTGCTATGACATGCAGACTGATTCTCTGCTGACATGAAGCCAGATCCTCTGTTACGGGACCTCTCTCCTCTGCCTGTGTGTGTGCTGGGCCTAAATATATGCCAATGGACTGTTGCAGTGGTGGCTGACGTGAAGCCTCATTCTCTGCTATGACATGCAGACTGATTCTCTGCTGACATGAAGACAGATTCTCTGTTACGGGACCTCCCTCCTCTGCCTGGGTGCTGGGCCTAAATATATGCCAATGGACTCTTACAGTGGTGGATGACGTGAAGCCTGATTCTCTGCTATGACATGCAGACTGATTCTCTGCTGACATGAAGACAGATTCTCTGTTACGGGACCTCTCTCCTCTGCCTGGGTGCTGGGCCTAAATATATGACAATGGACTCTTACAGTGGTGGGTGACGTGAAGCCTCATTCTCTGCTATGACATGCAGACTGATTCTCTGCTGACATGAAGCCAGATCCTCTGTTACGGGACCTCTCTCCTCTGCCTGTGTGTGTGCTGGGCCTAAATATATGCCAATGGACTGTTGCAGTGGTGGCTGACGTGAAGCCTCATTCTCTGCTATGACATGCAGACTGATTCTCTGCTGACATGAAGACAGATTCTCTGTTACGGGACCTCCCTCCTCTGCCTGGGTGCTGGGCCTAAATATATGCCAATGGACTGTTGCAGTGGTGGCTGACGTGAAGCCTCATTCTCTGCTATGACATGCAGACTGATTCTCTGCTGACATGAAGACAGATTCTCTGTTACAGGACCTCCCTCCTCTGCCTGTGTGTGTGCTGGGCCTAAATATATGCCAATGGACTGTTGCAGTGGTGGCTGACGTGAAGCCTCATTCTCTGCTATGACATGCAGACTGATTCTCTGCTGACATGAAGACAGATTCTCTGTTACGGGACCTCCCTCCTCTGCCTGGGTGCTGGGCCTAAATATATGCCAATGGACTGTTGCAGTGGTGGCTGACGTGAAGCCTCATTCTCTGCTATGGGACCTCTCTCCAATTGATTTTGGTTAATTTTTATTTATTTAATTTTTATTTTAATTCATTTCCCTATCCACATTTGTTTGCAGGGGATTTACCTACATGTTGCTGCCTTTTGCAGCCCTCTAGCTCTTTCCTGGGCTGTTTTACAGCCTTTTTAGTGCCAAAAAGTTCGGGTCCCCATTGACTTCAATGGGGTTCGGGTTCGGGACGAAGTTCGGATCCGAACCCGAACATTTCCGGGATGTTCGGCCGAACTTCTCGAACCCGAACATCCAGGTGTTCGCTCAACTCTACTCAGAAGCCATTGGACAAATCAATTGAATGCCTACAGCAACTTTGTAGTACATGTAATGTATCAAGTTAGTATTTTTTACACTTTTACAGTGAACACATCGGTCAGTATTATTGTTTACACTTGCACTCCAGCACGTTAATGATCCATGTTTAGGTTTGGTTATTTGCAGTTTGTGACATAAAAAAAAATAAAATGACATAAAAATAAAGCATCATATAAGACCAAAAAAGGCACAAACATCATTTACATAACCAATATAAAAAAATATAAAAAAAATGTTCCTGGTCAGGATAGGAGGTAAATGGCCCTCTGTTGAACTGGTTAACACAGGTTATGAACTGGTTACAATAAAGATTGAGTTAATTATTGAATATACAGTTTATATCCTATGTATAGTTATAAATAAAAGAAAATTGCAATAACATCATAATTCTCTCCACATAGTGTATTGGAATTATATTAGAAAAGCCTGACAATATTTTAATTTGTAAAAAATGTTTTATGAAATGGACTAATGTGTTTCATTTCTTTCCAATATTAAATGAAAAGCCAGTTTAAGCCATGCCATATTCATATAATGCACCACTATAAACTAATCTCTGTAGGTGACAAATGTGCCAAACAGTGCTGTTTTACAACTAGACCTACTGTAACTGTAGTATTCATGTATCTCATTGTTATAATACATGGGAGGCCAACTGAAACAGTGGGTTCAAATAGGAGCTCCTTTTCATAGCATTCTATTGCAAAGAAAGCCCTAAGCAATTTCCTTTATGCAATGGATATGCTTCTCATTGAGTGTGGGGAAGAATTATTTTTGCACTTAATGTTAAACAAAGATATTTGTTTTCTGATCAAAAGAACTGGGTTAAAAAAAAATGAAATTAGATGTTTGGAATATGCTTAATTCACTGGCGTACATACAGGGGTCGCAGGGGTCACACTTGCGACCTGGCCCAGCACTCCAGAAGGCCCGGCTGCCTGTGGAGCGCTCTGACGGGGCCTAGCATGAAGTACAGTGGTAATTTTGGGCCCCATCAGAGCGCTCCATGCCTCCATTACATGTGTAATATGGGGGGGGGGGGAGCACGCACTCACTCACACCCGGCCAGACAGTTCAGTTTCCACAGTGAAGAAGGGAAACCTCTCTCCTCCCTGCTTCACTGATCTTCAGAGCTCAGGAGCTCCTCCTGCTGTACCCACATCGTGCTGCTGGCTGTGGGAGCAGACCTGAAAGCCTGGCAATCTGCCTACTGTCATCTGGGAAGAAGGTAAGTTTGTGTTTTTTTTTTTTTGTTTTTTTTTCTAACGCTGCAGACTGAGGTCAGGGGGGGGGGGGGTTTGATGGGCACAACTAGAGTGAGGGGGCACAAAAGTGGGTATCTCTACTGAGGGGCACCTAATCTGCCATGACTAATTTGAGGGGGCACATATGAAGGCATAACTACTGTAAGGGGGGCACATATGAAGGCATAACTACTGTGAGGGGGCACGTAATCTGGTATAACCACTGTGAAGGGCACATATGTGGGCATATCTAATGTGAGGGGCACATAATCTAGCATAACCACTCTGAGGGGGCACATAACTGGGCATAAATACTGTGAAGGGGCACATAATCTGCCATAACTACTGTGAGGGGCACATACTCTGGCATTACTACTGGGAGAGGCACATAATCTAGCATTACTACCGTGAGGGGACACATAATTGAGGGGGCACATATCTGGGCATATCTACTTTGAGGGGGCACATAACAGAGCATAAATACTGTGACGGGAGACACATAATCTGGCATTACTACTGTGAGGGGACACATAATCTGGCATAACCACTCTGAGGGGGCACATATCTGGGCATGTTGGGAGGGGGCCCCATGGATAAGTTTAGCATCGGGGCCCTATGGATTGTGTGTACACCACTGACTTAATTCTTCTATCTTTCATGATGAATCAATACCCTGAGTTTTGGGGGGGAAAAATACAAATTTTATATTAATGCTGCTGATTCAATGGTGGCAGTGCAGTTATATTTTTATATTAAATGGCAGAATAATTAATGTTATTGTTAAAAGTCTAGGGACATGAATCCAAATTAACAGTTATGTCAAAAATCTATAAAACTGAAGAATTGTTCTACCATAAATTTAAATATAACTTTGTGTGGAATAATATAAAAGCATATTTATCTTTGCTACAATACCATCTTTTCTGCCCAGTTAGTCAATCATGATTATAAAATTTAGCTATTTGAAAACCTGGAATGGGCTATGCCTGGCAATTAGTGATGATCGAGCATGCTCGGCCGAACACCAGTTCTCCCTTGCCAAGGGGTAGGTGTTCCGCAGTCTGGCGCTTTTTTGAGGAAAGTGCGGACGATAAAAGAATTGTAATTTGCAACCTGTGCCGTACCAAAATGAGGAGGGGCATGAACACTAGCAACCTCACCACCACAGGCATGATCCGCCACATGGCATCAAAGCACCCTAATAGGTGGGCTTAACGCCCGAGTCCACAATCTGTGTCTGCGGGTCACACCAGCAGTTTTAACAGAGTCAAGGCAACACTCTCCAAGGCCTGGGACAGTTTCAAGACACCCCGCCAGCAACCTTACCCTGATGCGTAGCCTGAATTCACAAGGAGAGAAAAGTTTTGGAAGATGGTGAAGGAGTACGTAGCAGACCGTGTCAGCGTCCTCAGTGATCCGCTGTGGCTTACAACTATTGGGTGTCCAAGATGGACACGTGGCACGAACTGGCGCTTTATGCCTGGGAGGTGCTGGCCTGCCCTGCCGCCAGCGTTTTGTCAGAGCAGGTATTTAGTGCTGCTGGGGGCATAATAACTGATAAGTGCATGAAAAAGGCCTTGATTGCCCCTGACTTCTCTACTCCACCAGAGGAAAGCGGCTGAATATAAAGGCACTTTAAATGTGGCTTTTATGGTGTATTAAATACTGTATTTCCATGCACCCTTCCACCACAAAAAAGGGTATATGGTTCAATCTTCCTTTAATCATCCTCCTCATCCTCCTCCATAATATCAACATGCTTATTAGGCTGCCCTCGCTCCTAATGTTTTAAAGGGTCAGCTCACCAGCAGACCCTCAACCCTAATTTTTTCGATGGTCAGCTCAGCAGCAGGCCCTTACCCCTAATGTTTTAGATGGTCAGTTCAGCAGAAGACCCTCACCCCAAATTTTTTAGATGGTCAGATCAACAGCAGGCCCTCGCCCCTAATGTTTTAGAAGGTGACCAGCAGGCCCTTGCTCCTCATGTTTTTGAGGGTGACCAGCAGGCCATCAATCATAATGTTTCAAGGGCATGTAGGATGCCCTCCTTTATGTATAATAAAGGGTGTATTGGAGTGCCGGTTCCTTGTAATTTTTGGCAGCCCTTTCACTTAGTGCATAGGCTTTATGAAAGTCCCACTACCTGAACAATTGTACCACAATGTGAATGAGGCCCTCCTTTATGTGATATACAGGTTGTATCGGAGTGCCTCTTCCTTGTAATTTTTGGCATAACTTGCACTTTATATGCAAGTAAATATAGAGGAAAGATTTTCCTCCAAAATTGATTTATCTTTGGTTTTGTGCGCATTATTGTCAGTCTGTAAAAGTGGCGTACTTCTCGGACAACATTGATCCCAGCAGCAACCTGGGAGTCTAAGATGCATTCAGACATCCTCCCCATGCTGTTCCCAAACCATTTCAGTGGTGTTTCCATCAATTTCTGACCTTTTCATGTGAACCAGACACCCTCCCCTCTTCAGAGCAGGGGGTGCCTGGTTTAATGCTCAGGTTCTCCCATTGACATCCATTGTGCTCAGGTGTTCAGTAGAGCACCCGAGCATCCCGAGGTGTTTTACTCGAGCACCAGAGCAGACAAACACTACTTGCAATCATTTTCTCACAGATGTAAACATTAGATTGTAATCTAACACTGCTATTTATCTTTGAAGAAGCATACCATTATGTATTGTATGATTTGAACAGCAGGAATGACTGATATATCTTTTTTAATCCACTCTCTATCTATCTTTCACAAACACAAGAGACCTTGCACTCCAATAAATTCCAATAATGTGTTTATTCACCAAAGTTCCATGAATACGTTTCAGCTGCTCAAAGCATCCATGTTCAAGCTTGAAAGGCTTAATTGAGTAGCTGAAACATTGTATTTATGTATCTTGGGTAGTGCTGAGCAAAGAGAAGCATTCAAGGTGGAATTTGGTCCAAAGTTTTTTTTTTTTTTTTATAAATTCTTTATTTTCAAGATTTTTTCCACCAAAAATGAACAAACATTGGTCAAATGACCAGAGATCAAGGTATACACTGAGAATGTCACAGATCATGGACACATCAATTAACAGGTGGAGGACGCACTATGTCTAGTCCATGTCCAGTAAAACATGGCGCAGGAGAGCCACCGTCTCCTAGGTGGCATTGAAAGCAATGAGAAGTCTTACAAAATAAAGCATGACACCTCAGGGAGACAATGGCAAATTAGAACATATACCATTTATGTATAACACAGAGGAAAAAGAGAAAGATAAAAGAGAGAAAAAAGAGAAAGACGGGGAAGAAGAGAAGAAGAAGGAAAGGAGAGAAGAAAGAAGGGAGGGAAAGGGGGGAGGGGGGGAGGAGAGGGGAGACAGGTTGAGTCGCCTCGACAATTGAAATGTGAGGTGGCGAGGTATGTCAGAGAGGTAAGTCCAAGAGAAGATAAGATAACCTCCAGGTTGCATAAGGACATCTACGCCTAATAACTACACGTGAATGCATATATGTCACTTATCCCTGCCTCCCGATCCATATCCTCCAGGGGCACCAAGTTTTCAAGTACTTGTTGTGACTCCTTTTGATCCAGCTTGACATTTCCTCAAAATTACATATTTGGTTCACTTTGGCTATCCACTCGTTCAGTGAGGGGGCCTGGGTGTCTCTCCAGTGGAGAGGAATGATAGACTTGGCCGCTGCTATCAGATGGGTCACCAAGTTATGCTTTGACGGTCTGTAAAGGTCAGAGGGGAGTGAAAAGAGCACCATTTCCATGGTGATCTTTTGGTCGTTGGCCAGGACTTTGTTAATTGTCTTGTTGACGTTTTCCCAGAATGGGACGATCATAGGGCATGTCCACCAAATATGGGACAGAGACCCCTCCCCATCGCCACATCTCCAGCAAAGCCGATCGGGAGACAGACCGCATTTGTGTAAGAACTCTGGGGTTCTATACCATCTGGTGATGAGCTTAAAATGATTTTCCTGTAGCCGTATACAAGGAGATGGCCCATGTGAGAAGGCCAATAGCTTTTTGAGGACCTGATCTGGGAAAACCATGTCAAGCTCCTTCTCCCAGTCTCTGATATATAGAGGTTTTCCAGCCTCACTCTCAGCTCCCACCAAGGAATACAATGCCGAAATTTTCCTCTGTTTACGGAGTGGGGACAGAAGGGTTTTTCAAACTCTGTCAGTTGTCTCGCCGGGTTAGACTTCTCTCTCAACTCCCTGCACACAGCACCTATGTCAGCCCTTGTCAGAAAGAGAATTTGGTCCAAAGTTTAGTAAAACTTTGATTTGCGAAGAAACCGAATTTCCTTGCTCTTTATGGTAACGAATCAGGTTTTCCTAAAATGCTGGCTGTATATGTTATAAAGTGAAAGAAAGAAGCCCAGGGACATGAGAACACCCATAATGAAGTGCAGCCAGCCAATCCATAGGTAGCCATGCCCTGTGATGTCACAGCCCAATAAAACCCTCAACCAGAGCAGTCTCTGCAATTGTCCTGTGAGGTCAGCACAGGGGAAAAAAACATGTTAAGCACTCATTTGCTAGGGATAGTGTTGCTGCAATAATCCAGCAGCCATCTTTCATCCATCTACCATGTTTGGCATCTAGTTTTAACCCTACTAATTTTGAAAGTAAGACAGAGAAGAGTGTACAGTATTGCAGGCCAGGCGATGCCCCCTGGGTTGCTGGCAAATATATCCAGATTAGTTTACCTATCTGACCCAGTGAGATGTTAGACATGATAATTTGCATATATTTTACCCAGAAAGCAAGAGGAGCACTGTCAAGTCTAGAATAGTTATCACATGTATCTACTGGTCTCCATAATGGAAATAGTCCCACCCAGAGATTTCCCCTAATTCCTTGCAACTGGAAATGTATTTCACCATTTTGTTTCAACATGATATGAACAAGAGAGATCTCCAAAGTAAAAGTCAACTGAAAGTGAGAAAATGACAACATCCTCAAACACTTAAATATCTCTCCATGAATTATGAAAGCTAGCTCTCTTTCTAGAAGAACAAGAGACGCAGAATGCCTCAAGAGAAACTTGCCTTGTTGGGTTCTCTTTGGGATGCTCTATATCAGTTAAGGCGAACCTTTCACAGACCGAGTGCCCAAACTGTAACCCAAAACCCACTTATTTATTGCAAAGTGCCAACACGGCAAGTTAACCTGAATTCCAATATAGTATATGTTCCATGTACTTTATCATTTAGATATAATAGCTTGCCTACATTCAATGCTCTGCCTGTGCCGTTCATAGTGCGCCCCGTGCTGATGAATGGCAGGAAGAGTCAAGGGCATATTGGTACACCACAGACGTTTTCCAGGTTGCAGGTGCCCACAGAGAGGTCTCTGAGTGCCGCCTCTGGCACCCGTGCCATAGGTTCGCCATCACTGCTCTATATCAATAGAGAGACCAAAAATATGCATGAGTATTGTATGCCTGGGGACACTAATCTTGGTTTCTAGGAATAATATATTTTAAATTGCATATCTTAATTCTTCTGGCATTAGATAGGATATCCACTCTTTTCATTTTTGTCAGGCAAGCTAATTTGCGTACCAATGGTTTTCTGGGAAAGATATTTAAATTAGGACAACTCTCTCAAGACGTTCTGGTTAACTTGTAATTCTAGAAAGAGAATGAGCTTGCATGTATCATTGAGAGAGATGTAAGCTTTGCAGGATGTTGTAATTCTTTTGTCTGCCTTTCATTTGAAGATTACATTGGAGGTGTTTTTGTCTTAGGCTGATCCAAAATGGTAAAATAAAGTTTCTGATGGTGTTGTCTGTCTTGCTATACTCACCATTGAAGTGAGACAGCGGGAACTGTAATTATACTTACTGCTGCACAATAAGTATGTAAACAGTAAAGCCTCATTCCCATGGACATATGCTGTACGTGTTCTCCATGGACAGCACACGTCCACATTCATTTTAATGTGTGTATTCAGACATCAGTGTTTTAGCACTGTCCGTGGGTCAGTGTTTTCAACATGGATGCATGTTCTATTTTGTCCGTGTTCACGGATCCATCACGTCCATTAAAGTCTATGGGTCAGTGAAAACCATCACGGATCATTAAGAAGAGATGCTTTCAAAATTATTTTTCAGCTGTTCAGTGTCAGTGAAACACGGATGCAACACAGACAGCAAAAAACGGACACACGGACCCAACACGGAATCTTCACGGATGAATTACTGACCACCTGCTAATGGATTTGATCATGGACACAGATGTGTGAATGAGGCTTAAGGAGAACAAAGCAGATGCTTTTTAGCCTTTTAACAGGTTTATGTAGTTGTCAAGGCGGACAGGAACTCAGATACACAGACAACCAAATGCACAAGTGTCTAGGCTAGATGCTGGGGACAGGTCACCTCCTAGCACATCCCTGACTTCTCTCCCTATGCTGCTAAGCCCACATTCAGACCTTAATGGTAGGAATGAAGTGTCCTCGTGCCTGGACTGCAAACACCCTAGAATCCCTGAGATGGTGAAAGGGGAGAAGGGGCAGAAGACAAACAAATAGCCTAGACCGCAAACAACACAAACAGAAATCAAACTTATCTGAGCTGGAACAGACAATCCTTCCTTCCTTGAATCCAAGGCCAGACTGAAATCTATAACCCGCACGGCCCTCTGGGATTGAAGGCGATTTAAGCCAATGACCCCACCCAGAGCACCTGAAGGAAGGCGGATCCAGCATGATTCCAAAACAAACAAAAGGTTAGACACGTGCTACCAATCTGACAGACCTCCGCTGCTTCTGCTATTTACAATGCTGGCTTGGTTTCTGTACCTGCTAGGTTGCAAAGTATCTGTTGTTGCTATAATTCAGAAATGTCAACTATAGTGACCCTAAAAAATAAGAACATAAAACAATACCAACAGGAGGATACTGCGCCCAAAATAATAGTGCCAAACAGATAGTGCCCCATATTGTTCCCCACAAACTAAGAGTGCAATCCTTTTTACCTTACACAGAATTAGTTTTTGTTAAAACAAACTTTAATAGTTCCCCTTTAGGCCTCACTCAGCACTAGGACTCATATTAATGTTTCACATAGTAAAAATGCCATTTGTGCCATTGCACAGTAATAATGCTCCAATTTAGTAATAAAACTCCTATAATAAAGCCCCCTTGTTCCCCATAGATACAAAGATACTACCCAGGCTTCAGAGACCTTTTCCTGTATATTGTGAAGGACTGGTGGACTTTTCTTGCTTGCTGTGTTACTCCACCGTGTATTTATCTCCAGGCATCAGCTTTCTAGGTCCCTGTGTCTGCAGCTTTGCTTAGCTGCAATCTTGCATATTAAAAAAACCCAAAAATAAATAAATAAGCAAACATAAAATAAAAACAAATGAGAAAATAAAGAATCTGTTTAAGGCTATGGTTTATATAGTAAGATAAATATAAATAATACATTCAATTTAAGTTCTCAAAAATTCTAGTTTTACTTAAAAATTTCAAAATTTTAATTAATAGATTATGTGTAGAGTTGAGCGAACCAGAACTGTAAAGTTCAGGTTTGTACCAAACTTTATGATTTTTGGACCACGGACCCGAACCTGAACATTTTAGTAAAAGTTCTGGTTTGGGCTCGTTGTTCAGCGATTTCTTGGCGCTTTTTGAAAGGCTGCAGAGCAGCCAATCAACAAGTGTTTAACTGTATGACCTTAGAAGCCATCACAGTCATGCCTACTAATGGCATGGCTGTGATTGGCCAGTGCAGCATGTGACCCAGCCTTTATATGAGCTGGAGTCACGTAGCGCTGCACGTCACTTAACATGTATAGCTTGGAAGAAAGACGAGACAGAGGGGATATGATAGAAACTTTTAAATACATAAAGGGAATCAACAAGGTAAAGGAGGAAAGAATATTTAAAAGAAGAAAGATTGGGTAGACTAGATGGGCCAAATGGTTCTTATCTGCCGACACATTCTATGTTTCTATGTTTCTGTTCTTAGTGTAGGGAGAGGATGCTGTTGCTGCTGTGAGGGAGAGAATAGGACAGAATCTGTTATCAGAACTCCAATTGAACTCAGAGATCTACATAGTTTTAGTTTTGTGGGTGCAGTGCACAATCTTTTTACCCTGCCCTGAGCCCAGTGACAGAAAACAAATACTTTTTTCCGTCTGTTAGTTAGGTGGCCGGTGGCTGCCATTTTATGCAAGCTCAGTGCACCAGCACTGCATATTTGCTTTTGTGACATTCTAATCCAAGCTTGAAAAACTTCAGTAATAATCTTTTTTTTTAAACACCCTTTTTTGGCAATATACAACATCTGGTGCCTTTGCAGGATTAGTCAGTGTGTAATTTAAGCTAGAAATACAGCCATAATTTTCTGGGTTTTTAAAAACAACCTGTTTGTGCAAAATACACTATTTTACAGCCCTAGCTGCATCTGTGCGTGTGACCGAGCACACCAAAGCCAGCTCCAAAGAGTTCCCTGTGCTCAGGACAAGACATGAGTGGTTTGCACACTGTGCAATCAGAGCCTGAAGCAAGGCATAAACGTTCCCAACCTGAGCACAACCTGCATGACCAGGCATTTAAGTGCAAAGCATGAGCTGCAGGCTCCTCCGGCTTCCTCTTCTTGTGCAGTTTTGGCCTCCTCATCCACCTCTGGAGTGATGGTGCCACCTGCCACCCCGCAAACAGAGGATCTGCCAGCAACACCACCATCTCCACAATGTCCCACTGAAGCGCTCAGCTCTCCATCTCCCAAACACTGGAAAGGAAGAGGAAGTACCCCCCTACCTACCCGCAATCCTTAGCCCTGAATGCCAGCGTTTCTAAATTGCTGGCCTTTGAAATGCTGTAATTACGTCTGGTGGAGACGGAGAGTTTTAAAGAGCTTATGGCGGTGGCTGTCCCACAGTATGTCGTGCCCAGCCGCCAATACTTTTTCAGGCGAGACATTCCTTCCCTGCACAACCAAGTGGGGGACAAAATCAGGTGTGCACTGCACAATGCCATCTGTGGCAAGGTGCACCTCATTACGGATACGTGGACCAGTAAGCACGTTCAGGGACGTTATATCTCCATAACAGCACACTAGGTAAATGCAGTGGCGGCTGGGCCTGAGGCGGATAACAGTTTGGTGCATGTCCTTCAACCACCGAGAATTGCAGGGCGCTTCAGTTTCCTCCTCCTACTCCGCTTCCTCATACTCTACCGGCTCCTCATCCGGTCAGCGTAACACCTTCACCACCAACTTTAGCACAGCCAAGGGTTAACAACAGCGGGCAGTTTTAAAACGTATCTGTTTGGGCGACAAACCCCACACCGCACAGGAGCTCTGGAGGGGCCTTGAACAACAGACTAATGAGTGGTCGGTGCAAGTGAGCCTCAAGCCCGGCCTGGTAGTGTGCGATAATGAGCGAAATCTCGTAGCAGCTCTGGGACTAGCCGGTTTGACGCACATCCCTTGCCTGGCGCATGGGCTGAATTTGGTGGTGCAGAGGTCCCTTAAAAATTACCCTGATATGTCAGAGCTGCTGCGTAAAGTGCCTGCCGTCTGTGTGCGCTTTCTGCGTTCTCACCCTGCTGCTACTCGCCTGTCAGCGCTGCAGCGTAACTTCGGCCTTCCCGCTAACCGCCTCAAAGGCGACGTGCCCACAAGGTGGAACTCGACCTTGCACATGCTGGCCAGACTGTGTGAGCAGCAGCAGGCGATAGTACGCACGGGTGAGTCGCTCTGCGGAATTGCACCATTCACCACCAACGACTGGGCCTCCATGCGAGATCTGTGTTCCTTGTTGCGCTGTTTTGAGTACTCCACCAAAATGGCCAGTGCCAATAACGCCGTTCTCAGTGTTACTATCCCACTTCTATGCTTCTGTCACGGGGCGCCAAAGGTGCACTCGGTCTCCCATCAGCCGCAGACCTGCTGCTTAGCTTTGGAAGCGAGAATCTGTGTTTGGCCTCGTTCCCAGGGCGGCTTTGCTAGCTGGGAGGCTTCCTGCTCCTAGGTCTGCATTGAGCGCCGAGCTGATCACTCGGTGCCCGAACTGGCCACGTCACATGACCCTCAGGCCCAACTATAAATACAGGTAGCCTGCTGACCACAGGTTGCCTGTTAATTCTAGGTTCCTGGCTATTTGTTGGACTACTGAATACTCACCTGATCCTCCTCCTGTACTGCACATCATTCTTTGCTTAACCCTTTGTACTATACTGTCTTCCCTGCACATATCCTAAGTAAGGGACTGTCGTCCAGTTGTCCCCTGTCATCAGGACTCATGAGGCAAGTAGGCAGGGCCAGGGGTGAGGGTGGAGCACAGTGGTCACTATCATTCCCCCTGTGTGTGTGTGTGGACGTGACCGTTACAGATTCCTTGAAAAAACGCTGCTGGCGATGATGGAAGAGAATGTGGCACGTAGGGTTTCCGGCCAGTCAGCAAGGTGGCACCCAGACCAGCTTATGGCCATCACTGGTGTGTGGCTTCAGAGATACAGAGGACACATACAATACACCTCCCACAGAGCACAGCTTTTCGTTGCCTCTGGGCAGCCTGGCACACATGAGAGATTACATACTGCAGTTTCTCCGCAATGACGGCCGAGTTGCCCACATTCTATCTTGTGCTAATTACTGGGTGGCCACGCTGCTGGATCCCCGATACAAGGACAACGTACCGTCCTTAATTCCCTCAATGGAGCGTGATTGTAAGATGCTCCAGTACAAGCGCACGCTTGTGTTTTTGGTAGCCAAAAACCAGTGCTGGCTACCTCCTCCTCCTCCCGCGATGCTTTGCCCTACAACACTACGTCCACCGCCTCCTCAAACTCCTACTCCATATAAATAAATAATTTATTTTATTTTATTTTTTATGACAGCTCACTACTTTGTTACATTTTCCGATGAGATTCACCAATTTTTGGGTGTGATGTACCACTGCTATACCCAGTAGACAGGTAAAAAAAAATTAACAGATTTGTCTGTTACATTTTTTTTGGTAAAATTCACCAATATTTAGGTGTGATATACCCCTCCTCTACCTAGTTGACAGCTTAATAAATTTCACTAATTTTTCTTTTACATTTTCAGGTGACATTAAACTATATATTTTTTTTTTTTTTTCATAGCTGCTCTGCCAAGTAGACAGGTTAATAAATTTCACAATTTTTTCTGTTACATTCTTGGGTTGACATTTTACAAATTTGGACGTGAATAAACCCCTGCTCTGCATGGCTGACAGTGAATACAATTTCAGAAATTCTTCTTTAATTGATGTGCGCCACCTGCTTTCATTCAATGCTTAAACTTTAACAAGTTGTCCCACATTTGCGCTTCAATAATTTGTCCCCCATTTGCACTTCAATAATTTGTCCCACATTTGCGCTTTAATAATTTGTCCCACATTTGCGCTTCTATAACTTTTCCCATATTTCCACTTGATCAAAAAAATATGTAATCCATTTATCTCCCTTCGATGTGGTCTCTCTTTCTCATGCTCCCTCCCTGATTCGCCGATAACCGTGATCAACATGGTAGGCTCAGAAAAGAACATCGAAAGTTGATAGAGAAGATATCCAAATGGATGGTGGACGTCACAGGGACGTGCGATCTGGCAGAAGTTATCTAGAGTCAACAAAGCGGCAGCAGGGCCTCTCCTGGCTAACCACAGTGACATTCTCTATAATATTTAATAATCGTTCCAATAACAGGGCATCTTAAGAGTCCTGTATTATTATTTATCATCACTACATCCCCGAGTCGGGAGTGGGTAATTGCCGCTCGCCTCCTCCTTTCCTTCAATTCTTACTTTTTAATAGCTTCTCCCACATTTTTGCTCGATCAAAATTAAATTTCATCCATTGATCTCCCTTGGATGTGGTCTCTCTTTCTCACGCCTTTTCTCCTTTGTGGAACCCTAATTTGCCGCTAACCGTGATCAACATGGTAGGCACAGAAAAGAACATCAAAGTTGATAGAGCAGATATCCAATTGGATCGTGAACATCACAGGGACGTGCGACATGGTGGGGCAGTATGTTTGCACACGCCTACACGAACTAACTGATGGTTCTGCCCCCTGCAACTTCTGGGTCTCCAAATTGGGCACATGGCCTGAGCTTGCCCTTTACGCCTTGGAGGTGCTGGCCTGCCCTGCAGCCAGTGTATTGTCCGAAGGTGTGTTTAGCATGACTAGAGGGGGTTATCACAGGTTATATTTACCAATGTTTTGGGGTATACCCAAATAAAAAAAAATTAAAAAATTCATTTAAAACCAAAAAGCAGTGTAGGCTACCTCCTCCTCCGCCAGCGCCACTTCCACCTACAACGTTACATCCTCCGCCTCCTCAACCTCCTACTCCATATGGACCTCGTCCTCCTAGATCAAGATTATTAGTTTTAATTTTTACATATTTTATGTTATTTGTAGTCATTTCCCTATCCACATTTGTTTGCAGGGCACATGCCATGCTCATAACCACATTTTGCTGGCATTTGCAGCCCTCTAGTCCTTTCCGTGACATTTTTAGAGCCATTTTAGGGTTTAAATGTTCGGGTCCCCATTGACTTTAATGGGGTTCGTGTTCGGGGTCAAGTTCGGGTCCCGAACTTGAACTTTTTTGTGAAGTTCGGCCGAATCCGTCTAACCCAAACAGCCGCTCAACTCTATAAATGATAGATTGAAATTGCCTTTATATTCATCATCAGCTCAGCTCTCCTCTGGTGGAGTTGAGAAGTCACGGGCAATCCAGGCCTTGTTGATTGTTATCTGATTCAACCTGTCAGTATTGCCAGTGGACAAGTGGATACGCTTATCTGTTATAATGCCACCAGCACCACTAAACACATGCTCAAACAAAACGCTGGCGGAAGGGCAGGCCAGCACCTCCAAGGCGTAGAGCGCAAGTTCGTGCCACGTGTCCAGCTTGGGCACCCATTAGTTGTAAGGCACTGCTATGTATTCCTTCACCATCTTCCAAAACTTTTCCCTCCTTGTACCACTAGTCCGCATTTCAGAGTGAGGTTACTGGCGGGGTGTCATGAAAGTGACCCATGCCTTGGATCGTGTTGCCCTGCCTTTGTTGGAACTGCTGTGTGTTCCCCTTGTCTCCCTTCCTCAGTTGCCTAAGGAAGTACAGACTCTGCTGGCCACGTTGTCAGATGGAAAATTTAGGAGCAATCTCTCAACAAGGACCTTCTTTTTATTGCACTGTTTTACTCGTCCTCTCCACCACAGGAATGAGAGATGAGAAATTATTTTCGTAGCGGGGGTTGAGAAGGGTGAACACCCAGTAATATGCGTTATCTAAAATGCATATAACGTGAGGGTTGCGGTAAAGGCAGCCTAACATGAAGTCAGCCATGTGTGCCAGAGTACCAACAGGCAAGACGTCGATGTCGACATCAGGATGACTCTCCATATCCTCCTCGTTCTCTTCTGCCCATCCACGCTGAACTGATGGAATTAAAGTTCCATGGGTACTACCCTCTGTAGCAGAGGCAACTGTCTCCAGCTCCTCCTCGTCCTCCTCCTCTTCATGGTCAAATTCGTGCTGAGAAGACGAACTGTGGGTGGTCTGCCTATAACCCTGTGCAATGTCCTCCCCCATTTCCTGCCACATTCAGAACGTTGTCCTTAATTGTGAGCAGCGATTGTTTGAGTAGACACAGCAGTGGGATGGTTATGCTTATAATAGCGTTATTGCCACTAACCATCTGTGTGGATTCATCAAAGTTTTTTAAAACCTCACAGAGGTTTCATCAATGCCCACTCCTTGCTTGTGAATAGTGGCAGTTGACTCAAAAGGTGAGTTGCATCTGGTATTCCACAACTGAAAAAGAAATATATAATGTTATCCGGTGTGAAAGTAATGGACCTCAGCAGCGGTACCCTTAATGGAGTAGGTTCAATCTCCTAAGTAGCTAAAAACAGAAGGTGCGGGAACCGCGCTCTAAAAAGACAGTTTATGTCAGTTCTTGAACTCTACAGACACAGAGAACTGAAGTCTGATCCAGCTAACAGAGGCGTTATTCGCAGAGACGTAATGTTCATACGAAAAAGAGTGTAATCCACCTCCTACTGGTCCACAGATCTCGCGATGTGTCACCAACCAAGGAATCCAAACACCGGACCCGAATACCTTCAAGAAGGAATAGAACAGATGGTGCAATACACTCGGTATCTTTAAAAGTAAGAGGTTTATTGTACTTACAATTTTCAAGTTACAAGCATGCACATAGAAATGCCCGACCCGGGTTTCGCTATTCGCTTCTTTAGGGGCTGCGGTGCAAACGCCGCTGCAAACCACGAGTAAAAGATCACTTCTACCCCGGAACTGAAATGGACTTCCGTTATCAGATAACCTATCACTAACAAATATCGGATGTCAAACATATATAAAATGTGCATTATAAATAGAGACGTGAAATCACATAAAATACACCATGATACATAAATACAATATAAATACATATATGCAACAAGTAAAAATTATACATATAAAATTGTCATTATAAAATATAAATGGCAATGGTATCATACAAGTCAAGCCATACAGATTGCTTTTATATCCCACTCGATGTTTAATCCTTGTGGATGTAGAGTATCCATCTCAAATATCCATTGTGCCTCTTTAATTGTGCCTCTTTCTTATCCCAAAAATACCCCCGTTTATTTTCAAAAGAGCCCCCACTGTTAGGAATCGTATTGTGCACAGTTCTGTGAAAAATGACCCCATTACAACTAAATCCCCCAGTGCATTTACCTGGTGCGGTTTCTGCCCCTGCTGTAAAAATCGCTCCAGGGAAGAAAAGAAAAAATCTAAAATAAAAGAAATCGTGTCCACCTCCAAAACAACTACATTAAAGATAAAGGGAAATATCTCATGCGAGACTATGGGGGTCATCTATATGTTGGAGTGCCCGTGTGGGCTCCAATATATAGGTAGAACCCTAAGGAAGCTCAAAGTCCGGGTGGCAGAGCATATTAGAAATATTAAGAAGGGGCTGGAGACGCATAGTGTCTCAGCCCATTTTAAAAGAATTCCACAACTGCCCTCTGCTGCTCACAAAGCCTGGCCAACATGTGGAATGTATGCTCACGTCGCACAACAGTTGGTGAGCTAGAAACTGCAAGCGTTGCTGCAGCGTTGACAGACCGGCTGAAACTGTGGATGACTTGCAGGAATGGGCACACACCCAGTGCGCCTTCACTAGTAGCTCTGGCAAATTGGGGTAGGTTTTGATAAACCGCTGAACCACTAAGTTTAAGACATGGGCTAGGCATGGGATGTGTGTCAGGTTGCCAAGCTCCAAAGCTGCCACCAAGTTACGGCCATTGTCAGACACAAACATGCCTGGTTATAGGTTGAGTGGTGAAAGCCACAGCTCGGTCTGGTCCCTTATACCCTGTCACAGCTCTGCGGCAGTGTGCTGTTTGTCTTCTAAGCAAAAAAACTTCAGCACGGCCTGTTGACGCTTACCCACAGCAGTGCTACACTGCTTCCAGCTAGCGACTGATGGTTGACTGCTGCTGGAGGTGGAAGTAGAGGAGCAGGAGGAGGTGGTGAAGGAGGAGAAGTGGGGGTTTGAGCCAGTAACATAGCTGCTGGCTGAGATCTGATGAACGCAGGGCCCACAATCCTGAGCATGGGTAGCACCTGTGCCATCCCAGGGTACGACTCACTCCCGGTCTCCACAACATTCACACAAATGTAGCGTCCATGGCCGAATGCACTTGTCCATGTGTCCGTGGTTAAGTGGACCTTCCTAGTAAGTGCATTGGTCAGGGCACGGGTGATGTTCTGGGACACATGATGGTTTAATGCAGGTATGGCACACCGTAAAAAAAAGTGGCAGCTGGGGACTGTGTACCAAGGGATAGCTGCCGACATCAGGCTGCGGAAGGCCTCAGTGTCCACAAGCATAAATGGCAACATTTTAAGAACCAGTAATTTGGAAAGTTGTGTATTTAGTGCTATGGCCTGTGGTTGGGTGGATATTCACACTTGTGTTCAAATGACTGTGTTATGGACATTTGGACACTGCGCTGGGACAGGGAAGTGGATGTTGTTGCTGATAGTTCATGCGAAGGTCCAGGTGCAAGGCGAGGGGCATCTGGGCCTGCGCCTTCGACAGGGGATTGACCAGTAGTGCATAACACAGGGGAAGAGGAGGCGGTGGTGTGACCTGTAGACCCAGATTGTGGACCCAGGCACTTATTAGGGTGCTTGGATGCCATGTGGTGGATCATGCTGGTGGTGGTGAGGTTACTAGTTTTCATGCCCCGGCTCATTTTGGTATGGCACAGGTTGCAAACTACCACTCTTTTGTCATCTGCACTTTCCTAAAAAAAGTGCCATACTGCGGAACACCTACCCCTTGGCAAGGTAGATTTATGCATAGGGGGGCTCGGTGCAACGGTTGCGGGCCTTTTTGGTGTCGGCTGACTTCTCCCTTTTGCAACACCACTGACTCTTCCAGCCTGTTGCGGTGCTGCCGATCCCTCCCTCTCTGTACTGCTGTCCTCGCTCGGCTTTTCACCTTCCTATGTTGGGTCGATGACCTCATCGTCAACCATGTCCTCTTCCACTTCCTCACTCTGCTCATCCTCCTGACTTAACCATAGTGATTGACAACTGTGTCTCATCATCATCCACCTTGTGGACGAATGATTGCCATTCACCACCGTCTTCTTCTTGAGACTGTGAAGGCTCAAGAGGTTGGGAATCAGGGCACAATATCCCAGGTCCCTCTTCAAGTGTGCTGGGCGCGAGGGCCAAATGTAATAGTGGCGCTGGAAAGAGTTCCTTGGAATATCAGAGTGTGGGATCATTCGTTTGGCAAGCCTCTCCATGGTGGGAGGAAGGATGATCAGAGTGAGGATTCGGTTGACCAGACTCTTGGCTACAGAGACTGGACTTGGTGGAAGAGAGGGTGTTGCTTAACTGACTGGAAGCATTATCTCCTGCAATCCAACCGACCAACTGTTCGCACTGTTCCGACTTGGACAGTGTTGTCCTGTGCCACCCAGCTGAGTTGGACATGAAGCTGGGTACGGTGGATGTTTTTTTTTTTTCTTGTGCACTGGCAGCAGGAACAGTTTCATTGTGCCCAGGGCCACAGCCTCTGTATGCACCATCAGCATCACGCCCACTTCCCTATCCCTTAGTGCTCGCCTTCTTTATATTAATGGTTTTGTCACTAGATGTGGCGCAGATTGTTTTACAGTCCGCTAAAGACACAGTTTTCTGATGCAGGACAGTATATGTCACAGAAACCCACAGAATATGGACACTAGATTAGGCCCAGATTATTGGAATTTGTCCTAAAGAATTGAGATTCTTAAGAGATACAGAAGACTATCGCCTGAACCGGCTATATAGGTGGTTTGATTCTTCCTACAGAAAACCGACGCACAAACGATCTTCATCAATGGATTCATACCACTCCGCGTCCAGAGATGATGCACACTCACAACGACGCCCTACACGCGGTCCCAGAAGATGCAATAGGACTGGCCCTTCTTACACGACAAGTAATGTTACAACGAGATCACAGGTACAATCCCTTGTGTTTAATATATCATCTGTCACTCTAAGCCCTGCACAATTGTCTGTACTCCAGAAAGGTCTATCTTTCTATCCCTCCTATACATTTGACACGTTCCAACTTGACATGGATCTACAAAAATTCTTCCGTAATATACGATTAAAAGCACATTTTTGGGGGACAAAAAGAACAAAGGCCAACATCACAGGAAGATAATACACCAGTCTTTGTGAAGACACTAGGCTTACAAAACAAAAGTACTTATATCCCCCCAAAAAACAAACCACCAGTAGAGACATTTATCAGTCTGGTACAAAGGGACATAGCGAGCTTTAGAAAAAACCTCAAGAAAGAGACGTTTAAATTCACACATAACCTTAGTCTCACAGATCGTCAGGCGCTCAATTCCCTCAAAAAGGACAATAGACTAGTGATAAAACCAGCTGACAAAGGGGGAGCTATGGTGATCATGGACAGGGAGAAATATGTGGCTGAAATTATTCATTAATTGAATGACGGAGAGGTATATCAAAAATTAGACCACAATCCCACCTTCAAAATCGCCTCAGAAATCAAACTGACCTTACAAAAATACAAGTCCGCAGGCATCATAGATGATTCCACTGTTACCTACCTCACCAAACAACATCCCATAATTCCGGTGATATACATTTTACCAAAAATTCATAAGAATCTAGAAAATCCCCCAGGCAGACCCTTTGTCGCATCCACTGATTCTGTATTGTCACCTCTGTCAATATTTTTGGAAAAAGTTCTCACACCACTTGTTAGAAATACAAGGTCTTTTCTTTTGAATACACAATCTTTTCTAGACATTATTCTAAACCTTGAACCATTACCTGCTGAATCTTTTTTGGCCACTTGGGATGTGACCAGCTTGTATACTTCTATTTAACATAACAAAGGGATCCATGCAGTAGAAAGGTTACTCATCACCGCCAATACACAGACCACAGTACTCAACTTCTATCTGGATCTTCTCAGACTAGTACTGTCATACAACAATTTTTTGTTCCAGGATACATTTTTTCTACAGAAACGGGGGACCGCGATGGGGTCCAATGTGGCCCCGCCTTATGCTAATTGTTACATGGACCATTTTGAAAATTCATTTGTTTACAGCAATCCACTCTTTACCAAACATGCAGCAGTTTGGAAACGATCTATTGATGATATCTTTTGCATTTGGCAGGGCCCATTGGACTCCCTTCTGCAGTTCCACGCCGTCTTAAATTCCATTTATCCAGAGCTCCAATTCACTATTCACTATGACCACTGTACCATCAACTTCTTGGACACCACAGTAACACGAGACACAGCAGGCAAACTAACAACGGATCTTTACCGGAAACCAACAGATCGAAATAATTTACTGCATTTTACCAGCTTCCATTCCCCTAATACAAAAAAAGCATTACCGGGATCACAATACCAATGAATTAACTGAATTGTACAAAACAGCTCCACAAGAGAGACACGTCTGAAAGAGGTGGCAGATATATTTCAAGAGCTAGGCTATCCAAAATCCATTACCCAATATAATGTTACTTCAAAAACCAAAATCCAACCACAGGTACCACGGATACCCTTTGTTCATACATACCACCCATGTGCACAGAAGATCCTTAACACCATTCGAGGCCACTGGTCTATCCTAGGTAAAGCATATCCAAATATTCTGGAGTTCGGCCAACCCATTTTACCATGTAATAAACGGCCAAAAAACCTACGGGATCTATTGGTCCGTGCAGATGAGGGTTCTATCAAAAGCTTGTCTTGATTTTGTACAATCCTGTATGATCACTGGTCATGTACTATGTTCCTTATGTTTTTTTATGTCTAATATGATTTCAAATTGTCTTTTTCTGTAGTATCTGACAAAGGCATTGGTATGCCGAAATGTCATAAATACTGTCGCATGTGAAACTAACATCAATAAATGTACCTAAGCATCGATATACAAGGCTGCTGTTAATTTTTATATGACCTCAAGAAAGCCATTCACATCAGACATCCCAAGAATATTCTGTAAAGAGGAATGCTCAAGAATTACTCCGGACCGTTGTGCACGTCTGATCTGCAACTACAGGAAACATTTGGTTGAAGTTATTGCTGCCAAAGGAGGTTCAACCAGTTATGAAATCCATGGGTTCACATACTTTTTCCACCTGCACTGTGAATGTTTACATGGTGTGTTCAATAAAAACATGGTAACATTTAATTCTTTGTGTGTTATTAGTTCAAGCAGACTGTGATTGTCTATTGTTGTGACTTAGATGAAGATCAGATCACATTTTATGACCAATTTGTGCAGAAATCCATATCATTCCAAAGGGTTCACATACTTTTCTTGCAACTGTATATGTCACAGAAAACAACACACTATTGACACTAGATTAGGCCCAGATTTTTTGAATTTGCAATACAAATTCAGTTTTCTGATGCAGGACAGTATATGTCACAGAAACACAAAGAATATGGACAATATATTAGGCCCAGATTATTGGAATTTGCCCTAAAGAAACAGGAATACTGTAGAGTCGTGGCCAAAAGTTTTGAGAATGACACAGATATTAGTTTTCACAAAGTTTGCTGCTAAACTGCTTTTAGATCTTTGTTTCAGTTGTTTCTGTGATGTAGTGAAATATAATTACACGCACTTCATACATTTCAAAGGCTTTTATCGACATTACATTACATTTATGCATTTATGAGTCAGTATTTGCAGTGTTGGCCCTTCTTTTTCAGGACCTCTGCAATTCGACTGGGCATGCTCTCAATCAACTTCTGGGCCAATTCCTGACTGATAGCAACCCATTCTTTCATAGTCACTTCTTGGAGTTTGTCAGAATTTGTGGGTTTTTGTTTGTCCACCTGCCTCTTGAGGATTGACCACAAGTTCTCAATGGGATTAAGATCTGGGGAGTTTCCAGGCCATGGACCCAAAATGTCAACGTTTTGGTCCCCGAGCCACTTAGTTATCACTTTTGCCTTATGGCATGGTCCTCCATCGTGCTGGAAAATGCATTGTTCTTCACCAAACTGTTGTTGGAAGAAGTTGCTGTCGGAGGGTGTTTTGGTACCATTCTTTATTCATGGCTGTGTTTTTGGGCAAAATTGTGAGTGAGCCCACTCCCTTGGATGAGAAGCAACCCCACACATGAATGGTCTAAGGATGCTTTACTGTTGGCATGACACAGGACTGATGGTAGTGCTCACCTTTTCTTCTCTGGACAAGCCTTTTTCCTGATGCCCCAAACAATCGGAAAGAGGCTTCATCGGAGAATATAACTTTGCCCCAGTCCTCAGCAGTCCATTCACCTTATTTTCTGCAGAAGATCAATCTATCCCTGATGTTTTTTTGGGAGAGAAGTGGCTTCTTTGCTGCCCTTCTTGACGCCAGGCCATCTTCCAAACGTCTTCGCCTCACTGTGCGTGCAGAGGCGCTCACACCTGCCTGCTGCCATTCCTGTGCAAGCTCTGCACTGGTGGCACTCCGATCCCGCAGCTGAATCCTCTTTAGGAGATGATCCTGGCGCTTGCTGGACTTTCTTGGATGCCCTGAAGCCTTCTTAACAAGAATTGAACCTCTTTCCTTGAAGTTCTTGATGATACTATAAATTGTTGATTGAAGTGCAATCTTAGTTGCTACAAAATCCTTGCCTGTGAAGCCATTTTTAGGCCCAGATTATTTAAATTTAATCTAAATAAACAGTTTTCGGACGGAGTACTGTATATGTCACGGATGTATATTACACACACACACACACACACACACACTACAGAGACAGTAGATGAGGACTGGCCCCTGATTATTAAAATGTATGCTAAAGAAACAGTTTTCGGATAGTGTTCTGTATATGTTACAGAAAACAACGCACTATGGACACTAGATTAGGCCCATTATTGGAATTTGCCCTAAAGAAACAGTTTTCGGATGGAGTACTGTATATGTCATGGATGTGTATTACACGCACACACTACAGAGACAGTAGATGAGGACTGGCCCTTGATTATTTAAATTTACGCTAAAGATACAGTTTTCGGATGGAGTACTCTATATGTCAGAGAAAGCCACACACTATGGACACTAGATTAGGCCCAGATTATTGGAATTTGCCCTAAAGAAACCGTTTTTGGATGGCGTACTGTATATGTCACAGAAAGCCACACACTATGGACACTAGATTAGGCCCAGGTTATTTAAATTTATGCTAAAGAGTACTGTATATGTCACGGATGTGTATTACACGCAGGGCTGGGACAAGGTCCATCACCAACAGAGGCTGAGCTGCCCAAGTCACCCCCCCCATCTACCCCACCAGACATTTAGATGTTAGATATGTATGTTTGTTATTACTCATCATCCAACCCAACTCAGGAATCTGCAGGTCTGGTAGATCCAAGGCCGGGTATACTTCTGAAAGGTCTGTGACTGATCGGACTAGGAATATTTTGTTACCCAATGTGAACATGAGACCGAATGGGAATTTCCAGCTGTAATGGATGCCCTTAGATCTAAAAGCTTCTGCTAATGGCTTGAGGGCTCTTCTTTTTTTGTAGATTTGTGGAGAAGTCCTGGAAAATATGCACTTGGGTGCCCTCAAACTCAGTCTGGGTAGAGGATCTAGTGAGACGCAGAATCTAGTGGTGGTTCAGACCCTTTAGGTTTCCTCTGCAGTGCTCTGTAGATTACTTATATTATAATTGGAGATGAGTGAAGTTTTTCAAAAATTCAATTCACCAGTTCGCCAAATGTATTTGTAAAAATTTGGTTTGATCCGAATATATTAATAGCGAATCACGTAAAAAAAATCAGTAACACGCATAGGGAGTCTGCTTTGGTAGTAAAATAATACTGTGAGTCTGTATGACATGCAGATAACAGGCCTCGCTCGTAGAATCACTGCATACTTCACTTATTTGGGAAGTCACAGGGCCAAAACTGACCAAATAACTCAAGTATGAACTCAGCCTTACAGGTAGATGTTAACCCCAAGAAGAAGTGTAGTCCTTTTACACCGTCTTCAGCTGATTCTACATAGATGTCAACAAAACCTCTTCTATTATTAAATGCTTATACAAGTAGAGCCCCCCCTGACAGAGTGAAGAGGGTGTCAGCAGTAGGTTTGTGTTGACATCACTGATTAATTTGCCCTTCCTCTGATCCCTCAGAACAATAACACACAAAAAAAGCATCCTGTCAGTGGAGCATACACCTTCACTCGGTCAGCATTTGCCCTATAATCCATCAGTATTGCTAATGCCCAAAAAAAAAACAGGAGTTGATCTAAAACAGAGATGACAAGTGAATGGAATATTTGCATGTATTCTGTGTTTTGTACCCACTCCTGCTTTTGGCTACCAAATCATAAGCCAATTCTAATGGGACCATACAGGCCTTACAGCTGATAAACAGACAGGATCAGTTGTGCATCTCATTTTGTCTTCCTTCTGACAGATCAGAAGAAAGGTCAAATAAATGATGATGTCAGCCAGGCCAAAAGCTAAAATAGTCGACCAGTCATAAAGTAGAGAGGGTGGGAACAGCATGAGAAGTTCACAGAGTGGACCTATGACATAGTAGTAAGGTGAAAGCAGCATGAGGAGACCACAGAGTGGCCCAATGACAGGGTCTGGAGGTGGAATCAGTATGAGGAGGCCACCGAGTGGAACAGAACAATGACATAGTTTGGAGGTGCAGCATCAGGAGAAGGCCACCGAGTGGCACAATGACAGAGTCTAGAGTTGGCAGCAGTATGAGGAGGCCACCAAGTGGCACAATGAGAGAGTTTTGAGGTGGCAGCGGTAAGAGGAGGCCACCGAGTGGCACAATGACAGAGTCTGGAGGTGCAGCATCAGGAGAAGGCCACTAAGTGGCACAATGACAGCGTCTTGAGGTGGCGGCAGCAGAAGAAGCTTAAGGAGAAGGTCACTGAGTGGCAGAATGACAATGAGTCTGGAGTTGGCAGCAATATGAGGAAGCCACAGAATGCCACAATGTTAGAGTCTGGAGATGGCAGGAGTATAAGAAGGCCACCTAGTGGCACAATGACAGAGCCTGGAGGTGGCGGCGACAGCAGCATCAGGAGAAGGCCACAGAGTGGCACAATTACAGAGTCTGGAGGTGGTAGCAGAATGAGGTGGCCGAGTGGCACAGTGACAGAGTCTGCACTTGGCAGCATCCGGAGAAGGCCACCAAGTGGCACAATGACAAAGTCTGCAGGTGGCGGCAGCAGCATCATGAGAAGTCCAACGAGTGGCACATTTACAGAGTCTGGAGTTGGCAGCAGTATGATGAGGCCACCGAGTGGCACAATAACACAGTCTGGAGGTGGCAGCATCAGGAGAAGGCCACAGAGTGGCACAATGACAGAGTCTGGTGGTGGCAGTATCAGGAGAATTCCATCGAGTGGCACAATGACAGAGTCTGGAGTTGGCAGCAGTATGCGAAGGCCACCGAGTGGAACAATGACAAAGTCTGAAAGTGGTAGCCTTCTGAGGAGGCCACCAAGTGGCACAATGACAGAGTCTGGAGTTGGCAGCAGTATGAGGAGGCCACTGAGTGGCACAATGACAGAGTCTGGAGTTGGCAGCAGTATGAGGAGGCCACCGAGTGGCACAATGACAGTGTTTGGAGGTGGTGGCAGCAACAGAATCAAGAGAAGGCCATCGACTGGCACAATTACAAAGTCTGGAGGTGGCAGCAAAATGAGGAGGCCACTGAGTGGCACAACGACAGAGTCTGCAGTTGGCAGCATCAGGAGAAGGCTACCAAGTGGCACAATGAGAAAGTCTGGAGGTGATGGCAGCAGCATCATGAGAAGGCCACAGAGTGGCACATTGACAAAGTCTGGTGTTGGCAGCATCACGAGAAGGCCACTGAGCGGCACAATGACAGAGTCTGGAGTTGGCAGCAGTATGAGGACGCCACCGAGTGGCACAATAACACAGTCTGGATTTGGCAGCAGTATGAGGAGGCCACCAAGTGGCACAATGACACAGTCTAGAGTTGGCGTCATCAGGAGAAGGCCACCAAGTGGCATAATGACACAGTCTAAAATTGAAAGCAATATGAGGAGACCACCGAGTGGCCCAATGACAGAGTGTGGAAGTGGTGGCAACAGCAGCATCTGGAGGAGGCCACAGAGTGGCACAATGATCGTGTCTGGAGGTGGCGACAGCAGCAGCATCAGGAGCATAACACACAGTGGCAAGGTGACACAGTGTGGATATGGCAGCAGCAGTGTCAGGATACCACAGAGTGGCAAGGTGGCATAGTGTGGAGATGGCAGCAGTAGGATACACAGAGGGGCAAGGTGACATACTGTGGATATGGCGGCAGCAGCAGTAAACCACAGAGTGGCAAGGTGACATAGCGTGGAGAGGGCAGCAGCAGCAGAATCAGGAGACTACAAAGTGACCCGGTGACAGAGTGGGGTGGTGTGTGGCAATACCAGTACCCGCTGATGAAGGTGAGGGAAAGAAGTAGCACTTGGCATCAGATGTGTGGCATCAGGCGGGTGGCAGCATCAGAGTAGTAGAGGCAGTAGAGACAGGTAGCCAGAAGAAACCAGTCTCTTTTTTTCAAGGTTTGGGGGCATGGGTGATCTAATCACATGCATCAGGCATTGGTGGGTGGAAATCCTGGCTGATCCACGCCTGATTCATCTTGACAAAGGTCAGTCTATCCACATTTTTGGGTGGACATGCGAGTGCTCCATGGGGTAACTATGGCCCCCGCCGCACTAAACACCCACTCTGATGTCACACTACTGGCTCGGCAGGACAGCTTTTTCAGGACTCGGCACGACAGCTAGTTGTGGCCACAAATACAGTTTGGCTGCCCAGTAGTCCAGCGGTTCTTCAATGTGGGTTGTCAGGGTTATGTCCAAGTATGCCACCACCTGCTGGTTCAGGTCCTGCTCCAGGTCTACCTGCTGCTGCTGCAGAGTAGTTTTTTCACTATGCGGGTAAAAGAAAGCTAATCTTAAGCAACCATAGACTCAGACTGTTGCTGATCTATCTGGTACTGCTCCTGCCACCCCACTCCTCCCAAGCAGCCATGGCAGTGGAATGTGAGTGCAGTGGGCCCCCCCGTCAGACTTGCAAGAGGATGTACGATGGCGCAGATAGGCAGCGGCCGACAGACTACATAGGATGTCTCTGTAGTAGTTCAGTTTGTCCTCCCTCTCAGTGGTTGTAAAAAAGGCCCCCATTCTGGACCGGTAGCTAGGGTCAAACAAGGTGGAGAGCCAGATGTCACCCCTCTGCTGAATGGTGACAATTCGGCTGTCACTACGCAGGCAAGTGAGCATGCACCAGGCCATTTGTGCAAGCGACTCGGAGGGACTCCCTGCCTCCATCTCTACTGCATACTGCCACGGTGTGTCTGGGTCCTCTGTCTCTTCTTCCTCATTGCCCTGTAGCTCCTCTGGCGGCTCCTGCTCCTCCTCTCCTGAGTTTAAAAAACACTAATTTGATTACTCATTGCCTGTGCTCCAATGTCCTCCTCCCCCTCCTCCTCCTCTTCCAGTTCAGCACAGGGCTCATTTGGCCATGAGATCTAGGCGCCACGTCTCCAGTCCCCTGACCAGCCATTGTCACCACCATCTGTTCCAGGACATGAATTAGTGGAATGATGTTGTTCACTCCGTAGTCCTGGCGACTGACAAATAATGTGGTGTCCTCAAAGGGCCTGAACAAAAGGCAGGTGTCATGCAGGAGCTGCCATTTGCTGACATCAAAGTTACACAGGGGAGTACTCCTATCCATTTGCATCATCAATAAATCTTTGATGTCCTTTCTCTGTTCATATAGTCGGTCCAACTTATGGAGGGTGGAATTCCAACGGGTGGAAATGTTGCATATCAGCTAATGTTGGAGGATGCCGTTCTGCTGCTGCAGCTAAAGGAGGGTGTGTTTTGCTGTGTACGAGTGGCTGAAGTGCATGCAAAGTTTCCTGGCCATTTTTAGGATATATTGCAGATGGGTGAAAGACTTCAGGAACCACTGTACAACCAGATTGAACACGTGTGCCCTCCTTGTCACCATGGTTCCGATTTTGAGTTGTCGGAGAGAAAGCCAGGATTTTATTTCTTGATGAAGGACACAGAGCAGTTCCTCCCCTGTGCGACTCCGTTCGCCTAGGGAAATGAGGTGCAGAATAGCATGACACCGCCGTGCCCTGCACATGTGATATGCTGGAGGGGCAGTGTGACATTCCTGCAGCGGAGGCTGCGTAAATTGTCGTAGGACCAACGGCATGACAACGTGGAGGCGGAAACTATGTGACCTGGCCAAGGTGCTGGTGTGGCTGTGCAGGAACCACATTCACCCAGTGGGCCGTAAAGGACATGTACTGTCCCTGACCCTAGTTACAGCTCCACACGTCGGCGCTGTCGTGCACTTTGGCAGACACTGACAGGCTCAAGGACTGGCGCACCTTCTGTTTTACATATTTGTGCAGGGCTGATACTGCCTTTTTGGCAAATAAATGACAGCTTGGGACTCTCCACCTCGGCTCGGCACAAGCCATCAGTTCTCTGTAAGGTGCAGAGTCCACCCCTTGGAAAGGGAGGGACTGCAGCACCAGCAACTTTGACAGGAGCACATTCAGCTTCTGCATCGTTGGATGAGTGCACGCATATATTACTGTCTCTTGGCAATCGCTTTGGTGATCGATTGCTGACAGAATGACTGAGGAGGATTAGGAGTAGGAGGAGCAGGAGCATGTGGACCAGCAGAAGATGGGAATGACAGACAGCTCCCTTCGGCTGAGGTGGTGGAGCCTTGACTGGCTGAAACTGGGTGCGTGCCACTGGGTGATGCAGCAGTTACTGCGCCAGGCTGGACCACCACATCAGAACCATGGTTCTCCCAGGCCACTTGATGGTGATGCTGCATATGTTGATGCAACATTGGCACCCTGGCCACGCTTCACCTTCTGTCCACATATTCTAAATATGGCCATGTTAACCTCCTCTGGTGGCTTAACAAAAAAATGCCACACCGCCGAATAGTTGATTTTCCCCCCAACTGTCCGAAATAACTGACTGCTACCGCTGGTCTCTCCGTGAACACCTGTGCCACTACTTCCTGGGCATTTAGGTTGCTGCATAGCAGGTGGTCTGTCCCGGGCACTATTGGCTCCTGACCTCCCACTGCTGCCACCCTGCTGACTCACAGCCATGCTACCACCTTGCTGGCTCAGCCGCTGCCTCACGGGCAAGCTGCCACTCTCTTCTCCTGATGATGAGAAAGCCCCTTCTGCACCCTGCACCCAAGTGCGATCGGCTACATCATCATCATCGAGTAGTGTATGCACGTCACTGATGTCCTCCTTAATGGTCTCTGGGTCAGGAGCCTGACCACTCACAACACCACCCCCCATGCCACTCTCCTCATCACTACTAGCACACCTAGTAGAGGAAGGGACGGATGTCTCCTCCAGATCCTGGCTGGGCAGTAGCTGCTGACTGTCCTCTAGTAGCTCATCCTCGCTGTATAGTGAAGCTGAGCCCATAGCATATAATACTTCTGTGGCTGAGGGAACAGCAAAGGAAAGAGGCAGGTTGAGGGCCAGTGAGGCCACAGGGCCTGCTCCCAGGCCATGCAAACTAAGGGTTGTATCTGACAAACCCACCGACTGTTGGCTGGGGTCATCTGATGTCACTTGGGATGAAGTGGATGACCGAGTTAACCAATCAAAAACCACTGGGTTGCTGGTGAAGATACGATCACTAGATGACATCTGGAGCTCAGGCCTCTCGCTGCGACTCTTGCTGCTACGCCCCCTTACTCTACTGCGATCTCTGCCTGCACCAGAAACATTTAGGCCTCTGCCACTCCTCTGTGTATGGCCTGGCTCTGACATACTTTTAGCTGAACTAAATAAATTAAAAGCAAATTAAAACAGCGCTAAAAGTGATGAAAATATTTTTCTTTTTTGTACTGAAATAGGCCACTAAATGCTTTCAACACATATAACTGCAGAAGTGAACTGAGAATATATTTTTATTTTTGTACTGAAATAGGCAACTAAACGCTTTCACCACATATAACTGCAGAAGTGAAATGCGTATATATTTTTCTTTCTGTACTGAAATAGGCCACTAAACACTTTCACCACAAATAACTGCAGCAGTGAAGTGCGTATATATTTTCCTTTTTGCACTTGAATAGGCCACTAAACGCTTTCACCACAAATAACTGCAACAGTGAAGTGTGTATATATTTTTTTTAGTACTAAAATAGGCCACTAAAGGCTTTTCAACTTAGCACTTGCACCCCAATAACAAGAACAAATTGCTGGAATGACATAGCTGTATAACGGCTATTTGGATCCTCAAATAATCTTTCCCTGCATTTGTAAATCGCTTTTCTAGCACTGTCCCTAGCGCCTTCTGACGTTTCTCCCTGCACTAAGAGGCTATGAAATGATTCCTCCCTATCCTTTCCTTGCACTTATAAATATTTTTTTCCAGATTATTTTTTTCACAATGAGGTTTTTCCCATTGCTGTTCCTAGGGCCTTCTCACGTCTGTCCTTGCAATCAGAACGCTGGAAAATTAATCTAAGATGATCACCATATTTATAGGGCTGTGACATCACAGGGCTGGATGGCTGTCGATTGGCTGCATGCATGTCAGTCTGGGTGATCCCGCCTTCCCAGACTTCCTTTCTCCATGTCCTCACACATGCAGCAGACATTTTAGGAAAAATGTAATTTGTTACCATGAAGTGTGAGGAAATTTGCATTTGTTGTGAATCAAATTTTTCCTGAAATTCGGATCAAATTCCACTTTCACTCATCTCTAATTATAATATAATCCGCATAGGAGTCTCCTAAGATAGAGTGGAAGATTTGCAGAACTGTCGAGTGAAGAGCTGTTGGTAGAAAGGATTCTGGAAAGTCTTTTATTTGCAGGTTGTTTCTGGGGCTTCTGTTCTCCTAGTCTTCCATAGCTTCAAAGGCCGCATGATGGCAATTTTGGAAGGACAACAAATTAGCCGCTGAACTATAACTACATTAAGCTGCATTTGCCATTTCCAGTTGCTCAACTCTTGTTCCTATATGTTTCACATCTTTCTTTTTATTTTGTAAGTCCTTAGAAAGGGGGTCCACGGCTTTGGCCAGAGCTTTGTCTAGAGATTTTTTGTAAGAAGGAGCGGGAGATTGGAAGAGAGTCTTGATAGGAAGGTACATACATTTCACTATCTGATTCTTCTCCAGTGTCAGTATGAGCCAGAGGAAGAACATCTTTGGATGGTGTAGACATTCTCTGATCGGTGGGGTTGGAGTTTTTCCTTATCATGTATTTGTCCATTTTT
The DNA here is from genome assembly GCF_014858855.1 of Bufo gargarizans. NCBI lineage: Eukaryota > Metazoa > Chordata > Amphibia > Anura > Bufonidae > Bufo > Bufo gargarizans. The sequence continues at coordinate 93,538,224 of NC_058088.1, read as the reverse complement.
CCTCGTGAGGCAGCAGATTTTTGGCTGTTATTAGAGTCTTTAGAGGCAGCTTACTCGATGTTGACAATTTTGTCACAAGGAAATAGGCTTTAGAGGAGTTGGGTCTCCTGGGAACCCTGAATGCTGTTTACATCAGAGACACTTATTAAGCACTCAGAGAGTTGAAATCATAGCGTATTAAAGCTACAGAAAAATTTGGACACAGTCCTGAAGTTAATGATGGCACACCTTAAACACAGCGGCTGTTATTTAGATCATTAGAACAATCCAGAAAACGAGAGCAGTGCTGTTACATAAAGAAAGGGGGTAGTGGTCCTTTTATATTATGCAGAGAAATGTTCGCAATGAAGTACAGAAGTGCCAACAGCACGCACAGCAGTTCAAAGAGCAGGCCGCGGAGCCAAAACCACCAGAGAGGTTCCAGTATAGATCTAACTGGAGAGACCGGTCCTCTGGGGAGTTGTGTGCCTTGGCTGGTGTACCACTGTGTTAATCGTTAGTGGTATCGCTGATTGCTAGGGCAAGGAGGCACTCACGATGTGTTGTTGAGCAGGTCAGCGTGGTGTGCTGCGAAACAGGATGGTCACCGGGGACTGGCAGAACTCGGTGGAACTCAGCTTTAGATCTGGGCTCTAGGTACAGCGCAATAAAGTCCGGGGAGCATTTCTCTTACCGGGAGGCCGGGAGCTTTAGAGCGAGCGACCGTTAGGCTTCTGGGCCGCGTATGCCTCTGCTGTAAAGGAGGCAAATCTCCGGTCTGTGGACGGTCCAGTCGGTCTAAGATTGATGAAAATAGTATGTACTAGCTGGTACTGGGCTGCTGGGCTGTTCTGCAGCTCTGATATCCGTCGATGGCCAATGATTGTCAGGATAAGTCAGAGAGCTCTCTGAAACAGATCTTGGCAGCACCACAGCAGACCACGCCCCCCCCCCCCCCCCTCCTCCCCATAGCACAGTAATTCCTATCACACTACTTAACACCCTGCACTGGAACCTATTAGCTACACTTTATCACTATCTAACCTACACTGACTATCTCCCACTAACTATCTGTATTATATATGTGAGCTAACTAACTATCTAATGTAATTGAATAAAAATCCAGATAACTCAGCAAAGCACAGAGCACAACAATGACACTGCTCTCTCTCTCTCTCTCTCTCTCTCTCTCAGAACTGCAAAAAACTGCAGAAAATGGCTGCTGGGGAGTTTCCTATATAGAAAGGGGTAGGTAACCTTTCTATTAATTGCTAGGAATGCTGCTAAGTTCAGACAAAGATATTACAACCTTCTAATTGGCCCACAAGCAAGAAGCAGTGAGGGTACTGATGAAAAAAAATTTGAATATTCACGATTATGAAGATATAGCACTATATTCCAGATCTTCGCAAATTCTTGAAGTGACGATATTCGCGATACAAATTTGCGATTAGAATATTTGCAATCAATGTTAAACATGAATATAATCTTCTTATACTATCCCCAGTATATGAGTGGGTTATGTCTGCAGAGGCAGAGCCACAGCACAGCTTCCTGCCAGGTCGCAAGTACAAAGCAGAATGATATTCTGCTTGTTCTGCAAATGCGTCTCCCTGCCTGGTGCCCACGTAAGACAATCAGTGCAATCCTCCCCCCTGTTTTCTCCAAGTATCATGTTACCATCCTTCTTCTGCCTCCCTCATGGTTTTGCCCACCAACAAGGATGGTAAAATGGTGCTTCACACATTTTTATGCAATTTTTTTTGTGTGAAATTCGTAATGAATCTGATTCACTCAGAATTGATTTGATCATCCTTATATATTGTATATTCAGTCTTGCAGCTTTATATGGCAACAGATGTTACCTTTCAGACTATTGCTTTTTTCAGAGACTGTATAGGGGAATCAATCATATAAATATTTCCCTACATACCGAGCTGATGGCTGAAAGTATTCATAGTGCCGTGTGCTGCAATAGTGACAATTCAACATTCTTATAAGATGCTTAAATGTAGGTGACATTATACTATAGATTTCCTTGGGGACTGCACGGATACATTACAAAATGTGCATTACTATTTGTATGTCGTTGGAAAATGTTATTGTGCAATTTCAGATGGTTTTTTCTTTCATATTTATTTTGTCTGCAAAAAGGAGAGATTCCTCATATAATATTTAAGATGGGAATATGTATAAAAGATTATTGAAAGTGTTGCTTTGTGGTTTATGTGAAACTGTGCGGTGTGGTGAAATATATTACTATATATGAACCCAAGCATGAAGAAACTAAATCAGCTCACTGAATAAAATTATGCAAAGTATGAGTTTGATTAACCTTACTTGTTTATAGCTTGCATATGGTACAATGTTATTCTTTTTTTATTAAAAGATTCCATATATTTGAAGTTTAAGTTTTCAAAGTTTTAGTAAAACTTTTAAAATAAATAGCATCAGTGATTAGTTTTAATTCTGAAATAAAAACAATACTTCTACACAAATTAAAATACTATAAATATTGCAGTTCTTAGGATGGTTTAGAGGGTACACTCTCAAAATATTCAACATTAGTATAATACTTAACCCCTTAAGGACCAGGCTCATTTTCACCTTAAGGACCAGGCAATTTTTAGCAAATTTGACCAGTGTCACTTTATCCATTAATAACTCTTGGATGCTTTTACCTATCATTCTGATTCCGAGATTTTTTTTTTTGTGACATATTGTACAATATGCAAGTGGTAAATTTTTGCCGATACTTACATCATTTCTTTGTGAAAAGATCCAAAATTTAATGAAAAATAGAAAAATTTTGTATTTTTCTAACTTCTAAACTCTCTGCTTGAAAGAAAAATGGACATGCCAATTAAATTATATATTGATTTGCATATTCAATATGTCTACTTTATGTTGGCATCATAAAGTTGAAATGTTTTTACTTTTTGAAGAAGTTAGAGGGCTTCAAAGTTGAGCAGCAATTTTCCAATTTTTCATGAAAATTTCGAAATCAGACTTTTTTTCAGGGACCAATTCAGTTTTGAAGTGAATTTGAGGGTCTTTATGTTAGAAATCTCCCATAGATGACCCCATTATGAAAACGGCACCCCTCAAAGTATTCAAAATGACATTCAGTAAGTTTGTTAACTCTTTAAGTGTTTCACAGGAATAGCTGCAAAGTGGAGGAGAAAATTCTAAATCTCCTTTTATTTACACTAACATGTTATTGTAGCCCCTTTTATTTCATTTTTACAAGTGTTAAAAGGAGAAAAAGCGCCACAAAATTCATAGCCCATCCACATACCTCATATGTGGATGTAGAGTGATCTGCGGGTGAACTGCACGGCTCAGATGAGAAGGAGCACCATTGGGATTTTGGACAGAGAATTTTGCTGAAATGATTTTTGGGGTGCATGTCACATTAAGAAAGCCCCCATGGTGCCAGAACAGCAAGAAACCGCAACATGGCACACCATTTATGAAACTAGACCCCCCAAGGTACAAACCGGATTCCAAAAAAGGTGGGACACTATACAAATCGGGAATAAAAACTGAATGCAATGATGTGGAGGTGCCAACTTCTAATATTTTATTCAGAATAGAACATAAATCATGGAACAAAAGTTTAAACTGAGAAAATGTACCATTTTAGGGGAAAAATATGTTGAATCAGAATTTCATGTTGTCAACTAATCCCCAAAAAGTTGGGACAAGGCCATTTTCACCACTGTGTGGCATCTCCCCTTCTTCTTACAACACTCAACAGACGTCTGGGGACCGAGGAGACCAGTTTCTCAAGTGTAGAAATAGGAATGCTCTCCCATTCTTGTCTAATACAGGCCTCTAACTGTTCAATCGCCTTGGGCCTTTTTTGTTGCACCTTCCTCTTTATGATGCGCCAAATGTTCTCCATAGGTGAAAGATCTGGACTGCAGACTGGCCATTTCAGTACCCGGATCCTTCTCCTACGCAGCCATGATGTTGTGATTGATGCAGAATGTGGTCTGGCATTATCTTGTTGAAAAATGCAGGGTCTTCCCTGAAAGAGATGATGTCTGGATGGGAGCATATGTTGTTCTAGAACATGAATATATTTTTCTGCATTGATGGTGCCTTTCCAGACATGCAAGCTGCCCATGCCACACGCACTCATGCAACCCCATACCATCAGAGATGCAGGCTTCTGAACTGAGCGTTGATAACAACTTGGGTTGTCCTTGTCCTCTTTGGTCCAGATGACATGGTGTCCCAGATTTCCAAAAAGAACTTCGAATCGTGACTTGTCTGACCACAGAACAGTCTTCCATTTTGCCACACTCCATTTTAAATGATCCCTGGCCCAGTGAAAACGCCTGAGCTTGTGGATCTTGCTTAGAAATGGCTTCTTCTTTGCACTGTAGAGTCTCAGCTGGCAACGGCGGATGGCACGGTGGATTGTGTTCACTGACAATGGTTTCTGGAAGTATTCCTGAGCCCATTCTGTGATTTCCTTTACAGTAGCATTCCTGTTTGTGGTGCAGTGTCGTTTAAGGGCCCGGAGATCACGGGCATCCAGTATGGTTTTACGGCCTTGACCCTTACGCACAGAGATTGTTCCAGATTCTTTGAATCTTCGGGTGATGTTATGCACAGTTGATGATGATCGATGCAAAGTCTTTGAATTTTTCGCTGGGTAACACCTTTCTGATTTGCTCCACTATCTTTCTGAGCAACATTGTGGGAATAGGTGATCCTCTACCCATCTTGGCTTCTGAGAGACACTGCCACTCTGAGAAGCTCTTTTTATACCCAATCATGTTGCCAATTGACCAAATTAGTGTTAATTGGTCTTCCAGATCTTCGTTATGCTCAAATTTACTTTTTCCAGCCTCTTATTGCTACTTGTCCCAACTTTTTGGGGATTTGTTGACACTGTGAAATTTTGAATCAACGTATTTTTCCTTTAAAATGATACATTTACTCGGATTAAACATTTGATCTTCCATCTACGTTCTATTACAAATAAAATATTGACATTTGCCATCTCCACATCATTGCATTCAGTTTTTATTCACAATTTGTTTAGTGTCCCAACTTTTTGGGAATCCGGTTTGTATATAGAAATGGGTAGTTTTTCTGCAGAAGTGACAGGAAAAGACGAGCATGAGGAGGTAGAGGGCGATGAGGAAGACTAGGCAGATTGCCCTGAGACACAGTGGAAATTTCTTTGACTTCATTATTGGCAGTGTCACAAGTAGAGATAATACGGGTCTATGCCTGTCCACTTTTTATTTGTTGTTTTGGGTGAGCAAGGTCTCTCTATTGATACCTAGGGCATGCTGGAATGCCTTCCTCAAAGGTCTTCCCACTGTCCTGTAAGTCGCCTTGGGGTATCCTCTATCCATCAGTCTGTAATACAATTTTCTAGACTCAAGATAGAAGTCCTCTAGAGAAGAGCAGTTTCTGTTTCTGCGCAACCGCAGGTACTGCCCTCTCGGCATGCTTCTCTTCTAGGAGGGCGGATGATGGCTCTCCCATCGCAGGATTGTGTTGGTTGCTGTAGACTTCCTAAAAACATTTGTGGTAAGTCTCTCCCCTTACTTGTAGACCTTAACATCCAAAAAACGAATACACTCTGTCTGGATCTCATAGGTAAATCTGAGGCCTATTTCATTGATATTTAATGAATCAACAAATCTCGTAAACTGATCCCTTTGCCCATTCCACAACACAAAAATGTTGTGATTATATCTTGTCCAGACAAGCACTCCATTGCTGTCCCCCTGAGCTGGTGGTAGAACCGCCCCTGAACAAGAAAAAGTTGTGTTTTAGAATGTACTCTAATAGGCTTAGAATGAACTGATTGTGATTCCTAAGGTGTAGCCCCCTAGTACTAAGATAGTAGGCAATCGCCATGAGTCCCTTATCATGTGGGATGCTACTATATAAAAACTCAATGTCTATACTGGCGAGTAAGATCGAAGAGTCAACGACCAAGGACTCCACTTTATTCAGGAAATCCATTGTATCTCTTGTATATGATGCAAGAGAAAGGACAAACTCTCTCATCAGTTGATCTAGGTAAAGTATATCCCACTATTTTGTTTTAGGGAATTGATGCCTGAAACTATTGGGCAATCCCTGAGGGTACTTGTCCCCTTATGCACCTTAGGAAGGTTGCAAAAGGTGGCGATTTGTGGTGCCGAAGGTAACATAAAATCATATTCGGCCTTGCTATTGATTTTACTACCAAGGCCAAGTTGAAGAATGGACCTAAGCCTCTCTCGAAAAACATCAGTCGGGTCTCCCATTAAAATCTGATAACCGTCTCTGTCCCTTAGAAGGTCTAGACACATTTTAGAATAGATGTTGTGGTCCATAATCACACGATTCCTGCCTTTATCGGATTGCTTAATGACTATGGAACTATCCGGCTCAAGTATTCTCAAAGCCTCCACTTCGGGTAGAGAAAGGTTACCATGACCACAGTAGGGGACCTTCAGGCGTTCTAGTTCAGAAGTTACCAGATGTTGGAAAATATCTATGAATTTATAGTTTGAAGGGGGAGTTGTCTTGGTGCTTTTTAAGCTAAGTTTGGTGAAAGGGCCCTCACCAGGGTTCCTTGAACCTTCTTCCCATAACTCCATCAAGAGTCCCAGGTCAGCCAAATCACTGTCCTGTATTCCCAATCTATCATAGGACTGCCTATTGGAACACTCAAGAAACTTCCTCCATTTTAATTTTCTGCAGAAAAGTTCCAGGTCCTTTACCCAGGTGAATACCTTAAAGCCCGTAGTTGGGACAAAGGACAGACCCCTCCGCAAAACAGAGATTTGGGCTTCATTTAATATGCGTAGAGAGAGGTTTATTACCCGTAGGGCCTTACTATTTTGGTCCTGCCTCAGAGTTGATAGGGGGCCTGGCTCTGTCCCAAAAAAGAGGACAAAGAAGTAGATGGAGGTACAGAAGGAGAGGGTGTAGGGTGATGAGACACAATGCTTGTTGTTGGACAAGCTGTGGTGGAATATGGTGCTGATTGAGGGGCACCCTGAGAGTTGCCACCCTGTGAGTTGCCGAAGTCCCTTCCTCATCTTCCTCTTCTATTGGTCTTCTTTCTAGAGGATACCTGACCCTTTTTAGTATGATTCCTTTCTGAATTATATGTCCCTTCACAATCTGAGAAATGTATGTCTGATGAGGAAACCTCTGATGCAGAGGGATTACTACCCTTTTTCCCAAATTGATGGGCCTTCTTCTCACGGAAATCACTTAAATCTTTAACAAATTGTCTGTGCTTCCGTTCTTTTAAGAGACCTTGAAAGCTCTTAACTGATGTCTGCAAGGAGGCCTCTCGTCTTTTGAAGTCTGGATCTTTTTCAAACCTCAAAGCTGTCTCCTTTAGGACACACAATTTCTCAGAGTTTATTTTTTATTTTTAAAGAGGACCTTCTTCTCCTTGAGAATCCTCATCAAATTAAGCAAGCTCTTAGTGAGTTCTACTTCCCACCTCTCCGCCAAACCAGGAGAGGCAGAAGAGATGCGATCAGCAGGAACAGTAGGGATGCGTAAGCCCCTGGGAACTATATTATGTTGTATATAGCTCTCCAGGGCCTAATCTCCCACCACAATTTTATATTCTCCTGGGACAAGTTATTAAACGCTACTTTACAATTAGCTGCAGAGGATAAACCAGGGATCTCCCTTTCGGGAAAAATATTGTGCGCCTCTATGATCAAAGCTTATGTGAAAACAGTTCCATTCAGAAAACTGGCCATATTACACTGAACAACTGTTAACACTTTCAAACAATATTTTGAGGTAATAAACAAGTCATTTTAATCAATGTGCATTAACCCTATAGAAAATAGGACCCTTTAAAATATAGCTTTTATTATTCATTCAGTAAAAATGATATATTTATATGCCCCAGTCTCGGTGGCAGATAGCGACGCAAACATGGGCAAACCATATGCTGCCCACCTATTACTGTATATATGGCATCCACCACAATTGTGACTTATAGACGTAATACAACAACAGATAGGGAAGAAGGTCATTAACTCAATGTTGAGGTAAGGAAGCTGGTGTCTCACTATGCAGAAAATCTTTCCCTAGTAAGATCCTGATCTAACCTTAGCCCAGGGACCACCCCTGATGGTGGGGTTTCCCTGTCCTTGTACCTCCCCTACTTACCCTAAATCACCCTAAAAAAGGGGGAAGAGCAGAAAATTATATACATATATATGCTAGCAATGATAATGCCCCAACATAGATGAAAGCTGGCGTATAAAAATGTTAACGGATACCCTGTAACAAAATATTTCAACGCGTTTCGCCCAAAAAGGGCTCCTCAGGGTGTCAAAATACAAGAATATGGACGTTTAAGAAAAGATGTCTACTGTATATGTGCAGAAATAGGTGGGCGGCAAATGGTTTGCACATGTTTGCATCACTATCTGTCACCGAGACTGAATACTGCACATCTGGGATTAGACATGCATACGTGACTGTCACATTTAGGCCACAAATATGGCTTTGTGCTTATTGGGGTGAAAAAACCCTCTAATATACTGCACATCTGGGATTAGACATGTATAAGTGAGTGTCACATTTCGGCCAGAAATACAGCTTTGTGCTTACTGGGGTGAAAAAACCCTCTGATATACTGCACATCTGGGATTAGACATGTATACGTGACTGTCACATTTAGGCCACAAGTACGGCTTTGTGCTTAGTGGGGTGAAAAAAAACTCTAATATACTGCACATCTGGGATTAGACATGCATAAGTGAGTCTCACATTTAGGCCAGAAATACGGCTTTGTGCTTACTGGGGTGAAAAACCCTCTGATATACTGCATATCTGGGATTAGATGTGCAGCCACCACTACTTCTCCAAGAGAGCCGTGCCCTCCCTGCACAAACAAGTATCGGATAAAATCAAGTGCGCACTGCTCAACGCCATCTGTGGCAAGGTCCACCTAACCACAGATATGTGGACCAGTAAGCACGGCCAGGGACGCTATATCTCCCTAACTGCACACAGGGTAAATGTAGTGGTGGCTGGGCCCCAGGCGGAGAGCTGTTTGGAGCACGTCCTTCAGCCGCCAAGGATCGCAGGGCATCATTCTTTGCCTCCTGTTGCCTCCTCTTCCTACTCCCACACCACGCAGGAGTTGTGGCGGGGTATAGAACAACAGACCGACGAGTGGTTTCTGCCAGTGAGCCTCAAGTCCGGCCTGGTTGTGTGCGATAATGGGCGAAATCTCGTTGCAGCTCTGGGACTAGCCGGTTTGACGCACATCGCTTGCCTGGCGCATGTGCTGAATTTGGTGGTGCAGAAATTCATTCGCAACTACCCCAACATGTCAGAGCAGCTGCGTAAAGTACGGGCCGCCTGTGTGCGCTTTTAGCGTTCTCATGCTGCCGCCACTCGGCTGTCTGCTCTACAGCGTAACTTTGGCCTTCCCGCTCACCGCCTCATAGGCGATGTGCCCACCAGGAGGACCCTGCACATGCTGGAGAGACTGTGTGAGCAGCAGGCCATAGTGGAGTTTCAGCTGCAGCACACACGGGTGAGTCGCACTGCGGAACAGCACCACTTCACCACCAATGACTGGGCCTCCATGCGAGACCTGTGTGCCCTGTTGCACTGTTTCGAGTACTCCACCAACATGGCCAGTGGCGATGATGCCGTTATCAGCGTAACAATATCACTTCTATGTCTAGTTGAGAAAACACTTAGGGCGGTGATGGAAGAGGATGTGGCCCAGGACGAGGAGGAGGAAGAGGGGTCATCTCTAACACTTTCAGGCCAGTCTTTTAGAAGTGGTTCAGAAAGAGGATTTTTGCAACAGCAGAGGCCAGGTACAAATTTGGCCAGCCAGGGCCCACTACTGGAGGACAAGGAGGAGGAGGATGATGATGAGGAGGAGGAGGATGGGGATGAAGCATGTTCACAACGGGGTGGCATCCAACGCAGCTCGGGCCCTTCACTGGTGCGTGGCTGGGGGGATACGGAGGATGCAGACGATACACCTCCCACAGAGGACAGCTTGTCCTTACCTCTGGGCAGCCTGGCACACATGAGCGACTACATGCTGCAGTGCCTGCGCAACGACAGCAGAGTTTCCCACATTTTAACGTGTGCTGACTACTGGGTGGCCACCCTGCTGGATCCCCGTTACAAAGACAATGTGCCGTCCTTAATTCCCTCACTGGAGCGTGATCGGAAGATGTTTGACTACAGGCGCAAGCTGGTAGACGCGCTTCTGAGAGCATTCCCGACTGATGCCGGGGGACAAGCGGAAGCACAAGGCGAAGGCAGTGGAGGAGGAAGAGGTCGCCAATGCAGCTGTGTCAGCGCCAGCATCTCAGAAGGCAGGGTTAGCATGGCAGACATGTGGAAAAGCTTTGTCACCTTGCCGCAACAACCAGCCCCAACTGCTGATATGGAGCGTGTTAGCAGGAGGCAGCATTTGAACAACATGGTGGAACAGTACCTGTGCACACACCTACACGTACTGACTGATGGTGTCACAATATTTTGGAGGATACCACTATGTAAAAATGCTAAATAACACACATCTGTGTTGGCTACCTATTCCTCCTTCGCTGCTGTTTCCACCTAGTCCGCCACGTGAGCCTACACGGCCACATCCAAAAGTTAGGGTCCCCATTAACTTCAATAGGGTTCGGGTTCAGGGTCAAGTTCGGGTTAAGTTCAGGTTGCAAACCCAACCTGCCGAACCAGAACATCCAGGTGTCTGCTCAACTCTAGTGATGAGTTGCATAGGCAATATTCGTTTTTACAATATTTTGCTAATTTTTCGCATAATACTCGCAATAAATTTGGGAATTCTAGAATTCGTGATCTCCAGTCATTATTTTTGCAATTGTGCAAATCAGCACTAATGATGCTCATATTTTTAGTACAATACATGTGACCACATTTTATCAGGAGTAGATATTGGTGCACTAAGTATTGTTGTGACATCACAGCACTATGTCTGTAGCATGTATGTACAGCAGAGAAACAGTAATTCCTATTACACTACCTGACACCCTGCACTGGAACCTATCAGCTGCACTGTATCACTATCACAAAGGTTCGCAAACCGCATGTTCACGGCGGGCCCCATTCACTTTAAAGGCTGGCGAACCTGGAATACCTTCAGGTCATATTTGCAGCCACCAAATATTTACTAGAAGTGCACAAATTCTCCCACAACATGGACAGTGACATACCAGATGTATTATTCGAATTTGCGATCTCCATTAGGGATGAGCGAACTCGAACTGTATAGTTCGGGTTCGTACCGAATTTTGGGGTGTCCGTGACACGGACCCGAACCCGGACATTTTCGTAAAAGTCCGGGTTCGGGTTCGGTGTTCGTCGCTTTCTTCGCGCTTTTGTGACGCTTTCTTGGCGCTTTTTGAAAGGCTGCAAAGCAGCCAATCAACAAGCGTCATACTACTTGCCCCAAGAGGCCATCACAGCCATGCCTACTATTGGCATGGCTGTGATTGGCCAGAGCACCATGTGACCCAGCCTCTATTTAAGCTGGAGTCACATAGCGCCGCCCGTCACTCTGCTCTGATTAGCGTAGGGAGAGGTTGCGGCTGCGACAGTAGGGCGAGATTAGGCAGATTAACTCCTCCAAAGGACTTGATTAACTGATCGATCTGCAGCTGTGGATCATTGAGCTGCTGATCCTCAATTGCTCACTGTTTTTAGGCTGCCCAGACCGTTTGTCAGTCACATTTTTCTGGGGTGATCGGCGGCCATTTTGTGTCTTGTGGTGCGCCAGCACAAGCTGCGACCAAGTGCATTTAACCCTCAATGGTGTGGTTGTTTTTTGGCTAAAGCCTACATCAGGGTGAAGCTGTCACACCAAGTGCATTTAACCAGCAATAGTCTGTTCATTTTTTGGCCATATACAAAATCAGGGGCAAGCTGCGCCTGTCACCAAGTGCATTTAACCCTCAATGGTGTGGTTGTTTTTTGGCTAAAGCCTACATCAGGGTGAAGCTGTCACACCAAGTGCATTTAACCAGCAATAGTCTGTTCATTTTTTGGCCATATACTAAATCAGGGGCAAGCTGCGCCTGTCACCAAGTGCATTTAACCCTCAATGGTGTGGTTGTTTTTTGGCTAAAGCCTACATCAGGGTGAAGCTGTCACACCAAGTGCATTTAACCAGCAATAGTCTGTTTATTTTTTGGCCATATCCCAGTCTAATTCTGTCACTAAATCCATACCGGTCACCCAGCGCCTAAATACTAGGCCTCAAATTTATATCCCGCTAAATCTGTCCTTAGTGCTGTAGCTGGGCGAGTTATTTAGTGTCCGTTCAAGCACATTTCTTGTTCTGGGTTGAAATACAATTCCCAATTTAGCAATTTCATAATTTAGTGGTTTCTGCTATATCAGAGCTATTTGAAATCTATCCCTAAAAGGGTATATAATATTCAAGGTGCACATTGGGTCATTCAGAATAACTTCACACACACCCGCTACTGTGTATTTCCAAGTCTAATTCTGGCACTAAACCCATACCTGTCACCCAGCGCCTAAATACTAGGCCTCAAATTTATATCCAGCTAAATCTGTCCCTAGTGCTGTAGCTGGGCGAGTTATTTAGTGTCCGTTCAAGCACATTTCTTGTTCTGGGTTGAAATACAATTCCCAATTTAGCAATTTCATAATTTAGTGGTTTCTGCTATATCAGAGCTATTTGAAATCTATCCCTAAAAGGGTATATAATATTCAAGGTGCACATTGGGTCATTCAGAATAACTTCACACACACCCGCTACTGTGTATTTCCAAGTCTAATTCTGGCACTAAACCCATACCTGTCACCCAGCGCCTAAATACTAGGCCTCAAATTTATATCCCGCTAAATCTGTCCTTAGTGCTGTAGCTGGGCGAGTTATTTAGTGTCCGTTCAAGCACATTTCTTGTTCTGGGTTGAAATACAATTCCCAATTTAGCAATTTCATAATTTAGTGGTTTCTGCTATATCAGAGCTATTTGAAATCTATCCCTAAAAGGGTATATAATATTCAAGGTGCACATTGGGTCATTCAGAATAACTTCACACACACCCGCTACTGTGTATTTCCAAGTCTAATTCTGGCACTAAACCCATACCTGTCACCCAGCGCCTAAATACTAGGCCTCAAATTTATATCCCGCTAAATCTGTCCCTAGTGCTGTAGCTGGGCGAGTTATTTAGTGTCCGTTCAAGCACATTTCTTGTTCTGGGTTGAAATACAATTCCCAATTTAGCAATTTCATAATTTAGTGGTTTCTGCTATATCAGAGCTATTTGAAATCTATCCCTAAAAGGGTATATAATATTCAAGGTGCACATAGGGTCATTCAGAATAACTTCACACACCCGCTACTGTGCATTTCCAAATCTAATTCTGTCACTAAACCCATACCTGTCACCCAGCGCCTAAATACTAGGCCTCAAATTTATATCCCGCTAAATCTCTCGTTACCGCTGTCCTGTTGTGGCTGGGAAAGTTATTTAGTGTCCGTCAAAGCACATTTTTTGTTCTGGGTTGAAATACAATTCCCAATTTAGCAATTTCATAATTTAGTCGTTTCTGCTATATCAGAGCTATTTGAAATCTATCCCTAAAAGGGTAGATCATATTGAAGGTGCACATAGGGTCATTCAGAATAACTTCACACACACGCTTCTGTGCATTTCCAAGTCTAATTCTGTCACTAAATCCATACCGGTCACCCAGCGCCTAAATACTAGGCCTCAAATTTATATCCCGCTGAATTTGAATACAATACATTGGGCCAAATAATATATTTGTTGTTGTGGTGAACCATAACAATGAGAAAAACATCTAGTAAGGGACTCGGACGTGGACATGGTCGTGGTGGTGTTAGTGGACCCTCTGGTGCTGGGAGAGGACGTGGCCGTTCTGCCACATCCACACGTCCTAGTGTACCAACTACCTCAGGTCCCAGTAGCCGCCAGAATTTACAGCGATATATGGTGGGGCCCAATGCCGTTCTAAGGATGGTAAGGCCTGAGCAGGTACAGGCATTAGTCAATTGGGTGGCCGACAGTGGATCCAGCACGTTCACATTATCTCCCACCCAGTCTTCTGCAGAAAGCGCACAGATGGCGCCTGAAAACCAACCCCATCAGTCTGTCACATCACCCCCATGCATACCAGGGAAACTGTCTCAGCCTCAAGTTATGCAGCAGTCTCTTATGCTGTTTGAAGACTCCGCTGGCAGGGTTTCCCAAGGGCATCCACCTAGCCCTTCCCCAGCGGTGAAAGACATAGAATGCACTGACGCACAACCACTTATGTTTCCTGATGATGAGGACATGGGAATACCACCTCAGCATGTCTCTGATGATGACGAAACACAGGTGCCAACTGCTGCGTCTTTCTGCAGTGTGCAGACTGAACAGGAGGTCAGGGATCAAGACTGGGTGGAAGACGATGCAGGGGACGATGAGGTCCTAGACCCCACATGGAATGAAGGTCGTGCCACTGACTTTCACAGTTCGGAGGAAGAGGCAGTGGTGAGACCGAGCCAACAGCGTAGCAAAAGAGGGAGCAGTGGGCAAAAGCAGAACACCCGCCGCCAAGAGACTCCGCCTGCTACTGACCGCCGCCATCTGGGACCGAGCACCCCAAAGGCAGCTTCAAGGAGTTCCCTGGCATGGCACTTCTTCAAACAATGTGCTGACGACAAGACCCGAGTGGTTTGCACGCTGTGCCATCAGAGCCTGAAGCGAGGCATTAACGTTCTGAACCTGAGCACAACCTGCATGACCAGGCACCTGCATGCAAAGCATGAACTGCAGTGGAGTAAACACCTTAAAACCAAGGAAGTCACTCAGGCTCCCCCTGCTACCTCTTCTGCTGCTGCCGCCTCGGCCTATTCTGCTGCTGCCGCCTCGGCCTCTTCCTCCGCCTCTGGAGGAACGTTGGCACCTGCCGCCCAGCAAACAGGGGATGTACCACCAACACCACCACCACCACCTCCGTCACCAAGCGTCTCAACCATGTCACACGCCAGCGTTCAGCTCTCCATCTCACAAACATTTGATAGAAAGCGTAAATTCCCACCTAGCCACCCTCGATCCCTGGCCCTGAATGCCAGCATTTCTAAACTACTGGCCTATGAAATGCTGTCATTTAGGCTGGTGGACACAGACAGCTTCAAACAGCTCATGTCGCTTGCTGTCCCACAGTATGTTGTTCCCAGCCGGCACTACTTCTCCAAGAGAGCCGTGCCTTCCCTGCACAACCAAGTATCCGATAAAATCAAGTGTGCACTGCGCAACGCCATCTGTGGCAAGGTCCACCTAACCACAGATACGTGGACCAGTAAGCACGGCCAGGGACGCTATATCTCCCTAACTGCACACTGGGTAAATGTAGTGGCAGCTGGGCCCCAGGCGGAGAGCTGTTTGGCGCACGTCCTTCCGCCGCCAAGGATCGCAGGGCAACATTCTTTGCCTCCTGTTGCCACCTCCTCCTTCTCGGCTTCCTCCTCCTCTTCTTCCACCTGCTCATCCAGTCAGCCACACACCTTCACCACCAACTTCAGCACAGCCCGGGGTAAACGTCAGCAGGCCATTCTGAAACTCATATGTTTGGGGGACAGGCCCCACACCGCACAGGAGTTGTGGCGGGGTATAGAACAACAGACCGACGAGTGGTTGCTGCCGGTGAGCCTCAAGCCCGGCCTGGTGGTGTGTGATAATGGGCGAAATCTCGTTGCAGCTCTGGGACTAGCCAATTTGACGCACATCCCTTGCTTGGCGCATGTGCTGAATTTGGTGGTGCAGAAGTTCATTCACAACTACCCCGACATGTCAGAGCTGCTGCATAAAGTGCGGGCCGTCTGTTCGCGCTTCCGGCGTTCACATCCTGCTGCTGCTCGCCTGTCTGCGCTACAGCGTAACTTCGGCCTTCCCGCTCACCGCCTCATATGCGACGTGCCCACCAGGTGGAACTCCACCTTGCACATGCTGGACAGACTGTGCGAGCAGCAGCAGGCCATAGTGGAGTTTCAGCTGCAGCACGCACGGGTCAGTCGCACTACAGAACAGCACCACTTCACCACCAATGACTGGGCCTCCATGCGAGACCTGTGTGCCCTGTTGCGCTGTTTCGAGTACTCCACCAACATGGCCAGTGGCGATGACACCGTTATCAGCGTTACAATACCACTTCTATGTCTCCTTGAGAAAACACTTAGGGCGATGATGGAAGAGGAGGTGGCCCAGGAGGAGGAGGAGGAGGAGGAGGAAGAGGGGTCATTTTTAGCACTTTCAGGCCAGTCTCTTCGAAGTGACTCAGAGGGAGGTTTTTGGCAACAGCAGAGGCCAGGTACAAATGTGGCCAGCCAGGGCCCACTACTGGAGGACGAGGAGGACGAGGATGAGGAGGAGGTGGAGGAGGATGAGGATGAAGCATGGTCACAGCGGGGTGGCACCCAACGCAGCTCGGGTCCATCACTGGTGCGTGGCTGGGGGGAAAGGCAGGACGATGACGATACGCCTCCCACAGAGGACAGCTTGTCCTTACCCCTGGGCAGCCTGGCACACATGAGCGACTACATGCTGCAGTGCCTGCGCAACGACAGCAGAGTTGCCCACATTTTAACCTGTGCGGACTACTGGGTTGCCACCCTGCTGGATCCACGCTACAAAGACAATGTGCCCACCTTACTTCCTGCACTGGAGCGTGATAGGAAGATGCGCGAGTACAAGCGCACGTTGGTAGACGCGCTACTGAGAGCATTCCCAAATGTCACAGGGGAACAAGTGGAAGCCCAAGGCCAAGGCAGAGGAGGAGCAAGAGGTCGCCAAGGCAGCTGTGTCACGGCCAGCTCCTCTGAGGGCAGGGTTAGCATGGCAGAGATGTGGAAAACTTTTGTCAACACGCCACAGCTAACTGCACCACCACCTGATACGCAACGTGTTAGCAGGAGGCAACATTTCACTAACATGGTGGAACAGTACGTGTGCACACCCCTCCACGTACTGACTGATGGTTCGGCCCCATTCAACTTCTGGGTCTCTAAATTGTCCACGTGGCCAGAGCTAGCCTTTTATGCCTTGGAGGTGCTGGCCTGCCCGGCAGCCAGCGTTTTGTCTGAACGTGTATTCAGCACGGCAGGGGGCGTCATTACAGACAAACGCAGCCGCCTGTCTACAGCCAATGTGGACAAGCTGACGTTCATAAAAATGAACCAGGCATGGATCCCACAGGACCTGTCCGTCCCTTGTCCAGATTAGACATTAACTACCTCCCCATAACCATATATTATTGGACTCCAGGGCACTTCCTCATTCAATCCTATTTTTATTTTCATTTTACCATTATATTGCGAGGCTACCCAAAGTTGAATGAACCTCTCCTCTGCCTGTGTGCTAGGCCTAAATATATGCCAATGGACTGTTGCAGTGGTGGCTGACGTGAAGCCTCATTCTCTGCTATGACATGCAGACTGATTCTCTGCTGACATGAAGACAGATTCTCTGTTACGGGACCTCTCTGCTCTGCCTGTGTGCTAGGCCTAAATATATGCCAATGGACTGTTGCAGTGGTGGCTGACGTGAAGCCTCATTCTCTGCTATGACATGCAGACTGATTCTCTGCTGACATGAAGCCAGATTGTCTGTTACGGGACCTCTCTGCTCTGCCTGTGTGCTAGGCCTAAATATATGCCAATGGACTGTTGCAGTGGTGGCTGACGTGAAGCCTGATTCTCTGCTATGACATGCAGACTGATTCTCTGCTGACATGAAGCCAGATTGTCTGTTACGGGACCTCTCTGCTCTGCCTGTGTGCTAGGCCTAAATATATGCCAATGGACTGTTGCAGTGGTGGGTGACGTGAAGCCTCATTCTCTGCTATGACATGCAGACTGATTCTCTGCTGACATGAAGACAGATTCTCTGTTACGGGACCTCCCTCCTCTGCCTGGGTGCTGGGCCTAAATATATGCCAATGGACTGTTGCAGTGGTGGCTGACATGAAGCCTGATTCTCTGCTATGACATGCAGACTAATTCTCTGCTGACATGAAGCCAGATTGTCTGTTACGGGACCTCTCTCCTCTGCCTGGGTGCTGGGCCTAAATTTATGACAATGGACTGTTGCAGTGGTGGCTGACGTGAAGCCTGATTCTCTGCTATGACATGCAGACTGATTCTCTGCTGACATGAAGCCAGATTGTCTGTTACGGGACCTCTCTGCTCTGCCTGTGTGCTAGGCCTAAATATATGCCAATGGACTGTTGCAGTGGTGGCTGACGTGAAGCCTCATTCTCTGCTATGACATGCAGACTGATTCTCTGCTGACATGAAGCCAGATTGTCTGTTACGGGACCTCTCTGCTCTGCCTGTGTGCTAGGCCTAAATATATGCCAATGGACTGTTGCAGTGGTGGGTGACGTGAAGCCTCATTCTCTGCTATGACATGCAGACTGATTCTCTGCTGACATGAAGCCAGATTCTCTGTTACGGGACCTCTCTCCTCTGCCTGTGTGTGTGCTGGGCCTAAATATATGCCAATGGACTGTTGCAGTGGTGGCTGACGTGAAGCCTGATTCTCTGCTATGACATGCAGACTGATTCTCTGCTGACATGAAGCCAGATTGTCTGTTACGGGACCTCTCTCCTCTGCCTGTGTGTGTGCTGGGCCTAAATATATGCCAATGGACTGTTGCAGTGGTGGCTGACGTGAAGCCTCATTCTCTGCTATGACATGCAGACTAATTCTCTGCTGACATGAAGACAGATTCTCTGTTACGGGACCTCTCTCCTCTGCCTGGGTGCCGGGGCCTAAATATCTGAGAAGGGACTGTTCCAGTGGTGGGTGACGGGAAGCCAGATTCTCTGCTATGGAACCTCTCTCCAATTGATTTTGGTTAATTTTTATTTATTTAATTTTTATTTTAATTCATTTCCCTATCCACATTTGTTTGCAGGGGATTTACCTACATGTTGCTGCCTTTTGCAGCCCTCTAGCTCTTTCCTGGGCTGTTTTACAGCCTTTTTAGTGCCGAAAAGTTCGGGTCCCCATTGACTTCAATGGGGTTCGGGTTCGGGACGAAGTTCGGATCGGGTTCGGATCCCGAACCCGAACATTTCCGGGATGTTCGGCCGAACTTCTCGAACCCGAACATCCAGGTGTTCGCTCAACTCTAATCTCCATTCATTATTTTTTTCAATGCAAAATATTGGCAATGTAATTTTCACCTATGTGCATGCGCAATATATGCGTGGCCCACTATAGCAACTGGGTTTCCACCAGACTGAAGTTTTGCGATGTTGAGGAAGAATTTCTGATCACTGTAACGCTGGGTTCAGACCTGAGCGTACTTGAACGTACACTCTGTATGCGCGATTGTACGGGCGTTTGCAATCGCGCATACAGAGACAAGCGAACGCCCATTGTCGCGCGTTCCCGCTGAAGTCTATGTACGGGAACGCGACAAGACGCCCCAAAGAAGCTCCTGTACTTCTTGGGGCATCGGGCGTTTTACAGCGCGATCGTACGCGCTGTAAAACGCTCAGGTGTGAACCCAGCATAAGTAATTTGACATTAAAGCAGTGTATTTGAATACATTTCACATGCATGTTATAACAATCGCTGTATATGCAGATCAAGTGTTTAAAAAAAGTGCCATTGCAAAAATCCATAATGATGTGATTTATTTTTTTGTGGCACACACAACTTCACATTTTATAAGGTCTCATGAGATATTAGTGATTGGTGCACTAAGTATTGTTGTGAGAACTTGCCACTCCAGTACAGGCCCCAAAAATTAGCCAATAGGCGTTTACCTGACCGCAAAGAACTTTGGATTCTGTGGCTGGAGGTGCATTAGGCGGTCACAGGATAAATATGTAACTGTCGGCCAGTACAGGCCCCAAAAAATGAGGCATTCAACGGACATAATAGGCCTTTTATGCCGCTGTATTTACCTAAGACAGAGACCATGATTTGTTCTGGGTGGTGGCGGATATTTGTGGGCTGTCATGAGGAATTTTAATCATACATGGTCGACTCGTCACATGTGTTGAATACCTTCGAGATCCATGCCTCATTCATTTTTAGAAATGTGAGGTAGTCCACACTGTCGTGAGCTAGGCGAGTGTGCTTATCGGTCACGATCCCCCCTGCTGCGCTGGACGTCCTTTCGGACAGGACACTGGGCAAATTGTGCCAGCTCTGGGCACAGATCAAGCCTGCACGTGGAGTGGCCTGGCTCCTGCTCATCATCCAGGATAATGTCGTCCTCGTTCTCCTCCCCCCATCCACGGACAACACCAGGGATCCCAGAAACATTTAAAGCCTGCTCTTCTTGCTCCTCCTCTGCCCTGGCACCATCCTCCTCTGACTCCTCTTCAGACTCCTGTTGTTAACTTGTCTCAGATGGAGTAGCCCCCCGTGGGAATTCAACCAGCATTGCGACTTCCTCATCTTCCTGCTCCTGGTCCTCGACAGCTTTATCAATGACACGACGCAATGCACACTCCAGAAAGAAGGAGCAAGGTACGATGTCACTGATGGTGCACTGGCTGTGACTGACCAGTTTGTTGATCTCACAAATGGCCACAGAAGTCTGCATGCATCACACATGAGCAGCCACTGGCGTAGTGAAAAAAAAAACAGGCTCCCCAGAACCTGTCCTGCCAGCAGAGTTCATACAGATAGTCATTAACCCAATTAAGTCTTATTTATGTGCGGTATATGTAGTTAAAACTTTTATTTGTTTCGCTTAAAACACACGTGCAGACCTTATAGACTTTTCAAAAAATCTCAGTGGTGTGCTGGCAGCTTGATCCATTTATTTATATTCCATTGCTTTTTATCAGTGTATTAGGGATTAATGTGCAAAGTACCCTTTGTATGTAAAAGAATATACATCTAGAAATGCTAATTGAAAAATATAGATATAAATATTAGTATAATCAGGTGTGAAATATAGTAATTTTCCAGCAGAAAAATATTTGCATATATACACACCTATTCTTTGATTTGTCCCTCTATTTTCCTTCCCCTTCCTTTCCTTACCCAACCCCCCCCCCCCCTTTTTTTTCTCCTGATGGGCATAACTGTTAATATAGGAACGTAAAAGCAGTGGTCCACATTAAGTCCTCAGGCATGCGGACCAGAGGAAGACAAAGTTTCAGCCTCCTAAGTCCTCGAGCATGCGCGAAGATTGATGCAGCGTTTCTGGACTAAGTCCTCAGTCATGCGCACTGGAGGAGGATTAAATCCTAGCTCTCTATGCACGAAGATGGATGCGGCGTACAGGTGAAGTTGAGACTGATGCATTACATAGAAGGAAGGTGGCACTTGGAAGAAAGGAGAGCAGATAGAGATTGGAGGAGATTAGTGACGAAGAGAGGTCACAACAATACAAGAAGCGATGTAATTGATCGATTAACTGACCGAACCTTCAAAATGTAGTCCCCACCCCCAAACACACACACCTGCCTTTCCCCTGAAGACGCTGGGTGTCCAGCGAAACATGTCGGGACGCAGGGTGTATGTGTGTTAAATGTTTATAGATTCAGCGGTGGCAGGCAGAGAGCTCCATTAAGAACAATATACTGTACATAGTATAGTGAGGAGAGCATTTGAACCAAAGGCAGTAACGCTTGGGTGGTGGTGAAGAACTCAATACAATGATCTCCAGCATCTAAAGAAGATTAATAAACCACCAGCCGGAGCGTGTATATAGCCAAGGGTACTTTGTACATTAATCCCTAATGCATTGATAAAAAGCAATGGAATATAAATAAATGGATCAAGCTGCCAGCACACCACTGAGATTTTTTAAAAAGTCTATAAGGTCTGCACGTGTGTTTTAAGAGAAACAAATAAAAGTGAAGTTTTAAATAAATATACGGCACATAAATAAGATGTAATTGGGTCAAAAGGACCATCTGTATTTGTTACTTAAAAAGTAAAACGTCTATATGTGCTGTGAGGTCTTACTCACTTTGCACATTACTGATAGTCATTAACTGCACGTTTATGCTGGAGCAGCCTATCAAGCATATACAAGGTGGAGTTCCATTGCGTCGGGCAGTCACAAATCAGACGACTGACGGGCAGGTGGTGTCGCCGCTGAATGTCAACAAGGCAAGCTATGGCTGTATAAGATCTTCTAAAATGGCCAGAGATTTTGCTGGCCTGCTGCAAGACGTCCTGCACCACATGGTATTCGGAAACAAATCGTGCACGACTAAGTTGAGGACGTGTGTTATGTAACATAGTACATAACATAGTACATAAGGCCGAAAAAAGACATTTTTCCATCAAGTTCGGCCTGTCATTCTGCAAGTTGATCCAGAGGAAGGCAAAAAAAAGAAACTGTGAGGTAGAAGCTAATTTTCCTCACTTTAGGGGAATAAAAAATTCCTTCCCGACTCCAATCAGGCAATCAGAATAATTCCCTGGATCAACGATCTCTCTCTAGTAGCTATAGCCTGTAATATTATTACACTTCAGAAATACATCCAGGCCCCTCTTGAATTCCTTTATTGTACCCACCATCACCACCTCCTCAGGCATAGAGTTCCATAGTCTCACTGATCTTACCATAAAGAATCCTCTTCTATGCTTGTGTACAAACCTTCTTTCCTCCAGACGCAGAGGATGTCCCCTCGTCACAGTCACAGTCCTGGGGATAAACAGATGGTGGGATAGATCTCTGTACTGACCCCTGATATATTTATACATAGTAATTAGATCTCCCCTCAGTCGTCTTTTTTCTAAAGTGAATAACCCTAATTTTGATAATATTTCAGGGTACTGTAGTTGCCCCATTCCAGTTATTACTTTAGTTGCCCTCCTCTGGACCCTCTCCAGCTCTGCTATGTCTGCCTTGTTCACTGGAGCCCAGAACTGTACACAGTACTCCATGTGTGGTCTGACTAATGATTTGTAAAGTGGTAGGACTATGCTCTCATCACGGGCATCTATGCCCCTTTTGATGCAACCCATTATCTTATTGGCCTTGGCAGCAGCTGACACTGGTTTTTGCAGCTTAGTTTGCTGTTTATTAAAATTCCTAGATCCTTTTTCCATGTCAGTGTTACCGAGTGTTTTACCATTTAGTATGTACGGTTGACTTGCATTATTCCTTCCCATGTGCATAACTTTACATTTGTCAGTGTTAAACATCATCTGCCACTTATCTGCCCAAGCCTCCAGTCTATCCAGATCGCTCTGTAGTAGTATAATGTCCTCTTCAGTGTTAATTACTTTATACAGTTTAGTGTCATCTGCGAAAACTGATATTTTACTATGCAAGCCTTCTACAAGATCATTAATAAATATATTGAAGAGAATAGGGCCCAATACTGACCCATGAGGTACTCCATTAGTGACAGTGACCCAATCTGAGTTTGTACCGTTAATTACCACCCTCTGTTTTCTATCACTGAGTCTGTTACTTACCCACTTACAGACGTTCTCTCCCAGTCCGAGCATTCTCATTTTATATACTAACCTTTTATGTGGTACAGTGTCAAATGCTTTGGAGAAGTCCAGATACACGACATCCATTGATTCGCCGCTGTCAATTCTAGAACTTACCTCCTCATAGAAACTGATTAAATTAGTTTGACATGACTGATCCCTCACGAAGCCATGCTGATATGGCGTTATTTGCTTATTTCCATTAAGATGCTCTAACATAGCATCTCTCAGAAAACCTTCAAACACTTTTAATGGGGAATTTATTTCAACATTCAGCATTTCATCTGACAATTTATTTTCCTCAGTGAATACATTGGAGAAAAAAATATTTAACAGCTTTGCTTTCTCCTCATCGCTCTCTGCGACTCCCCCCTCATTACTATTTAAAGGGCCGACACCTTCAGATTTATACTTTTTAACATTTATATAATTGAAGAACATTTTAGGGTTAGTTTTACTCTCTTTGGCAATTAATCTCTCAGTCTCTAGTTAGGCCGCTTTTATTTGTTTTTTACATGTTCTATTTTTTTCCTTATAGTTTTTCAGTGCTTCCGTGCTACCCTCCTGTTTTAGTGTTTTGTATGCTTTATTTTTGTCATTTATTGCTTTCTTTACAGTTCTGTTTATCCACATTGGTTTATTTTTGTTCCTTAACCTTTTATTCCTATAGGGTCTGTACCTCTCACAATGAGATTTTAGGATGCTTTTAAAGATATCCCATTTTGTGGCTGTATTTTTATTAGGACTTTATCCCATTTAGTTAGGCCTATGGCCTCTCTTAGTTGGCTAAATTTAGCTTTTTTGAAGTTTTGTATTTTTGTTCCTCCCTGTAGAAACGCTGTTTTGAATGATAATTGGAAGCTTATTACTTTATGGTCACTATTTCCCAGGTGTGCCCCAACCTGCACGTCTGTTGTTCTGTCAGGCCTATTGGTTAATACTAAGTCCAGTATGGCCCTCCCTCTAGTCGGGACCTGAACCAGTTGGGAGAGGTAATTGTCTTTGGTTATTGCCAAGAACCAGTTTCTTTTGTGAGATATACAAGTTTCAGTTTCCCAGTCCATATCTGGGTAGTTGAAGTCCACCATAATAACCACCTCATTATGATTTGCCGCCTTGTCTATCTCATTTAGTAGTAGATTTTCTGTGGACTCTGGTATATTAGGTGGTTTATAGTAAACTCCTATTAGTAATTTATTATTGTTTTTAGCTCCATGTAAATCTACCCACAGTGACGCCACATCTTCATGTCCCGCACTTATATCTTCACGGAGTGTGGGCTTTAGACAGGACTTTACATAAAGGCAGACCCCTCCCCCTCTCCGGTTTTGAAAATCCTTTCTAAACAGACTCCTCACACATCACTAATTCCAGTTCACCAGTTTTATTAGTCAGGCTTCTGGCATTAGTATACATACATTTGAGAGGTTTATGTATATTTTTTACCCTACACCTTTCCTTCTGAACTGTTCTAGTCCCTCCTTCCATTCCTCCCCCACTTGTGTTATTTTGGCACGTGTGTTATTTTGCCCTGTTTCAGCACACTCAGCAGATTGACACCGTTGTCACACACCACTTTACCAACTGTCAAATTGAGCGGGGTTAGCATCTGATCTGTTTGTGCCCGCAAAGCTGAAAGGATTGCAGGACTGGTGTGGCACTTGGCTTCCAGGCACAACAGACACAGCATAGCATGGCAACGTCTCAACTGGCACGTCGATCTGGGGATCTTGGGGGGCACAGGGGAAGAGACGGTAGCAGCACAAAAGATGGAGTCAGCTGAGGAGGAGAGGGAGGATGGAGTAGGATGAGAAGAAGAAGAGGCAGGCCTGCATGCAATCCGTGGCGCTAACACCAAATGTACACGGGTGCCACGGGTTGCATGTCTGATGGCTGTCAGAAGGTTCACCCAGTGGGCAGTAAAAGTTATGTACCTTCCCTGCCTGTGTTTGCTAGACCACGTGTCTGTGGTCAGATGTATCTTGGCACCGACACTGTGACACTGTGTGCCAGAGATACATTCACTTGCCGCTGAACGTGGCCATATAGCTCCAGGATGCCCTTCTGGGAGAAATATCTCCTTCCGGGGACCTTCCATTGCAGTGTTCCAATGGCGACAAATTCTCTAAAAGCCTACGAGTCCACTAGTTTATATGTCAGTATTTGGCAGGCTAGCAGTTCTGACAAGCCAGCGGTCAGCCATAGGGTTATCCAGTGTCATCATCTTTTTTCGCTCGAAATTTTGGAGCAAGGAAGCCTGCCTTTTGCCAGATGAACGCTATGATGGCATGGTGGAAGGAGGAGTAAAGGATAATTGGGAGGCGAGAGGAGAAGGAGAAGAGGCAGGGTGGTGAGCTTTGTGGGTACTGACGGTGTTGCTCCCACTCGGCTCGGTGATGTGAGGCCAGGTGCCTTCGTAAGGCGGTCCTCCCTAGGTGAGTGTTGGGCTTAACGCGACTTATGAGTTGACAGCACAGGCTGCAGATGGCAACACTATTGTCAGCAGTGGACACATTAAAAAAAAGCCCACACCTCATACCTCCTCTTCCTGATCCGATGCCAAGAATGGGTGTGCATCAGTAAGGTCTTGGAATGTATGGCAAAATAATTCCTCTGACTCAAGCGTAGGGGATATGGTTTTGGTGGTAGTGTTTTTGGGGGTGGACACAGCAGAGAGTGAAGAGGGTGCAGATAGAGGATGAGGAGGGTGCAGAAGCGGAAGGCTGAGTGAGCCACTCAAGTAGGTATGATACGTCCTTTGACGTAATTGCATGCACCATCTGCAACCTCCCACTTAGGCTCCGGCCTGGTGCATCTGCCCAACCCCTACCACCCCTGCGTAATGGCCTGTCTCTTCCTCTGCCTGACATTTTTAAAATTACCCTGTGACAAAAGTCCCTATAGAAGAGCAGTATTTGTGGAAGAAGGTATATCACACCCCTGCCTCAATAATTTTTTTTGTGGGGTGTAGGGATTTGCTCTGGTAGGCAGGGTAAGGGGACACGTACAGAAGCAAGAACACAGTACTAAAGCAAAAGTTCAGTGTTTATTCAAACAAAAAGCAACAAAGCAAAAATGACACTGTGCAGAGTCCTGGTGTTAATTCACACCACATAAAGTCCACAGCGCAAACGTGTCACCTGGCGGACTGTTTTGTCCAGGGCAATCCACAGCCGTCCACCGCAGGCTTTAGGGCGCCTGATTTTCAGCGTGTGGCTCTCCAGCACACTACCCACTGGTTAGAACCCAAACACTTCAGTGCTTCACATATCCACTATGAAATTGCAGGGTAATCCACACACAGCTGTGACTGCTGGCTGGGTTTTTATTCCCAGCCCAAAACCTGGCTTGGAACGTGGGGAACAGCCACCCACCCTGCTCTTTGGCTGCTCCCAATAAGAACCGGTCCGGATTGGCTTTACACCCACACTAAGTAAAACTGTGTCAGCGAACACTAGCTGTCGCTGACACACAAAATTACTGGTTCTTATCTCAAAAAGGCCAGGAACCTCGGTGACACGTACCTTCCGTCAATGACGGATCCTTGCGCCTTCCTACAGGGGCAACTGGTAAATCACACCAGTAGAAATTATTGGTTGCAATATTGTTTTTGACTCTGTGTAGATGTGGTAAAACGCAGCAAAAACGCAGACAAATGCTGCACTACCTAAATGGACTATATAGAACGTATATTATTGTTATATAAAATCCCTGCTTCAATCAGTTTTTTTTTTTTTTGGGGGGGGGGGGCAACTGGTAAATCACACCAGTAGAAATTATTTCTTCAAATAGTGTTTGTCACTCTGTGTAGATGCGGTGACGCAGAAAAACCGCAGACAAATGCTGCGCTACCTAAATGCACTATATAGAATGTATATTATTTGTAAATAACACTCCTGCCTCAATCAGGTTTTTTGAGGGGGCAACTGGTAAATCACACCGGTAGAAATTATTTGTTCAAATAGCGTTTGTCACTCTGTGTGGCTGGAGTATCTCAGCAGAACCGCACACAACTGCTGCATAATACAATTGCACTATAATATACTTTCTATGTTAAAAAGTATATTATTGGTATATTACACCCCTCAGTATGTCACACCTATCAATAGCACACCTATACCAGTCCTTAAAAGGACTTTTGTGGCCCCATTAGCTAGCGATTTGTGTCCCTAACAGTCTGTCCCTGCTCCACACAGCAACTTCTCCCTGCACTGGCAAAAGACTGAATGTAAAATGGTGTCCAGATCAGGTTTATTTATAAGGTAGGGGGGTATGGTCATGTGCTGAAACGTCTCAATTGGCTGTCCTGTACCACCTGATGGATTTTTCATGGGTTAAAGTTCTTCACAATGTAAATTAATATGGCGGGCGCGAATATCACCATATGTTCGTCCGTTCGGCGAACAGCGAACAAGCAAAGTTCGCCGCAAAACGACCGCCAGGAGAACCGCAAGGCCATTTCTAGTCACCACCCTGTCACTGTGCCACTGTGTTGATTTCTCATGCTGTTGCCACCTCACCATTCTGTCACTGGGACACTGTGCTGACTCCTAATGTTGTTGCTACCGTCATCTCTCTGTCACTGAGCCACTGTGTTGACTCCTCATGCTGTTGTTACCTCATTATTCTGTCACTGGACCACTGCATTGATTCCTCATGTTGTTGCCACCTCACCACCCTGTCACTGGGACACTGTGCTTACTCCTCATGCTGTTGCCACCTAACTTTTCTGTCACTAGGCCACTGTGTTGACGCCTCATGCTGTTGCCACCTCACCAATCTGTCACTGGGCTATTGTGTTGACTCATCATGCTGTTGCAACCTCACCAATCTGTCACTGGGCCGCTGTGTAGACTCCCCATGCTGTTGCCACCTCTCCTCTGTCACTGGGCAACTGGTTGACTCCTCATGATGTTGCCACCTTACGACTTTTTCACTGGTCTACTATGTTGACGCCTTATGCTGTTGCCACCTCACCACTCTGTCACTGGGCCACTGTGTTGACTCCTCATTCTGTTGCTACTCATATCACTATATCACTGGGCCACTGTGTTGACTCCTCATGCTGTTGTCACCTCACCTCTCTGTCAGTGTGCCACTGTGTTGACTCCTCATGCTGTTGCCACCTCACCATTCTGTCACTAGGCCACTTTCTTGACTCCTCATGCTGTTTCCACCGTACCATTCTGTCACTGGGCCACTGTCTTGACTCCTCATGCTGTTGCCTCATCACCACTCATTACTGGGGCTATTTTGTCCCTGTTTGGCCTTGTTGACATCACCATTTATTTTACCCTTATTCTGATCTGCCAGAAGGACGGAAAAATGAGAAACACAACAGATCCTGACTTTGGAGTAGCCGTAAGGCCTGTATCACACAGTCCCTATTTTGCATCAGGATTGGATCATGATTTGGAAGCCAAAAACAGGAGTGGGTACAAAACACAGAAGACATGAAAATATTCTATTTACGTGGATTTGGATCCACTCCTGTTTTTTTTGGGCCTTAGCAATACTGAGGGATTACTGAGAAAACGCTGATGGTGTGAAGGGGGATTCTCAAAAGACAGGATGCATTGTTTTTTGCGGTTGTTCTTATGATGGATGAGAAGAAGGGCAAAATATACAGTGACGTGAACACAAACTTACTCCTGACACCCTCTTTACTGTAGAAATCTATGTGGAATCAGCTGATGACGGTGTAAAAGTTGTGCTCTCTTTCATTCTATAGTAGAATCTTGGGCCACTGCACAGTTATTTATACCTGACCCTAACATTCACCTGTAAAGCTGAGTTCACACTTGAGTTATTTAATTCGTTTTTTTTCCCTGTAGTTGACTAAATGAGTGAAGTGTGAAGTGATTCTAAGAGTGACATTTGTCATCTGCCTCACAGTACTGTTTCACTAGCACAGTGTTGTACACTATTATACAGACTCTCAGCAGCCAGGGAATTAATGTTTTTTATCGCGATTAGTCACAAATAAATTCAGATCAAATCAAATATTTTTGGGAAATCCAGCGAACCATCCAAATCAAGTTTTTTAAGAAATTCACTCATCTCTAATTATAATGACTTACATTCACACATAAAACGTTTCATTCAATTCCAACTACTCCTCTTTAAGAGTTTTTTTTTTTTTAAATCTTTTGTCAATGATTGTATTTGCAAACTGGACATATATTCATTAGGCCATGTGCATACATTGTTGCTTAATCATTGTAAATAAAAGGAAGATCTGTAGTTCACAATGCCTTTTTTTTTTTTTACCAGTCTAGTGATTTAAGAGGAACCATAATGATCATATCTCTTAGAGGCACTTAGAAAATAAACAGCTTGGTAACTTTTCATATAGCCTTCACTATCTGATTTGACAGGCATTGAATTGTGCAAAAGAAGAAGTGAAGCTGAAACAATTATTTTAGTAAGATGTCTTACACAGCCTAGGGGCATGGTTTGATCTTTGAAGCAACTGATTGGATTGATGGGGTTTGCGAATAATCCTTCAATCTGTACTTGTTTTCACATTCCTTCTCTCTCAGCTGGACACTGAAGATTGTATAACTGTGAATAGCATTAACAATTGCCAAAAATATTGTTTACCAAAGTAAGAAAATCAACAGTAAGCCAAAAGGCAAAAGGTGAAAATGCATTCAAGTAAAAACAGGAAGACATTAATTATATTTATTTATAGTATCCAATTTGATTGCATTTATAGTACTTCTTTATAGATATACACAGCGTATATCCACAAAGCAGAATATTTTAGTCTACATTTATTGAGAGTAACTTATACTCTTTATTTAAATATACAAAAAGAATGAGCCTCCCTGCGCTCCCTTCGTTTAGATTGCAAAAGTCAGCCTAAGTAGGATGATACCGCAGCTGAATGTCTTGGGAAGGAGCTGTTGTCCTCCTGAGGTTAAGTAATAAAGACCAATGAATCACCCGTGGGTGATGCTGGACATCAGCGCTGGAATTACAATCTGAACAGCTACTACCTACCACCTCTAGAGATACTGTAGCCTCCGTGGG
Source organism: Bufo gargarizans (assembly GCF_014858855.1). Classification (NCBI taxonomy): domain Eukaryota; kingdom Metazoa; phylum Chordata; class Amphibia; order Anura; family Bufonidae; genus Bufo; species Bufo gargarizans. The sequence continues at coordinate 93,507,732 of NC_058088.1, read as the reverse complement.
ACAAAAAACTCCTACGCGTTTCAGTGCCTTACGGGCTCCTTCGTCAGGGATGGTTTGTTCTCAGTGTCCATGGAGGTTAAATAGCTGGTTAGGTCTCCATGGCAACCGTGTCAACAAGTTACTAAAGGAACGGACGTCCGATTTTCTAATCCTGTGTGAAGCGCTGTAAATACGATCACGATTTGTATTTATGCGATTGTGTTCATTATTTCTCTCTTTCATTAGCTATCCAAAGGGCACCATAAGTATATATGTTTGAGTAATGATTTATTGTTTACTTAATAGTCCAGATGGCCTCATGGATGCAGTTCTATTGAAAGACAAAAAGTTCTATTTCCTGGTTTAACCTATTTGGTGCCAGACTGTTGTATCTAAAAATCCATTTACTCTCCATTCTGGACATGAGTTTAATGTTAGTCCCCTCCTCTGCTATCCTGTTTGACTCTCTCTATGCCCCCAAATTTCGATCCCAGGAATTTTCCTTGATGAAATTCCACATAGTGGCGGGATAGGGGATGGTGATCTACTTTTTTATGGATATTATTAATATGTTCCCTAATTCTGATTTTTAATTCTCTTTTAGTACGTCCAACATAGATTTTATTGCAGGGACACTGAATGTAGTAAATAACCCCTTTGGTGTTACAAGAAATATAATCCTTAATAGTATATTTCCCTTGTGGGGTGTCTAATTCGAATTTGGGTTTAATTAGGTGTTTCACTGTTTTGCAATTTTTGCACAATCGGCATGGGAAAAAGCCTTTTTTGAGACATGTTTTATTATTACCCAATGTGTTTTTTTTGTCAGATGGAGCTACTAGGTTGGCTAAATTTGAGACTTTCCCAAAAATGAATGTGGGGTTGGTCGGGATCTTCTCCTCTATGATTTTGTCATACTTGAGAATATCCCAATGTTTGTGGATAATTTTTTTAAAGGTGCCCACCCCTGCACTATATGTGGTAATAATGAGGACCTTGATTTGGTTAGTGTCCTCACTGGCACATTTATCCTTATCTATTGTTTTTTCTTTTAATAGTAAGTTCCTGTCCATTTTGCTGACAGTATTGGTAATTGGGATCAATGATTTTGAATCTAACCCTTTTTCCAATTTTTTTTTATTTAAATCTGCCACTTCCTGTTGGTAGTTCGTATCTATAGTGCAATTCCTACGGGCCCTAATATACTGACCGTAGGAGATATTGTTCAACCATATGGGTAAGTGGCAACTTTCCAGAGGGATAAAGCTGTTAGTGTCTGTAGGTTTGTGGTAAGTTTTGGTGTGTATACTCATATCTTCAATGAATATAGTTAAATCCAGGAAGTTAATTATTTTTTGTCAAAAGATGGGGTGAAATGCAATTTAAAATAATTTTTATTTAAATTAGTTAAAAAGTTGTTAAGGGAGAGCTCATCTCCCTTCCATATAAAAATGACGTCGTCGATGAACCTTTTCCAAAGGACCAGACCCGCAACGAGCTCTCCACCGGGAAATATGGTGGGCTCCTCCCATCTACCCATATAGAGATTAGCGAAGCGGTCCCCCACGTCTGAAGATAAAAATCCGAACCATATCTAAAATAATTATGTTCCAAGATGAACGTAATACAGTCACACGTAAAGTTAATTTGTTCATCAGATGTTGTTTGGTCCTTTTTTTAAAAATATTCCACAGCATCGCGGCCCTTTTTTTTGTCGATTACTGTGTATAAGGCAGTCACATCCAAGGTGCCCAAAAATAAGTCCGTCTGCCATTGAATCCCCTCTAAGATTTGAAGGATATGCTTCGTATCTTTCAGATATGCTGGTAACTTTAGAACTTTTTCTTGCAATAAAATATCCAAATATTTAGATAGATTCGAGGTGAGGCTATCTATCCCTGAGATTATTGGTCTGCCTGGCGGACTGGTTTTGTTTTTGTGGATTTTAGGTAAATAATAAAAAATGGGGATCTTGGGGCTTTGATTGTTGATGAAAATGATTTCTTCCTTAGTGAGGGCCCCCATATTTTTTACCCTTTTGAATTAGTAGGTTCAATTTACCTTTATATGGTACTGTAGGGTCGAAAGTTAGTTTCTTGTACGTTTTCAGATCAGAAAGAAGTTTCAAGGCGTCCTGATGGTAATCCTTCTGATCAAGTATGACCAATCCTCCCCCTTTATCTGCTGGTCTAATAATAAGCTGGTGGTTAGTTTGTAATGATTTTATGGCTCTAATCTCACCCTTAGATAAATTTTTGGGACCTGTTTTCTTATTGGGATTAATCCGGAGTAGGTCCCTAATGACCAGCGATTGAAAAGTGATTCGGGAGTCTAAATATTCAGAAATGGGGTTAGATTTAGATACTGGTTTTAGATTGGTATAAGTGAACTTGTTTTCAGGGTCTACATCATTGTGTATGTCAATACTGTCAGCAAAATGGCCAGGAACTTACTATTAAAAGAAAAAACAATAGATAAGGATAATTGTGCCAGTGAGGACACTAACCAAATCAAGGTCCCCATTTTTACCACATATAGTGCAGGGGTGGGCACCTTTAAAAAAATTATCCACAAACATTGGAATATTCTCAAGTATGACAAAATCATAGGGGAGAAGATCCCGACCAACCCCACATTCACTTTTAGGAAAGCCTCAAATTTAGCCAACCTAGTAGCTCCATCTGGCAAAAAAAAAAAAACACATTGGGTAATAAAACATGTCTCAAAAAAGGCTTTTTCCCATGCCGATTGTGCAAGAATTGCAAAACAGTGAAACACCTAATTAAACCCAAATTCGAATTAGACACCCCACAAGGGAAATATACTATTAAGGATTATATTTCTTGTAACACCAAAGGGGTTATTTACTACATTCAGTGTCCCTGCAATAAAATCTATGCTGGACGCACTAAAAGAGAATTTAAAATCAGAATTAGGGAACATATTAATAATATCCATAAAAAAGTAGACCACCATCCTCTATCCCGCCACTATGTGGAATTTCATCAAGGAAAATTCCTGGGATCGAAATTTGGGGGCATATAGAGAGTTAAACAGGATAGCAGGGGAGGGGACTACATTAAACTCATGTCCAGAATGGAGAGTAAATGGATTTTTAGATACAACAGTCTGGCACCAAATGGGTTAAACCAGGAAATATAACTTTTTGTCTTTCAATAGAACTGCATCCATGAGGCCATCTGGACTATTAAGTAAACAATAAATCATTACTCAAACATATATACTTATGGTGCCCTTTGGATAGCTAATGAAAGAAAGAAATAATGAACACAATCGCATAAATACAAATCGTAATCGTATTTACAGCGCTTCACACAGGATTAGAAAATTGGACGTCCATCCCTTTAGTAACTTGTTGACACGGTTGCCATGGAGACCTAACCAGCTATTTAACCTCCATGGACACTGAGAACAAACCATCCCTGACGAAGGAGCCCGTAAGGCCCCGAAACGCTTGGGAGGTTTTTTGTCCTACGGAGGCTACAGTATCTCTAGAGGTGACGTCACCGAAGCGGTTTCCAAGACAACCAAAGTAACAAGCCACCTCGCACCGCGCTTGCTTCCGGCCGGGGCAGCGCTCGTGCTAGAAGGTGAGCTAGGAGGACGCGCTTATCTGAAACGAAGTGAAGAAAGAAGATTTATGACCCTACAAAAGAAGGAGGGCGCTTACAACTAACACAAAGAGGCAATCCAGGCAGAAGCTTTCCAGGTACAAATCGCATTACTTTATATAGGTGCCTTTATGCCCTCAGTCACAGTAGATTTACCAACATTTTTCCACACAGTTAGTCGGCGGACATACCATTCTGCCTGTGTATTCTTTCCCCTTTGTTTTCTTCTTTCAGTGCCCTCGACTTATTCAGTTTATCCATTTAGCAGGTAGTAGCTGTTCAGATTGTAATTCCAGCGCTGATGTCCAGCATCACACACGGGTGATTCATTGGTCTTTATTATTCTTTATTTAAATAGTACTTGAGTTTTCAAAAAGTTTGTATAATAGTTGTGTTTCATTATAGAATGTTTCAGCTGCATAGCTAGATGCATTAAAATCAGAAGCAGAAGGTGTATGCCTTCTGTGAAGTCTGCCTGCACTGTACTGCTGTAACATCCTTTCCTTTACTTCCCACTATGTTTGTTTACAGCTCTGGAGCTCACAGAACAGATAAGGTGGGGGGGAACCACACTGACAGACACACATGATGTTTCTATAATCTTCAAAGGCTGTGTAGAAGTGGTTGTTTATATCACGCTCAGGATCTCAGCTAGCTTTGACATGCCCTAATTTCTTGTAAGCCGTCATCGGAGTCTCTATTACTACGGATGAATCTTGCCTGGCAACAGACAGTGGATTTCAAATTAGATGGAAGTGAGACCCCCTAGTGACTATTACTCTTTTCAGGTGGATACAGGAAGATTTTTTAAACAAAGTGATTTAGAAATGTACTAGTTATGCCATTCCCTATTAAATTAAATTAAATTTTGTGCAAGCACAGTGGACTGAACTTCTTTGTTAAGGAAATTAAATTCTATGTGAATAACAGATATTGACTATTGTTAATATGTTTTGGGGTAAACCCAAAAAATTATAATAATAAAATAAAAAACAAAAACCAATGTTGGCTACCTCATCCTCCTCCACCGCTGCTTCCACCTACACCGCCACATCCACCCCCTCCTCAACCTCCTACTCCATATGGACCTCCTCCTCCTAGATCAAGATTATTAATATTTATTTTTATGTATTTAATGTTATTTGAAGTCATTTCCCTATCCACATTTGTTTGCAGAGCACTTGCTATGCTATTGGCTACATTTTGCTGCCATTTGCAGCCCTCTAGCCCTTTCCATGACTTTTTTAGAGCCATTTTAGTGCTCCAAAGTTCGGGTCCCCATTGACTTCAATGGGGTTCGGGGTCAAGTTTGGGTCCTGAACTCGAACTTTTTTGTGAAGTTCGGCCGAACCCGTTGAACCCGAACATCCAGGTGTCCGCTCAACTCTAGTTTTGATGAATCTCCACCATTGAACTGTTTAAGATGTTATAACTAAATTAATCTTAATCTTTAAGATGTTTCATCATTCATCCAACTGACCCAACTAGCGGTGAGCAAATCGACTTTGGATGAAACATCCAAAGTCGATTTGCATAATACTTTGTTTAAATACTGTACAGAGCGAGCTCTCCGTAAGGTATAAGAATGTATTGGCTCCTATAAGCCAAAGTTATTACTTTGCAAAGTCTTGCAAGACTTTGCATAATGACTTCTAAAATCAATTTCTACTGCAAAAAAACTTTCCCCGAACTCGGGTTTGTTTCCAACGTAACACTTGGAACCAAACCTGAGTTTGGAAAATGTTTTTTTTTTACAGCAAAAATAGATTTTATACTAACAGAAACTTTTGCCCCTGCTCCCTCTTTTGCTGTGCTGGTGCCTCTGTGCAACCACCGCCTCTTCCTCTGGTCTGGGTGCCACCCTGCTGTGAATTTAGTTCCTCCTCCTCCATCTCCTCATCCTCCACCTCGTCATCCACCAGAACTGTGCCCTGGCTGGACAATTGTGTACCTGGCGTATGTTGGTGCAGGAACCCACCCTCTGAGCCACTTGTGAATGACTGGCCGGAAACCCTACAAAATTATCCCTCTTCCTCCTCCTCCTCTTCCATCATCACCAGCAGCGTTTTTTTCAAGGAGACATAGAAGTGGGATAGTAACGCTGAGAACGGCGTTATTGGCACTGGCCATGTTGGTGGAGCACTCGAAACAGCGCAATAAGGAACACAGGTCTCGCATGGAGACCCAGTAATTGGTGGAGAAGTGGTGCTATTCCACAGAGCAACTCACCCGTGCGTGCTGCAGCTGAAACTCCACTATCGCCTGCTGCTGCTCGCACAGTCTCTCCAGCATGTGCAAGGTGGAGTTTCATCTTGTTGGCACCTCGCATATGAGGTGGTGAACAGGAAGGCCGAAAGTACGCTCAGTCCCTTGTTGCAGTGTTCAGTAGCAGGCATACTGTCTAGGGGACGGCCGCTTCACTTTTGCACCCTGCTCCCTCTTTTGCTGTGTTGGTGGCTCTGTACGACCACCGCCTCTTCCTCCGAACTACACAGGTCACTCGCATGACTTTGATTCCATGTGGGGTGGAGGACCTCATCGTCCTCACATCATCTTCCACCCAGTCTTCACCCCTACCCTCCTTGTCGGTCTGCACACTTTCGAAAGCCCCAGCAGTTGGCACCTGTGTTTTGTCATCATTCGAGACATGTTGTGATGGTCCTCCCATGTAGGCATATTGAAACATAAGTGGTTGGGCATTGGTGCACTCAATCTCTTCCACTTCTGGGGCAGGGATATGTGGATGGGGGACAGGAAAGAAAAAAGAGGGGGTTAATCACCTGACTTCTCTGAAAGAGGATCAGGAAACTTAACTCGCAGGGCGCCAATAGGTATCGATACAGAATTTTACTATAAAAAAATATTAAAACAAAAGGTTGTAAATTACAACAACCACCAGAATCTGTGCAAATTTAAAATCTATGTAGTTTAAATTTTATGCACTTTAAAAGAAGGCTGCCAATGGGATAAAACTAGCTAGGAACGTGTACCTAGACAAGAATAGGCAGTTTGAGGAAAAAAGATTTTTATCCCATATGGAGGCGCCACTCTTAAGGTAGTAGTCTGCAGTAATTATATGTTCATAAAAAATAATATTCATAAAATGACTTTATCAGACTACAAATAAGATATATATTAGATATTTAGCCAGTAGTATGTAAACCAAATCTATATAGAAAAAAACTTGGTTTATACTCACTTCACCCAGGAGGAGAGATGGGGGATAAACTCAAAACACCCCCAAACCCTTCCTCCTGCGCCTGGCTCGCTTCTAGATAGTCAGGAAATAAACGGCAGTCCTTCAACAGGAACTTCTTGTTAATTCCTTTTATTAGGTAGTCAGGATGGGGTGAGGAAAAGGCTCAACGCGTTTCGGGGATATATAAGTCCCCTTCATCAGGAGCATGAAGGGGACTTATATATCCCCGAAACGCGTTGAGCCTTTTCCTCACCCCATCCTGACTACCTAATAAAAGGAATTAACAAGAAGTTCCTGTTGAAGGACTGCCGTTTATTTCCTGACTATCTAGAAGCGAGCCAGGCGCAGGAGGAAGGGTTTGGGGGTGTTTTGAGTTTATCCCCCATCTCTCCTCCTGGGTGAAGTGAGTATAAACCAAGTTTTTTTCTATATAGATTTGGTTTACATACTACTGGCTAAATATCTAATATATATCTTATTTGTAGTCTGATAAAGTCATTTTATGAATATTATTTTTTATGAACATATAATTACTGCAGACTACTACCTTAAGAGTGGCGCCTCCATATGGGATAAAAATCTTTTTTCCTCAAACTGCCTATATGTGGATGGCCCTGGGAAACCCTGCTAACAGAGTCATCAAAAAGCAGAAGAGACTGCTGCATGACTTGCGGCTCAGTCTGCTTGGCTGATTTGCAAGGGGATGAGGTGAAGGATTGATGGACATCGGCTGCAGGTGCCAACTCCTGTATGGGAGGGAGACAATGTGATGGAACTGGAGGCACTGTCAGCAACCCAATCTACTATCGCCTGTACTTGGCCTCACCATTTGAAGAGCAGCATTAGGCCCGACCAAATACCGCTGCAGGTTCTGTTGCCTACTCGCACCTGATGAACGTGTTTCACTTGTGCATTTAGCTGGCACAGATCGACCACGTCCTCTCCCTGCAATAGGAGCTCCACCAGCAGCACCACGACTGGGACCACGTTCCTTATTTGACGCGCTACTCATATTTCTCAAATTTAGGATCTTGCACTAAATAGGTGTTTTTCTAATAGCCGAATAGAACCACTGAATGTAAAGGGTGTATCTCACATGTACAGGTGCAGACTAGGCCACAATTAAAGATTTTTGTCCAAAATGGGTGTTTTTTTTAATAGCAAAATAGAACCACAGTATCTAAAGAGTGTATCTCACAATGACATATGCAGCAAAGGCTGCAAAACTATTTTTTTTCCCAAAATGGGTGTTTTTTTTTCTAACAAAATATGACAACAGTATATAATGTTGAGGCTAACGTTCCCTTCTTCAGTGGTTCAAACTTGTTTTTAACAATCACACATGCAGAATATGACAGCTGTATATAACTCTTGAATTTCACATGTGCAGATGCATCAAGGGCTGTAAAATTGTGTATTTTGTCTAAAAGGGGTGCTTTTAAAAATCCTGAAAATTGTAGCTGTATTTCTAGCTTAAATTGCACACTGACTAATGCTGCAAAGGCAGCAGATGTATAATATTGCTAAAAAAAGGTTGTTGTTTCTCTTAAAAACCAGATTATTGCAGTATTTCAAGGTTGGATTAATATTGGCAAATATTACCAACTACAACATCAGTGACAGTGGCGTAGGGATCGCCATAGCAGCCATAGCAGCGGCTATGGGGCCCTACGCCACTGGGGGCCCGCCGCCGACTGAAGTTTAAAAAATAAATACAATTTATTGTGTGGCGTGGGCCGGGCGTGGCGCTGTGATAGGGGGCAGTCGGAGCCGGAGGCAGAGAGGCAGTCTGGGCGGCGGTTCATCTAACTAGTCCTAGCCGGAAGTGGAGGAGGCGGAGTCGCGGAAGTACAATGAAGGCAAAGCTGCGAGGCGAGCTGTTGGAGTCGGTCATTTCAAGTGGCTGAGGACTGAGGTGAGGGCTCAGGGCTGGCTCTGGTCTGGCTGGGGAGTGGGACTGACTGAGTCTGTCACTGTAGTCTGTATCGGTGTGTGTCCGACCGAAGCAGCAGCGTCAGTCAGTGGAGTACTGGAGACTAGTGTAGTGGACAAGTGGAGACTGGAGTAAAAGTTATTTCATCTGTGTGTGTGAGGTATAGCCGGATCAAAGCATCTTCCCTAATCCCTATTCACACATATACCTGCTGAAGCCTGGCAGGCGCAGCTGCATTATTTAATAGTGTGGTGTGGTAATGGTTAATGGCATTTTGGCGAAGACACAGCCACCTAATAATATCTGAGGGGTCCAGACCCCTCAGATAGGATTAGGTGGCTGTGTCTTCGCCAAAATGCCATTAGCCATTACCACACCACACTATTAAATAATGCAGCTGCGCCTGCCAGGCTTCAGCAAGTAGATGTGTGAATAGGGAAGATGCTGAGATCCGGCTATACCTTACAGTGAGGTACAGCCGGATCTCAGCATCTTCCCTAATCCCTATTACACAGCCACCTAATCCTATCTGAGGGGTATGTAGCACAAGAAGGTGAAAGTACATATCGTGGGGTGTGTATGTGTATTAGACAGAAAGTAGGGATATGTATCTTGTGTAGTTTGGGTATTAGGGAGAGTAAGGGGTATATATCTAGTGCTGATACAGAGCCGCTCTTCACCTACACGTGTATCAGCACTAGATATATACACCTTACTCTCCCTAATACCCAAACTACACAAGATACATATCCCTACCTTCTGTCTAATACACATACACACCCCACGATATGTACTTTCACCTTCTTGTGTTATAGACCCCTGTACAACTTAACAATCTTCTTTAAAACAGAGATTTATTCATACATTTCCTACACTGGCACAAATGCGTTGCCAGTGACCAACACGTAACCGTCGCAAGTGCATGAGGAGCTGCGGATGTGGCGGCGAGGTCCGAGGGGTATGTGAGGGTGGGAGATCCGGGGGGGGGGGGGGCCATAAATTTTTTATTGCTATGGGGCCCAGTCATTTCTAGCTACGCCCCTGATCAGTGACATTAGAAGGGAATCTGACTATGATTTCCTCCCCTCCCCACAATGTACAACTATCTGAGACATTACAGTGAAGGCAAATGTAGAACATTAAAGAGCAAATAGAAAGGAAAAACAAACAATTGCTCAAACCGGAGCGAAATAATCACCTGTATAGGTGTATAATCCGGACTTTGGACTATAGGGGGAACAAGTCCTGTTTGATACCAAGCACTAGAGGTGCACTCCAATGCACACATTTAGGAGGACAAAATCAATGCTTGGTACCCCTCTTGGCGTTGACTGTATGCCATTCAGAACTCAGGTGTTGTGGGGAAGACGGATGGGATTCTTCTGTTGATGGTACAACTAGATTCCATGAACTCAGCAGACGTCGACCTTCATCCACTGATGTGATACTGTGCTGCTTGCCATTGTGAGTGAGCAGGAGCTTCACAGGGAACCCCAATTTGTAAGCAATATTATGCTCTCTTAGGGTAATTGTAACTGGAGCCAGCAGACGCCTCTGTCGTAGTGTAGTGGCCGACAGGTCTGCATATAACTTCACAGACTGGAATAGTGTGGGCATCTCTGACAACTGACGGGCTGCCAATAGAATGGCTTCTTTGGTCCGGAGAAAATGAATCCGGGCTAGGGTGTCTCTAGGAGTAGTCTCCGGCAGGTACCGGGATATAGGGATCCGGTGAGCCCTGTCAATGATCAACTCATGGGCCGCACAGGAGGGCAACAGTTTCTTCATAAGGGACTTTAGGTAGTCCCTAAGATCGGAGGGATCAACATCTTCAGGTATTCCCCAAAATTTGATATTATTTCGCCTAGAGCGATCCTCCAGGTCATTCGTTTTGGCTTTTATGAGGTCAATTTCTGCCTGCATTTCTTCTTGGTTGTCAATTAGTTGGGTATGCGATGACGCACACTCTCCCATTTTAGTTTCCACATGCCAAACTCTAGAATCTAGGGCCACGACAGAGGATTACAGCGGGGCCAGTAGGGAGGAAAAATCAGTATGGAGGGCCACACTGAAAGCAATCAGCATTTCTTTCAAGAGATTCCCCGACGCAGGTTGATTAGAGGTGGAAACTTGTGCAATATTGTGGTAATAGGGTGAGCGTCTGGATTCTCGGAGCTCACCTCTACATCCTCTTCTCCGGGCTCCTCGTGTCAGAGCAAGATGGCGTCTGCACCTTTGCGATGTCTGAGGCGAGAGATGATCTTGCCGAACCACCAGTTGCTGAAGTCCGGGCATCAGCCCTGGGGGTTAGAGGTAAGCCTGAATTGCTTTTCGCAGGCTAAGATGATTCGCACTGCATTGCCGGAGAGGGCCTGGGATCCGTCTCGGCTGAGTGAGGCGATGATGGAGGTGCCGTCTGACTCGGCTGTGCAGTGTCAGCTTTTTTATCAAAATAAAAGTCCAACTTGCCCTGTTTGGCATGTGCCCTCTTGCCTCTGGGCATCTTTCAGTGATTATAGGCACCTTGGGGTGGATGGCAATAGATAGTGAGAGGGGATACCGTGCTTATTCAGTCGCTTTGTGCAGGAGCTGCAAGTTCAAGCGGCCATCTCGCTTGGCTGCCAAACCATGCCCCCACGTTCCTTCTTTTTAAGAATGTTCCAAACAGTTGTTTTGGCCATGCCTAATGTTTTTGCTCTCTCTGATGGGTTTGTTTTGTTTTTTCAGCCTAATGATGGCTAGCTTCACTGATAGTGACAGCTCTTTGGATGTCACCTTGAGAGTTGACAGCAACAGATTCCAAATGCAAATAGCACACTTGAAATTAACTCTGGACCTTTTATCTGCTCATTGTAATTGGGATAATGAGGGAATATCACACACCTGGCCATGGAACAGCAGACAATCCAATTGTCCCATTACTTTTGGTCCCTTAACAAGTGGGAGGCACATATGCAAACTGTTGTAATTCCTACACCGTTCACCTGATTTGGATGTAAATACCCTGAAATTAAAGCCGACAGTCTGCAGTTAAAGCACATCTTGTTTGTTTCATTTCAAATCCATTGTGGTGGTGTATAGAGCCAAAAATTTTAGAATTGTGTTGATGTCCCAATATTTATAGACCTGAGTGTACATGCTACATACATAGTGCTGTATGTATGTATGCTACATATATACATAGTGCTGTGATGTCACAAATTGACAACAATACTTAGTGCACCAATCACTAATAAGTAGTCAGACCTGTTAAAATGTGAAGTTGCACGTATTTCACCAAAATATTTGCATCATTAGTGCCGATTTTCGCAATCACGAGTATCTGGAGCACACTATCTGCATATAAAGCTATTGTAATGTTCTGCCGTGCCAACCATTTTCTTTAGTCTCAGGAAGCTTCTAGCAGCTTGAAAAATGTAGCTATAGAGAGCCACGCCTGTATTTTGCGTGCATTGCGCAAATATTACATTGCCAATTTTTTTAGATCAAGAAAATAATCTCAAATTTCCGATTCGTGAATATATGACAAATATTCTACCAAATATTCGCAAAATATCACGATTTCAAATATTGCCCCTGCTGCTCATCACTACTTATCTGAAAAAAAGTGTAAAAAAATAGGGCCTAATTGACCTTGTGTGGTGCAGTGTTATAATTTAAAGCCCAGTTTGCCGTGTATTAATGGCAAAATACAAATATATTCACCGTCCAGCGTTGCACTTATCTGTTGAAAAGCATTTTGTGTTGTGTAAAAATAGAAAAAATTAGGACCTAATTGCTGTTCAGCGGTGCTATATTTTACAGCCCAGTGTGCCATGTATTACTGGCGAAATAAAAAATATATATTTGCCGTCCTGCTTTGCACTTATCTGTTGAAAAGCCTGTTGTGTTCTGTAAAACTGTGAAAAAACTAGGGCCTAAATGCCCTTGTGCGGTGCAGTGCTATACTCTAAAGCCCAGTTTGCTGTGTATTAGTGGCAAAATAAAAATACATTCACCGTTCATCATTGCACTTATCTGTTGAAAAGCCTTTTGTGTAAACATATAAAAAAATGATGGCCTAATTGCCGTTCAGCGGTGCAGTGAGATGTTTTACAGCCCAATTTGCCATGTAGTGCGGGAGAAATAAAAATATATTTGCCGTTCATCGTTGCACTTATCTGTTGAAAAGCCTTATGTGTAAAAATAGAAAACAAATTAGGGCCTAATTGCCCTTGTGCTGTGCAGTGATATACTCTAAATCCCAGTATGCCGTGTATTAGTGGCAAAATAAAAATATATTCGCCGTCCAGCATTGATCTTATCTTTTGAAAAGCCTGTTGTGTTCTGTAACAGTTTAAAAAAATTTAAGCCTATTTGCCATTTAGCGGTGCAGTGATATATTCTAAAGCCCTGTTTGCTGTGTATTAGTGGCAAAATAAAAAATATTAGATCTAACATTTGGTTATTTGGTGTAAAAGTATGTCAGGCAGAGAAATGCCAGGCCCTGCACAGGGGAGTGGCAGAGGCCTAAATGTTTCTGGGGCAGGCATAAGGGGTAGTGGTAGCAGGGGTCACTTCGAGAGGCCTGAGCTCCCAGTATCAGCTAGCGGTCGTGCCATGACCAGCAACTCAGCGGTTCTTGAATGGTTGACTCGATCCTCGACTTTATTGCAAGTGACATCAAACACCCCCAACCAAGTGTCATTGGATTCGTCAGGCACAACCCTTAGTTGGCATGGCCCGGGAGTAGGCCCTGTGCCCTCACCTGTCCATAACCTGCCTCTGCCCTTTTCTGTTCCCTCAACGCAAGAAGTATTATATGCTGTAGGCTCAGCTCTACTTTTCAGCTAGGAAGAACTACTAGAGGACAGTCAGCAGCTACTGCCCAGCCCAAAATGTGGAGGCGACATCAGCCACTTTCTCCACTAGGTGGGCATATAGTGATGAGGAGAGTGGCATGGGAGCTGGTTTAGAGAGCAGTCAGGCTCCTGACCCAGAGACGGTTGAGAAGGATATCAGTGATGTGCAGACAGTACTCAATGATGATGATGTAGCTGATCGCACTTGGGAGCCAGTTGACGAAGGGGCTTCATCATCACCGGAAGAAGAGGGCAGCTTTCCCGTGAGCCAGCGGTGGAGCCAGCAAGTCGCTATCTTGGGCGGAAGTCAGCAGGGTGGCTGCAGTGGGAGGTCAATAGCCAAACACGCCCGGGGTAGACCACCCTCTTCGAGGGAGTCTACCTGCCCAGGAAGTCACGATGCAGGGGCTTAAGGAGGCAGCGGTGGTAGCAGTCAGTCAGTGTGTAGTGTTGGGGGTAAAATCACCTACTTGGTGGTGTGGCAGTTTTTCTTTAAGTTGACGGAGGAGGTAAACGTGGCAATATGTAGAATCTGTGGGAAGTGGGTGAACCGTGGCCATGGTGCCAATGTTGGCACTACGGCCCTGCATCAACATATGCAGCATCACCATGAAGTGGCCTGGGAGAACTCTGGCTCCTATGTGATGGTCCAGCCTGCTGCAGCAACCGCTGCATCACCCACTAGCGCGCACCCGGTTTCTGGCAGTCAAGGTTCAACCATCTCAGCCGAAGGGAGCTGTCTGTCATTCCCATCATCTGCTGGTCCGGATGCTACTGCTCCTCCTCCTCCTACTCCTCATCAAACATTCCATCAGCAATTGATCACCAAAGCGATTGACAAGAGACAGCAGTATGCATGCACTCATCCATTAGTGCAGAAGCTGAATGTGCTCCTGTCCAAGTGGTGGACTCTGCAACTTTCAGAGAACTGATGGCTTGTGCTGAGCCAAGGTGGAGAATATCAGCCCAGCACAAATATGTAGAAGGTGGGCCAGTCATTGAGCCTGTAGGTGTCTGCTAAAGTGCACGGTAGCAACGACGGTCAGGGACAGTACATGTCCTTTATGGCCCACTGGGTGAATGTGGTTCCTGCACAGCCACACCAGCAACTTGGCCAGGTGACGCAGCTTCTGCCTCCACGTTGCCACGCTGTTGGTCCAGCGACAATGTCCGCATCTGCCTCCTCATTCTCCACCGTGTCCTCAGCCTTCACTGCAGAGACAATTCACAGTGCCCCTCCAGCATACCACAAGTGCAGGGTACGGCGGTGTCAAGATGTTCTGCACCTCATTTTCCCGGGGGAACTGAGTCACACAAGGGAAGAACTGCTTTGTGTCCTTCAGCAAGAAATCGAATCCTGGCTTTCTCCGCAACAACTCAAAATCAAAACCATGGTGACCAACAATAGGAAGAACATTATGTTGGCGCTGCTTCAAGAAGGGCTGAGCCATGCGCCCTGTTTAATCTGATTGTCAAGCGGTACCTGAAGTATTCCACCCATCTGCAAGACATACTAAAAATGGCCAGGAAACTTGCAATGCACTTCAGCAACTCGTACACTGCCAAACACACCCTACTTGAGCTGCAGCATCAGAACGGCATCCCCCAACGTAGGCTGATATGCAACGTTTCCACCCGTTGGAATTCCACCCTCCATATGTTGGACCGACTGTACGAACAGAGAGAGGCCATAAACGATTTCCTGATGATCCAAGCGGACAGGAGTACTTTCCTGTGTAGCTTCGATGTCAGCCAGTGGCAGTTCATGCGTGACACCTGCCGTTTGCTCAAGCCCTTTAAGGAGGCAATGTTATTTGTCAGTAGCCAGGACTATGGGATAAACAACGGCATTCCTCTGCTTCATGTCCTGGAACAGATCTCACGTCCACATGAGCCCTGTGGGGGCTGAACTGGAGGAGGAGGACATTAGAGCACAAGAAATGTGGAGCGAAATGGGTAGTTTTTCTACACAGGTGACAGGAGAAGAGGGACAGCTACAGGGAGATGAGGAAGATGAGGCAGAAGATGAGGCAGAGGATGCAGACACACCGTGGCAGTATGGAGATGGAGTCCCTCCGAGTCACTTGCGCAAATAGCCCGCTGCATGCTTATTTGCTTGCGTAGTGACAGCCGAATGGTCACAATTTGGCAGAGGGATTAATATATTAATAAAGCGATAAATTCAGATTTTTTTTATTTACAAACCGGCAAATCAAATTTTCTAAAAATTCGCTCATCTATAGTAGTGAAACAGTTACAGTTATCACAGGTAGGTGACACGCGTCACTCTTACTAACCAAATAACTGAAGTGTGAACTCAGGCTTACAGGCTAATGTTAGCGTCAGCTATAATGAATTTAACTGTGCAGTGGCTCAAGATTCTACTATAGAGTGAAAGAGCGCTCTCCTTTCACACCATCTGCTGATTCCACATAGATTGTCAGAGAACCTTTTCTGTTAAACGCTGATACAAGGAGTGGCCCCATGACAGAGTGGAGAGGTTGTCAGTAGTAAGTTTGTACTGATGTCACTGTTTATTTTTCCCTTCTTCTGATCTGCCAGAAGAACAATTCCAGAAAAAACAGATCCTATCTTTTGAGCATCCAAGTTCACACAGTCAGTATTTGGTCAGTATTTGATCAGTGCTGGGCAGTAGCTGATGACTGTCCTCAGTAATATCTTTGCAGAAAAGCGGAGCTGAGCTGGTGGCATACATCACTTGCCTGGCAAAAGGAGCAGAAAAGGAAAGAGGCAGGTTCAGGACAGGTGAGGGCACAGAGCTTGTTCCTGGGCCATGCCAATTAAGTGTGGCATCAGAGGAACCCACAGACTCCTAGCTGGGGGTGTCTGAAGTCAGTTGAGGTAATGTTTCAAAACAAGTCAACCATTCCAGGACAGAGGGGTTGGTTGACTGCTGGATGACACTAGCAACTCTGGCCTCTTGCTCTGGTTACTGCTACCATCACCTCTTCTGCTGCTGCTCGCTCTAGCAACATTTTGGTCACTGCCCGTTCCTTTGGAGGGCCCTGGCACCTGTTGGACATACTGTAACGTAACAGTTATATTAGACTGTTTATCCACCCCAAATTGAGAATCAAGGCCTAACGGAATTGCTTATCTATGAAATAAGGTGGACACCACTATATCAGTTATATTAAACAGGTTTTTCAACCCAATGTGAGAATAAAGGCATAAGAGAATTGCTTATCTATTAAACAAGGTGGGCATTATTCAATTAGATGTGTCCCTATCTCAGATTATACTATTAAAAGCTTTGGAAAACACATTCCATAGCACTTGTCACATCAGTCCCTATACTCAGTTTAGTGATGAGCAGCCTAATAAATAAATTTGCAAATTCTAGAATTTCTGATCTCTATTTTATTGATTACGAAAACCATGAAGCACAAGGAAATTCGGCTTCGCAGCAAATTGAATTTATCCTGAAATTAGGATCAAATTGCACTTTGTTGGATTCAACTCGCTCAACTCTAATTACCACAAAGTGCAAGAAAATTCGGATTTGTGACAAATCTAATTTTTCCTGAAATTCGGATCCACTTCCACTTCATTAACTTTGTATCGCTAACACTAATTATATACTATATACTACAATAAAGATTTGGACTAAATCCCCAGTGGTGAGAGTTGTAATAATCTTCCTTATATACCTTATTTTGGACTGTTTGGAGCTTTTCCTGAGCACCACAAATATCTGCCACATAGACCATATGTGATATACCTGCAAGAGCAATAGAGGCGCCAACCATTTTATGTTTATTGGAAGCTGTTTTTGTTGCTGTAAATAGGGTTGAGCGAACCTGAACTGTAAAGTTCTGGTTCATACCGAACTTGAGGATTTTTGGACCCCGGACCCGAACCCGAACTTTTCAGTAAAAGTTTGGTTTCGAGTTCGGTGTTTGGCGATTTAATGGCACTTTTTGAAAGGCTGCAGAGCAGCCAATCAACAAGTGTTTAACTCTTGTGCCCTTAGAAGCCATCACAGCCATGCCTATTAATGGCATGGCTGTGATTGGCCAGTGCAGCATGTGACCTGGCCTCTATATAAGCTGGAGTCACCTAGTGCTGCACGTCACTCTGCTCTTACTAGTGTAGGGATAGGATGATGCTGCTGTGAGAGAGAGAATAGGAAAGAATCTGTTATCAGAAGTGTTTGTTAACTCTGTGATCTACAGCGATTTTGTGTTGTGGGTGCAAGTCTTTCTAGGGAGAGTCAGGGTAGGTGAGGGACCACAGACCATCCACCATCAGGGTGTTCCTGTGGGTTGATAATGAGGGTTCCCATAGGGTTAGTGGGGTCCCTCGCATTTGTCCTCTCCCTCACTCTACGCTTCTCCCACCATTCTTTATATATGTTTGTTCCTATCATAGTTTGTCCTAAACGGGTATATCATTGATTATTTATTTAAAAATAAAGAATAAAAGTTATGTTTTATTTATGCTTACTGTGATCCGGTTTTTCTATATTGCATAAATTCACAACTAGAAATATGTATATCCTCAGCGAGGTTAAAAGTGCACCATTTTTTTTACCCTGCCCTGAGCCCAGTGACACAGAAAGATTACTTTTATCCGTCTGTTAGTTAGGTGGGCGTCGGCGGCCATTTTGTGCAAGTTCAGTGCACCAGTGCAGCATATGTGCATTTGTGACAGAAAAATACAAGCTTTAAATACTGCAGTTATATTCAGGGTTTAAAAAAACACCAATTTTTTCAAGATAATACATTTTGGGTCCTTAGCTGAATTTGTGACAGTCAAATACAAGCTTTAAATACTGCAGTTATATTCTGTGTTTAAAAAAGCACCCATGTTGTGCAACACCCTACATTTGGGGCCTTTGTTGCATTTCTGATAGTCCAATACAAGCGTTAGATACTGCTTGTCACTGATGTAGCTAGCATATAGCTTGAACTTATAAATAAACGAGCGACTGGCTTTATCCCAAGCTAAGGAGCATATAGGTGAGCCCTATAAAACCCTAAGAGCTCTCCCTGACTGTTATGCACATACAAAGGTTTTGATGGTAGACGATTGCATGCCCACGTACCTAAGTCTGTGTGACACCTGGAAACCCTATAATAGTGAGGGGACACAACCACCGTCTCCCTGCACTTAATACGGACGGAGTCAGGGTCACCTAGAATTAAGCCAGTAAGGAAACACAATAAAGAAAAGGACTTATCTGAACAAACAGCAGACACAACCTCCAGCAATGAACACTTCATCCAGGAAGTAATATAAACCACAAAGTGAGGCAGTATGGGAGGGAATATAAAAGAAAAGGATTAGTCTAAATAAGTGGCACCTGGCAGAAGGAAAGGAGATGTGAAAGTGAAACAAAACAAAGAACATCATATAAGAGGTAGAGAAGAACGTCTGCCAGACCTTCTCACAGGACTGGCGGTGACACTGCTGTTATATTCTGGTATTAATAAAACACCAATTTTTGGCAAGATAATACATTTGCGGCCTTTGTTGCATTTGTAACAGTCAAATACAAGCTTTAAATACTGCAGTTATAATCTGGGTTTAAAAAAACACCCATTTTGTGCAAGATAATACATTTTGGGCCTTTGCTGCATTTGTGACAGTCAAAATACACGTGTTAGATACTGATGTTATATTCTGGTATTAAAAAAACACCCATTTTGGGCAAGATAATACAATTGTGACCTTTGCTGCATTTCTGACAGTCCAATACAAGCTTTAGATACTGCTGTTTTATTCTGGTATTAAAAAACCCCCTCCCATTTTGGGCAAGATAATACATTTGTGGCCTTTGTTGCATTTGGCACAGTCAAATACAAGCTTTAAATACTGCAATTATATTCTCGGTTTAAAAAAACACCCATTTTGTGCAAGACCCTAAATTTGGCACAGTCAAATACAACCATTCAATACTGCAGTTACATTGTTGGTTGACAAATTAAAATGTTTTGTCCATGAAATTCTATAAAATTTGCCATTGTGTGACCTCAAGAAATGTTTCCTCTTTATGACACCAGCACTGCCTTAGGCTACATTCACACTTGCGGCAGTGTGATCCGGCGGGCAGTTCCGTCGTCGGAACTGGCCGCCGGATCCGCCGATCTGCTGCTGACTGAAAGCATTTGTGAGACGGATCCGGATGCGGATCCGTCTCACAAATGCATTGCAAGGACGGATCCGTCTCTCCGCTTGTCATGCGGACCGACGGATCCGTCTTGTACATTTTTCTCATTTTTACCGATCTGCGCATGCGGTAATTCCGGTATTCTGAATGCCGGATCCGGCGCTAATACATTCCTATGGGAAAAAATGCCGGATCCGGCGTTCAGGCATGTCTTCAGTTTTTTTTCGCCGGAGAGAAAACCGCAGCATGCTACGGTTTTCTCTTTTGCCTTATCAGTCAAAACGACTGAACTGAAGACATCCTGATGCAAACTGAACTGAACTGATCAGTTCTTTTCCGGTATAGAGCCCCTGTGACGGAACTCTATGCTGGAAAAGAAAAACGCTAGTGTGAAAGTACCCTGACTCTCATTGAACTTAATTGTTGACTATTAGTGGTTACATTGTCGACTGACATAAACCATCTGTTAGTTTGGTGGGTGAACGCAAAGAATAAGGAGAGCGTCAAATAAGGGACGTGGCCCTGATTGTGGTGCTGCTGGTGGAGGGAGAGGACGTGGTGGAACTGTGCCAGCTACACACACAAGTGAAACACCTTCCTCAGGTGCAAGTAGGCGACAGAACCCTCAGCGTTATTTGGTAAGGCCGAATGCGGCTCTACGAATGGTGAGGCCAGAACAAGTGCAGGCGATAGTAGATTGGGTGGCTGACAGTGCCTCCAGTTCCTTCACATTGTTTCCCACCCAGTCTCCTGCTGAAAGATCAGAGTTGGCACCTGCAGGCCATGGCCATTACCTCACCCCCTTGCAAATCAGCTAAGCAGTCTGACCTCCAAGTCATGGAGCAGTCTCTTCTTCTTTTTGATGACTGCTAGCAGGGTTTCCCTGGGCCATCCACATAGCTCTGCCCGAGAAGTGGAAGAGATTGAGTGCACTGATGCCCAACCACTCATGTTTCAGGATGAGTACACGCAGCCAGGTGTATACATAGCAAGAATGTGAACATACGTTCGTACATATTCGTTGGTACATATTCCAGAGAATGAAGGGACCAGGTCAGTTTTGTGGCAAAGGGAATGCCGTAAGATTAAAACCCTGTGGTATCTGAATCTATGGGACTCCTGTGGATATTCCATAAAATTTTTATCTGCAGTCCTATGTAATATTGCAAATAACACAGTGTTAACTCTCTGAGTACAGATAATGTAGTAGCTGTCACCTGTAGTCCTATGTAATATTGCAAATAACACAGTGATAACTCTCTGAATACAGATAACACAGTTATTGTTCTCTGATTACCAAAAATGAAGTGGTGTTACCTGCAGTCCTATGTAAAACCACAGATAACACTAGTGCTGATAATGTGGTAGTGTTAACTGCAGTCCTATGTAAAAAAAACACAAATAGCACTAGTGCTGATGTGGTAGTGTTACCTGCAGTCCTATGTAAAACCACAGATAACTGTAGTGTAGCTACTGTAGTGTAGCCTGTGTCCTTAGTGTGCCTCCCTGTGCCTCTCCCACGGACTCCATGCTGGCAGTGCTGCATCCTCTTTCTTTTTCTTTCTCTTGCCCCGCACAGAATGTCCTGATGCAGCTGCATCAAGACATAGGAACACTGTGTGCATGGTGATGGTGACACAAACACAGAAACAGGGACAGACACACACACATACATACAAAAAATATGATTACATCACACATCACTGCTCCTGCCTGTCTGCTTTGGTAAAGCCGGGCATAGATGGGCTATGTCAGATTTTAGCAGAGTGGGCACAGGACAGTGGACACAGGGCGCAATATATATTTGAGCACAGCTGAACGAGTGCAGGGCAGGAGCCCGCATACACACCTCCTTCCTGTGTCCATTGTGCTAAAGCCAGACGTAGGCCACCCCCCACATCTTAACCCTTTGCTACCAGCACCATTTTGTCATCACTTCTCTTACCCCAAACCCCTTTTGCTCCTTGCTCCTGATGCTGAGTGTGCACATAGCCACCAATCATAACCCCCCCCCAAAGGTGACTGATGTGTTGGGTGGTGGGCGGGTTGGGGAAATATGATTGGTGGCTATGTGAACACTCAGCATAAGCAGCCTCTATGAGCCTCCCCCCCCCCCCCCGAGTCCTCTAGGAGCCTCTATTAGCCCCTCCAACCCCTAATGCCCCCCCAAATGCTCAGGACAGTGTGCTTTCCTCCTACTCCCCTCCCTGGGCATTTTGGGGGGCATCAGGGGTTGGGTGGCTCATTAAGGACTCTGGGGGGGATTCATAGAGGACAGTGTGCTTTCCTCCTAATCCCCGCCTGGGCATTTTGGGGGCATTAAGGGATGGGGAGGACTCATAGAGGCTCATAGAGGACTCTGGATGGGGGAGGCAGATAGAGGACAGAGTAGGAGGAAAGCACACTGTTCTCTATGAGACCCCCCATCCCTATGAGTTCTCTTGCTGCATCATGAACCCACTAGACCTTGCCCGTTCAGGAGCTTTTCTTCAGTCTGGCCCAGGGCCTGTACTCACTGCCACTGCACTTGCTGTCGGCTGATGACTTCAGCCAGGCGGGCGGTGAGGAAGGATGCCGGGCCGGGTGCAGGGTGCAGCACGCGGCGCCTTACTCTGCATGTAGTTGAGTGGCTGTGGTGCCCGCTCCTTCTGCCTGTGCCAGCAATACGCTGGCCAATCAGCAGCTGCCTCTTTGTGCTGATTGGCCAGTGTGAAATGCAACACTCCCACAGCTGCAGCCCAGTCGGATCATTCAGGTCAGAGTCCTCCAGAGTCAAACGGGTTGGGGGTATGGGGGACAGACAAACACAAGTGCTGCTGCGCCGCATATTAACTACTGGCTGTGTCTGTGCACAGTAAACGGAGGGGGCAGGGCCTTCCATGCGCTCTAGGCCCCCCTGTGTCGTGGGCCACATAGCAACGGCATGGTCTGCCTATATTGGCGGTACGCTACTGACCGCAGCACATCTCAGATTATGACGAAGCACATGTGCCAATTGCTGTGGCTTTCTGCAGTGTGCAGACTGACAAGGAGGGCAGGGGTAAAGAGTGGGTTGAAGATAATGTGGAGGATGATGAGGTCCTAGACCCTCTAGTTCGGAGGAAGAGGCGGTGGTCGCACAGAGGCACCAGCACAGCAAAAGGGGGAGCGGGGTGCAAAAGCGTCTGTCACATTCTTGGGTGAAATTTTACCAATTTTGACGTATACAAACCCCTGCTCTGCATAGGTGACAGGGACCTAATTTTTTGTAAAAACGTCTGTTCAATTGGTGGATGACATGAACACAGTTTTGCAGTGAACAAACCCCTGCTCTCTATAGTTGACAGGGACCGAATTGTTTAAAAATCGTCTGTTCCATTGAAGGGTGACATTAACCCATTTTTTGCCGATGAAAACCCCCTGCTCTGCATAGGAGACAGGGACATACATTTCTAAAATTCATCTTAATTTAATTTGTCCTTTCATTCGATCCTTCCGCTTTTTACAACTTGTCCCACATTTCCGCTCAATCACATTTCAGCCATTGACTTCCTTTGGATATGGTATCCCTTTCTCACGCTACCTCTCCGGCGTGGAACCCTGATTCCCCGCTACCCATGATCACCATGGTAGGCGCAGAAAAGAACATTGAAAGTAGATAGAGAAGATATCCAATTTGATCATGGACGTCACAGGGATGTGCGATCAGGCAGAAGTTATCTAGAGTCAACAAAGTGGCAGCAGAGTCTCTCATATCTAACATTTCCAAATTTAAAATACCCCAGTGACATTCCCTGTAATTTTTTATTAATCATTCTAATAACAGGTCATCTTAAGAGTCCTGTATTGCTATTTATTGTCACTACCTCCCCGAGTCGGGAGTGGGTAATTGCCGCACACCCCCTCCTTTACTTGGAAGCTTCTGCTTCAATAATTTGTCCCACATTTACGCTCGATCACATTTAATTTCATCCATTGACTTTCCTTGGATGTGGTCTCCCTTTCTCAGGCTCCCTCTCCGGCCTGGAACCCTGATTCCCCGCTACCCGTTATCACCATGGTAGGCGCAGAACAGAACATCGAAAGTTGATAGAGAAGATATCCAATTGGATCGTGGACGTCACGGGGATGGTTGAGCAGTATGTGTGCACACGCCTACATAAACTGACTGATGGGTCTGCCCCCTTCAACTTCTGGGTCTCCAAATTGGGCATATGGCCTGAGCTTGCCCTTTACTCCTTGGAGGTGCTGGCCTGCCCTGCAGCCAGTGTATTGGCTGAACATTTGTTTAGCACGGCTGTAGGGGGTTATCACAGGCTATATTTCCCAATGTTTTGGGGTGTACCCTTATGTAAAAAAATATATTAATTTAAACCAAAAACCAGTGTTGGCTAACTCCAACACTGCCACATCCACCGCCTCCTCAACCTCCTACTCTATATGGACCTCCTCCTCCTAGATCAACATTATTATTATTTTTTTACATATTATATGTTATTTTAAGTCATTTCCTTATCAACATTTGTTTTCAGAGCAATTGCCATGCTCTTAACTACATTTTGCTGCCATTTGCAGCCGTCTAGCACATCCCATAACTTTTTTAGAGCCATTTTAGTGCTCAAAAGTTTGGTTCCCCATTGACTTCAATAGGGTTCTGGTTCGGGGTCAAGTTCGGGTCCTGAACTCGAACTTTTTGCGAAGTTCGGCCGAACCCGTCGAACCTGAACATCCAGGTGTCCGCCTAACTCTAGATGTAAACTGAATTTTCAACTGGTGTCTTTGTTGTTTTCAAAACCTATTCTATGAAGTTTGTAATCTATGTTTGCTATAATATATATGAAACCATGTCAACATCTGTGCTGCTTTCAATTATTTCAGGCTTAACACTTTGGAATTTGATTCACACTTGAATCTGTGCAATACATGCATAAATAATACCCAAGTATTGTTTGGAAAAAAAGACTGCATAACAGAGAGGGTGAAAACCAACAAAACCAATGTTTAAAATACAGTTCACTTGCTTTTCTTTTTAGATGTGGATATTTGTCAGGAGACTTTAACATAAATAAAATATTGTTACAGCTATCAGTGTGGAAAATTAGAAATAGTAAAGTAATAATATGATCTTTTAAGGAATTAGTTGTTGGGTACAAGACAAACAAGGAAACTTTAATTTAACTCGCCGGGCTCTGGGTGAAAATCGTGGGGGGACCGTAGCTCGATGGCGCATTGGGTCCCCCTTGCAGCTCCGTGCACTGCGATTGGCTGATCAGTGAAGCCTGCCACATTGCAGCGCCGGAAGCACATGTAAGCTCCGGGGCGGAGGAAGGGGGGGCAGGGGGAGGTGTCCGGTGCTGAACAAGTTAGCACCTTTCCCGTCTGAGATTAGGCTGGGGACACCAGTGTTTGGAGTATCTTGCCAGCGCTGTAATTGGCTGTAACAATGATCCAGCCAATGGCAGCGCTATAACTGCACAGGAAAGGGCAGAACCTCCCTGCATGCAGCCATTCTAGCTGGTGACTGCATGCTGAGAGGTTCTGTGCTTCTCTGTGCTCGATCTTCTGGGATTTGTGGTTCTACCACAGTTTTCACTGCCTTTACTGCTCCTGTATAGAAGAAGAAGAAGAAGAAGAAGAAGAACAAGAAGAAGAAAAACATCTAGAACATCTGCTGCAGTGATTTTATTTTATTTTTTCTGCAGCAGAAGTTCCAAAACCCTAATCCACCCCCCTTTCCAAGCCATAATCTCTGTCCCTATCCCCCATCTCCCTCCCCCCCTCCTCCCCGTCCGATTTTGCCTGCGGCAAATAAATTTTGCCTTTTTTTCACTTTTATTTTTTTCCTGCTCTCCACCACTTTTTCTGTGTGTGATGAGCTGTGTCCGTACTTCACTGCTGATATATATTTTTTCCATCTGTCCTTTTTATTTATTTTTAAGAAGCAATAGTTAGAATCATATATATACAAGTTAATTTTTAGCTAGTGATTTTTTTTTTTGTATCTGCAGTAAATTTTTCTACTGCAATGTCTGCACAAACGCACCAAACATCCACTTGCATGTGTTCTGCAGCCCTGAGCACCAATAAGTATCATTTTTTTACTGCTCGCTTTTGTGCTCAGTTTTTTTTTTTGTGTACTTTTAGTGTTAAATAGAAATCTATTTTAGTTAGGTAGTGTTAGGCTACTTTCACACTGCCGTTTCTGGGTCCGCCTGTGAGATCCGTTTCAGGTTCTCCCACAAGCGGCCCAAAACGGATCAGTTTAGCCCCAATGCATTCTGAATGGATAATGATCCGTTCAGAATGCATCAGTTAGCCTCCGTTCAGCCTCCATTCCGCTCTGGAGGCGGACACCAAAACGCTGCTTGCAGCGTTTTGATGTCCGTCTGACGAAACTGAGCCA
Organism: Bufo gargarizans; assembly: GCF_014858855.1. NCBI lineage: Eukaryota > Metazoa > Chordata > Amphibia > Anura > Bufonidae > Bufo > Bufo gargarizans. Next base: position 93,481,633 of record NC_058088.1, on the reverse strand, counting down.
AACGGATCCGTCCTGACTTACAATGTAAGTCAATGGGGAAGGATCCGTTTTTACTGACACAATATGGTGCAATTGAAAACGGATCCGCCTCCCATTGACTTTCAATGTAAGTGAAAACGGATCCGTTTGCATTATCATGAACAAAAAAATAATAATAATAATTTTTGTTCTGAACGGATACAAGCGTTTGCATTATAGGTGCGGATCCGTCTGTGCAGATACCAGACGGATCCGCACCTAAACGCAGGTGTGAAAGTAGCCTTAGTGTAGATTTTTTAACGCACATAACATCTGTGTGCATGTGTCCTGCACCTGCTGAGCACTGATCAGAAACATCCATTTTTCTCACCGGTCTGCTCAGTTTACTGTGCGATTTTTTTTTCCCGTGTAGTAATTTTTCTCTCTCTCTCTCTCTCTCTCTCTCTCTATATATATATATATATATATATATATAGAAAAAGAAAAACCACAGGCGGCACCACCTAGCGTACAAAGTGGGTGCAAAGTCCAAGTATGGCAGCAGGTGCTTACCCAATCGTAGAGTTGAAAAAATTGGACTGCACTCCAAGCGTATCCTCAAACAATATGTGTTTATTCACCCATATATGGCAAAGCTATGCTTTGCCATATATGGGTGAATAAACACATATTGTTTGAGGATACGCTTGGAGTGCAGTCCAATTTTTTCAACTCTATATATATATATATACAGTATATAATGGAAAAAATTGGACAGCACTCCAGACGGTATCTTCGGTAAAGCAGATAAAGTTTAATCACCCATGTGGTGGCAGCAAAAAAGCAACGTTTCGGCTCTACATGAGCCTTTCTCAAGGGCTTGAGAAAGGCTCATGTAGAGCCGAAACGTTGCTTTTTTGCTGCCACCACATGGGTGATTAAACTTTATCTGCTTTACCGAAGATACCGTCTGGAGTGCTGTCCAATTTTTTCCATTGTCCATTGTGGGTAAGCTCCAGTTGCCATCCTTGGACTCTGCACCCAATTTTTCCATAGGTGGTGCTGCCGGTAGATTTTTATACTTTATATATATATATATATACAGTGGAGGAAATAATTATTTGACCCCTCACTGATTTTGTAAGTTTGTCCAATGACAAAGAAATGAAAAGTCTCAGAACAGTATCATTTCAATGGTAGGTTTATTGTAACAGTGGCAGATAGCACATCAAAAGGAAAATCGAAAAAATAACTTTAAATAAAAGATAGCAACTGATTTGCATTTCATTGAGTGAAATAAGTATTTGAACCCCTACCAACCATTAAGAGTTCTGGCTCCCACAGAGTGGTTAGACACTTCTACTCAATTAGTCACCCTCATTAAGGACACCTGTCTTAACTAGTCACCTGTATAAAAGACACCTGTCCACAGAATCAATCAATCAATCAAGCAGACTCCAAACTCTCCAACATGGGAAAGACCAAAGAGCTGTCCAAGGATGTCAGAGACAAAATTGTAGACCTGCACAAGGCTGGAATGGGCTACAAAACCATTAGCAAGAAGCTGGGAGAGAAGGTGACAACTGTTGGTGCGATTGTTCGAAAATGGAAGGAGCACAAAATGACCATCAATCGACCTCGCTCTGGGGCTCCACGCAAGATCTCACCTCGTGGGGTGTCAATGGTTCTGAGAAAGGTGAAAAAGCATCCTAGAACTACACGGGAGGAGTTAGTTAATGACCTCAAATTAGCAGGGACCACAGTCACCAAGAAAACCATTGGAAACACATTACACCGCAATGGATTAAAATCCTGCAGGGCTCGCAAGGTCCCCCTGCTCAGGAAGGCACATGTGCAGGCCCGTCTGAAGTTTGCCAATGAACACCTGAATGATTCAGAGAGTGACTGGGAGAAGGTGCTGTGGTCTGATGAGACCAAAATAGAGCTCTTTGGCATTAACTCAACTCGCTGTGTTTGGAGGAAGAAAAATGCTGCCTATGACCCCCAAAACACCGTCCCCACCGTGTTTTTCTGCTAAGGGCACAGGACAACTTATTCGCATAAACGGGAAAATGGACGGAGCCATGTATCGTGAAATCCTGAGCGACAACCTCCTTCCCTCTGCCAGGAAACTGAAAATGGGTCGTGGATGGGTGTTCCAGCACGACAATGACCCAAAACATACAGCAAAGGCAACAAAGGAGTGGCTCAAGAAGAAGCACATTAAGGTCATGGAGTGGCCTAGTCAGTCTCCGGACCTTAATCCAATCGAAAACCTATGGAGGGAGCTCAAGCTCAGAGTTGCACAGAGACAGCCTCGAAACCTTAGGGATTTAGAGATGATCTGCAAAGAGGAGTGGACCAACATTCCTCCTAAAATGTGTGCAAACTTGGTCATCAATTACAAGAAACGTTTGACCTCTGTGCTTGCAAACAAGGGTTTTTCCACCAAGTATTAAGTCTTTTTTTGTTAGAGGGTTCAAATACTTATTTCACTCAATGAAATGCAAATCAGTTGCTATCTTTTATTTAAAGTTATTTTTTCGATTTTCCTTTTGATGTGCTATCTGCCACTGTTACAATAAACCTACCATTGAAATGATACTGTTCTGAGACTTTTCATTTCTTTGTCATTGGACAAACTTACAAAATCAGTGAGGGGTCAAATAATTATTTCCTCCACTGTATAAATATATATATACACAGTACAGACCTTCTACAGGACACACCTTCTCATTCAAAGAGTTTTCTTTATTTTCATGACTATGAAGGCATCAAAACTATGAATTAACACATGTGGAATTAGATACATAACAAAAAAGTGTGAAACAACTGAAAAAATGTCATATTCTAGGTTCTTCAAAGTAGCCACCTTTTGCTTTAATTACTGCTTTGCACACTCTTGGCATTCTCTTGATGAGCTTCAAGAGGTAGTCACCTGAAATGGTCTTCCAACAGTCTTGAAAGAGTTCCCAGAGATGCTTAGCACTTGTTGGCCCTTTTGCCTTCAATAAATTAATTTTTCATAGCCAAGCATTTCCTAATTCTGTGAAAAGCCTTATGGGTCAAAGTGCTCACCACACACCTTTAAATATTCCTTGAGGGGTGTAGTTTCTGGAATGGGTTCACTTTTTTCCAATCTAGGGGGGCTTCATATGCAACATAACACCCAAAAGCCAATCCTGCAAAATCTGTCCTCCAAAAGCCCTATGGCGCTACTTCCCATTTGAACCCTGCCATGCACCCATATATAATTATTTTTTAGCACATATGGGGTGTTGGCAAATTTAGGGGGAAATGGGGAACAAAATGTGGGGTGCATTTTGTCCTGTTACCCCTTGTTAAAGTGAAAAATGTGCGTACAAAGCAAATTTTTCTGGAAAAATGTTTTCATTTTCCCAGCCAAGCGTTTCTTAATTCTGTGAAACGCCTAATGGGTCAAAGTGCTCACTACACACCTTGAAATATATTTCTTGAGGAGTTTACTTCCCGGAATGTGGTACCTATTGATGGACGAACATCGGCAGGGGTGGTTCGCGAATGTGCAAACGCTAACAAATGTTCCGTACGGACCGCTGTATGGAAAAAGGTTAACAGCGCAGGGAGCTCCCTCCCTCTCTGGCAGTTCTGGCCACTACTGAGCAGACGGGGAAGGTTCCCGTGGCAACAGGACGCCTTCTCAGGCGTCCTGCTGTCCATGGTTCTGAACAGATCTGTGCTGAAGGCATAGATCTGTTCAGACAAAGTGTAAGTAAAATACAGTGCAGTACAATATATATTGTACTGTACTGTATTATACAGACATCAGACCCACTGGATCTTCAAGAACCAAGTGGGTCTGGGTAAAAAAAAAAAAAAGTAAAAATCAAAAAACACATTTATCACTGATTAAAAATGAAAAAAATTAAATTCCCTACACATGTTTGGTATTGCCGCGTCCATAACGACCTGATCTATAAAACGGTCATGTTACTTTACCCGAACGGTGAACGCCATAAAAATAAAAAATAAAAAACTATGATGAAATGGAAATTTTGAACAACTTACTTCCCAAAAAAGGTAATAAAAGTGATAAAAAAGTCGCATGTACGCTAAAATTGTAACAATCAAACCGTTATCTCATCCCGCAAAAATCATACCCTACCCAAGATAATCGCCCAAAAACTGAAAAAACTATGGCTCTTAGACTATAGAAACACTAAAACATGATTTTTTTTGTTTCAAAAATGAAATCACTGTGTAAAACTTACATAAATAAAAAAAGTATACATATTAGGTATCGCCGCGTCCGTATTGACCGGCTCTATAAAAATATCACATGACCTAACCCCTCAGGTGACCACCGTAAAAAAATAAAAATAAAAACGGTGTAAAAAAAGCAATTTTTCGTCATCTTACGTCAAAAAATGTGTAATAGCAAGCAATCAAAAAGTCATGTGCACCCCAAAATAGTGCCAATCAAACCGTCATCTCATCCCACAAAAAATGAGACCATACTTAAGATAATCGCCCAAAAATTGAAAAAACTATGGCTCTTAGACTATGGAGACACTAAAACATTTTTTTTGTTTTAAAAATGAAATCATTGTGTAAAACTTACATAAATAAAAAAAATTGTATACATATTAGGTATCGCCGCGTCTGTGACAACCTGCGCTATAAAATGACCACATGATCTAACCTGTCAGATGAATGGTGTAAATAACAAAAAAAAAAAAAAACTGTGCCAAAAAAGCAATTTCTTGTTACCTTGCAGCACAAAAAGTGTAATATAGAGCAACCAAAAATCATATGTACCCTAAATTAGTACCAATAAAACTGCCACACTATCCCGTAGTTTCTAAAATGGGGTCACTTTTTTGGAGTTTCTACTCTAGGGGTGCATCAGGGGGGCTTCAAATGGGACATGGTGTCAAAAAAAACAGTCCAGCAGAATCTGCCTTCCAAAAACCGTATGGCATTCCTTTCCTTCTGCGCCCTGCCGTGTGCCCGTACAGCAGTTTACGACCACATATGGGGTGTTTCTGTAAACAACAGAATCAGGGCCATAAATAATGAATTTTGTTTTGCTGTTAACCCTTGCTTTGTAACTGGAAAAAAAATATCAAAATGGAAAATCTGCCAAAAAAGTGAAATTTTGAAATGGTATCTCTATTTTCCATTAAATCTTGTGCAACACCTAAAGGGTTAACAAAGTTTGTAAAATCAGTTTTGTATACCTTGAGGGGTGTAGTTTCTTAGATGGGGTCACTTTTATGGAGTTTCTACTCTAGGGGTGCATCAGGGGGCTTCAAATGGGACATGGTGTCAAAAAACCAGTCCAGCAAAACCTGCCTTCCAAAAACCAAACGGCGCACCTTTCACTCTACGCCCCGCTGTGTGGCCGTACAGTAGTTTACGGCCACATATGGGGTGTTTCTGTAAACGGCAGAGTCCGGGCAATAAAGATACAGTCTTGTTTAGCTGTTAACCCTTGCTTTGTTAGTGGAAAAAAATGGGTTAAAATGGAAAATTAGGCAAAAAAAAAATGAAATTCTCAAATTTCATCCCCATTTGCCAATAAACTAAAGGGTTAACAAAGTTTGTAAAATCCGTTTTGAATACCTTGAGGGGTGTAGTTTATAGAATGGGGTCATTTTTGGGTGGTTTCTATTATCTAAGCCTCGCAAAGTGACTTCAGAGCTGTAGTGGTCCCTAAAAATTGGGTTTTTGTAAATTTCTGAAAAATTTCAAGATTTGCTTCTAAACTTCTAAGCCTTGTAACATCCCCAAAAAATAAAATATCATTCCCAAAATAATTCAAACATGAAGTAGACATATGGGAAATGTTAAGTCATCACAATTTTTAGGAGTATTACTATGTATTACAGAAGTAGAGAAACTGAAACTTTGAAATTATCTAATTTTTCCCAATTTTTGGTAAATTTGGCATTTTTTTATGCAAAAAAAAATATTTTTTTTAACTTTATTTTACCAGTGTCATGAAGTACAATATGTGACGAAAAAACAATCTCAGAATGGCCTGAAGCGCTGCTGCTATGAACAGTGTCTGGCGCATGAGCATGAGGCAGAGGCTCGGGGACGCAGGCAGGCTGTGTACGCAGGCGCGATCTAACCACGGCGGGGTGCAGGCGCAGAAGATTACACACGAACGATGCCAGGAGGATTCGATTGCCCATGCGCAGGATCGTGACCTGGAGAGTTGTAGCCGCCGCCCAGCGAAGTGAATATTGATGAGCTGGGCGGGGCTTCAGAACGGCAGTTGGGAGCGGCTGGCTGGGCGCATTTTCAGATGAAACGCCGCCCCTTGGGCAGATTGGAGACCAGACAAGCAGGTTATAAAACTTTATATTTCCGTATTTATAAGGTGGGCAGGGGGGATACTTACATGATTCTAATACACTTTATATGACCTGTACTGTGATATATATAACTCAATATGCTAATTGGGCCTGTCAGTGTCCCTTTAAGAAAAAAGGATAAGCATACCCTGAGTGGTGTGTCGATCTCTCAGCCACCTCCTGACCCAATGCCGTTTCGCCAGTCAATCTGGCTTCTTCTGGGGATTTTCTTTTTATGTATGTATTTTTACATTGTCAATAAAGTTTATTTATATTTACTATGCAAAGATTTTTGTGCAATCCCTAAAGATAATAGTTGAAATTTGATAACACGTGGTCGTCACCGGTGTTAAATTCCTCCGAGGCCGCAACAATTATTCATTCAGCGTACGTAATTTTCCAGCAGGCCAGTGTAATACAGGCCCCAAAAATTATGCATTTAGCATACATAAAATAACAAGTAAGTATGTGGCTGTAGGTAGATTAAACGGTCATTGGATATTAATTTTACAGCAGGCCAGTGTACTACAGGTCCCAAAAATTATGCATTCAGCGTACATAAAAGAACAAGTAAGTATGTGGCTGGAGGTAGATTACATGGTCATTGGACATCAATTTTACAGCAGGCCAGGGTACTACAGGTCCCCAAAATTATGCATTCAGCGTACATAAAAGAACAAGTAAGTATGTGGCTGGCTGTAGATTACACGATCATTGGACATCAATTTTACAGCAGGCCAGTGTACTACAGGTCCCCAAAATTATGCATTCAGCGTACATAAAAGAACAAGTAAGTATGTGGCTGGAGGTAGATTACATGGTCATTGGACATCAATTTTACAGCAGGCCAGGGTACTACAGGTCCCAAAAATTATGCATTCAGCGTACATAAAAGAACAAGTAAGTATGTGGCTGGAGGTAGATTACATGGTCATTGGTAGAGTTGAGCGGACACCTGGATGTTCGGGTTCGACGGGTTCGGCCGAACTTCATAAAAAAGTTTGCGTTTGGGACCCGAACTTGACCCGAACTTGACCCCGAACCCCATTGATCTGCCGGGACGGTTCACAAACGCGTTCAAATGTTCACGAACCGCAAGTTTGTAGTGTGTCCCATTCATTTTAATGGCATGCAAACCTGAAAAACCTTCAGCTCATATTTGCAGCCAAGAAATAATTACTAGAAGTGCACAAATAGTCCCATAACATGGACAGTGACATACCAGATGCATTATTCGAATTTGCGATCTCCATTCATAATTTTTTTTCAATGCAAAATATCATCAATATAATTTTTCGCGTATGTGCATGCGCAAATACACTAGACAGTACCCAAATGCATAATAAAGAAAGTATTTTGGTATATAACACCCCGCTTCAATCTGTTTTTTTGGGGGACGACTGGTATATCACACCAGTAGAAATTATTTGTTCCATTAACGCTTGTCCCTCTATATACCTGCAGTATCGCAGCAGAACCGCACACAGCTGCCGCACAATATAAATGCTTTGATGTTCCTGTACATCGAGTTGAGGGTTAATTTCCCAAACCTTGATGAACAGTTACATTATAGAGATGAGCAGACACAGCAGGTCTGCCCGAGCTATTGACAACTCCCCCCCCACTTCCCTCAGTGCTTTCTGGCAAGGGGCAGCCTAGCCTTTCTGCTGCCAGAGGCAAAATTTGAAATGGTGCCCCCCATGCCAAATTCTCAACCTAAGCCCTTCCCTCCAGCCGTACTGTTAAGACATACTTCGAAACTTTATGTATATTCTAATGGATTGCCTTCCTTGTACAATGTTATAATATACTTTCTATGTTAGAATGTCACGATGCACAAGGAAATTTGGCTTCATTGCACATCTAATTTTTTCTGATATTCTAAAGATAAATCGTAACCTTTAATAATGTTACTATGAGGGCCATTCACACATCCGTGAGTGTTTTGCGGATCCAAAAAACACAGACACCGGCAAAATGCATACCGAAATTTGCGGACCGCACATCGCCGGCACTAGAATAGAAAATGCCTAATCTTGTCTGCAATTGAGGACAAGAATAGGACATGTTCTATTTTGGGGGGGAAACGGAAGCACAGATGCGAAAGTGCCGATCCGCAAATGCTGATGTGGATCCCCAGGATAGGTCATCAATATCAGATCGGAGGGGGTCCGACACCCGGCACCCCCTCCAATCAGCTGTTTGAAGAGAAGTTGTGCGCGGTGTCAGCGCTGCCTCCTCTTCACTGTTTACCTTCTAGCCGTTGCATCTGCAGTAGTGAGCAGGTGTATCTGCACCCAAGCCTTCCTATTGAAATAAATGGGACGGCTTGGGTGTAATTACACCTGCTCACCACTGCAGATGCAATGGCTAGAAGGTAAACAGTGAAGAGGAGGCAGCGCGGACACCGTGCGAGTCTCCTCTTCAAACAGCTGATCGGAGGGGGTGCTGGGTGTCGGACCCCCGCCGATCTGATATTGATGACCTATCCTGAGGATAGGTCATCAATAAATATAACTTGGACAACCCCTTTAAGGACCAGGCCATTGTTTGCAAATCTGACCAGTGTCACTTTTAGTGGTGATAACTTTAAAACGCTTTTACTTATCCAGGCCATTCTGAGATAGTTTTTTCGTCACATATTGTACTTCATGACTCTGGTAAAATGAAATTTAAAAAATTCATTTTTATTTATAAAAAAATACCAAATTTACCAAAAATTTCAGTTTCAATTTCTCTACTTCTATAATACATAGTAATACCTCCAAAAATAGTTATTACTTTACATTTCCCATATGTCTACTTCTTGTTTGGATCATTTTGGGAATGACATTTTAGTTTTTGGGGACGTTACAAGGCTTAGAAGTTTAGAATCATATCTTGAAATTTTTCAGAAATTTTCAAAAACTCAATTTTTAGGGACCAGTCCAGGTCTGAAGTCACTTTGTGAGGCTTACATAATAGAAACCACCCAAAAATGATCCCATTCTAGAAACTACACCCCTCAAGGTATTCAAAACTGATTTTTACAAATGTTGTTAACCCTTTAGGTTTCCACACAAGTTAATGGCAAATGGAGATAACATTTCTGAATTTATTTATTTTTGCCAAATTTCCCATTTTTATCAATTTTTTTCAGTACTAAAGCAAGGGTTAATAGCTAAACAAAATGCTACATTTATTGTCCAAAATCTGTAGTTTGCAGAAACACCCCATATGTGGTCGTAAACTACTGTACGGGCACACGGTAGGGAGTAGAGGGAAAGGAATGCCGTATGGTTTTTGGAAGGCAGATTTTGCTGGACTGGTTTATCTACACCATGTCCCATTTGAAGCCCCCCTGATGCACCACTAGAGTAGAAACTCCATAAAAATGACCCCATCTAAGAAACTACACCCCTCAAGGTATTCAAAACAGATTTTACAAACGTTGTTAACCCTTTAGGTATTGCACAAGAGTTATTGGCAAATGGAGATGAAATTTGAGTATTTCAATTTTTGGCAAATTTTCCATTTTTATCCATTTTTTTCCAGTAACAAAGCAAGGGTTAACAGCCAAACAAAATGCTATATTTATTGGCCAGATTCTGTAGTTTGCAGAAACACCCCATATGTGGCCGTAAATTACTGGTAAACTACTGTACGGCCACACAGTAGGGCGTAGAGGGAAAGGTGCGCCGTATGGTTTTTGGAAGGAAGATTTTGCTGGACTGGTTTATCTACACCATGTCCCATTTGAAGCCCCTCTGATGCACCCCTAGAGTAGAAACTACATAAATGTGACTCCATCTAAGAAACTACACCCCTCAAGGTATACAAAACTTTGTTAACCCTTCAGGTGCTCCACAAGAATTAATGGAATATAGTGATAAAATTTCAAAATTTCACTTTTTTGGCAGATTTTCCATTTATTATTATTATTTTTTCAGTTACATAGCAAGGGTTCATAGCAAACAAAGCTCTGATTCTGTAGTTTATAGAAACACCCCATATGTGGTTGTAAACCGCTGTAAGGGCACATGGCAGGGTGCAGAAGGAAAGGAATGCCATACGGTTTTTGGAAGGCAAATTTTGCTGGACTGGTTTTTGACACCATGTCCCATTTGAAGACCTAGAGTAGCAACTCCAAATAAGTGACCCCATTTTAGAAACTACAGGATAGGATGGCAGTTTTGTTAGTAATAGTTTAGGGTACATATGTTTTTTGGTTGCTCTACATTTCATTTTTTGTTAGGCAAGGTAACAATAAATAGCTGTTTTGGCTCCGTTTTTATTTTGTTAATTACAACATTGATCTGACAGGTTAGATCATGTGGTATTTTGATAGAGCAGGTTGCCACAGATGCGGCAATACCTAATAACAAAAAAAAAAATCTAGTTTTAGTGTCTCCATAGTCTGAGAGCCATAGTTTTTTCTGTTTTTGGGAGATTATCTTAGTTAGGGTCTCATTTTTTGCGGGATGAGATGACGGTTTGATTGGCACTATTTTGGGGTGCATATAACTTTTTGATCGCTTGCTATTACACTTTTTGTCATGTAAAGTGACAAAAAATGGCTTTTTTTTACACAATTATTTTTTTTCGGTTAGTTCATATAATATTTTTATAGAGCATGTTATTACGGATGCGGCAATACCTAATATGTATACTTTTTATTTATTTATGATTTATGATTTCATTTTTGAAACAAAAAAAATATCATGTTTTAGTGTTTCCATAGTTTGAGAGCCATAGTTTTTTCAGTTTTTGGGTGATTATCTTGGGTAGAGTATGATTTTTGCAGGATGAGATGATGGTTTGATTGGCACTATTTTGGGGTGTGTGTGACTTTTTGATCGCTTGCTATTACACTTTTTGTGATGAAAGGTGACAAAAGATGGCTTTTTATACCTTTTTTTATGTTTTTTTTTTTACAGTATTCACCTGAGGGGTTAGGTCATGTGATATTTTTATAGAGCAAGTTATTACGGATGCGGTGAAACCTAATATGTCTACTTTTAATATTTTTTTACGTTTAACATAAAAAGCATTTTTGATCCATGTTTTTTTTTTATTGTTTGGGCCATTGTCTCATGTAGGGGCTAATTTTTCTGTGGGATAAGGTGACAGTTTGATTGGTACTATAGTGGTGTACATATGACTTTTTTGATCACTTTTATTACCATTTTTGGGAAGTAAGGTGTGCAAAATGTAAATTTCACCATAGTTTTATTTTTATTTTATTTTTTATGACGCTCACCGTACATAGTGTACTGTACTGTATTTTCAGTTTACAAAGTCTGATTAGAATTCTGCCTTTAGCAGAAGTCTGATCAGCACCATGGACAGCCTCTGATCAGCACCATGGACAGCCGGACGCCTGTGAAGGAGTCCAGTTGCTATGATAACCATCACTTGCTGCCCCAGCAGAGCAGTGGGTGATAGGCACAGCAGCCCCCGATGGGAGAGGGAGGGAGCTCCCTCCCTGTTAACCTCTTCCATACAGCGGTTCCCTACAGACCGCAGCATGGAAAGGGTTAAAGGTATGACATCTGTGCCAGCACAGATGTCAGGCGTTTCAAGCAGAGTGTCAGCTCGGTCATCCTGTGAGAAGGGGCGGGCGGATGATCACGCACCTGCCCGCCCCCCCAGCACCGCCCTGATGATCGCGCGGCCCTCCCGCCTGCAACCCCCCTTTGCTGTGCCCACCGGCACAAAACACACAGGGCTGTGAAGGGGGGTTAAACATAAAATAAAGGCATTTTGAAGTTTCTGATCCCCGCAGTCACAGGCCGCGGGGATCAGAAGCCTCCCAAAAGCGCTGCAAACTGCAGGTCTGAATTGACCTGCGGTTTGCAGGGATTGCCAATATGGGGGGGTCACAGGACCCCTCTGGGCATTGACACTGGGTGCCTGCTGATTGAGTTCAGCAAGCACCGGGTTCCAAAAAATTGTAATGGAAGGTTGTAAAAATGTAATGGAAAGGGCTAAAGGGCTGTAAATGGCATCAAAATGTGGTTAAGAGCATGGCAAGTGCTCTGCAAACAAATGTGTATAGGGAAATGACTTTAAATAACATAAAATGTAAAAAAAATATAATAATAATAATCTTGATATAGGAGGACAAGATCCATATGGAGTAGGAGGTTGAGGAGGCGGTGGATGTGGAGGTGTAGGTGAAAGCGGTGGTGGAGGAGGAGGAAGCCTACACTGCTTTTTGGTTTTAAATTTATTTATATTTTTTTAAATTAGGGAAATATAACCTGTGATAACCCCCTCCAGTCGTGCTAAACACACGTTCAGACAATACACTGGCTGCAGGGCAGGCCAGCACCTCCAAGGCATAAAGGGCAAGCTCAGGTCATGTGCCCAATTTAGAGACCCAGAAGTTGCAGGGGGCAGAACCATCAGTCAGTTCGTGTAGGCGTGTGCAAACATATTGCCCCACCATGTCGCATGTCTCCGTGATGTTCACGATCCAATTGGATATCTGCTCTATCAACTTTCGATGTTCTTTTATGCGCCTACCATGTTGATCACGGGTAACGGGGAATCAGGGTTCCAGGCCAGAGAGGGAGCCTGAGAAAGGGATACCACATTCAAGGGAGGTCAATGGATGAAATCTGATTGGGTGGAAATGTGGGACAAGTTATTGAAGCGGAAACATGCAAGGAAGGCAGCAAGCGCGCGGCAATTATCCACTCCCGTCTTGGGGAGGCAGTGACGATAAATAACAATACAGGACTCTTAAGATGCCCTGTTATTGAAATGATTAATAAAAAATTACAGGGAATGTCACTGCAATATTTTGGATTAAGAAACGTTAGACAGGAGAGGTGCCGCTTTGTTGACTCTGGATAACTTCTGCCTGATCGCACGTCCCTGTGACATCCACCATCCATTTGGATATCTTCTCTATCAACTTTTGATGTTATTTTCTGAACCTACCATGTTGATCACGGTTATCGGCGAATCAGGATTCCAGGCTGGAGAGGGAGCGTGAGAAAGAGAGACCACATCCAAGGGAGATTAATGGATGAAATTTAATTTTGATTGAGCGGAAATATGGGAAAAGTTTTTAAAGCAGAATAATCAAAGGAAAGGAGGAGGCGAGCAGCAATTACCCACTCCCGACATGGGGCGGTAGTGACGATAAATAACAATACAGGACTCTTAAGATGACCTATTACTGGAATGATTAATAAAAAATTATAGGGAATGTCACTGGGGTATTTTGGATTTGGAAACGTTAGCCAGGAGAGGCTCTGCTGTCGCTTTGTTGACTCTAGATAACTTCTGCCTGATTGCACGTTTCTGTGACGTCCATCATCCATTTGGATATCTTCTCTATCAACTTTCGATGTTCTTTTCTGAGCCTACCATGTTGATCACGGTTATCGGCGAATTATGGGTCCACGCCAGAGAGGGACCGTGAGAAAGGGAGACCTTATCCAAGGGAGGTCAATGGCTGCAATGGGATGAAGCAGAAATGTGGGACAATTTATTAAAGCAGAGCTATAGAAGGAAAGGGCCAATAAAATTTTAGAACTGTAAGTCCCTGTCACCTATTTAGAACTGTGGTTTTTCATGGCCAGAAATGGGTTAATGTCCCCCACCAATGGAACAGATTATTTTTAAAAATTTTGGTCCCTGTCAGCTATGCAGAGTAGGGGTTTATTCACGTCAAAAATTATAAAATGTCAACCCAAGAATGTAACAGAAAAATTTGTAAAATTTATTAACCTGTCTACTAGGTATAGCAGTGGTATATCACACCCCAAAATTTGTGAATTTCACCTGAAAATGTAATAGACAAATTAGTGAATTTATTTAACCTGTATACTAGGTAGAGCAGTGGTATATCACACCCAAAAATTTCATAATTTCGCCCAAAAATGTAACAGACAAATTTGTGAATTTTTTTAATCTGTCTACTAGGTATAGAAGTGGTACATCACACCCAAAAATTGCTGAGTTTCACCCTAAAATGTAACAGACAAATTTGTGATTTTTTTTTACCTGTCTACTAGGTAGAGCAGTGGTATATCACACCCCAAAATTGGTGAATTTCACCCGAAAATGTAAGAGACCGATTAGTGAAATGACATAAAATAAAATATGTACAAATAAATAAAATAAAAATTGATTTATGAGGTGGAGGTCCATATGGAGTAGGAGTTTGAGGAGGCGGTGGATGTAGTGGTGTAGGTGGAAGCTGCGGTGGAGGAGGACAAGGTTTTTATTTTTTATTAGGGTACACCCCAAAAGAGGGGGAAATATCAAAAATACAGCAATTAGCAATTGCGCTGTAGTATAACAATGGCTGGGTAAGGCCGGTATACATGTCTATTGTGCACAAGGTATGGACAAGTCCTGTGGGATCCATGCCTGGTTCATTTTAATAATCGTGAGCTTGTCCACATAGCACTTACTCCCAAAAAACAAATTGCTGGAATAACAGATTTGTATTATGAGACTATCTGGATCCCCATGTAATGTTTTCCTGCACTTGCAAATCGATCATTTTCACAATGAGGATTTTACTATAACTCTCCCTATCATCTGCACATGTCTCTCCCTGCCTATGAAATGATTCTCCTCACTATCCTTTCACTGCACTAGTAAATCGCTTATTTCCTTTTTTTTTTTTTAACAATTAGTTTTTCTTTCACTCTCCCTAGTGCCTGCATACACGTCTGTCCCTGACTAATGTACGATGGTGAATGACAGCATCTAAGATGGCCACCGTATTTATAGGGCTGTGACATCACTGGATGGCTGCTGATTGGCTTCATGCATGGCATCATGGGTCATCCCGCCTTCCCAGAGTTCCTTGACCCATGTCCTCAAACGTGTAGACGCCATTTTAGCTGTTAGCCATTGTAGGAAATAATGTGATTTGTTACCACGAAGCGTGAGGAAATTCTCATTCGTTCAGAATCTAATTTTTCCTGAAATTCAGAACAAATTTGACTTCAGCTTCGATTCGCTCATCTCTAACTGTTATGTCCATTCTGACAGTTGTTTTGATGGTAAATCATTTAACCTTATGATCGCCATTACTTTTACCACCAAAAACACATACAAATCATAATCATTTTTAGGTTATGTTTGAGCGTTTTTGATATTTTGCAATTAATATTCGATAATTTCTAATTTCTGAAATAATACATTTCTGGAAGAAAGGTGGAAGGAAAGCCATGAGGCCATAGAAAAAACAACTCTTGACTGCCCCTATGATGAAAAAGAGACTAAATTGGGGCCAAAAATATGCCAATTGGACCAAAAATGACTGGAGGAATGTGCTGTTCTCAGACGAGACACACCTTCTAGTGCAGTGCCAGCAATAAAAATTCTTTGGTAAGAGGGTGGGTGAAAAAGTTACTGCAGCCCATATTGTTCAATCTGTCAAACATCCAGTTATGAAGATGTTCTGGGGCTGTTTTTCGTACTCAGGACCTGGCAAACTTATTCCAGTAGAAGGAATGATGAATAGTGAAAAATATAAAGCAATGCTAGATTGATGTTTGGCTCAGGAGCTGGGGAAAGTTCATGCCAACGGCAATGCAATGTTTCAACAAGACTTAGCTCCATGCCATATTTCTAAGACTATAGTGAAATATTTCAAGGACAAGAAGATTAGCATTTTGGACTGGCCTGGAAATTCGCCAGATCTCAATCCTATTGAGAATGCGAAATTACAATGCCAAATTACAAAAGATGGACTGTACGATGAAAAACAAGATGGTGGAAGCAGTAATTCAGGTGTGGTTTCGAGAGGAGGCAATCAAGAATAATTGTAAAAATCTAGTTGACTCCATGCCGAGCCGATTTCAACCAGTGATTACAGCAAAGGAAGGACATATTTCATATTAAGTAATAGTATTTAAACCTTGTTTATAGGTCTAAGAATAGTTTTATTTCAAATAAACAATATTTACCCAAAAAATCCTTTGTTCAAATTAATTTGCATAATACTCTAACTGCACTGCTGAACGGCAAGTAATACTTTTTTCCCCCCACTAATACACCCTAAAAAAGGCAGTAATTTTGTCACTTCTCTGCACAACGGCTAATAAGCCTTTTTTATTTTCCACAAATACAGCACAAAAAAGGCTTTAGAACGTATAACTGCATCACTGAATGGCAAATATAACTTTTTTTTCCCACTAATACACCCCAAAAAAGGCTGTAATCTTGTCACTTCACCGCTGAACGGCAAATAAGCCTGTTTTTTTTTTTACACTAATACAGCCCAAAAAAGACTTTAGAACGTATCACTGCAACATGGAAAGGCAAACAATACTTTTTTTGGTAATTTTGTCACTATAGCGCACAAAAGCTAATAAGACTTTTTTTTCCCACTAATAAGCCACAGAAAAGGCTTTAGAACATATAACTGCACCGCTAAACGGCAAATAATGCTTTTTTTTCCACTAATACACCCCAAAAAAGGCTGTAATTTTGTCACTTCTCCGCACAATGGCTAATAAGCCTTTTTTTTTTTTTTAACTAATACACCACAAAAGAAAGCTTTAGAACATATAACTACACTGCTGAACGGCAAATAATATTTTTTTCCCCACTAATACAACCCAAACAAGGCTATAATTGTGTCACTTCTCCGCACAACGGCTAATAAGCCCCTTTTTTCCAACTAATACACCATAAAAAAGGCTTTAGAACATAAAACTGCACAGCTGAACGGCAAATAATACTCTTTTTTTTCCACTAATACACCCCAAAAAAGGCTCTAGAACATATAACTGCACCACTGAACGGCAAATAAGCCTTTTTTTCTAACAATACACCCCAAAAAATGCTTTAGAACATATAACTGCACCACACAAGGGGTAAAAAAACTTACTAATATTTCCGAGTAATACACCCTGTTAATAGCTATATCACACAGCACTTGCACCCTAATAACAGGCAAGGTTTGCTGGAATTACAGAGATATCATCTATTGCAAACCTAAAAGCCGCAGTATAACGAAAAATTTGATTCCCAGTCAGTGCAGCAAGGTGTAATAGAATCGCTCCTATTACCCAGGCTTTACACTCCCCTATTGGACCCTGTTCTGCTTTTATAGTGTCAAATAATTCCTCCCTATCCTGTCACGGACATTCCAGTGGCAGGTACCAGGACATCAGAGAGACTGGCAACTCGTGAGTTAAATTGACAAGTTCAATGTGGATCTTATTGTGTCTGTGTTTTAGTGAATGCCACACCCCTTGCTTCAGGTGTTGCTTGTTGGTAAATTACCTTTCCCATAAGTAGCCGCTTCTTACTCTTGGAGGTGCGGTTTATAGATTTTCTTCCTGCCTTCTAACTAGCTGGTCGGTTGTACTCTGTAGTGCTTCTGGAGTTGTCAGTTTTCTACTTTCAGATAAATCTTGCATTTTCTTATTGTTTTGTGTTTGCTATACTCCCTGTTGTTTGTATCTGGGCCTAAAACAGAGACTTCCATTCCTCCATCTGGGGAGGAATGGGTTGCCTCTGGTCCTAACCTCATTCCAGGGCCTTATAGGGATATAAGGGCCTAGGTATACAGCATATGAAAATTCCTACCTTCAAGGTCTATTCATATTGATAGGTAGTTAGGGCCCGGATTAGGGTTGTTTAGGAGGTGACCTGTTTCTTCCCTAGTTTCCAGGCCCAGTTACTGTTCCCCTTCCCTCCTGTGTTTAGTGTGGAGTTTTTCCCCCACAGAAATCATGACATATGCTTTCCCTACACTTCTATTGATCTTTCCCTGGACTTCTATTCAGCCCAAAAAATGTTTAAAGTATTTTCTACCACTTTCTTTAGCGTCTGCTAATGTCTCTCCTTGCACTAAGTACACTGGAAAATGGCTGAATCCAAGATGGCTGAGGCTATTTATAGGGCTGTGACATCACAGGGCTGGCTGGCTGCTGATTGGATGCATGCATGGCATTGTGGGTTATCCCTTGTTCCCAGAGTTCTTTCCTCCCTGTCCTAACATTGATTTGTTACCAGGAAGAGTGAGGAAATTCGGATTCAATGCAAATCAAAGTTTTCCAGAAATCAAAATTCCACTTCATCAACTTCGATTATCTCATCTCTAGTCATGAGTAAGACTTTGCAACATTTGAAACGTGTTGACAGATTGTGTCAAAGTGGCATGCCTGAAAAGTTTTCAACATGTATCCTCAATAAAGCTGGAAATACTTTTTAACCCTTCAGTGCTGGATGAACTGTTAACTGGATAGGAATCTTCCACTGAGGCTGAGCGCACTGCATTAGCTCCCTAAAGGCAGCAGACTCAACTAAATAATATGGCAGCAACTGCACCACAAGCAACTTGGCCAGGTGGGAATTAAGTTTGTGCACTGTCGGATTGCTGGTTTGTTTCCTGGTCACCCATTCCATTATCGATGGCTAACAATGGAGTGGATGAGGAAGAGGAGAAGTCTGAGTGGGAGAAGAAGAAAGGGATAGTGATGATGTGAAAGGCACTGTACTGCTTGTAGAGGTGACCTGGCTGCTGCAAGGGGCACCGGAAGAAGGAGAACCTGCTGCAAGTTTGGGCCTAACCCACCCACAAAGTCAGCGGCATCACCAGATCCCAAAGTAGATGTGGCCCTGGCTTTTTTTTGGGAGGTACGTTGTCTCTGCTCTTTATTGCTGCTCCCATCACCCTCACTGATGTTGCCTTCTCCTCAGCACACTGATCTGGCTCCCAAGTCCTGTCCAGAACATAATCATCATCAGAATTCTAACCCTCCCCCATTTGCTTCTATCAGACTGTGGGATATCATTGTGGGTTCTTTGGCCCCTTTCCCCTGCTCCTCCCCGACTGCCACTGTGGCTATTGGGGCCACTACTACTACCATCACCAACATGGCTATGCCTGGGGTCTGCAGCCTCTTCCTCCACCTCTTCCTCAGGGCAGTTGATTGCTCTCACACAAGTACCAGAATGTGTGTAGAAGTAGCACTAGCTATCCAGCCAGAAGTAGTAGTAGTAGGCTGCAGTTGTCCCTGGCTTTGGAAAGGTACAATCTTATCGTTGAGGAGAAAGAGGATGATATTATGCATTGGATGGATCACATTCCCTCTCAGTCGCAGCAGGATGACGTGAAGGTGACTTCGGAGTATAACACCATGCCATGAAGCCAGGAGTCACAACGTTCCTCCTGCTCCTACTCCCTGCATCCCCACTGAAGGCTTTCAAAGTAGACCTCTTTGTCTTAACTGTCCCTTCCAAGTGGGGAACCTTCCTTTTTCCTAAGTAGTGGCAAGAAAACCCCACCATGCCCTATGGCAGAGTCTCACTGACAAAGACTTTTGTGAGAGCAGTCACCATTTTTAGTTGCCCTGAGGAGGATGTTCAGGAGGAGGCATGATATCTCACAGTCTGATAAAAGCAGCAAGGAGGGTGAGGACACTATGCATTCTTCAGAATCTGGTGATGACGCTGACACTGTCGGTGGGTTAGGCCAAAAATCATGCCAAAGATAAGACAAGTTCGGCTGCCTCTAGCTCTGCACGAGTATCTTTTTCAGATCCTTTAACTTTTTTCACATGTAGTTATGTTGCAGCCTTGTGCTAAAATAAAAATAAAAAAAAGGTTTCCTTGTGCTAAAATAAAAATAAAAAAAAAGGTTTCCGCCCATAATTCTTCACACAATACCCCATAATTAGAAAGTGGAAATAGAATTTTAAATATTTTTGCAAATTTATTAAACAAAAAAAAAAAATTGGAATGGACATAATTATTCATGCCCTTTGCTATGACACTTAAAATTTAGTCTGGCACCTCTTTATAACTTCGCCGATATAGAGGTTATTAGGAACGACATCTAAAATGCCGGTCTTAATAAACTTACCCCAAAGTCCTGTATATATAAGGTCTCACAGTTGACAATGCATATCAGAGCAAAAGGCAAGCCATAAAGAAGAAAGAACTGCCTCTAAAGCTCAGCAACAGAATTGTGTGGAGGCACAGATCTGGAGAAGAGTACAAAAACATTTCTGCTGCACTGAAAGCTCTCAAGAGCACAGTGGCCTCAAACATTTTTAAATAGAAGTTTAGAACAACCAGGACTCTTCCCAGAGCTGGCATCCCCACTGAACTAAGTGATTTGGGGAAAGGTCCTTCGTAAGAGAGGTGATAAAGAACTGTCATACCCCGCTGAAAGCGAAAGGGCACTATCCATAGGCGTGCGCACGGGGTTTGCCGGGTGTGCCTGGGCACACCCTAATAGTCACCTCCGTGCTCACTGCCCACCGCTGATTCCCCTGTCTGTTATGCTGCCGCCGCCCGCCGCGCTGTAAATTAATTTACAATACCTGGCTGTATTCACATAGGGGGTGGAGTCCTGGACCCAGCGGAGGCAGAGATGGAGCCGTACAGTGCGTGCTGTGTGGCGCAGGCTGAGTTGACGTGACATAACGTCACGCTGCATCTGTGTGTACCTAGCACGCCGATAAGTGGCTGAGGGCTGAGGGCTGATTTGTAACCCACAGTGCTACGCCTCCTCTGCTGTCCCCTGTATTACCCTGATACCCCTCAGTTATATAATATATCTGAGGGGTAATATAACTGAGGAGGGCTAGGCTACTATCAGACATTACACAGGGGTAATATAACTTATCTTACCCCTCACCCCTGTATTATGTCCCTGATAGCCCTCCTCAGTTATATTACCCCTGTATAATGTACCCTGATACCCCTCAGTTATATAATATAACTGAGGGGTATCAGGTTAAATTATACAGGGCAGGGTAATATGACTAAGGGGTATCAGTGTACATTATTATACAGGGTAATATAACTAAGGGGTATCGGGGGACATTATTATACAGGGGTAACATAACTGAGGAGGGCTATCAGGGGACATTATTATACAGGGGTAATATAACTTATATTACCCCTGTATAATGTCCTTGATTACCCCATGCATAATTTACCCTGATACTCCTTGGTTATATTACCCCATGTATAATTTACCCTGATAGCCCTCCTAAGTCATATGTAATCCACAGGTCCCCCATAACAGTGTGTCATCCACAGATCCCCCATAACAGTGTGTCATCCACAGATCCCCCATAACAGTGCACCTGCGCACTGAGGAGAGACTGAAAGCAGGGGAAGATCCGCGGAAGCAAGCAGAGGACGGCACAGCAGACGACTGAACAGCTTCTTTTGTAAGTAAATTATTTTATTATAGTGCTGAAACTGCTTTAAACTCTAAAGAAAAGTTTTGGAGAGTGTTTCTCTCTTTCTCAGGTCTGAAGCAATACTGAGGAAGAAAGGAAAACTCTTGAAAGCTTGTCTTTTAAGTATTAGGATAGTACAATAAAAAGATATCCCTGCATACCGCAATACTCTCCTATTTTGTAATCTTATTTATATATACTTATTTAGTTTTTTTTCAGTAGTATGATTAAGTGGTGAAAATTATTAGTGACCCCTTCATTTTTGACTCTGGTATCTTATGTGCCCCCCTATATATTGTTCCTAGGCGCAGAGGCAGAGTCACGACAACGCTAGGGTGAGACCTGGCCTGTGTGTGTATGTATATAATATATATATATCTACATACATACACACGTGCGCGGGGTGTGTGTGTTTGTGCTTTAGGGTGCACACCCTAATGCAATAGGCTGCGCACGTCTATGGCACTATCATCTTAAAAAAGACGCACATTACTGCATATATGGTGTATTTTAATAAATTATTTTTGTTACCGATATGATTTGTGATAGGCAAGAATGTTTCTCATAAGGTTTGAGTACTCATTGTTATTTTTAAGCTATGTTTTCTTGCTCTGTTAGGTATTGAAATCAGATCACTGTTCATACCTGCATGCTTTAGAAGAAGCCAACAAGGCGAAGCCCGCAGTCATGCATAACTCATTTGTTATTATAATAGATATTTTTCTGTTAAGATGAATAGTCTGATAATGTTACACTAAATTTGGCCTGGTTTGAATTAACCCTAACCTTGGACTCCATGTTCTGAAATTGTGAAAATGGTGAGGTTTTACTGGGAAATCAGTGAGAACCATATACCACAGCAAACTACATAGGAAGAGCACCAGATTGAGAGCTGAAGGTGATTTATTTATTTTTACTTTTCAAATGGTTTGTGAACTTTTTCCACCGGGTGGAGCATTTCTGCCTTAGAATATTGCAGGCTGCTCCATTGGATTTATATACTGAATCATTATCAAAACAGGAAAAACACTGAGGGGATGAATACATTCGCAAGGCACTGTACATGGTATTCCACACCTACTAAATCCCCTTTTACACGACTGAGTATTCCGTGCGGGTGCAATGCATGATGCAAATGCATTGCGCCCGCATGGAATCCGGACCCATTTATTTCAATGGGGCTGTGTACATGTGCGTTGGTTTTCATGCATCACTTGTGCGTAGCGTGAAAATCGCAGCATGTTCTATATTCAGCGATTTCATGCAACGCTGGTCAAATAGAAGTAAATGGAGCTGCATGAAAATCGCATTACAGCCGCAAGCAAGTGCGGATGCGATGCGTCTTTCACGGATGGTTGCTAATAGATGTTGTTTGTATATCTTCCATTTTTTTATCACGAGCGTGCAAAACGCATTAAATCGCATTGAACACAAGCGATAAAAACGGAACAACTGAACACGATCGCAGACAAAACTGAATTTCTCACTGAATGTATTCGCAATGCATCCGGACCTAATCCACACACGCTCATGTGAAAGGGGCCTAATACAATAGCCTTCATGCCCTGCTTTTGTTAGATTATTTAACCTACCGTATTTCCAGCGTCTGTTGAACTGATAAATTCATTAATGGAAAATACGTTGCAAACATGTTTGCCATTGAAAACCAGTTCCATTCAGAACAGTTATTTAACCCCTTTCCTCACACATGACATAATAGTACATCAAGGCAGCAGGGACATGCGCATTTTGACATATTATTATGTCATAGTGATCGGGCGGGCACTGCTAGGCCTGGTAGTCACTGATAGCCGGGCCCCTGCTGTATCCGCTGGCATCGCTGCAAAAGATTAACCCCTTCTATGCAGTCAGTGCTGATTGCGGCATAGAAGGGGTTTTTGGTCAGTGAAGGAGCCCATCTGGTCCCCGCTCTGTGGTGACGGGGACCCGATAGGAGAGAATGCATCAGGACCTGTCTTCTATAGAAGCCGAGGAGATCCAGCACCAGGCTGGGTCTCCTAGGCAAACTGTTAGTGTATTACTCCATGTAATACATTAATTAATAATTAATTCATTTCAAAAATGTTTTATTATGTAAAACTAAAAAAAAAAAAGTAGACATATTTGATATTATCACATCCGTAACAACCTGCTCTATAAAAATAGCACATGATCTAACCTGTCAGATAAACGTTTTAAACCCCCCCCCCAAAAAAAAAAACAGTGCCAAAACAGCACTTTTTTGGTTACCTTGCTTCACAAAAAACATAATACAAAAAACACTGTGTGCTGTCCGCATCCGTATGCCCGTAGCCCCGCAAAAAATATAGAGCATGTCCTATTCTTGTCTGTTTTGCGGACAAGGATAGGGAGGGACAGGAGGGAACTCTTTCCTTCTGTACCAGCTTGTTCATACTTATTGAAATTGTTTGGATAATGTATGTGCACCCCTTTTCATATGTACAGTGCCATGGAATGAATGGTGCGTTAATAATAAATAATAATAATAATGATAATAATAAGTATTTAATCACAAAATATGTCTTGGTAGACATAGAATAATTTCAATAATGGGTTTTTTGTAGCAAAAATAAACATATTGCATGAACCAGTAGGAAGACATGGTTGCAAGGAATCGGATCATCATAATTGCTGACATAAGAGATACCAGGACTGGTTACATTAATTGCTAGAAGAAGAACTACTGCTATTATCTCTCAGCATGACCACATTAAGCCATGCTTATTACACTCCATAATTAATGGTATGAAACCAGATAATCAATTACCTGGATAAAAAGAAGAATGACATGGGAATTAGCCGCATTTCTAAATGCTTGGCAACATGAAAAATTATGTATTAAATACATTTTTACATGTTATTTTATAATGTAAGTTATACTGATTGTCATACACAGCTTGTAATAGATGTAGGCATTAGTGTCTGTATATTGCATATAAAATCAGTGCCAGCCAAGGTAATATATGGCTCATGAAATTAGCTTACATCTGTCTATGTCCCATGGAACCATCCAGTATTTGTAAAGAGTATTATTAATCTCAATTGCCAAAAGCAATACAATATTAAACATTAAACTATATTTTACTAGCAGAAGGACCTGGCTTTGTGTGGGTATAATTCTATTATTTAATGTAATGTTTGTGTGTGTCGTTAAAAGATACCCACAGTGTCCCCAATAACAGTGACCTCCGCAGCAGCTCATCCTTTAACTCTGACCCCCCCTCACTGCCCCACCCCCTTAAAATGTGGCCTCCACAGCACCCCACCCCCTAACAAAGACCTCCACAGCAGATCGCCTCCTTAACAGTGACCCTGCCTCCTTAACTGTGACCTCCACACCACCCCGACCCTTTAATGGTGACCTCCACAGCACTCCGCCACCTTGACAGTGACCTCCACGGCACTGCCCATTTAACAGTGACCTTCACAGTACCCCGTTGCCTTAACAGTGACCTCCACAGCGGCCGCCTCTTTATTAGTGACCTCCACAGTACCCTATCTCCTTAACAATGAATATAGTTGGAATTCAGGGTCAAGAGTACCAAGCCCTGGTAGAGCCGGTTGTTTTGGAAGACCATCCTCTAGTTACCTGCAAGAAGCCTAGTAACCGTCTCTGAAGGTAAAGTGCCAATTTGACTCCTAAACTTGAGTGATAGCAGTGTAACACTAACAAAATACTGTCCCATTGCACAACTAATCCAAGTTACATTTCAAGATGTCATCAGTGTGGCTACAGATACCACGGAACAACTTATCAAGAAACAACACCCACAGGACCAAAATTTAAACATATCCTGGTGGAAAGAACTTCATGTGGGAGATGCTTCAACACCAGATAACCAAGTTGAGGGAGTACTGAAAATTGTGAAGGAGCATCATCGTGCCTTCAGTAAGCACATTACAGACTATGGAGAAGTAGATATCAGAAAGCACTCCATCCCTACAAGTTAACACCCACCAATCAAGGAAAGATATTGGCCTATACCACCAACTATGTACCAATCCATAAAGCAAATAATCTAGGAGATGAAGGACTCCAATATCATCAATGACAGCCATAGTCCATGGGCTGCACTGCTAGTCCTTGTCCGCAAAAAGGACGGTAACATCAGATTCTGTGTGGATTACAGAAAAATTAACCAAATCACTCACAAGGATGCTTATCCTTTACCACGCATAGAGGAATCCTTGACAGCTTTAGGATCTTCATCCTACTTCTCTACTCCTGATTTAACCAGTGGATACTGGCAAGTACCAATGGCACCTGAAGATCGTGAGAAGACTGCATTTACCACCCGTATGGGCCTATTTGAGTTCAAATGCATGCCTTTAGGACTTTGCAATGCACCGGGAACTTTTCAAAGATTAATGGAGCGTTGTCTGGGCCATAAAAATTTTGAAACTGTTCTGTTATACTTAGACAATGTCATCATCTACTCCAAATCTTATGAAGATCACTTGAAATATCTGGCCGATGTTTTTCAAGTCCTCATTAAACTACTGAAGCCAGAAGTCAAATACTTAGGGCATATTGTCAGCGCTGAAGGTGTTAAACCGGATCCAGAGAAGATAGCCGCAGTCCGAAATTGGCCTACTCCTACTACGGTGAAAGAAGTGAGAAGTTTTCTCAGTTTCGCAGGATACTACAGATGCTTTATTCCTCATTTTGTCCAAATTGCAGAGCCAATATTAGAACTTCTGAGAGGACATCCTAAAAGGTATCAGAAATCTCCAATACCCGTTGACTGGAACACCGAAAGAGAAATTGCCTTCCAGCTCCTGAAGAAGAAGTTAACAGAACCATCAATCTTAGGCTATCTGGATTACCAACAGCCATTTGATCTTTACACAGATGCCAGTAAGAAAGCCCTGGGAGCTGTCTTGTCGCAAATACAAGAAGGTAAAGAAAGAGTCATTTCCTACGGTAGTATCTCTTAGAGGTACTGAAAGAAACAACCAAAACTATAGTTCCTTCAAATTGGAATTCCTCGCACTCGTGTGGGCTGTTACACAGAAATTTTAAGATTACCTTGCAGCAACACCATTTGTGGCCTTCACAGATAACAACCCACTAGTGCATCTTAACACCGCCAAGTTGGGAGCATTAGAACAAAGATGGGCCTCACGCCTTGCTAACTACAATTTCACAGTGAAATACAGAACAGGCAAAGCAAATGAAAATGCGGATGCATTATCCCATCTGCCGACCCAAGAAGACCCTACTACACAGGAAGATGTTTGGGAAGAGGTAGAGATTCCATCCTTCTACAAAAATTTTGCCCATCAAGACATTATCACCGTTAAAGGGAAAAAGGTCCTTAACCTTCAAATACAAATGGATCCAAAATCTCAAGTGGACAAAAAAGATGGATCAAGCTGCAAAATGAAAGCAGAGTGTTGGGTGAACTGCAAGATTTCTTCACCAGCGGAAGAACACCAGAAGGAATCTGCAGGAGGAATGCTGATCCAGAATTGTCAAAACTATGAAGACACAGAAAACACCTCTTTCTACAGAAGGGCCTACTATTAAAAAGACCTTAGATCCAATTACCTGGGATCATCTGTATCAAATCTTAATACCACGCCGAGATGCAAGAATAATCCTGGAGATGTACCATCATCAACCAGGACACTTTGGCATGCAGAAAACAGAAGCCACCATCCGTAGAAGATTCTACTGGATCGGGATGAGAGGAAACATTGAAAAGTGGTGCCCAGAGTGTTCCGCCTGTGCTGTTGGAAGAAATTAAAAACATGACCAAAAAGCACCCTTACACACCATTGTAAGCCGAACACCGCTAGAAATAGTTGCAATTGACCATGTGAAACTGGAACCAATTCGCTCAGGTTACACATACGCAATGACCATTATTGATCATTATACAAAATTTGTTGTAGCCGTACCTGTCAAGGACTTGACCGCTAAAACAACTGCAGATGCTTTCTGGAAACATTTCTTGTTGCCGTATGGATGACCAGAAACAATCCTTACAGATCAGGGATCTATATTTGAGTCACAACTTTTCAAAGAACTGTGTACCTTTCACAACTGCCAGAAAATCAGGACCACAGCTTACCATCCCCGAGGGAATGGGCTTTGCGAAAAGATGAACCAAACTTTAATTGAGATGTTAAGAGCGGTACCACCTGCTACAAGAAATGATTGGCCTACTCTACTGCCTCAATTAATATACACCTACAATAACACTATTCATTGTTCTATTGGGTATACATCTTCAGTTTGGCTGACAAGGTACATTGCCTGCTGACCATACTTTGGGCATACAAGTGCCTGATGCAATCAACCCTCTACCAAAAACTGATTGGGTGATTGAGCACCAAAGACGTTTAATTGATGCACAAGAAATGGAACATGCTCATGGAACATGCTCATGAAAAACAACAGAAATATTATAACCAATCTGCCAAAGCAGAACCTCTCAAAATTGGTGACCGTGTGGGGTTAAAAAACAACCATTGTACCAGCAAATTAGATAGCAAATGGGAGAGAGAAACTTACACCATCACCGCTATTTTCAATCCAGAGACTGATACTTATGAGATTACCCAAGGGGACAAATCACGTGTAGGGCATCGAAATCGCCTTAAGTTGTGTCTCAAGAAAGATACTCAAGAAGAAACTCTTCAAGAAGAAGCTGTTCAAGAGGAAACTCGATTCGCAGAACCAGAGCCTGTAAAATCATCTGATTCAGAAGGACCAATACAGTCTTTTGGAAAAATGTTATTAGAATCTGATTCTTTACAATGGTTCTTTACCCCATGGTTCAATATCGTAGTGCCTGCCAAGACCAACACAACCACACTTCAACCGGAAGAGCTATCTCAAGAAGTAACTACTACAGCTCAGGAAACCCCAAGTTCCCTTGAAATAAGGCCTGTAGAGTCTCAGCCGCTTCGTAGATCCGACAGAATTACAAGAGGACAACCACCTGTCCGTTATAGAGATTTCCTGCACCAGCAGCCCAGAAGACAACTTCCAGCTTTGCCGCTTCATCGTTGAGCACATCCTTACATCGTCTGGAGTTCCAGAATTTAATAAAGAGACTGACCTACATCTATTATGTTTTACTTCCTTAAGGGACTTTTTAAGGGACTATTTCCCTTACTCCTGTTTTGCAAAGTTCAAGCCTGCACCCAGAGATAGACTTTCATGCACCTGAGCCTCCGTGATATGCTATTTTGACATTTTCCTGTGCCCAGGGAACGGACTCATACCCTGTGAGCCTCCTGAGATATTATTTTTGTTTATTTTCCTTTTTTCCACCTCATTAAGGACTACCCTGGTTTTTCCTTTACATCACCAGTCTTCAGAGCAAAAGTTACAACCCCTGTGGTCACCTTTTGTCACATTTCGTTGTTGCCTAAGATATGTTTGCCTAACCCATTTTACTTGCAGATACAAGAAGTACAAGAATGCCTAGGGAACATGCACAACATAAGTCAAAAATGTGTCGAGGTCGACTCATGTTTTACCATGGGGGTATGCAGCATCCCACTCAGGATATGTGGGAACTGCAAATGTATTGCTTCATTGTCATTGTTGTATTGCATGTCATTTTGCATTTTTACACCTGTTGTATCCCTGTTCATAGGCTGGTCAAGTGTATTTTATACATTCCACCACTAGATGGGGATAGCACCACTCTGGGATATACAGCCCAGCTCAGGCCTTATCTGTGGTTCAGTCTGTTGTTAGCTAGAGAGAGTGCAGATCAAGCACACCTCTGCTCAGGTAAAAGTCTAGTCCAAGAAGGGATAAAGAAACAAAAGACTTAAGACCAAAGAATAATAGCCACTACCCAGGCATCAAAGACCTTTGGGAATCCAGGTGAAGGATTCTTTAGCCACGGGCAACCTCACCGAATTACACTGGTTTAAAAGGGACCTTGAAGCAAAGTCACCTACCAGTTAGACCTATATAGAACCACAGCCTGAGTTAGAACCTAGCCAAACCCTTAAATTACTCTAAATATCTATAGACTATATTCTGTCTGGATGTATTTGCTGCAACTAAAACCAGCTACAGTAAAAGTTGTGAGTTGCATCCTACCACTATCTACCTCATTCTTCAATACCACCACTACAACTGGTTGTACCACCATAAACGGTACTGGCGTCACGACAAATACCACCAAGGGACCCAGCCGCCACAAGCACCCTAAACACAGCCGTCATCAAAGGCACCTCAACCTCCATCTAGGCTGGTGCTCCCCTACCACAGAGTGTGCCCCGGAGGATTTTGTGCTGTCTTCCTCATCACTGTGCTGCCGGCCCAGGGAGGCTTTCTGCTAACCGTGAGTAAACCGATGAACTGTATTATTACTGGCCCCTCATCGGCCCACCGTGCACCTCACGTGTCGCCCCTGCGGTTCTGGCATGCCACACAACCAATCAGAGCTCATATTAATGACCTGTAGCAAAATAGAAGCTGAGCTGTGATTGGTTGCTATATGTAACCTGATGGATATCCGGGCTAACTGCTGAAACAGCCAACAGACAATGGCTCCTGAAGTTTGGCGGTTAGGTTACTAAGCTTTTTTTTTTTACAAAAAATTGGAAAGCACGGGGTGAACATTTCCACTAAAAACATAGTCTATGCTGTTTCCCGAGTCACAGGAGGCGGCTGTGTAAAATGTTCTGATTGTAAATGCAAAGGTGCGGATTCCTTTAGTGGACATACATACGTACATACACTCAGCTTTATATATTAGATTGTTAACCAATAGGATCCATCTTGACAGCAGGAAGAAAATATGACCAAGAGGGTAGGAAGAAGTTGCCTGCCTGTGTGCATGAGAGAATGACATCATTCAGCAAAGTAGAACCAGAGTGTGTAGTTTATATCACAAGGCAGTTTACTGTAATTTTGATTATTTTTCTAAGGAGCCATACTGAAAAAGTAAAACTCAGCACTATCATACAATTAAGCCTGAAAATATATTAGCTCCGTAATCTATCCAAAAATACATTTTTTGAGTCTAAAATACTTAGGGGCAGATTAATCATAGCCTGGCGGTGTACACCGAGCAATGATAGCCAGGTGCGCTGCCGGATGCATCACCTGATTTATGACAAGGCACAACATCCAGCGGTCTGTACGCCTGAACTGAAATCCATGCCAGCCACTGAAAACTGATGTAGAAGATGATAGATGATAATAAATGTGACAGGGCCACAAACCCTGCCTTTTCTATGCCCTTGCATTGCTCCCTTTTTGGGAAACTGGCAAGGCTGGCAGAGTAATATCAGTTTCTGACTTTTCACACCACAAAAGTGTATTTTTTATAATAAATGGGGGACCTGCTTTCCACGGTACTTTCACATTAGGCACAGCTAATTAATAATTTGCATCTGGAGTGTTTCCTGGGAAGAAAATACCATAAATACATGTGTTTTTACTTGCTCACAAATGTGATTCTAAGGCTACATTCACACGACCGTATGAATGAGTCCACATCATTCATTACTATGGGACCAAAAGATGCGGACAGCACACAGTGTGCTGTCTGCATCCGTTGTTCCGTGCCGCGGCCTCACAAAAAAATAATAGAACACATACTATTCATGTCCACAATTGCAGACAAGAATAGGCCGTTTCTATGACAGCCACGGCATGTGCAGACATATTGTCAGTGATTTCCATCGGTGATTTTGAGCTAAAACCAGGTGCGACTCTAAACACAGAACAGATACAGATTTTTCCCTTATACCTTATGTCTATGGAGGCTCCAATCCTGGTTTTGGCTTTTAACCCCTTTATCATATGAGTCCCTTAGAGCCTTGGGGAGTGAAGTCTTTTGACATCTAGCATTTGTCTAAATACACTATTTGGCTTCATGCACACGGCCATTAACCGCAATATGCGGGCACCGGCTGTGTGCTCCCAGCATCACGGATGCGGACCCATTCACTTGAGTGCTTCTGTGGTAGTTCTGTCCGTGCCTTCGCACTGCAATAATTGGAAACATTCAAGTTGAATGGGTCTCGATCCGTCCCGGCCATCGCACGGACGTTGCCCGTGCATTAGGGACCGACAATTGCAGCCGTGTGCAAGAGGCCTTTAGCTTAGAGTGCTTTCTTTGGAACCTCTTTGGAACCCACGAATCCTAGCACACGAGTCCGATGTAATTTCACAGTTCTGTCGCCTTTTATTCTTACATATCTAATTGGCTGTTACTACACACTCAGGTTATACTAAGCAGTTTTAAAGTATTAAAGGCAGATACAATGGTGTTTGTATAACTGTCTGCCTATCTTTTGTTTTCTCTTTAAAAATAAGAAAAGATAAGCATTAATACTAAAAAATAAAAAAAAGTTAGTACACTTATATTTAGAGATGAGCGAAGTTTTGAAATATTTGATTCTGCAGCTCCACCAAACTTCCTCAAGACTGGACTGTGTTTTATGTGCCTATAGCGCCCGTCTATCCCAGGAGATGGCGGTCCCGTGAGTTAATCCCGTTACACTATAATATATATATCCCCAAAATTTTCTTCACTACAAATTAAATTGTCACTAGAGTTGAGCGAATCAAAGTTCACAAATTGGACTTTGATCTGAATTTCATAATTTTCTCTACAATGGCGATAAAACAAAAATGACATTCACCTCATCCATTTGTGCGCGAAAAGTCTAGCACAGCCATCCTGATTTGTGAAATTCAGCGATCCAGCTGAAATCAAATCTTTGAGAACTTCGTTCATCTTTATTTGTCACAAAGAACTTCAAATTAGGTCTATCCCGGCCTGCAGTTAAACCGCAGGGAGAATGTATCTCGGTGTACATCACTGTGTATTGCACCAACATGCATAGCTAGTGGTGGCGAACAGAGGTGGCCTGGCGGTCGTTTTGTGGCGATCTTTGCTCATACTCGGTTCGCCGAACGGGCGAACATATGGCAATGTCCGCCGGCGCCATATTCTTTTACATTGTGAAGAACTTTGACCCATGAGCCATCAGGTGGTACAGGACAGCCAATTGAAACGTTTCAGCACATGGACATACCTACTATCTATTAAATAAACCTGATCTGGCCACCATTTTACATTCAGTCTTTTGCCAGTGTAGGGAGAGGTTGCTGTATGGAGCAGGGACAGACTGTTAGGGACACACAACTCTAGCTAATAGGGCAACAAAAGTCCTTTTAAGGACTGGTATAGGTGTGCTATCAATTTGTGTGGCTTACTGAGGGGTGTAATATACTTAGGCCTCATGCACATGACCATTCTGGTCTGCATCGGAGCCGCAGTTTTTGCGGCTCGGGTGCGGACCCATTTACTTCAATGGGGACGCAAAAGATGCGGACAGCACACGGAGTGCTCCGTTGCTCCGTTCCGTGGCCCCGCAAAAAATATAACATGTTCTATTCTTGTCCGTTTTGCAGACAAGAATAGGCATTTCTACAATGGGCGCCTGTACGTTCCGCAAGGTGCGGGAGGAAAACAGCCGGCAAAAAAACAGAATGGTCGTGTGCATGAGGCTTTATAATGTACTAGAAAGTATATTAGTGCATTTGTATTGTTCAGCAGTTGTGTGTAGTTCTGTTGCAATACTGCAGCTACACAGAGTGCCAAACGCTATTGGAACAAATAATTTCTACTGGTGTGATATACCAGTTGCCCCCCCCCCAAAAAAAAGATTGAAGCAGAGGTGTTATATACCAATAATATACTTTCTATATAGTGCATTTGGGTAGTGCAGCATTCGTTTGGGTTTTGCTGCGTTACCTCTGATACAGTTAGTGACAAACATCATTGGAACAAATCATTTCTACTGGTGTGATATACCAGTTGCCTCCCCCAAAAAAACTGATTGAAGCAAGGGTTTGATATACCTTCTTCCACAAATATTGCTCTTCTATAGAGATTTTTGTCATAGGGTCATTTTGAAAATGACAGGCAGAGGAAGAGGCTGGCCATTCCGCAGGGGTGGTAGGGGTCGGGCAGGTGCACCAGGCCGGAGCCTAACTCAGAAGTTGCAGAAGGTGCGGGCGATTACATCAAAGGATGCACCAGACTTGGTTCAGTGGCTCACTCAACGTTCCGCTTTAGCACCATCCTGATCCTCTCTATCTGCGCCATCTTCACTCTTTGCTGTGTTCACCCCCAAAGACACCACCACCATATCCCCTCCGCTAGAGTCAGAGGAATTATTTTCCTATCCATTACAAGACCTTACCGATGCTCAGCCATTCTTGGCATCGGATCAGGAAGAGGAGGTATCAGCGGTCGCCACCCAGAAGTCTGACGACAATACCCCGATCAGCCTAAGGAGGGTGGTTGGTTCCCGCTGTTCCTACCTACTTTGAGATCTCTAATGTCAGTGGTGGTGAAGGGGACAATTATGACGTGTCTATGCACGTCACATGGGTGCCCACAAGAGAGGAAGAGGAGGGGAGTTCAGAGGGAGAGACGAAGCAGCAGATAGGAAGGAGGAGAAGCAGGCAGAACTTACAGTGCTCAAGAGGCAAAATGTAGACTGCTAATGTATCTTGGAACGAGCCATCCACCATGCACGGTCATATCTGGTGCTCCCAGGACGTCGGCACAAGGCTCCACAGTGTGGGCTTTTTTTTAACATGTCCACTGGTGACATTAGTGTTGCCTTCTGCAGCCTGTGCTGTCAACACAAAAGTCGCGGTAATCCCAAAACTCGCCTAGAACCGACTGCCTTAAGAAGGCACCTGTTGCTCCAATCACCGAGCCCAGTGGGAGCAACACTATCAGAACCCACAAAGAAACAATCCTGGTGCTCCACATCCTGCCTCTTCTCCTTCCCCTTCTCCTCTCTCCTCCGATTTGTCCTCCACTCCACCTTCCAGCGTGCCATCGCCACATTCATCTGGCAAAAGGCAGGCTTCCATGGCCAAAATGTTTGAGTGAAAAAAGATGACGCGGGATAACCCTCTTGCCCAACGGCTGACTGCTGACTTGTCGGAACTGCTAGCCTGCCAACTACTGCCATATAAACTGGTGGACTCGGAGGCCTTTATAAAATGGCAATGGAAGGTACCCAGAAGGAAATATTTCTCCAAGAAGGGCATCCTGGAGCTATATGGCTATGTTCAGGGGCAAGTGAATGTATCTCTGGCACACAGTGTCGGTGCCAAGATGCATCTGACCACAGACACGTGGTCTAGCAAACACGAGCAGGGAAAGTATGACTTTTACTGCCCACTGGGTGAACCTTTTGACGGCCGTCAAACACCTGTGGCACTGGTGTGGATTTGTTGTTATGGCAATAGGCATGCAGGCCTGCCTCTTCTTCTCCTCCTCCTACTCCATCCTCTGTCTCCTCCTCGGCTGAATCCTCCTTTTCCACTGCTACTGCCTCTTCTGCTGCGCCCCCCAAGCTCCCAAGAACCTATTCGATGTGCCAGGTGAGACGTTGCCTTGCTGTGCTGTGGATGTTGTGCCTGGAAGCCAAGAGCCACACTGGTCCTGCACTCCTTTCAGGTTTAGGGTCACAGGCCGATCAGTGGCTAACCCTGCTCAATTTGACAGTTGGTAAAGTGGTGTGCGACAATGGTGCAAATCTGCTGAATGCGCTGAAACAGGGCAAAATCACACACATGCGGTGCAAAACACGTCCTGAAGTTAGTCATGCAGAGATTTGTTGCCAAATACCCTGGGGTCCAGGAAATCTTGTGGCAGGCCAAGAAAATCTCTGGCCATTTTAGAAGATCTTAGACTGCCATTTTAACTAATGTCCCTAGGACTACCTTACACCTATTATCCTACACCTCCTATATCCTAAAACTTAACCTTTATTGGTTTTGCTTATAATATCTAACTATGGGATATTAAAATTACCAGTAGTCTCAACCAGTTATAATTATGTCTGCATTTGCTAATAATAGCCTCCTACCTAGAATGGCATATCTAGGATGAAACATTGTTGCTTTGCTGGCTGCGCACTGCCAGTATGAGTGCAGGCACAATGTTTCAGTGATCCCTATGTATGTTGGCTGAAAGAATTTACTGAATTAAAACTTGAGATTCACGCTGCCCCCGACATGTTTTGCTGTGTTCCGGCGTCTTCAGGGGTTAGGGCAGAGTGTGAGCGTGTCTAAACTCGGCTTCATTATATCACTTCTGTTTGTAATGTCATTAGTTAGAGGCCAGCCTGTGGGATTACTTTCCATCCACATCCCGGAGGTTGATAGCTTGCGTCCCAGCTGATGTTTCCGCCCACATTGACTTTGCCTTCTGATTGGTGTACATCACATTTTGTGATCGGACTTCATATCCAGCACTTGTGGGGATAAGGTTTGCAGTGTAATCCTTCATGGTGGATATATCTAGCTATAAACATGGATTTATAGTAGTCATTCTAAATCTGTAGCTTGTATTTGCTAGTGTATCTTAGGGCCTTGATCCCATTATTCAAATTTATGGTGGGAATAATCATATTAATATATATATATATATATATATTTGGGACTTTCCTGATGGCACTACTGATGTCCAGATTCCATACTTTTTCCACCTCTACATGCATCTCAAGGTCTACACTGTATCTTCTGTATGTCTATTTGGATTGGTTTATTATCTCATCTTTCATAATAGATGTATCTGGCTAGGAGTATACTCATTACTCATCCTTGATACCTATTTTATATTGGAACACCAGCCATATATATTGAGGCCTTCACTCCAGTTGTGGAGTTACTAATGACGTTTTTACAACCTATATGTAATTATTTTCTTGATGACTATATTAACTCTAGGTCACATGCTTTTCACCCCTCTATATTCACTGTGTCACAGATGCCTCCCTAATGCAAACTCATTTGCCCACATGTGATGCCTATGGTTGACGTCCTGGCTGTTCCACTATTCACCGGACCTTATTTCTCGGGTGGGATGGTTATATTCCCACTAGTGCCATTATTGCCTATCATATCTTATTCTCTTTTTACTTAATCATTGCCTAGTAGATTTCTCAGTTTATAAACTAACATATTTCTTATATAATTTCCAACTACTTACTATTATTTTATAATTTTCTTTTTCTCCTGGGAGGGGGTCCAGACAGCGGAAGATGAGGAAGTTGCAATGCTGGATGAATTCCCAGGGGGGGCTACTCCATCTGAGACAAATCAACTAAAGTCTGAAGAGGAGTCAGGGGAAGATGGTGTCGGGGCGGAGAAAGAGCAAGAAGACCGTCCTTTAAATGTTTCTGGGATCCATGGTGTTGTCCGTGGCTCCGGGGAGGAGACCAAGGGCTACATTATCCTGGACAATTGTCACACACACAGGGGGTAGGATAGTGACCACTAAACTTCACCCTCACCCCTGTCCCTGCCTACTTGCCTAGCAAGTCCTAGCGACAAGGGACAACTGGTCAACAAACCCTTAGCTAGGATAGTGCAGGGAAGACAAACAACACATAAAGAGAAAGGTCAAACAAGCCGCGTCAAAACCAAGAGAGCAGAAAAGGTACTGGAGGAGCATCACAGAATCATCAGGACAAGCCGAAGTCAAACCAGGAGAGCACACCAAGACCAGAGGATGAGACAGACAGGAAATCAAACAAACCAGGTGATTATCATGCAGGAAGGCCAGCAGATTGCCTGTTTAAATAGAGCGCTGGTGGAGTCATGTGACGTGGCCAGTGTCACATGACTCCTGAGAAGGGTTGAGCGAACCTGAACTGTAAAGTTCGGGTTTGTACCAAACTTTAGGATTTTTGGACCCCGGACCCGAAGTTCGGGTTTGGTGTTCTGCGATTTCTAAGCGCTTTTTCAAAGGCTGCAGCGCAGCCATGTCATCCCCTGTTCAGGTCATGTGTGGAGGTCTGTGAGGTTAGCAGCACATGTGTAGCCTTTTGTTATTGTTTTGGAGTTGAGCTGTATCCGCCTTCCTTCAGGTGCACTGGGTGGGGTCGTTGGTATGAGTTTAAATTATGCCCACTCCCAGTGTCCTGTGCGGGTTATAGCTTCTGTCTTGTTCAGAGGAAGGAAGGAGGGAGGGATTGCTGTTCCTGCTCAGTACAAGATAAGTTGATTTTGTTTTCTTGTGATTGTCTGTCTAGGCTGTTAGAGAGACGCTTGCCCCCTACAGGTCCTGAGGGAGCAGGCTGCCTCTATCCCCCTTTCACCATCATAGGGATTTTAGGGAATCTTCAGTCTAGGCACGAGGACACGTTCATTCCCACCTTCAGGGTCTGAATGTGGGCATAGAAGTCTAGGGAGAGCTGGCAGGGATTTGTCAGGAGGTGAACTTTATCCCCAGCTTCTTGCCTAGACATTTGTTTTGTTGCATTCTGTGTATCTTGTATCCTGTCCAGCGTGACATTATAACCCGCCAATACTTTGACTGCCATTTCTCTGCTGTTTTTAAGATGGAGTCAATTGAAGCGCTAGTTGAAAGCATGCAGGGATTATCCCTAGAGGTGGCTGATCTGCGTAATTCGGTCACACGGTGTCAGAATGCTCTGACATCAGGT
The DNA here is from genome assembly GCF_014858855.1 of Bufo gargarizans. NCBI lineage: Eukaryota > Metazoa > Chordata > Amphibia > Anura > Bufonidae > Bufo > Bufo gargarizans. The sequence goes on along the minus strand of NC_058088.1, from coordinate 93,443,679 downwards.
GCAATAGGAGGAAGTCAAATTTATGGGGAGCCTAAAGTCACTCTCTCTGATAGATTTTCAGGGGATGTGGATGACTTTATCCGCTTTAAAGAGTCATAAAAGCTGTATTTTCGGCTGCGTCCATCTTTGTCTGGTGATGAGAATCAGAGGGTAGGGATAATCGTATCCCTGCTTAAAGGGGACGCACAATCCTGGGCCTTTTCTCTGCCGTCCGGTTCTCTGGCCCTCCGGTCGGTGGAAGAATTTTTTAAAGCCTTGGGATTAATTTATGATGATCCAGGTCGGGTCTCGATGGCGGAATCTAAATTGTGCAATGTATTACAAGGCGAACATACTGCAGAGGCTTACTGCGTTGAGTTTAGGAGATGGGCTACTGAGTCAAAGTGAAATGACCCCGCGCTACGTAGTAAGTTTTGTCAGGGGTTATCTGGGAGATTGAAAGATGCCCTTGCTTTTCAAGAGTACCCAGATACATTGGAGAATGCTATGTCTTTGGCAGTACGGTTAGATAGACATATTGGAGAGAGGGGTAAGGTTCCCTCCGCCCAAGGGATCCTTTCTGTGAGTGGTTTCATCTCACCTGCTCCCCAGAGTGATATGACATGTAACTCTGGGGTAGGGGAGGAACCCATGCAGCTTGGTCAGGTGTCTATCCGTTCTGGTAGTAGGAACTTTAGGAGGTTGCATAAACTATGTTATTACTGTGGGAAAAGTGGTCATTTTATTTTTGCTTGTCCTTTTGTTAAACCACATGTTGATGATAAAGAATCACAAAGAGGTTTACTTAAAGAAAAAAAGAAAAAAAATAACATCCCTGACTCTTGGTAGTGTGAATGGGGTGGTGGAGGAAGCAGGTATGCAAGCTCCCTGTAATACTCATTTTCTCCTTCCAGCTATGGTGGCACTAGACTAGACTAGAAAATTTATTGTTGAAGTATTCATTGACTGTGGTGCTGGGGTAAACCTTATTGATTTTCTTTTTCTTCAAAATCTGGGTCTAAGTACTTTAGAAATAGAGATTCCGGTTTTTGCAATTGATTCTTCCCCCTCTTTCTCAAAGGAGTCTCACTCATATTGCTCATGGTATTCAGTTAAGGGTGGGTAATTCTCATGTTTCGATCATGTCTTGTTTTGTCATGAAGGACTTGCCCGCTCCTATAGTCTTAGGTTTACTGTGGTTGACAAAACATAACCCAATTATAGATTGGCAAGCTAGACAGATCATTGGTTGGAGTGAATTTTGTTCGGACAATTGTCTTGGCACATCTATCTCTGGTGTGTCTACTACATCTTTACCTTAGTATCTCTCAGATTTTGTGGATGTCTTTTCAGAGGGTGGGGCTCAGGAATTGCCCCCTCATCGTGACTATGATTGTGCAGTTAATCTCATCCCAGTGGCTAAGTTGCCAAAGTCTTGACTTTGCAATCTTTCTCAACCTGAAAGAGAGGTCATGCGGAAGTATATTGCCGAGAGTTTGGCAAAAGGTCATATTAGGCCATCTAAGTATCCGGTTGCTGTTGGTTTATTCTTTGTAAAGAAAAAGGATGGATCACTGAGACCTTGTTTGGATTTCCGGGAGTTGAACCATATTATGGTCCGTGATCCGTATCCCCTTCCTTTGATCTCTGATCTTTTTGATCAGATTGTTGGAGCCAAGGTGTTCTCTAATTTGGATTTAAGAGGGGCCTACAATCTGATCAGAATCAAGGAAGGGGATGAGTGGAAAATGGCCTTCAATGCGTACGAGGGTCATTTTGAGAATCTGGTTCCGCGCCAGCGGTATTTCAGCAATTTGTCAATGGCATTTTCCATAATTTTGTGGGGAGGTTTGTGGTAGTTTACTTGGATGACATTCTAATTTACTCTCCTGATCTGAAGACCCATCAGGATCACGTGAGACAGGTTTTGTCGATCCTTCGAGAGAATAAATTATATGCCAAATTGGAGAAATGTGTGTTTTATGTGCAGGAGCTTCCGTTTCTGGGATATCTGCTTTCTGACTTTGGTTTTCGTATAGATCCCGAAAAGGTCCGGGCAGTTCTGGAATGGGACCGACCGGAGAATCAGAAAGCTTTGATGTGTTTTTTGCGGTTTACTAATTATTATAGAAAATTTATCTTGAACTATTCTATGATTGTAAAACCTCTGACCTATATGACTAAGAAGGGCGTCAACGTCTGTCTGGTCGGATGAGGCATTGCAGGCCTTTCGCTATTAAGGAATGTTTTGCGTCTACTCCCATTCTGGTGCAGCCCGATGTGTCTCAGCAGTTCGTGGTGGAGGTGGTGTCACGGCTGAGGATGGGGAAAACCCTCAGCCGTGCGATGCCAGATGATGTTAGGCTGCTCGGCCAGGACGACAGGATTAGGGAGCAGGTCACCTCCTAACGCGTCCCTAACCTGACCCTAACTCCTAGCTGCATGGGCCGACCTTTAAGGTAGGAGGACCCATGCTCAGGAACTTCGGATCCCTAACTCACCCTCCGTCCGGTCCCTGGACTAGGAGTCAGGGTAAGACGACCTACTCCTCCTAGGCACGGAGGAGCAGGAGTCTCAATGGCCAAGCTGCAGGGAAAAGGGGAACACCAACAGACTTACGGATATGGCAGGTGAACAGTAATAGTTCCACCTACCTGCCACAGCCTTGCTGACTGGATCCCTGTGCTGGAAAGCTGATGTCCACCCAACCTGAGATGAACCCAGCAACCACACACAGGAACCCAGATCCATAAGCTGCAATAAAGAAGCATAAAGACAAACATCTTCCAAACAACATTATATTTTATGACCAGAAGGGAGGCCCCCACAGGCAGTTGGTAAATAGCCAGGAGGATGTCTCCAGCAAGCATGGCTGAAGCACCCTCACTGACTACTGCCTTCAACTGAGGCTTTATAGGGCCAAGAAGCCACACCCTACAGTCTGACACACCCCGTGACTCACACACACAAAAGGGAGTTAACCCTTCCAAAACCAAAGAAGGGAACACACAACTTAAAGGGGAAGTGTCCAAACAAAGCACCCACTGTGGCTGTTGCCGCAGGCAACGACATGGGTGGCAACCATGTACTGGGAGTCAGCCCGAAGGCCGGGACACTGCCACCACATGTACACATACAACCAAACGTTGCCACGGCCAACCACAGTGAAGGGAAGATGTCAGTGCACACCACACGTAAAACAGAGTGCACACAAACATACCAAAAGTGCATACAAACACGCACACAAACTCCAAGGAAACCGCACAAATAACTGTTGTCCGCGGCAACCGCACCTGAGGCAAACAGCAAAATGCCTCCAGCTGCGGTTGCAACAACAACCCAAAACCGCGGGCAACGGTATGCGGCTTCCAAGGAGTCACGGCCATAAACATGGTCGTGACAGGTGGATGCATCAGAAGTTGGGGTTGGAGCAGTGCTGCCGCAGGGTTCATCTTCTGGCAAATGGGTTCTGTGTGCTTTTTATTCCAAGAAGCTCTCGGTCGCCGAAAGGAATTATGATGTAGGAGATAGGGAAATGCTGGCCATCAAATTGGCCTTTGAGGAATGGCATTACTGATTGGAGGGGGTGTCTCATCCTGTTACGGTATATACTGATCATAAGAATTTGGCTTACCTGCAATCTGCCAAGCGTCTGAATCCTAGACAGGCTAGATGATCACTGTTCTTTACCAGGTTCAATTTTGTGGTTACTTTTCGCCCGGGGGTTAAAAATGTCAAGGCAGAGGCGTTGTCTCACATTTTTCTTGGGGAATGTGATTCAGAGGATCCTGTACTGATTTGGGCTGATGGGGTGGTGGTCTCCACTCTGTGCCCCAAATTGGAGATGGAGGTGTTGGGAGCCCACGAGGGGGCTCCTGGTTCTTGTCCCCCAGGGAGGTTGTTTGTTTCCGATGGACTGCGATACAAGGTATTCAAGGAACATCACGATACTGTCCTTGCTGGACATACTGGTGGTAAGTCCATCTTTGATCTTGTGTCACGGAGGTTCTGGCGGCCCGGGTTACGTAAGAGTGTTGAGGATTACGTAGCAGCTTGTGAAACCTGTGCACGGTCAAAGGTTGCTCACACTCGACCTTCTGGTTCATTATTCCTTTGTCTATTCCATCTCGTCATTGGATAGACTTTATTACGGATCTGCCGAGTTCCTCCGGGAAAACTGTAATTTTGGTGGTTGTTGACCATTTTAGTAAAATGGCTCACTTTGTATCGTTAGCTGGTCTGCCCAATGCCAAGACTCTTGCTCAGATTTTTGTTGGTAATATTGTGAAATTACATGGCATGCCCTCGGATGTGGTTTCTGATAGGGGCATGCAGTTTGTCTCCAGGTTTTGGAGGGCGTTCTGGTCTCAGCTTGGCATTCAACTTTCGTTCTCTTCGGCTTTTCATCTGCAGTCGAATGGGCAGACAGAGCGTACTAATCAAAACCTGGAGACCTACTTGAGGTGCTTTGTGGCTGAGAATCAGGAGGACTGGTCCTCATTCTTAAGAGCTTGCTTTGAATAACCGTAGGCAGGAGTCCACGGGAAAGTTGCCATTTTTTGGCGCATACGGTTTTCATCCTCAGTTTGGTACCTTTTCTGGGACTAGTTTCTCTGGGATTCCAGATTAGGAGAGATTTTCTTCTGCCTGGTCTTCTATCTGGCAGAGGATCCAAGTGAATTTGGAGAAGATGGCTGAGAGGTATAAGCGAATGGCTGACAAGAGACGTATGACTGGTCCGGACCTGTGTGTGGGTGATCTGGTGTGGTTATCTACTAAAAATATTAAACTGAGAGTACCATCTTGGAAACTGGGTCCGAGATTTATTGGACCTTACAAAATATCTGCGGTGGTCAATCCTGTAGCGTTTCGTCTGGATCTTCTGCAGACTTGGAGGATCCATGATGTGTTCCACAGGTCTTTAATGAAGAAATATGTGAAACCGGTGAAACCATAACCATTGCCTCCTCCCCCTGTTCTGGTTGATGGAAATTTAGAGTTTGAGATCTCTAGGGTTCTCGACTCAAGAGTTCTTAGGGGTTCCCTTCAGTACCTGATACACTGACCCTGAGGAGAGGATGTGTGTTCCGGCTGTGGATGTTAGGGTCAGCCGACTGGTGGGGGCTTTTCACAGATCCCACCTGGATAAAGTTGGGCCGGGGTGTCCGGAAGTCAACCGTAGAAGGGGGGTTCCTGTCATGCCCTGCTCAGGTCATGGGGGGAGGTCTGCTAGGTTAGCAGCACGTGTGTAGCCTTTTGTTATTGTTTTGGAGTTGAGCTGTATCTGCCTCCCTTCAGGTGGACTGGGTGGGGTCATTGGTATGAGTTTAAATTACGCCCACTCCCAGTGTCCTGTGTGGGTTATAGCTTCTGTCTTGTTCAGAGGAAGGATTGCTGTTCCTGCTCAGTACAAGATAAGTTGGTTTTGTTTACATGTGATTGTCTGTCTAGGCTGTTAGAGAGAGACGCCTGCCCCCTCCAGGTCCTGAGGGAGCAGACTGCCTCTATCCCCCTTTCACCATCTTAGGGATTTTAGGGAATCTTCAGTCTAGGCACGAGGACACGTTCATGCCCACCTTCAGGGCCTAATGTGGGCATAGAAGTCTAGGGAGAGCTGGTAGGGATTTGTCAGGAGGTGACCTTTTATCCCCAGCTTCTTGCCTAGACATTTGTTTTGTTGTATTCTGTGTATCTTGTATCATGTCCAGCGTGGCAAGACAATTAACAAGCGTTTAATTGTGTGACCTTAGAAGCCATCACAGCCATGCCTACTAATGGCATGCCTGTGATTGGCCAGTGCAGCATGTGACCCAGACTCTATATAAGCTGGAGTCACGTAGCGCTGCACATCACTCTGCTGTGCTTAGTGTAGGGAGAGGATGCTGCTGGTGCTTTGAGAGAGAAAATAGAACAGAATCTGTGATCAGAACTCCAATTTAACTCAGCGATCTTCATAGATTTAGTTGTGTGGGTGCAGTGCACAATCTTTTTACATTGCCCTGAGACCAGTGACATAAAAAAATTACTTTTATCCGTCTGTGAGTTAGGTGGGCGGTGGCGGCCATTTTATACAAGCTCAGTGCACCAGCACTGCATTTGAGCTTTTGTGACATTAAACTCCAAGCTTAAAATACTGCACTAATACTCTGGTTTAAAAAAAAAAAAAAACACACCCTTTTTTTGGCAATATACAACATCTGGTGCATTTTCACAAACACCCTTTTATGGAAAACTACACTTTTTTGGCAATATCCAACATCTGGATTAGTCAGCCATAATTTGCTAAGTTTTTAAAAACACCCTTTTTGTGCAAAATACACTATTTTACAGCCCTAGCTACATCTTTCATATTCTGTTATAAAAAAAAACCTTTTTTTAAAAATACTTACTGCATCTGTGATTGTTGAAAAAAGTTTAAAAAAATTTAAATAATTTTCTGGCTTTGAAAAAACAAAAAATTTTGGCAATGTCAGACATCTGGTTCCTTTGCATAATTATTCAGTGTGCAATTTAAGCTAGAAATACAGCCATCATTTTCTGGGTTAATACAAACACCCTTTTTTGGCAAAATACATAATTTTACAGCCCTTGCAGCATCAGCATGTGTGAAATTCAAAGGTTATATACTGCTGTCATATTCAGTTATTAAACAAACACCCGTTTTGGGCAAAAAAGTTAATTTTGCAGTCTTTGCTGCATATGTCATTGTGAGATACACACTTTAGATAATGTGGTTCTATTCAGTTATTTGAAAAACACCCGTTTTGGGCAAAAAACTTTAAATGCGGCCTAGTCTGGATTAGGATGTGTGAGATACACCCTTTAGATACTGTGGTTATATTCTTCTATTAATAAAACACCCTTTTTGGGCAAAATACACAATTTTACAGCCCTTGCAGCATCAGCATGTGTGAAATTCAAGGGTTATAAACTGCTGTCATATTCAGTTATTAAACAAACACCTATTTTTGGCAAAAAAGTTAATTTTGCAGCCTTTGCTGCATATGTCATTGTGAGATACACAATTTTTAGATACTGTGATTATATTCAGTTATTTGAACAACAGCCATTTTGGGCAAAAAACTTTAAGTGCGGCCTAGTCTGGATCAGGACGTTTGAGATATACCCTTTGCATACTGTGGTTCTATTCAGTTATTAAACAAACACCCATTTTGGGCAAAAAACTTTAATTGCATCCTAGTCTGCATCTGTACGTGTGAGATACAACCTTTACATACTGTTGTTCTATTCTGCTATTAATTAAACACCCATTTAGGGCAAGATCCTAAATTTGAGAAATATGAGGGAGAGCATCAAATCAGGGACATGGCCCAGGTCGTGGTGCTGCTGGTGGAGCTCTTGTTGCAGGGAGAGGACGTAATCCATCTGTGCTAGCTACACGCACATGTGAAACTCGTTCCTCAGGTGCGAATAGGCGACAGAACCTGCAGCGGTATTTGGTCGGGCCTAATGCGGCTCTACGAATTGTGAGGCCAGAACTAGCACAGGCGATAGTAGATTTGGTTGCTGACAGTGCCTCCAGTTCCTTTACATTATCTTCCACCCAGTCTCCTGCTAAAAGACCACAGTTGGCACCTGCAGCCAATGTCCATCATTCTTTTACTTCACCCCCTTGCAAATCATCAAATCAGTCTGAGCCCCAAGTCATGCAGCAGTCTCTTCTGCTTTTTGATGACTCTGTTAGCAGGGTTTCCCAGTGCCATCCACCTATCACTGCCCCAGAAATGGAAGAGACTGAGTGCTCCGATGCCCAACCACTTATGTTTCAAGATTAGTACATGGGAGGACCATCGCAGCACGTCTCGGATGATGACGAAATACAGGTGCCAACTTCTGAGGCTTTCAAAAGTATGCAGACCGACGAGGAGGGCAGGGGTGTGGACCGGGTGGAGGATGATGTGGAGCTCCTCCTACTGGTAAGTGACAGGTCTGTGCGGCGCATTGCTTAATGATCTGTCACTTACCAGTAGGAGGAGCTCCCGGCCAGACACAGACATTGCAGCTCGCAGGTAAGTATAATGCTTCTACAAATTGCTAAATAACCATGGCAACCGGGACTGCAGTAGTGTCCTGGTTGCCATGGTTACCGATCAGAGCCCCAGCGATTAAACTGGGACTCCGATCGGTACTCTCCGCTGCCACCAATGATAGGGGGGGAGATTTTAATTAGGAGGGGGAGGGAGGGCGGAGGGCCCACTGGCCACCAACGAGTTAACTACAGGGGAGGGAGGGGGGGCCGGCCGCACTGGACAACAAAGAGTTAACTACAGTTCTTTTAGAACTGTACACAGTTATTTTAGTATATTCTAACTAGAAGCGTCCCCATCACTATGGGAACGCCTCTGTGTTAGAATATACTGTCGGATCTGAGTTTTCACAAAGTGAAAACTCAGCTCTGAAAAAGCTTTTATGCAGACGGATCTTCGGATCCGTCTGTATGAAAGTAACCTACGGCCACGGATCACGGACACGGATGCCAATCTTGTGTGCATCCGTGTTCTTTCACGGACCCATTGACTTGAATGGGTCCATGAACCGTTGTCCGTCAAAAAAATAGGACAGGTCATATTTTTTTTGACGGACAGGATACACGGATCACGGTCTCGGCTGCAAAACGGTGCATTTTCCGATTTTTCCACGGACCCATTGAAATTCAATGGGTCCACGAAAAAAAAAGGAAAACGGCACAACGGCCATGGATGCACACAACGGTCGTGTGCATGAGGCCTAAGTATGAATGGCACAGCAGTATATTAGAATGCCTGTTCACAATGAGTCTGATGCACATTAAGATTAAGTGGGTAATTTATTAAACCGAACTATGCCTATATTAGGCATATTTATGGTGCAGATTTTGGCACAAATGTCCTTTTGTGGGTGTGATAGGGAAGGGGACAGGCCGGAAGACCCATCTCATTTACTATTTTCTATGCCTGTTTTAGGTGTAGAAAATGGTTGAAATGTAAGATACCATAGCTAGGAAGCTGTCTTACATTTAGAAGTGGCGGTGGATCTGCCAAAGTTGTGTAGAGACCAGCGATCCAGCGCAGAGTCTTATTAATAAATGTGCCCCTAAGTATTAATGGTGCAGCAAATGCACAAGATAAATGTGCCTATATATTAGACTGCCTCTTGACAATGAGTTTGATGCAAATTAAGTTTATGTATAACAGAACAGATTGAGTATGAATGGCTCACCAGATGAAGTAGATAAATGCCCCTATATATTAGACAGCATGTTGACAATGAGTCTAATGCACATTAAGTCTATGTATAACAAAATAGATTAAGTATGAATGGTGCAACAGATTAACTAAATAAACATGTCTATACATTAGACCGCCTGTTAACAATAAGCCTGCACAGTAAGTCTATGTCTAACAGAACAGATTAAGTATGAATGGCACAGCAGGTGAACACGATGCACAGGGCGATTACACTGATCCTGCACTTTCCTTGCACTGTCCCTGCAGTCTCCCTATACTCTTCATACAGTGTCTAAAAACTCTTCCTACATTGTCTCTGCACTGTCTGGGCACTCTCCCTATCCAATATTCTACAATTAAAAGCTTGCTAAAATACTGTCCCTAGCTCTTGCCACTTCTTCACCTATGCTCAGTTCACAGTGAAATGGCAACAACCACTTGGCATGAGGCTTTTTTAGGGCTGTGACAATACAGGGGATGGCTATCTGTTGATTGGCTGGCCGCACGGCATTAAAAGCACCATTCATTCCATAGTGCTGTACATATGAAAAGGGGTATACATACATAAATTATCAGTCATCTAACAATCCTAGACTTTTTACTTTCACTTTGTAACATTTGTAGCCACCATTTTCGTAAGAAAAAGGGATTTGTCACCATCAAGAGCGAGGAAATTTGGATTCAAGACAAATCAAATTTTTCCTGAAATTTGGATCAAAGTCTACTTTGGACACTTCAATTCGCTCAACACTACTTATCATTTTTTGTGAAATGATCAAGCGGACATTTTTTGTTTTCTATTAGAGATGACCAGGCATGGGATTCAGCCAGTTCTCTCAGGTTCTCCTGATCCGGTTGTTAAAATTACAGCGGCAGCTGGGGATGATCGCTTCCATTCCATAATTTAGCTCCTTAGGCTTTTAAAAAGTTGGCTGGTATGAGTGTAGTGTATACAGTATATGGTGTATTTATGCATGTGCACCATGTATATGGTGTATTAATGTGTGTTGCTTATATATGGTGTATGTATATGTAAACATGTGTTGTGACGCCGTGTCCGCCGTTGAGTAGGAAACCTGTTGTTAGAAATTTGACAGCCCCTGTGAAGTCACAGCTTTGTAAATAGCCTCAGTCATCTTGGTTTCGGCCATTTTCCAGTAAAATTAGTGCAGGGAGAGACATGACAGGTACTAGAGACAGTGTTTAAGAAAGACTTTATTCATCAAAAAATGTGATTGAGCTGTTCAGGGATAGTGTTGGGTGCGAATATTCAAATCGCAAATATTAATCGCAAGTATCGGCACTTCAAGAATTCACAAATATTTAGACTATAGTAATATATATTCATATTTTTGAATATTCTAGATTTTTGAAAATCTGAACCCGTGATTCCTCCCTGCTCCTTGCTTGTGGGCTAATGAGAAGGCTGCAATGTCTTTGTCTGAGCTTAGCAACATCCCTAGCAACCAACAGTTGCCTACCCCTTACTTTATAAGAACCTCCGCAGCAGCCATTTTCTGTAGTTTTATGGAGTTTTGAGAGAGACAGCAGTGTCATCGCTGTGCTCTGTGCTTTCCACTCATTGCATTAGATAGATAGATAGCTTTTATAAATATATATATATATATATATATATATATATATATATACAGTAAAGACCAAAAGTTTGGATACAACTTCTCATTCAAAGAGTTTTCTTTATTTTCATGACTATGAAAATTGTAGATTCACACTGAAGGCATCAAAACTATGAATTAACACATGTGGAATTATATACATAACAAAAAAGTGTGAAACAACTGAAAATATGTCATATTCTAGGTTCTTCAAAGTAGCCACCTTTTGCTTTGATTACTGCTTTGCACACTCTTGGCATTCTCTTGATGAGCTTAAAGAGGTAGTCATCTGAAATGGTTTTCACTTCACAGGTCTGCCCTGTCAGGTTTAATAAGTGGGATTTATTGACTTATAAATGGGGTTGGGACCATCAGTTGTGTTGTAGAGAAGTCAGGGGGATACACAGCTGATAGTCCTACTGAATAGACTGTTAGAATTTGTATTATGGCAAGAAAAAAGCAGCTAAGTAAAGAAAAACAAGTGGCCATCATTACTTTAAGAAATGAAGGTCAGTCAGTCCGAAAAATTGGGAAAACGTTGAAAGTGTCCCCAAGTGCAGTCACAAAAACCATCAAGTGCTACAAAGAAACTGGCTCACATGCGGACCGCCCCAGGAAAGGAAGACCAAGAGTCACCTCTGCTGCGGAGGATAAGTTCATCCGAGTCACCAGTCTCAGAAATCGCAGGTTAAGAGCAGTTCAGATTAGAGACCAGGTCAATGCCACACAGAGTTCTAGCAGCAGACACATCTCTAGAACAACTGTTAAGAGGAGACTGTGCGAATCAGGCATTTATGGTAGAATATCTGCTAGGAAACCACTGCTAAGGACAGGCAACAAGCGGAAGAGACTTGTTTGGGCTAAAGAACACAAGGAATGGACATTAGACCAGTGGAAATCTGTGCTTTGGTCTTATGAGTCCAAATTTGAGATCTTTGGTTCCAACCACTGTGTCTTTGTGTGAAGCAGAAAAGGTGAACAGATGGACTCTACATGCCTGGTTCCCACCGTGAAGCGTGGAGGAAGAGGTGTGATGGTGTGGGGGACTTTTGGGGATTTATTCAAAATTGAAGGCATACTGAACCAGCATGGCTATCACAGTATCTTGCAGCGGCATGCTATTCCATCTGGTTTGCGTTTAGTTGGACCATCATTTATTTTTCAACAGGACAATAACCCCAAACAAAAAACTGTTTGACCATGAAGGAGAGTGATGGGGTGCTGTTCCAGATGACCTGGTCTCCACAGTCACCGGACCTGAAACCAATCAAGATGGTTTGGGGTGAGCTGGACCGCAGAGTGAAGGCAAAAGGGCCACCAATTGCTAAGCATCTCTGGGAACTCCTTCAAGACTGTTGGAAGACCATTTCAGGTGACTACCTCTTGAAGCTCATGAAGAGAATGCCAAGAGTGTGCAAAGCAGTAATCAAAGAAAAAGGTGGCTACTTTGAAGAACCTAGAATATGACATATTTTCAGTTGTTTCACACTTTTTTGTTATGTATATAATTTTACATGTGTTAATTCATAGTTTTTATGCATTCAGTGTGGATTTACTATTTTCATAGTCATGAAAATAAAGAAAACTCTTTGAATGAGAAGGTGTGTCCAAACTTTTGGTCTGTACTGTATGTATAATACAGATAGATAGTTGGAGATAGTCAGTGTAGGTTATATCCTGATCTAGTGTAGCTGTTGCAGTGCAGTGTGTTAGGTAGTGTGATAGGTTCTGCTGTCCATACATACATGCTACAGACATACTGCTGTGATGTCGCAACAATATATAGTGCACCAATCAGTAATATATAGTCAGACCTGCTAAAATGTGAAGTTTCACGTATTGCGACAAAATATTTGCATCATTAGTGCCGATTAGTGCAATCACGAATATATTGGAGCGCTTTATCTGCATATAAAGCTATTGTAATGTTCTGCCATGCCAACCCTTTTCTCCAGTCTCAGGAAACTTCTAGCAGCTTGGAAAATTTTGCAAAAGTGACCCACACCTGTATTGCGTGCAAATTATGCGAATATTACATTGCCGATTTTCTCAATCAAGAAAATAATTGTTAATTCTTAAATTCACAAACATATAATGAATATTCTACAAAATATTTGTGAAATATAGCAAATTTGAATATTGCCCCTGCCGCTCATCACTATTCGGGGAAAGATCATTCATAGTTTAGGCAAAGATAGAGAAGCAATATCCACTCTATAGGGAGAGAGCAGTGACTAATAGGGGAGTATGAAGCAAGGGTTATAGAATTGATTACTATTACACCTTGCTGCACTAATTGGGGATCCAAATTGTTCTAATACTACTGCTTTTATGTTTGCACTATATCAGGCATCCTCAAACTGCGGCCCTCCAGCTGTTTCAAAACTACAACTCCCAGCATGCCCGAACAGCCTACAGGTATACAACCTACAGCAGGGCATTGTGGGAGTTATAGTTTTACAACAGCTGAAGGGCCGCAGTTTGAGGATGCCTGCACTATATGATACATCAGTAATTCCAGTAATCCTTGCTTGTTATTGGGGTGAATGTGTTGTCTAATAACACCAGTTTTGGGGTGTATTTAGGTGAAAAATCACTATTTCCATTCACCCTTGCTTCTTTAAGTGTGGTTTGATACAGCCAGTTTGGGGGTATATTAATAGCAAATATAAGTACATCTATTTGCTGTTCTATAGTGATATTACATTGTGTTAGAGCCATTTTTGGGGTGTCTTAATAGCAAATATAAGTACAGTTGCAAGAAAAAGTATGTGAACCCTTTGGAATGATATGGATATCTGCACAAATTGGTCATAAAATGTGATCTGATCTTCATCTAATTCACAACAATAGACAATCACAGTCTGCTTAAACTAATAACACACACAGAATTAAATGTTACCATGTTTATATTGAACACACCATGTAAACATTCATAGTGCAGGTGGAAAAAGTATGTGAACCCTTGGATTTAATAACTGGTTGAACCTCATTTGGCAGCAATAACTTCAACCAAATGTTTCCTGTAGTTGCAGATCAGACCTGCACAGCGGTCAGGAGTAATTCTTGACCATTCTTCCATATAGAACTGTTTCAGTTCAGCAATATTTTTGGGATGTCTGGAGTGAATCGGTTTCTTAAAGTCATACCACAGCATCTCAATTGGGTTGAAGTCAGGACTCTGACTGGGCCACTCCAAAAGGCGTATTTTCTTCTGTTTAAGCCATTCTGTTGTTGATTTACTTCTATGCTTTTGGTCGTTGTCCTGTTGCAACATTCATCTTCTGTTGAGCTTCAGCTGGTGGACAGATGGCCTTAAGTTCTCCTGCAAAATTCCTTGATAAACTTGGGAATTAATTTATCCTTTGATGATAGCAATCCGTCAAGGCCCTGAAGCAGTAAAGCCATGATGCCCCACCACCATACTTCACAGTTGAGATGATGTTTTAATGTTAGTGTGCTGTGCCTCTTTTTCTCCACACATAGTGTTGTGTGTTTCTTCCAAACAACTCAACTTTGGTTTCATCTGTCCACAGAATATTTTGCCAGTACTGCTGTGGAACATCCAGGTGCTCTTGTGCAAACTGTAAATGTGCAGCAATCTTTTTTTGGACAGCAGAGGCTTCCTCTGTTGTATCCTCCCATGAAATCCATTCTTGTTTAGTGTTTTACGTATCGTAGATTCGCTAACATGGATCTTAGCATATGCCAGAGACTTTTGTAAGTCTTTAGCTGACACTCTAGGATTCTTCTTCACCTCATTGAGCAGTATGCTCTGTGCTCTTGCAGTCATCTTTGCAGGACGGCCACTCCTAGGGAGAGTAGCAGCAGTGCTGAACTTTCTCCATTTATAGACAATTTGTCTTACCATGGACTGATCAACAGCAAGGTTTTTAGATATACTTTTCTAACCCTTTCCCTCTTTATGCAAGTCAACATTTCTTAATCGTAGGTCTTCTGGGAGCTCGTTTGTGCGAAGCATCATTCACATCAGGCAATGCATCTTGTGAAAAACAAACCCAGAACTGGTTTGTGTTTTTTATAGGGCAGGGCAGCTGTAACCAACACCTCCAATCTCATCTCATTGATTGGACTCCAGTTGGCGACACCTCACTCCAATGAGCTCTTGGAGATGTCATTAGTCTAGGGGTTTACATACTTTTTCCACCTGCACTGTGAATGTTTACATGGTGTGTACAATAAAAACATGGTAACATTTAATTCTTTGTGTTATTAGTTTAAGCAAACTGTGATTGTCTATTGTTGTGACTTAGATGAAGATCAGATCACATTGTATGACCAATCTTTGCAGAAATCCATATCATTCCAAAGGGTTTACATACTTTTTATTGCAACTGTATATCCACTCGCCATTCTGCAGTTAAATTACATTGTGATACAGCCAGTTTTGGGGTATATTAATAGTAAATAACTGTCTATTCGCTCTTGCTACAGTGGTGAATTTGCAGTCTGATAGTATTGCTTTTACACTTGCAGTTTCTTTAAATTTACATTATGTCGGACAGACATGTGACAGGCCCTTCAAAGGAAACGGGCAGTGGCCAAAATGTTTCTGGAGCAAATTTAAGTATGTCTTGAATATAAGTTGAGCTCCCAGTGTCATCTAGCGGTCGTGTATTGACCAGCAACTGAGTGGTCATTGAATGGTTAACTCAGTCTTCTACTTTGTTGCAAGTGACATCAGACAGTGACTGTGGGTTCTCTGATTCAAAACTTAGTTTGTATGGCCCGGAAACAAGCTCTATGCCCCCATATGTCCTCAACCTGCCTCTGTCATTTTCAGATCCCTTAGCTTGAAAAGTATTGTATGCCATCGGCTTGGCTACACTTTTTAGCGAGGACAAGATGGACAGTCAGCAGCTACTGCCCAGCCAAGATCTGGAGGAGAGAGCTGCTGCTTCCTCCAGTAGGCGGGCAATTATTGATGATGAGAGTCACACTGGAGCTAGTGTTGCGAGTGGTCAGGCACGTGGCCCCGAGACTGGTGAGGGTGACATTAGTGATTTGCAGACAGTAGTGGACGATGTTGTGGCTGACAGCACGTGGGAGCTGGGAGAACAGGGGGCTTCATCATCATCATCAGGAGAAGAGGGTGTGAACTTGCGCGTGAGGCAGTGGCTGAGCCAGCAGGGTGGTAGTGTAGCCGTGAGTCAGCAGGGTGGCAGTAGTGGGAGGTTGGGAACAAAACATGCCCAGGGTAGACTGCCCACTATGCAGGAGCCTGTCTGTACGGAAACAAGTAGCGGTGTAGGAGTTCATGGAGGCAGTGGTAGCAGGAAGTCAGCACGGAGTGGTAATTTCTCATAAAGCGGCCGGAGGATGTCAGCATGGCCATTTCCAAAATCTGTGGGCAGAAGTTGAAGAGTGGCCAGGGTGTCAATGTTGGTACCACAGCTATGCATCAACACATGCAGCATTACCATAAAGTGGCCTAGGAAAACCATGGTTCTAATGTAGTGGTACAGCCTGAGGCAGCAACCGCTGTATCACCCAGTGGCCTGCACCCATTTTCCACAAGTCAAGGCTTCACCACCTCAGCAGAAGGGAGCTATGTTTCCTTCTCAACATCTAGTGGTCCTGATGCTTCTGCTTCTCCTCCTCCTTCTGCTTCTCCTCCTGCTCATTTCATCAGCAATTGATCCCATAGGCGATTGCCAAGACACAACAGTATGTGTGCACTCGTCCAAAGGCGCATAATCTGAATGTGCTTCTAGCTAAGTTGCTGGTACTACAGTCCCACCCTTTCCATGTGATCGACTCTGCACCTTTCAGAGAACTGATGACTTATTCCAAGCCAAGGTAGAGAGTTGTAAGCCGTCATTACTTCTCCAAAAAGGCAGTACCAGCCCTGTACACATATGTTGAACAGAAGATGCGCCAGTCCTTGAGCCTGTCGGTGTCAGATAAAATTCACGGCAGCGCTGACATGTGGAGCTATAACTGCGGTCAAGGACAATATATGTCATTTACAACCCACTGGGTAAATGTGGTTCCTGCCCAGTGACACAAGCAGCTTGGCCAGGTTATGACACTGCTGCCTCCATGGTCTCAAACTGTGGGTTCTGCGTCAATGTCCTCCGCTGACTCCACTGAAGGCACAATTTGAAGTGCTCCTCCAGCATACCAATGTGCAGGGCACAGTAGTGTCACACTGCGCTGCAACTATTTTGCCTGGGCGAACTGCTCAGCATCCTCCAGTCAAGAAATTGAATCCTGGCTGTCTCCTCACCAACTTAAGATTGGAACCATGTTCGCCAACAATGGGAAGAACATTGTATCAGCACTGCGTAGAGGAGGGCTAAGCCATGCACCCTGCATCTTCTGTTCAACATACATGTGCAGGGCACGTGGTTAATCTGACTGTAAAACGGTTCCTGAAGTCTTCACCCCATCTGCAAGACATCCTGAAAATGGCCAGGAAACCGTGCATGTGCTTCAGACTCTCTTACACTGCAAAGCACACCCTTCTTGAGTTGCAAAGGCAGAATGGTATTCCCAACATTGGCTCCTATGGGATGTTTCCACCTGCTGGAACTCCACCCTCCACATGTTTGACTGACTATGTGAGCAGAGGAAGGACATAAATGATTTTTTTGATGATGTAGGCGGACAGGAGCACTCTCCTGTGTAACTTTGACATTAGCCAGTGGCAGATCATGTGTGACACCTGCCGTTTTCTCAGGCCCTTTGAGGAGGCCACATTATTTGTCAGTCACCAGGACTATGGGATAAACAACATCATTCCACTGCTTCATATCCTGGAACAGATGCTGCTAAATCTATCTTGCCAAGGGACACCTACACCTCATGGCCACCTGAGCCCTGTGGGGGCTGAACTGGAGGAGGAGGAGGATATTCATGCACAAGCAATGAATACAGAAATGGGTGGTTTTTCTGCTGAATTGACAGGAGAGGAGGAGCAGGAGGAGCATGAGGAGGTAGAGGGTGATGATGAAGACCAGGCAGATAACCCTGACACATCTTGGCAGTATGCAGTGGAGATGGAGGCAGGTTGTCCCTCCAAGTCCCTTGTGCAAATGGCTCGATGCATGCTTGGTTACTTACATGGTGAGTGGTGACAGCCGAATTGTCACAATTCGGCAGAGGGATGACTACTGTCTCACCACCATGTTAGACCCTTGCTACCACTCCAAAATGTGGGCCTTTTTTTACACCCGCTGAGAGGGAGGACAAGCTTAACTAATGTTGAGACATCTTATGTAGTCAGTTGGTCGCTGCCTATGTGCACCCTCGCCCATCCTCACGCAGTTCTGAATGGGGGGGCCCTCCCTGCTCATGGTCCACTGCCATGGCTGCTGGGGGCAGGAGCAGTACCAGTTCAATCAGCAGCAACTTAAGTCTAGAGTCTCTGATGAGCACTTTTATTTTCCTGCTTAGTGAAGAAACCACCCACCAGTAGCAGCATCAAGACATGGAGAAGAACCTGAACCAGCAGGTGGTGACATACTTGGACTATACCCTGCCATCCCACATGGAAGATCCCCTGGACTACTGGGCAGACAACTGGCTGCAAGTGGCTGAGTTTCCCCTGGACAAGCCCGCCAGTAGTGTGAGTGGGTGTTTACTGCGGCTGGGGGCATAGTTACTCTTTGCAGTAATTATCCAATAGGAGGCTCATAACTATTTGCTTAGTTAAATCCAGGTGGCGACTGGCGACTTTTTTTTGGGACAGGCAGTGTAAAAAACATATACAGTTTGACACTATATTTTGTTCGCAATGGGGTGCAGTAGTGATGTATTGTACATATGACTGTATAGTTTAAGATTCATGTATTGGTTTTTATTAAAAATAAAGCCTTGTTATTTCATTTTTTCGTGCTACAGTGTGCATTTATGATATTGGATATTACTATAAACGAATGACTATTGCAGTTTGCAGACTTTATTAATTAGTGCCCATTGTACTTTCGGATAACAATTCTCCCCAAATTTGTTCTAACATACAGATCAAACATTCAATTATTCACTTTGTTCACATCACTTGACATATTCTACCAAGGTATACAGTCTGTTAAATGTGCAGTTAAAGCACTGTAGTTGTGGATCAGCCTTCAAATTTTTGTGCACAATACTAGAAGATATTCAATAGAAATAATGGAATACAATTTACCAAGATAATCTGATACATGTGCACAGCTGGCTATGAAATGACTCTAGAGGGCTGTATTTAGTATTTCTTATATAGAGTTGGCATATGTCTTAAAATTATATTTTATCTATATTCTATATCTTACAGGTTTAATGAGTTCCATTGCAATCAAAGACATATTTTCCATTAAAATGCAAATTTATTTTCTACTGCTCTGCTAGAATTTAGTTCTTCAGAAAGATGATTTAAAGCATCAACAATAAAAACTGTCCAAGACAGCAATATTGTTTGCACACAAAAGCTGAGTGGAAACATTTAGGTGGCCGTACATGTAACTCATTTTTGGATTAAAACTATCTTTAAAAAAATGTAATAAATAAATTGTTTGGTTATGAAACAGTCGGTTGGATGCTTTTGTCAGTATTTTTCATATTATTTATAATGTTTGGAAACTGTACATAATACAAGTTCTGGACAAAGGACTTAAAATATATTTTTTATTCATCAGAGCAAGACTTTTTTTCAATTTAACTGGCAGAAAGGTAATGGAAAAGAGATTAACAGAGGCTGTTAAAGCTCAGTAATAAGGAAAGCTTTGTTTAATCACTGAAGTAATCAGTTCCCAAGTAATTTTATTTTCTGTAGCATTAATGTACTATATTTAAAATAATATATAAAATGAAAACTTTGTAAAGCTTTGCTTAAGTAATGTATATGTACTGTATATATGCTATGGTACCTGTCAAGGGATGGAATGTATAAAGGTGCTACAGGGTGGCCCACGAAAAAGAAGCCCACCTCCAATATCTCCAAATAAAACTGCCTGATAGTAAATATGTCTTAGTTGTCCATAGCAACTAATAAGAGCTCAGCTTTCATTTTTTCAGAGCCCTGTAGGAACTGAAAGCTGAACTCTGATTGCTTGCTATGAGCAACTAAGGGCTCATGCCCACAAACGTAAGGGCCCCGTGCCCGTGCTGCGGACCGCAAATTGAGGGGGCATGGGTATACGCATCCAACGGTCCGCATCGTAAAAAAGTTGTGCATGCACTACTTTTTTGCGGTGCAGAGGCACGGCCAAAAACACCACGTAGTGCTTCTGTGGGGTTCCGATCCGTGCTTCGGCACCGCATCTCCGGATTTGCGGACCCATTCAAGTGAATGGGTATGCATCTGTGATGTGGAATGCACACGGCTGGTGACCCGTGTATTTTGGAACCACCGTATGTTGTGTGCAGCAATAGGAACGGAGCCCTTATGTTCGTGGGCATGAGCCCTAAGACTGATTTGTTATTCAGTTTGATAAAAGTGGCTTATTGTGTCAGAAAGATGGTGCTTTCCCTCGAACAGCGAATCGTGATTGTGCAAGGCTATATGTGAAGCAGATCAATTAAGGAAATGCAAGAGACCTTTGCTGACAAGTACCCAAAACCAAAACCACCAGCTAAACGTTGTAATCAGAGTCTTGTTCAGAAATAGCATCAAACTGGCTCTGCTGCAAACATGAAGAAACCAAGGTCTCCATCAATCAGGATGGCAAAAGTTGTGCATGAAATTCTGCAGCAAATTGCAAGTAGCCCCAAAAAATCTACTCAAAGACTGTCTCAGAAAGTTGGTGTATCACCAGTGACATGCCAGAGAGTGAGAGTGCTGAAATCTCTGAATCTAAAACTGTACCAAATAACTTGTGTGCAGGAACTGAAAGAGTCTGACAAAGCTAAACATGTAAATTACTATACTTGGTTGCTGACTATGATTGCTGACAGACATTTGGATCCATCACTGTACTTCATGACCGTCGAAGCTTGATATCAGGTAAATTCCCAGAACACGAGATACTGGTCCACTGAAAATCCCCATTTGACTCACGAAGCATCACTTCACAACCATAAAATTGGCGTTTGATGCGCCGTGTTATGAACATGAATAGTGGACCCAGATTTATTCAATATTTACCTGGACATCTTTGAACAGTTTTACAACCAACTAACACCAGAATAAAAAAATTGTCCTGCTTTTTCCAACAAGAAGGGGCAACATGCCACACCTCACAGAACTCACTGGCACGTGTTCATGAACTGTTTACGGAGGTGGGAACTGTGAGCAAGGGGTAATGGCGACCACATTCAACCACCTTGTCCACATGCATTTTTATCTGTGGGGAAATTTAAAACAGAAAGTGTCCGCTAACAATCTACATCCCTTGGATGAACTCAAGGAAAATATCACAAATAGGGTTGAGCGAACCCGAACTTTAGGATTTTTGGACCCCGAACCCGAGCATTTCAGTGAAAGTTCAGGTTCGGTGTTCAGCGATTTGCAGAGCAGCCAATCAACAAGCGTTTAACTCTGTGGCCTTAAAAGCCATCACAGCTACTAATGGCATGGCTGTGATTGGCCAGTGCAGCACATGACCCAGCCTCTATAGAAACTGGAGTCACGTAGCGCTGCACGTCACTCTGCTGTTACTAGTGTAGGGAGAGAATGCTGCTGGTGATTTCAGGGAGAGAATAGGAGAGAAAACTTAATCAGAACTGCAATTCAACTCAGCGATCTACCTAGATTTAGTTGTGTGGGTGCAGTGCACAATCTTTTTATCCTGCCCTGAGCTCAGTGACAGAGAAAAATAACCTTTACCCGTCTGTTAGTTAGGTGGGCGGCAGTGGCCATTTTATGCAATCTCAGTGCACCAGCTCTGCATATGTGCTTTTGTGACATTGAAATCCAAGATTGAAATACTTAAATAATTTTTTGGGCTTTGAAATAACACAAATTTTTAGCAATACCCTCCATATTGGGCCTCTGCAGTATTAGTCAGTGTGCAATTTAAATACAGTTTTATTTTTCAGGGTTTTAAAAAACACCCTTTTTGGGTAAAATACAAAATTTTACATCCCTTGCTGCATTTGTACATGTGAAATTCAAGTGTTATATACTGCTGTCATATTCTGTTATTTTAAAAAAACACCCATTTGGGGGAAAGTACTTAATATTACAGCCTATGCTACATCTGTTATTGTTAAAACAAGCTTGAAATACTTCAAAATTTTCCTGGCTTTGAAAAAACACCCATTTTTTGCAATACCCTCCATCTGGGGCCTCTGCCGCATTAGTCAGTGTGCCATTCAAGTTAGAAATACAGCCATCATTTTCTGGGTTTTAAAAAAACACCCTTTTTGGCCAAAATGCTAAATTTTACATCCCTTGTTGCATCTGTATGTGTGAAATTCAAGCGTTATATACTGCTGTCATATTCTGTTAGTAAAAAAACACCCAATTTGGGAAAAATACTTAATTTGGGCCTTGTCTGCATCTGTAATTGTTAAAACAAGCTTTAAATACTTCAAAATATTTCTGGGTTTTAAAAAACACCTTTTTTTTATACCCTCCATCTGGGGCCTCTGCCGCATTAGTCAGTGTGCAAGTTAAGCTAGAAATACAGCTTTAATTTTCTGGGTTTTAAAAAACAGCCTTTATGGGCAAAATTCTCAATTTTATAGCTCTTGTTGCATTTGTACGTGTGAAATTCAAGCGTTATATACTGCTGTCATATTCTGTTATTCAAAAAACACCTATTTTGGGCAAAATACTTAATTTGCAGCCTTGTCTGCATCTGTCAGTGTGAAATTCAAGCGTTATATGCTGCTGTCATATTCTGTTAGTAAAAGAAACACCCATTTTGGGCAAAGTACTTAATATTGCAGTCTTTGCTGCATCTGTTATTTTTTAAAACAATCTTGAAATACTTTAATAATTTTCTGGCTTTGAAAAAACACCAATTTTTAGCAATACCCTGCATCTTAGGCCTCTGCAGCATTACTCAGTGTGCAATTTAAGCTAGAAATACAGTTTTAAAAAAACACCCTTTTTGGGCAAAATACTAAATTTGACAGACCTTGCTGCATCTGTCAGTGTGAAATTCAAGCGTTATATACTGCTGTCATATTCTGTTTTTTAAAATAAAAAAACATCCTTTTTGGGCAAAGTACTTAATATTGCAGCCTTTGCTGCATCTGTTATTGTTAAAACAAGCTTTAAATACTTCAATCATTTTCTGGGTTTTCAAAAACACCAATTTTTTTAAATACCCTTCGGTTTGCCTCCTGCTGCTTCCTCCTCCTACTCCGCTTCCTCCTCCTACTCCGCTTCCTCATCCGGTCAACATAACACCTTCACCACCAACTTCAGAATAGCCAGGGGTAAACAACAGCAGGCAGTTTTAAAACTTATCTGTTTGAGGGACAAACCCCACACCACACAGGAGCTGTGGACGGTCCTTAAACAACAGACCGATGAGTGGTTGGTGCCAGTGAGCCTCAAGCCCGGCCTGGTGGTGTGCGATAATGGGCGAAATCTTGTAGCAGTCATGGGACTAGCCGATTTGACGCTGAATTTGGTGGTGCAGAGCTGTCAAAAGCTGCTGCATAAAGTTTGTTCCTTCTGTGCGCGCTTTCTCACCCTGCTGCTGCTCGCCTGTCAGCGCTGCAGTGTAACTTTGGCCTTCCCGCTTACCGCCTCATATGCGACGTGCCCACAAGATTGAACTCCACCTTGCACATGCTGGCCAGACTGTGCGAGCAGCAGCAGGCGATAGTGCAGTTTCAAGTACTCCACCAACATGGCCAGTGCCGATAACGCAGTTCTCAGATTAACTATCCCACTTCTATGCCTCCCTGAAAAAAACGCTGCTGGCGATGATGGAAGAGGATGAGGCACAGGAGGAGGAGGAGGAGGAGGAGGAGGAGGAGGAAGAGGGATCATTTCATAGGGTTTCGGCCATTCATTCACAAGTGGCTCCGAGGGTGGGTTCCTGCATCCACAAACGCCAGATACACAATTGTCCAGCCAGGGCACAGTTCTGGAGGATGAGAAGGTGGAGGATGAGGAGGAGGAGATGGCGGAGCAGGAACCATGTTAACAGCAGGGTGGCACCCAGACCAGCTCATGGCCATCACTGGTGCGTGGCTGGGGGATACAGATGACACAGGAGATGCATCTCCCACAGAGGACAGCTTTTCGTTGCCTCTGAGCAGCCTGGCACTTATGAGTAATTACATGCTGCAGTGTCTCCATAACGACCGCCGATTTTCCCACATTCTAATTTGTGCTGATTAGTGGGTGGCCATGCTGCTGGATCCCCTTTACAAGAAAAACGTACCGTCCTTAACCACTTCAACCCCCCTAGCTGAAACACCATTAATGACCAGGCCACTTTTTACACTTCTGCGCTACACTACTTTCACCGTTTATTGCTCGCTCATGCAACTTACCACCCAAATGAATTTTACCTCCTTTTCTTCTCACTAATAGTGCTTTCATTTGGTGGTATTTCATTGCTGCTGACATTTTTACTTTTTTTGTTAATAATCAAAATTTAACGATTTTTTTGCAAAAAAATGACATTTTTCACTTTCAGTTGTAAAATTTTACAAAAAAAACGACATCCATATATACATTTTTCACTAAATTTATTGTTCTACATGTCTTTGATTAAAAACAAAATGTTTGGGTAAAAAAAAAAATGGTTTGGGTAAAAGTTATAGCGTTTACAAACTATGGTACAAAAATGTGAATTTCCGCTTTTTGAAGCAGCTCTGACTTTCTGAGCACCTGTCATGTTTCCTGAGGTTCTACAATGCCCAGACAGTACAAACACCCCACAAATGACCCAATTTCGGAATATAGACACCCTAAGGTATTCACTGATGGGCATACTGAGTTCATAGAACTTTTTATTTTTTTTCACAAGTTAGCGGAAAATGATGATTTCTTTTATTCTTTTTTTTTTCTCTTACAAAGTCTCATATTCCACTAACTTGTGACAAAAAATAAAAACTTCCATGAACTCACTATGCCCATCACGAAATACCTTAAGGGTGTCTTCTTTCCAAAATGGGGTCACTTGTGGGGTAGTTATACTGCCCTGGCATTTTAGGGGCCCAAATGCGTGAGAAGTAGTTTGAAATCAAAATCTGTAAAAAATGACCGGTGAAATCCGAAAGGTGCTCTTTGGAATGTGTGCCCCTTTGCCCACCTAGGCTGCAAAAAAGTGTCACACATCTGGTATCGCTGTACTCAGGAGAAGTTGGGGAATGTGTTTTGGGGTGTCATTTTACATATACCCATGCTGGGTGAGAGAAATATCTTGGCAAAAGACAACTTTTCCCATTTTTTTATACAAAGTTGGCATTTGACCAAGATATTTATCTCACCCAGCATGGGTATATGTAAAATGACACCCCAAAACACATTTCCCAACTTCTCCTGAGTACGGCGATACCACATGTGTGACACTTTTTTGCAGCCTAGATGCGCAAAGCGGCCCAAATTCCTTTTAGGAGGGCATTTTTAGACATTTGGATCCCAGACTTCTCACGCTTTTGGGCCGCCAATAAAATGCCAGGGCAGTATAAATACCCCACATGTGACCCCATTTTGGAAAGAAGACACCCCAAGTTATTCAATGAAGGGCATGGCGAGTTCATAGATTATTCTTTTTTTTGGCACAAGTTAGCGGAAATTATTATTTTTTTTGTATTTTCTCACAAAGTCTCCTGTACTGTCTTCTTTCATAGTTTGTTAATGTGAGTGCTCATGTGTGTGCCTTCAGCACCATCTAGTGACCTTTAGCTGTAAGTGCATCTTCTGCCTTGCTAAGTTATGCATATTCATTAGGTCACCTGACTTCCTGCTCACAGTGCTTTCTGGGAAAGAGACAAGCTCCTGCTTCCTTTTCTCCTCACCTCATGGAAGGAGCAGCTGCACATTGTGTGTCTCTTACTAAAGCATCGTCGGTAAGGGATTTATTTATGTTTTTGTATTGATTTTGTGTACATTGTGCTGTATAC
The DNA here is from genome assembly GCF_014858855.1 of Bufo gargarizans. NCBI lineage: Eukaryota > Metazoa > Chordata > Amphibia > Anura > Bufonidae > Bufo > Bufo gargarizans. The sequence goes on along the minus strand of NC_058088.1, from coordinate 93,417,878 downwards.
TCAGTTATTGTATGTTCATTTTCCTAGTTTACCTTATCTACTGCCGGTTAATAAAAACCACAGACTACAGAAACAAGTCTCATCTTATTAACTAGTAGAATGGTGATATCTGCCTGTTGAACTGCATACAGACCCCGGGGGTACATGTTGTGAGAACAGGACAGTAAACGACGACTTCTAGCAAGAGAAGCACACCTGACTACACAGAAGTCTGTTACGGTCCACGCAATATCTGCAAACGGACACCACAGCGACTTCTATACAGTCCAGTGCTGCAAGGGGATAGCCGCTTCAAGCAATGTAGACACATTTGATTGCATACTGTGACCGCTCTCTAAGCACAGCGAACGGCATTCCACCGCACAGTAGTCTCCACGCGGTTAAGTGTCTTCATCAACACCATGTCGCGTAGCACAGTATCAAGCTACAAGACAAGATCAGGGAAGGATGGTTCCACTAAGTCGTCTTCTGTTAGCAATGCGGCTGCCATTGCCCGCGCAAAGGCAGAAGCCGCGAAGGTCAAAGCAGCCTTCGCCGAACAAGAAATGAAGATGAAAGAAGAAAAGGCACAGCTGGAAATGAAGATGAAAGAAGAAAAGGCACAGCTGGAAATGAAGATGAAAGAAGAAAAGGCAAAGCTAAAGGCTGAGAAAGCAAAGCAACAGGCTTCAATAGACATGCAAAAGGTCCTTTTAGATGCAAAGCTAGAGAAACTCGCCGTAGAGAAAGAAACGGCAGCCGCCATAGCTGAAGCAGAGTTCTTGGAGGCAATGGAATACCCAAAAAACGGAAGTCACCGCAGCGTGCTTAGCCCAGAGCTCGGCCAGCAAGATCCTGTACAACGCACTTCAGAGTACGTCCGTCAACACTCCAGACCAAGCAGCAATGCTGATCCATTCCCAGGAACCGAAGATGTCACCTATGCCACAGAAGAATCATACCGTCCAAAAGAAAGAGTCACACTCGGAACCCAGTCCTACAAACAAGAGAACCCAGAGCCACGTGACAAAACTCCAGCTAACTTCCCTGCACACCAAGGAAGCCAGCTTCCAGTCCAGCCTGCAGAGCCACCGCATCCCATAAGACGGTATGACACGGGCTGGCCTAAGTCAGAGACTCCATACAGGTATGATCGCACACCACACTCTCACTGTGACTTTCCACCTCCAACCAACCTTAGTAGTAACCAGAGCACAATAGACTTTGCCAGGTTCTTTACTAAACGAGAGCTTGTTACAAAGGGACTGGCGAAGTTCAGCGATCGCCCTGAAAACTATAGAGCATGGCGGGCCTCCTTTTATAACATTACAAAAGACTTGGGTCTGTCATACAGTGAGGAGATAGACTTCCTCGTAGATCGACTTGGAAAAGACTCGGTAGAACATGCCAAGAGAATCAGGGATATTAATATAAACTACCCAGAGATTGGCCTAAAAATGATCTGGGATAGACTTGATGAATGTTATGGTTCTGCAGAGGTCATAGAGGATGCGTTGTTTAAAAGAATTGACGAATTCCCTAAAATATCTAGCAAAGGGTTCCAGAAACTTAGGGATTTAAGTGATCTACTGATGGAATTACAGGTTGCCAAAGCCGAAGGGGATTTACCGGGGCTTGCTTTCCTCGACACTGCCAGAGGTGTCAAACCTATTGTATTAAAGCTTCCCCACAACCTGCAGGAGAAATGGGTCTCCCACGGGTCAAGGTACAAACATACCTACAATGTGCCATTCCCTCCCTTCAGTGTGTTTGTTGACTTTGTAAGGCTAGAAGCTAATATTCGTAATGACCCTAGCTTTGATCTATCACAGTCTTGTGCCACTCCCTATGACCACAGACCACACAAAGGATCAGTGGCAGTGCACAAAACTAACATTTCACCTGCAGATTCTTACAGGCATTACGGCTCCGCCAGCCGCGAAACAGTCAAAGATCCTGGTAAGCAGTGCCCTCTACACAAGAAGCCACACCCTCTTCTGAAGTGCAGAGCCTTTAGAGAAATGCCCATAGGAGATCGCAAAGCCTTCCTCAAGGAGAACCGCATTTGCTACAAGTGCTGCTCATCTACATCACATATTGCCAAAGACTGTCAGGTTAGTGTAAAATGCACAGAATGCTACAACTCCGATCACAACACGGCCCTACATCCTGGGCCTTCCCCATGGACCTCATCACAGAGTAACAGTGCCAGAGAGCATGGCGGGGAGGAAAGTACCTCTGAAGCTAACCCACCAGCAGTTACTTCACAATGCACTGAAGTCTGTAAAGGACTCATAGGCGGCAGGTCCTGCTCAAAAATCTGCCTAACAAAAGTATACCCAAAGGGCTGCAGAGACAAAGCCATCAATGTTTACGCCATCCTAGATGACCAAAGTAATGCGTCCCTAGCCAAATCTACTTTCTTTGACATTTTCAGCATCAAAGGGCCCAACACTCCTTATTCCCTAAAGACCTGTGCAGGTACTGTAGAAACGGCGGGGAGGAGAGCTAGTGGCTATCTAATCGAATCCATAGATGGTAAAACGTGTCTTTCCTTACCAACTATTACTGAATGTAACCAAATTCCTGATAATAGACACGAGATCCCTACACCAGAGGTAGCCATACATCACCCCCATTTACAGCGTATAGCCCATCTCTTACCAAAACTTGATCCTAACGCTCAGATAATCTTACTCCTAGGGAGAGATATCTTACAAGTTCATAAAACTAGAGAGCAGATTAATGGCCCTCATCATGCTCCTTATGCCCAAAGGCATGACCTAGGATGGGTCATAGTAGGAGATGTCTGCTTAGGAAGCATACACAAACCAACTTCCATTAATAGCATGCTTACAAGCACATTAGATAATGGACGTCCCTCTATCTTCCAACCATGTAAAAACAACTTCCTCATAAAGGAATTGCCACGTAGCACTCAACTACCTTGTTCTTTCATAGACTCTGTAGACCACGACATAGCTTGTGACAGTGACAAAGACCATCTAGGTTGCTCAGTGTTCCAAAGGATCAAGGAGGACAATCGGGTAGCAATGTCCCACGAAGACAAATTGTTTTTAGAAACCATGCAAAAGGAAATCACTAAGGATGAAACAAATAGTTGGGTAGCACCCCTTCCCTTCAGGCCTCAAAGGCAACGTTTGCCTAACAACAGAAAGCAAGTCTACAGACGTTTTGTCTCTCTAAGGCGTAGCTTCCACAAGAAACCAGAAATGAAAGACCACTTCTTTACTTTCATGAGGAAAATATTTGAGAATGGTCATGCTGAGGTAGCTCCTACCCTTAAAAACTCTGAAGAATGTTGGTATTTACCCATATTCGGGGTTTACCACCCAAAAAAACCGGGTCAAATTAGAGTAGTGTTTGACTCTAGTGCAAAATATGAAGGCGTCTCCTTAAACGACGTCCTGCTCTCAGGTCCTGATCTTAACAACAAGCTCCTAGGAGTACTGCTTCGTTTTCGCAAAGACTCTGTTGCCTTCATGGCAGACATTCAGCAGATGTTTCATTGCTTTCTCGTTAAAGAGGAACACAGAAACTTCTTAAGATTTCTTTGGTTTGTTGACAATGACCCCACAAAAGATATCGTGGAGTACCGCATGCGGGTACATATCTTTGGTAACAGCCCCTCCCCTGCAGTTGCAACTTATGGTCTTAGACATTCTGCTCAGGAAGGCGAACTAGAATATGGGTCAGACGTCAGACAATTCGTAGAAAGAGACTTTTATGTAGATGACTGTCTAAAATCACTACCCACTGTTGAGGATGCAATAAGTCTCCTTAAGAGAGCTCAAGAAATGCTTGCATGCTCAAACCTGAGACTCCACAAAATAGCCTCTAATAGTAAGCAGCTGATAGAAGCATTTCCCTCTCAAGACCATTCAAATGACCTACAGAGCTTAGACTTAGGGACTGACTCCCTTCCTATACAACGTAGCCTTGGTCTCCTCTGGGATCTAAAATCAGATACGTTTACCTTCCAAGTCAGCCAGGAAGAGAAGCCCTTTACCCGTAGAGGTGTCCTGTCTGCCATAAACAGTCTTTATGATCCCTTAGGATTCACTGCCCCTGTTACAATCCAGGGCAAATCGCTACTTAGAGACTTAACTCAGGAAACATTGGATTGGGATCACCCACTATCCCCTGAAAAAAGAAACCTATGGATAGAGTGGAGAAACTCCCTAAAGACTTTATCTAGCCTGCATGTTCCACGTTCTTACGCTCCTGTGCCATCCACAGAAGTAAAAACACAAAAACTCTATGTATTCTCTGATGCGTCCATCAAAGCAATTGCCGCTGTAGCGTATCTTAAAACTATAGATAACAAAGGTCAGTGCCACACAGGGTTTGTCATGGGCAAAGCAAAACTCGCACCACTTCTCGAACATACAATACCCAGGCTAGAACTCTGTGCCGCTGTACTAGCCGTTGAACTAGCGGAATTAATTACAACAGAGATAAACCTAGAGATTCGAGACACCGAGTTTTATACAGACAGTAAAGTGGTCCTGGGCTACATTTACAACCAAACTAGGCGTTTTTACGTTTACGTTAACAACCGAGTGTTAAGAATCAGGAGGTCCACTATCCCAAAGCAATGGCACTTTGTACCTACTGACCATAACCCAGCAGACTTAGCAACCAGGTCAGTTGCTGCCAGTCACCTTAAGAACACAGTCTGGTTCACGGGTCCTGCTTTTCTATACAACTCAGAACATTCTTCTGCCTGTGACTCATATGAGCTGTTAGATGCAGATTCTGACAAAGAAATCCGCCCCCAAGTATCTGTACTACTCACTGTAAATTCATACAATCAGCTCGGTAGTCACCGTTTCATCAGGTTTTCCACCTGGAAATCACTTGTGCGAGCTATCACCTGCTTAGCACACGTAGCCCGTTCCTTCAAGCATGCCCCATTTGTTATGGAATGTAACTGCAAAGGTTGGCACCATTGTAAGAATGGATACTCAGTAAGTGAGCTAGAACAATCGAAAAATCTAATTATTTGTTCCATGCAACGAGAGACATTCGCTAAGGAACTCTACTGCATCAACAACAAAAAACCTGTGTCAAAAGACAGTGTGTTAGTGAAGCTCGACCCAGTCCTTGATGAGAATGGTCTGCTAAGAGTGGGAGGGCGGCTTAAAGAGGCCAAATTAGGGTTTAATGAGAAACATCCTATCATAATACCTGGTCATCATCATTTAGCTTCCTTGCTTGTAAAGCACTACCACAGTAAGATAAAACACCAGGGCCGACTATTCACCGAAGGGGCGTTACGTGCTGCTGGGCTGTGGGTCGTTGGTGTAAAAAGGTGTATTAACAAATGTATATTCAAATGCATCATTTGCCGCAAACTACGTGGGAGTTTACAAACGCAAAAAATGGCCAATCTCCCACCCGACAGGGTTAACATGGACCCTCCATTTACTAATGTGGGCCTTGACGTGTTTGGTCCCTGGTCCGTTATCACACGTCAAACTAGAAGTAGCCACGCTAGCTCCAAGCGATGGGCAGTCATTTTCAGTTGTATGTCAATTCGAGCCGTCCACATTGAAGTTATTGAGTCTATGGACACTTCTAGCTTCATAAATGCCCTCAGGCGCTTTATTGCAATCAGAGGTCCTGTAAAACAAATCCGCTCTGACAGAGGCACAAACTTCATTGGAGCTGCTAATGAGCTAAAGATTCTCTCCAACTTGGATAATAACAGTGTAAAAAGATTCCTTAGTGAGCAAGGATGCACTTGGATTTTCAATTCCCCTCATTCTTCTCACATGGGAGGAGCCTGGGAAAGAATGATTGGCATAGCCCGCAGAATCTTGAACTCTATTTTCCTACAAGTAGGTAATGCTAGACTCTCTCATGAATGCCTTACAACCTTTATGGCCGAAGTCTCAGCCATTATCAATGCCAGACCCTTGGCTCCAATATCAAATGACCCAGGAGATCCAATACTGCTTACGCCTGCCTCTCTACTTACCCAAAAGACTGGTATAGTGAGTGCTCCTTCTGGAGAGTTTGGCACCAAAGATCTCTACAAACGCCAATGGAGACAAGTGCAAGGCCTTGCCGATACCTTCTGGAATAGGTGGAAAAGGCAATATCTTCCCACCTTACAGACAAGAACCAAATGGCACACAGTTAAGCCCAACCTAAAACCTGATGACATTGTTCTTGTTAAAGACTCTCAGGCTCAAAGAAATCATTGGCCTTTGGGCCTCATTACTAAAGTGTCCCCAAGTGAAGACGGACATGTCCGTAAAGTAGAGGTCAAGATTTTCAAACAAAATGAGACCAAACTGTTTATCAGACCTACTTCCGAACTAATCCTACTGTTACCTGTTGAGGACTCTAATGGTGACATCGGCTGATGTCAAGCGGGGAGTGTACTGTCTTCTTTCATAGTTTGTTAATGTGAGTGCTCATGTGTGTGCCTTCAGCACCATCTAGTGACCTTTAGCTGTAAGTGCATCTTCTGCCTTGCTAAGTTATGCATATTCATTAGGTCACCTGACTTCCTGCTCACAGTGCTTTCTGGGAAAGAGACAAGCTCCTGCTTCCTTTTCTCCTCACCTCATGGAAGGAGCAGCTGCACATTGTGTGTCTCTTACTAAAGCATCGTCGGTAAGGGATTTATTTATGTTTTTGTATTGATTTTGTGTACATTGTGCTGTATACTCAGTTATTGCATGTTCATTTTCCTAGTTTACCTTATCTACTGCCGGTTAATAAAAACCACAGACTACAGAAACAAGTCTCATCTTATTAACTAGTAGAATGGTGATATCTGCCTGTTGAACTGCATACAGACCCCGGGGGTACATGTTGTGAGAATAGGACACTCCCTTTCCACTAACTTGGGACAAAAATTTCAATCTTTCATGGACTCAATATGCCCCTCACGGAATACCTTGGGGTGTCTTCTTTCAGAAATGGGGTCACATGTGGGGTATTTATACTGCTCTGGCATTTTAGGGGCCCTAAAGCGTGAGAAGAAGTCTGGAATATAAATGTCTAAAAAAATTTACGCATTTGGATTCCGTGAGGGGTATGGTGAGATTTTATTTTTTGACACAAGTTAGTGGAAGATGAGACTTTGTAAGAAAAAATAAATAAAAAATTCTGCTAACTTGGGCCAAAAAAATGTCTTAATGGAGCCTTACAGGGGGGTGATCAATGACAGGGGGGTGATCACCCATATAGACTCCCTGATCACCCCCCTGTCATTGATCACCCCCCTGTAAGGCTCCATTCAGACATCCGTATGAATTTTACGGATCCACGGGTACATGGATCGGATCCGCAAAACACATACGGACGTCTGAATGGAGCCTTACAGGGGGGTGATCAATGGCAGGGGGGTGATCAATGACAGGGGGTGATCAGGGAGTGTATATGAGGTGATCACCCCCCTGTCATTAATCACCCCCCTGTAAGGCTCCATTCAGACGTCCGTATGTGTTTTGCGGATCCGATCCATGTATCCGTGGATCCATAAAAATCATACGGACGTCTGAATGGAGCCTTACAGGGGGGTGATCAATGACAGGGGGGTGATCAGGGAGTCTATATGGGGTGATCATGGGTTCATAAGGGGTTAATAAGTGACGGGGGGGGTGTAGTGTAGTGATGTTTGGTGGTACTTTACTGAGCTACCTGTGTCCTCTGGTGGTCGATCCAAACAAAAGGGACCACCAGAGGACCAGGTAGCAGGTAGATTAGACGCTGTTATCAAAACAGCGTCTAATATACCTGTTAGGGGTTAAAAAAAATCGCATCTCCAGCCTGCCAGCGAACGATCGCCGCTGGCAGGCTGGAGAGCCACTCGCTTACCTTCCGTTCCTGTGGGCGCGCGTTCACAAGAAAAATCTCGCCTCTCGCGAGATGACGCACGGATGCGTCCAGGAGGAATAAATCAACCACCTCCCGGACGCATCCGTGCGTACAGCGGTCGGGAGGCGGTTAATTCCGTCACTGGAGCGTGATCGTAAGATGTGCAAGTACAAGCTCACGCTGGTAGATGCGCTGCTGGTGGCATTCCCACCTGACAGCAGGTGCACAGTGCTAGCACAAAGCAAAGGCAGAGGAGGAGGAGGAGGTCGCCATTGCAGCTGGGGCACCGCCAGCACCTCAGAAGGCAGGGTTAGCATGGCCAAAATGTGGAAAAGCTTTGTCAGCACGCCACAACAACCAGCACCACCAGCTGATATGGAACGTCTTAGCAGGAGGCAGAATTTCTGCAACATGGTGGAGCAGTATGTGTGCACATACCTACACGTACTGAATGACGGTTCTGCACCCTTCAACTTCTGGGTCTCCAAATTGGGCACAAGGCCTGAGTTTGCCCTTTACACCTTGGAGGCACTGGCCTGCCCTGCAGCCAGTGTATTATCTGATTATCTGTGTTTTTAGCACGGCAGGGGGCATTATCACAGAGATGCGCAGCCACCGGTCCACAGCCAATGTGGACAAGCTTACAATCATTAAAATGAACAAGGCATGGATCCCACAGGACTTGTCTGTACCTTGTGCAGAATAGACATGTAAATCGGCCTTAACCAGCCATTGTTATACTACAGCCTAATCGCTCATTCATGTATTTTGGATATTTCACACTCTTTTGGAGTTTACCCTAATAAAAAAATTAAAAATTAAAACCAAAAACCAGTGTTGACTACCTTGTCCTCCTCCACTGCTGCTTCCACCTACACTGCTACGTCCACCGCCTCCTCAAACTCCTACTCCGTATGGACCTCCACCTCATAAATCAAGTAATTTTTTTTTTAATGTATTTTATTTTTGTTTATGTCATTTCACTCATTTGTCTGTCAAATTTTGGGGTGAAATTCACCAATTTTTGGGTGTGATATACCACTGCTATACCTAGGAGACAGGTTAAAAAAATTCACTAATTTGTCTGTTACATTTTAGGGTGAAATTCAGCAATTTGGGTGTGATCTACCACTGCTATACCTAGTAGACAGGTTAAAAAAATTCACTAATTTGTCTGTTACATTTTAGGGTGAAATTCAGCAATTTGGGTGTGATATACCACTGCTATACCTAGTTGAGAGCTTAATACATTTCACAAATTTTTCTGTTACATTCTTAGGTTGACATTTTACAATTCTTGCCGTGAATAAACCCCTGCTCTGCATAGGTGACAGGGACCGAAATTTTAAAAAATAATCTGTTCCATTGGTGGGTGACATTAACCCATTTCTGGCGATTAAAACCCCCTGCTCTACATAGGTGACAGGGACTTAAATTTCTAAAATTTGTCTTTAATTGGCCCTTTTATTTGATCCTTCTGCTTTAATTACTTGTCCCACATTTCTGCTTCATCCCATTGCAGCTATTGACCTCCATTGGATGAGGTCTCCCTTTCTCACGCTCCCTCTCAGGCATGGTACCCTGATTCGCCGATAACTGCGATCAACACGGTAGGCTCAAAAAAGAACATCAAAAGTTAATAGAGAAGATATCCAAATGGATCATGGACGTCACAGGGATGTGCGATCAGGTAGAAGTTATCTAGAGTCAACAAAGCGGCAGCAGGGCCTCTCCTGGCTAATGTTTCCAAATCCAAAATACCCCAGTGACATTCCCTACAATTTTTTGTTATTAATTCCAATAACAGGGCATCTTAAGAGTCCTGTTTTGCTATTTATAGTCACTACCTCCCCGAGTCGGGAGTGGGTAATTGCTGCACGCCCCCTCCTTAACTTGGAAGCTTATGCTTTAAAGGGATTCTGTCATCAGAATTTAGGCCTATAAGCTAAACATATGGAGAGGTCCCTACTAATACACAGAATCCTAAAGTGACCTTATCAAATGTGCCTGTGGATCTATAATCATATAAAACAGGTTTATATAACCTGTCACGTCACAAATGTGTCCAAGGGGACATCTCACAATGCAGGGTGCCCGGCTGCAGCCATCCCCTTTCGGTGCCCTCTGAATTGAAATTGCCGCCTTCCTTTCTCTAGAGCCGCCTCCTCAGCCAGATTGCACGGGCGCATCAGGTTTTACCTAGTGCGCATGCTCGGGGACTAGTGCACACTTCGCATAACGAGGCCGCTGCCAGGAGTCCCCACGCGTGCGCACTAGGTATAAATTACTGTTTGGCCAAACGGGAGGACATAGAAAGAGGGGAACGCCATATAGGTTTTGGAAGGCAGATTTTGCAGGACTGGTTTTGTTCATACCATGTCCCATTTCAAGCCCCCCCTTGTACCCCTAGAATAGAAATTCCCAAAAAGTGACTCCATCTAAGAAAGTACACCCCTCAAGGTATTCAAAACTGGGTTTACAAACTTTTGACAAGAGTTAATGGCAGATGGAGAAACAATTTAGAAATTTCTATTTTTTGTGATGTTAGGTGACAAAAAATTGCTTTTTTTTTTACATGTTTTTTTTTTCCACGCTGTTCATTCGGGGGGGGGGGGGTTGGGTTAAATGTTATTTTGTATAGCGAAGATTTTTACAGATGCGGCGATGCCCAATATGTATGGCTCTCAGACTTTGGAGACACTAAGCAGGCATCCTCAAACTGCGGCCCTCCAGATGTTGTAAAACTACAATTCCCACCATGCCCTGCTGATGGCTGTAGGTTGTCTGGGCATGCTGGGAGTTATAGTTTTACAACATCTGGAGGGCCGCAGTTTAAGGATGCCTGCACTAAAACGAATATTTTGGGGAAAAAAATAAAAATTGTTTCCATAGTTTTTTTATGTTCTCTAGGGGACTGTTGGGTATTATAAAAATGTAGTACTCCATGGAAGTGTGATACTCCCTGAAGCAATCGATAACGCAGAGGCCCGGATGATCGGGGCAAGTGTCACATTGAGTGGTGGTGTCCTTCCGTATCCCCCTCTTGTGACACACTCTGCATCTTTTTTGGGTTTGTCCCTTTTTTACAGTATGGGGGACCACACCTGGAAAATGTTGGCCAAGGACGATCCGGGCGCCTCCAATTCCTGAGGTACTCCGGCCTGCTCTTTCCCGGTCTGAAAAAATCAGGTCTTTGGGGACTGCCTCATAGAATTGGAGGAATGTCCCTGTGCTGCCAGCGCTTCGGGATAGTACAAAAGAGTTGTACAAGACAACCTGTACCAAGTAGACCGCAACTTTTTTGTACCATGCCCGGGTTTTGCGCATGGCATTATATGGCTTGAGGACTTGATCAGAGAGATCCCTCTTGTGCTTATACCTGACCAGCAACAGGTTTCCACTAGTATGGACACGGGTCTCACCCCTGGGGATAGGTACCTGGAGGGGGTGGGCAGTGAGGCCGCTCTGATTTTTCCGCACGGTCCCACAAGCAAACGTGGCAGCAAGGGACCTGAACAAGGGAATGCTAGTATAAAAGTTATTCACATACAAGTGATAACCCTTATCTAGCAGTGGGTACATAAGGTCCCACATGAGTTTCCCGCTAACACCCAGAGTGGGGGGACATTCTGGGGGTTGAATACAGGAATCTCGCCCCTCGTACACATGAAATTTGTAAGTGTACCCTGAGGTACTCTCACAAATTAATTTTGTACAGCTTCACACCATACCTCGCCCGATTAGTGGGAGTGTATTGGCGGAAACTGAGTCTCCTGTTGAGACTCATCAACTGCGTCCTCCCTTCCAGGTACATAGGCCTGCTCAAATTTGGCCCCGAAGTGATCGATGACCGTCCGTAACTTATACAGACGGTCATGGGCAGGATCACCTCGGGGGGGACATGCTGCATTATCTGAATAATGCAGACATTTCTGGGTGGCCTCAATCCGGGGACGTGTCATGACTAGAGTTGAGCGAACACCTGGATGTTCGGGTTCGAGGAGTTCGGCCGAACTTCCCGAAAATGTTCGGGTTCGGGATCCGAACCCGATCCGAACTTCGTCCCGAACCCGAACCCCATTGAAGTCAATGGGGACCCGAACTTTTCGGCACTAAAAAGGCTGTAAAACAGCCCAGGAAAGGGCTAGAGGGCTGCAAAAGGCAGCAACATGTAGGTAAATCCCCTGCAAACAAATGTGGATAGGGAAATGAATTAAAATAAAAATTAAATAAATAAAAAATAACCAAAATCAATTGGAGAGAGGTCCCATAGCAGAGAATCTGGCTTCCCGTCACCCACCACTGGAACAGTCCATTCTCAGATATTTAGGCCCCGGAACCCAGGCAGAGGAGAGAGGTCCCGTAACAGAGAATCTGGCTTCATGTCAGCAGAGAATTAGTCTGCATGTCATAGCAGAGAATGAGGCTTCACGTCAGCCACCACTGCAACAGTCCATTGGCATATATTTAGGCCCAGCACCCAGGCAGAGGAGAGAGGTCCCGTAACAGACAATCTGGCTTCATGTCAGCAGAGAATCAGTCTTCATGTCATAGCAGAGAATCAGGCTTCACGTCACCCACCACTGTAAGAGTCCATTTTCATAAATTTAGGCCCAGCAGCCAGGCAGAGGAGAGAGGTCCCGTAACAGAGGATCTGGCTTCATGTCAGCAGAGAATTAGTCTGCATGTCATAGCAGAGAATGAGGCTTCACGTCAGCCACCACTGCAACAGTCCATTGGCATATATTTAGGCCCAGCACACAGGCAGAGGAGAGAGGTCCCGTAACAGACAATCTGGCTTCATGTCAGCAGAGAATTAGTCTGCATGTCATAGCAGAGAATGAGGCTTCACGTCAGCCACCACTGCAACAGTCCATTGGCATATATTTAGGCCCAGCACACAGGCAGAGGAGAGAGGTCCCGTAACAGACAATCTGGCTTCATGTCAGTAGAGAATCAGTCTGCATGTCATAGCAAAGAATCAGGCTTCACGTCACCCACCACTGCAACAGTCCATTTTCATAAGTTTAGGCCAAGCACCCAGGCAGAGGAGAGAGGTCCTGTAACAGACAATCTGGCTTCATGTCAGCAGAGAATTAGTCTGCATGTCATAGCAGAGAATAAGGCTTCACGTCACCCACCACTGCAACAGTCCATTGGCATATATTTAGGCCCAGCACCCAGGCAGAGGAGAGAGGTCCCGTAACAGACAATCTGGCTTCATGTCAGCAGAGAATCAGTCTGCATGTCATAGCAGAGAATGAGGCTTCACGTCAGCCACCACTGCAACAGTCCATTGGCATATATTTAGGCCCAGCACACAGGCAGAGGAGAGAGGTCCCGTAACAGACAATCTGGCTTCATGTCAGTAGAGAATCAGTCTGCATGTCATAGCAGAGAATCAGGCTTCACGTCACCCACCACTGCAACAGTCTATTGTCATAAATTTAGGCCCAGCACCCAGGCAGAGGAGAGAGGTCCCGTAACAGACAATCTGGCTTCATGTCAGCAGAGAATTAGTCTGCATGTCATAGCAGAGAATGAGGCTTCACGTCACCCACCACTGTAAGAGTCCATTTTCATAAGTTTAGGCCCAGCACCCAGGCAGAGGAGAGAGGTCCCGTAACAGAGGATCTGACTTCATGTCAGCAGAGAATTAGTCTGCATGTCATAGCAGAGAATGAGGCTTCACGTCAGCCACCACTGCAACAGTCCATTGGCATATATTTAGGCCCAGCACCCAGGCAGAGGAGAGAGGTCCCGTAACAGACAATCTGGCTTCATGTCAGCAGAGAATCAGTCTTCATATCATAGCAGAGAATCAGGCTTCACGTCACCCACCACTGTAAGAGTCCATTTTCATAAATTTAGGCCCAGCACCCAGGCAGAGGAGAGAGGTCCCGTAACAGAGGATCTGGCTTCATGTCAGCAGAGAATCATTCTGCATGTCATAGCAGAGAATCAGGCTTCACGTCACCCAACATTGGAACAGTCCATTGGCATATATTTAGGCCCCGGCACCCAGACAGAGGAGAGGTTCATTCAACTTTGGGTAGCCTCGCAATATAATGGTAAAATGAAAATAAAAATAGGATTGAATGAGGAAGTGCCCTGGAGTCCAATAATATATGGTTAAGGGGAGGTAGTTAATGTCTAATCTGGACAAGGGACGGACAGATCCTGTGGGATCCATGCCTGGTTCATTTTTATGAACGTCAGCTTGTCCACTTTGGCTGTAGACAGGCGGCTGCGTTTGTCTGTAATGACGCCCCCTGCCGTGCTGAATACACGTTCAGACAAAACGCTGGCCGCCGGGCAGGCCAGCACCTCCAAGGCATAAAAGGCTAGCTCTGGCCACGTGGACAATTTAGAGACCCAGAAGTTGAATGGGGCCGAACCATCAGTCAGTACGTGGAGGGGTGTGCACATGTACTGTTCCACCATGTTAGTGAAATGTTGCCTCCTGTAACGCTGATAATGGCGTCATCGCCACTGGCCATGTTGGTGGAGTACTCGAAACAGCGCAACAGAGCACACAGGTCTCGCATGGAGGCCCAGTCATTGGTGGTGAAGTGGTGCTGTTCTGTAGTGCGACTGACCCGTGCGTGCTGCAGCTGAAACTCCACTATGGCCTGCTGCTGCTCGCACAGTCTGTCCAGCATGTGCAAGGTGGAGTTCCACCTGGTGGGCACGTCGCATATGAGGCGGTGAGCGGGAAGGCCGAAGTTACGCTGTAGCGCAGACAGGCGAGCAGCAGCAGGATGTGAACGCCGGAAGCGCGAACAGACGGCCCGCACTTTATGCAGCAGCTCTGACATGTCGGGGTAGTTGTGTATGAACTTCTGCACCACCAAATTCAGCACATGCGCCAAGCAAGGGATGTGCGTCAAATTGGCTAGTCCCAGAGCTGCAACGAGATTTCGCCCATTATCACACACCACCAGGCCGGGCTTGAGGCTCACCGGCAGCAACCACTCGTCGGTCTGTTGTTCTATACCCCGCCACAACTCCTGTGCGGTGTGGGGCCTGTCCCCCAAACATATGAGTTTCAGAATGGCCTGCTGACGTTTACCCCGGGCTGTGCTGAAGTTGGTGGTGAAGGTGTGTGGCTGACTGGATGAGCAGGTGGAAGAAGAGGAGGAGGAAGCCGAGAAGGAGGAGGTGGCAACAGGAGGCAAAGAATGTTGCCCAGCGATCCTTGGCGGCGGAAGGACGTGCGCCAAACAGCTCTCCGCCTGGGGCCCAGCTGCCACTACATTTACCCAGTGTGCAGTTAGGGAGATATAGCGTCCCTGGCCGTGCTTACTGGTCCACGTATCTGTGGTTAGGTGGACCTTGCTACAGATGGCGTTGCGCAGCGCACACTTGATTTTATCCGATACTTGGTTGTGCAGGGAAGGCACGGCTCTCTTGGAGAAGTAGTGGCGGCTGGGAACAACATACTGTGGGACAGCAAGCGACATGAGCTGTTTGAAGCTGTCTGTGTCCACCAGCCTAAATGACAGCATTTCATAGGCCAGTAGTTTAGAAATGCTGGCATTCAGGGCCAGGGATCGAGGGTGGCTAGGTGGGAATTTACGCTTTCTCTCAAATGTTTGTGAGATGGAGAGCTGAACGCTGGCATGTGACATGGTTGAGACGCTTGGTGACGGAGGTGGTGGTGGTGGTGTTGGTGGTACATCCCCTGTTTGCTGGGCGGCAGGTGCCAACGTTCCTCCAGAGGCGGAGGAAGAGGCCGAGGCGGCAGCAGCAGAAGAGGCCGAGGCAGCAGCAGCAGAAGAGGTAGCAGGGGGAGCCTGAGTGACTTCCTTGGTTTTAAGGTGTTTACTCCACTGCAGTTCATGCTTTGCATGCAGGTGCCTGGTCATGCAGGTTGTGCTCAGGTTCAGAACGTTAATGCCTCGCTTCAGGCTCTGATGGCACAGCATGCAAACCACTCGGGTCTTGTCGTCAGCACATTGTTTGAAGAAGTGCCATGCCAGGGAACTCCTTGAAGCTGCCTTTGGGGTGCTCGGTCCCAGATGGCGGCGGTCAGTAGCAGGCGGAGTCTCTTGGCGGCGGGTGTTCTGCTTTTGCCCACTGCTCCCTCTTTTGCTACGCTGTTGGCTCGGTCTCACCACTGCCTCTTCCTCCGAACTGTGAAAGTCAGTGGCACGACCTTCATTCCATGTGGGGTCTAGGACCTCATCGTCCCCTGCATCGTCTTCCACCCAGTCTTGATCCCTGACCTCCTGTTCAGTCTGCACACTGCAGAAAGACGCAGCAGTTGGCACCTGTGTTTTGTCATCATCAGAGACATGCTGAGGTGGTATTCCCATGTCCTCATCATCAGGAAACATAAGTGGTTGTGCGTCAGTGCATTCTATGTCTTTCACCGCTGGGGAAGGGCTAGGTGGATGCCCTTGGGAAACCCTGCCAGCGGAGTCTTCAAACAGCATAAGAGACTGCTGCATAACTTGAGGCTGAGACAGTTTCCCTGGTATGCATGGGGGTGATGTGACAGACTGATGGGGTTGGTTTTCAGGCGCCATCTGTGCGCTTTCTGCAGAAGACTGGGTGGGAGATAATGTGAACGTGCTGGATCCACTGTCGGCCACCCAATTGACTAATGCCTGTACCTGCTCAGGCCTTACCATCCTTAGAACGGCATTGGGCCCCACCATATATCGCTGTAAATTCTGGCGGCTACTGGGACCTGAGGTAGTTGGTACACTAGGACGTGTGGATGTGGCAGAACGGCCACGTCCTCTCCCAGCACCAGAGGGTCCACTAACACCACCACGACCATGTCCACGTCCGCGTCCCTTACTAGATGTTTTCCTCATTGTTATGGTTCACCACAACAAAAAAAATATTATTTGGCCCAATGTATTGTATTCAAATTCAGCAGGATATAAATTTGAGGCCTAGTATTTAGGCGCTGGGTGACCGGTATGGATTTACTAACAGAATTGGACTTGGAAATGCACAGTAGCGTGTGTGTGAAGTTATTCTGAATGACCCTATGTGCACCTTGAATATTATATACCCTTTTAGGGATAGATTTCAAATAGGTCTGATATAGCAGAAACCACTAAATTATGAAATTGCTAAATTGGGAATTGTATTTCAACCCAGAACAAAAAATGTGCTTTGACGGACACTAAATAACTTTCCCAGCCACAACAGGACAGCGGTAACGAGAGATTTAGCGGGATATAAATTTGAGGCCTAGTATTTAGGCGCTGGGTGACCGGTATGGATTTAGTGACAGAATTAGACTGGGATATGGCCAAAAAATAGCCACACTATTGCTGGTTAAATGCACTTGGTGACGGGCGCAGCTTGCCCCTGATGTAGTATATGGCCAAAAAATGAACAGACTATTGCTGGTTAAATGCACTTGGTGTCACAGCTTGACCAACCACACTACTGAGGGTTAAATGCACTTGGTGACGGGCGCAGCTTGCCCCTGATGTAGTATATGGCCAAAAAATGAACAGACTATTGCTGGTTAAATGCACTTGGTGACGGGCGCAGCTTGCCCCTGATTTAGTATATGGCCAAAAAATGAACAGACTATTGCTGGTTAAATGCACTTGGTGTGATAGCTTGACCAACCACACTACTGAGGGTTAAATGCACTTGGTGACGGGCGCAGCTTGCCCCTGATGTAGTATATGGCCAAAAAATGAACAGACTATTGCTGGTTAAATGCACTTGGTGTGATAGCTTGACCAACCACACTACTGAGGGTTAAATGCACTTGGTGACGGGCGCAGCTTGCCCCTGATTTAGTATATGGCCAAAAAATGAACAGACTATTGCTGGTTAAATGCACTTGGTGTGACAGCTTCACCCTGATGTAGGCTTTAGCCAAAAAAACAACCACACCATTGAGGGTTAAATGCACTTTGTGACAGGCGCAGCTTGCCCCTGATGTAGTATATGGCCAAAAAATGAACAGACTATTGCTGGTTAAATGCACTTGGTGTCACAGCTTGACCAACCACACTACTGAGGGTTAAATGCACTTGGTGACGGGCGCAGCTTGCCCCTGATGTAGTATATGGCCAAAAAATGAACAGACTATTGCTGGTTAAATGCACTTGGTGACAGGCGCAGCTTGCCCCTGATTTAGTATATGGCCAAAAAATGAACAGACTATTGCTGGTTAAATGCACTTGGTGTCACAGCTTGACCAACCACACTACTGAGGGTTAAATGCACTTGGTGACGGGCGCAGCTTGCCCCTGATGTAGTATATGGCCAAAAAATGAACAGACAATTGTTGGTTAAATGCACTTGGTGTGATAGCTTGACCAACCACACTACTGAGGGTTAAATGCACTTGGTGACGGGCGCAGCTTGCCCCTGATGTAGTATATGGCCAAAAAATGAACAGACAATTGTTGGTTAAATGCACTTGGTGTGATAGCTTGACCAACCACACTACTGAGGGTTAAATGCACTTGGTGACAGGCGCATCTTGCCCCTGATTTAGTATATGGCCAAAAAATGAACAGACTATTGCTGGTTAAATGCACTTGGTGTAATAGCTTGACCAACCACACTACTGAGGGTTAAATGCACTTGGTGACGGGCGCAGCTTGCCCCTGATGTAGTATATGGCCAAAAAATGAACAGACTATTGCTGGTTAAATGCACTTGGTGACGGGCGCAGCTTGCCCCTGATTTAGTATATGGCCAAAAAATGAACAGACTATTGCTGATTAAATGCACTTGGTGTGATAGCTTGACCAACCACACTACTGAGGGTTAAATGCACTTGGTGACGGGCGCAGCTTGCCCCTGATGTAGTATATGGCCAAAAAATGAACAGACTATTGCTGGTTAAATGCACTTGGTGTCACAGCTTGACCAACCACACTACTGAGGGTTAAATGCACTTGGTGATGGGCGCAGCTTGCCCCTGATGTAGTATATGGCCAAAAA
This sequence comes from Bufo gargarizans, assembly GCF_014858855.1. Lineage (NCBI taxonomy): Eukaryota > Metazoa > Chordata > Amphibia > Anura > Bufonidae > Bufo > Bufo gargarizans. The sequence goes on along the minus strand of NC_058088.1, from coordinate 93,399,107 downwards.
ATGAACAGACTATTGCTGGTTAAATGCACTTGGTGTGATAGCTTGACCAACCACACTACTGAGGGTTAAATGCACTTGGTGACGGGCGCAGCTTGCCCCTGATGTAGTATATGGCCAAAAAATAAACAGACTATTGCTGGTTAAATGCACTTGGTGTGACAGCTTCACCCTGATGTAGGCTTTAGCCAAAAAACAACCACACCATTGAGGGTTAAATGCACTTGGTCGCAGCTTGTGCTGGCACACCACAAGACACAAAATGGCCGCCGATCACCCCAGAAAAATGTGACTGACAAATGGTCTGGGCAGCCTAAAAACAGTTAGCAATTGAGTATCAGCAGCTCAATGATCCACAGCTGTAGATCGATCAATAATCAAGTACTTTGGAGGAGTTAATCTGCCTAATCTCGCTCCTACTGTCGCAGTCGCAACCTCTCCCTACGCTAATCAGAGCAGAGTGACGGGCGGCGCTATGTGACTCCAGCTTAAATAGAGGCTGGGTCACATGGTGCTCTGGCCAATCACAGCCATGCCAATAGTAGGCATGGCTGTGATGGCCTCTTGGGGCAAGTAGTATGACGCTTGTTGATTGGCTGCTTTGCAGCCTTTCAAAAAGCGCCAAGAAAGCGTCACAAAAGCGCCAAGAAAGCGACGAACACCGAACCCGAACCCGGACTTTTACGAAAATGTCCGGGTTCGTGTCCGTGTCACGGACACCCCAAAATTCGGTACGAACCCGAACTATACAGTTCGAGTTCGCTCATCCCTAGTCATGACCATACTGTAGAGTGGGGTCTGGTAGAGGACGTCCCCACTCCAGTATTGCCTGACACTGGGTTTTTGCACTAGACCCATGTGCAGCACAAGGCCCCAAAATGTCCTCATCTCGGCTGCACTGACCGGCGTCCAGCCACCGGGTCTAGCCTAAAAGGAGCCCGGGTTCTGAGCAACAAACTTTTGGGCATACAGGTTCGTCTGCACCACCATCAGATTCACAAATGGGTTAGTAAAAAAAAAAAAAAAGTCAATTTCAGTAAACCTCACTGTGGGAATCTGGATTCCTGGATTGCCAACAAAATCCGGAATCTCGGGCTCAAAATCCACTGGGGACATCAGCTAAGTTCATCGGCAGGGAGCTCCAGTGGTCTTTTTTGGTAGGCCGAGAAACCACTAGGGTGGGCCACAGGATCCCTAGCATGTGGGGCCCCTGGCTCCGCCTTGGGGGCTCATTGTCATCAGATGATGATGAGGAGGATGCGGATGACAAGAGGAACGTGGGGTCATCCTCATTTTCACTGAGGCTCTCGGAGTCAAAGGCAATCTGGGCGTATGCCTCCTCCACCGAGAACATCCGCCGGGCCATGCACAAGTGGCAGGGGGGTCTAGGGTCTCAAAGTAAAAAAACAATAAGTTTAGATAAAGTTTTTTTTTTTTTTTTTCCTAACTAACTTTTCCCTTCTATCCCTGCCTAACGATGCCTCTCCCTCAATGACCCTAACCTACCTGGAGGGTGATGGGTGCAGGAGGGTGATGGGTGCCAATTGAGGGATCTCAGGAGCTTATTGAGGACAGTGCTGCACGGTGCGGGTGCTGGACAGAAAGCGCGGGGGAAAGAGGAGCACAGGAAGTTTGAATCTTGCGCCTCTCTCCCCTGCACCAATCAGCACCCTGGACAGCAAGCATCAACACCATGGCCAGCACCGCCTCTCCAAATCTTCCAAAGATCAGTCTTTTTCCGTTTCTTTGGTCACCGGAGACCAAAATGGACCGGAAACGCAGGTCTGAATTGACCTGCGGTTTTCTGCGATCGCCGATACGGGGGGTCACTTGACCCCCCCCCTAGCGTTGTGACAGGATGCCGGCTGAATGATTTCAGCCGGCATCCTGTTCCGATCAACCCCCGCGTCGTCGCAATCGTATTTTAAACCCATGACGTACCGGTACGTCATGGGTCCTTAAGGACTCGCAAAACATGCCGTACCGGTATGTCATGCGTCCCTAAGGGGTTAAAGTAATTTCCCTATACACATTTGTTTGCAGAGCACTTGCCATGCTCTTAACCAAATTTGGTGCCATTTGCCACCCTCTAGCCCTTTTTTACAACCATTTAGTGCTCAAAAGTTCGGGTCCCCATTGACTTCAATGGGGTTTGGGTTCGGGGGCAAGTTCAGTTCGGGTCCCGAACTCAAATTTTTTTTGTGAAGTTCGGCCAAACATGACGATCCCGAACATTCAGGTGTCCGCTCAACTCTAATCACAAACACTATCCGCAACAGTTAGTGATATTTCAGTACAGTATAATTTTTTTTTTTTTTGTTAGTGATAGTTCTATAGAATTTAATATTATTTATTTGTTAAGTTAATGGTTTTAATGTAGATTAAAGAGTTATTGTCCAATTTTCTTTTTTGTATTACTATAGTGTATGTTGTCGCCTCATTGTTGGCCCTTTTAATGTTTATGTACATGTTATGGATACATAAACATATTGCTATGTGCACATATTTAACCTCCTGGTGGGGCTGGTGATCGCCTCCTTTTCCTCCCGAGTCCTGAGATGGGGCGGTTATGGAGGATCCAGCACTTTCCACCTCCACCTCCTTCACTTCTCCCACATCTGGTGGGGGTGGCTCAATAGGCTGGGAGGGTCCAGCCTCCTCCTCTCCTTTCTCATCTTCCTCCTCAACATCCACAACCTACACGGCCTCCGCCGATCGCCTTTTCCGAATGGAGGGAATAGGAACTTCTGTGATCACAGAATGTTTAGATTTTAGATAAACAACTCCGAAATCTTAACAAAATTAGATATAAAGAAATTCAAATATGGAGGGATCTATATTTAATTGCAGTGGCTGCTAGCTTTATGACGCATAACTCAATAAAAAATAAACAGCATGCAAAAAGACATCCCCTCCACAGTGTCTTGATGAAACAATAGAGCAGGAGGAGACCCATGGGATGGGATTATCTCCTGAGTGTATCATAGGATGTTCTACTTCTCTACACCAGAGTCGGCTACTTCTTAATCCCATCACTAACACAATAGAACAAAGGGACAAATAAACTAACACATTCATTGGGAGTCTCAGAGCAGAGGTAACCCATATTACGTTTATGGATTCACACCACGCAACTTTAATGGGGAATAGGAAAGATGTGGCTTATAAACTCAACCAAAAAATCATGGTTTATAGTTCCCCCTAACCCAAATAGGTCAGAGTGGGGGTCTCCATAGTCCTGGGTCAATAGCCCGTAGGAAGGAGGCTAGCCCTCAGGCTTCTACTGCAAACACAGTGATGGTTCAGTCCATCACTTGTCTTGCACAAAGCCAACACATCACATCACCCAAAGAACACCATCACTAATGAAACATGGTGGTGGAAGGATCATGGTGTGGGGATGTTTTTCAGCAGCCTGGACTTGGATACTGGTCAGAGGTGAGGGAAACATGGACAGGGATATTCTTGAGCAAAACCTGTCCCACTCTGTGCGTGATTTGAGGCTAGGACGGAGGTTTACCTTCCAGCAGGACAATGACCCTAAGCACACTGCTAAAGCAACACTTGAGTGGTTTAAGGGGAAACATGTAAATGTGTTGGAATGGCCTAGTCAAAGCCCAGATCTAAATCCAATAGAAAATCTGTGGTCAGACTTAAAGATTGCTGTTCACAAGCTCAAACCATCCAATTGGAAGGAGCTGAATCAGTTTTGCAAGGAGGAATGGGCAAAAATCCCAGTGGTAAGATGTGGCAACTGCTCATAGAGACTTATCCAATGCGGCTTGAAGCTGTGATTGACGCAAAAGGTGGCTCTACAAAATATTGACTTTAGGGGGTGAATAGTTATGCACATTGACCTTTTCTATTATTTTGTCCTATTTTTGTATGCTTTACAATTAGAGGGCAGGTTCTACAAATTTAATGATGCAAATCCTCAAACAATCAATGTTAATTCCGGGGGATGAGGCAACAAAAAAAAGCACTGTATTCATTAGAGTGTTGCCAAAACATACAAAAGTTATTTACGCATGTACCTGGGCATTTTTGATCGCGGATTCTTTTCATGTCTGACCATCTTCACTTCATGTCTGACAATCTTTTTATGATGGCCAGACGGCAGGTGTTTGAGACCCGTTTGGCGCCAGATCTCAAAGTCTAGCTCCCGCACAATTTGCTGCTTCTCGGCGTGGGACCAGGTGCGGTCATATCCCCGCCCCAACATCCGCTGCAAGATAAAAATGTAAGCATATAATCCCAATTTTTAACAATAATAGTATTGAAAATAATTTACTGAAGTAAACTGCAAAAAGTATTTAATGCCTTGAAGTGGAAATATTAGATTTAGGCCGCCTGCAAACGGGCGTGTTTTTTCACAACTATGGACCGCACAGACCCGTCCTGCAGAGTGGACGAGCGCACAGCGTCATTGGTTGCTATGACGATGTGCACTTCCGGCCACTGTTGCTGTACTGTGATACACTTGTATGATCTATACAAGTGTATTGATGTACAGAGGTGTTGGCAAGATGCACACGGCGTCATAGCGAGTTAGCAACCAATGACGCAGTGTGCTCGTCCACTCTGCAGGGCATCAGCCCGGGTTTTTACGGTCCGTAGTTTTGAAAAAACACACCCGTGTGCATGCGGCCTTACTGTTACGGTTAGAAGATGGGATTGTATTACGACTGTATGTGGGTGGGGTCTGAGCTATCAGATAATGTCCAGCTAAGCAGAAATGTACCTGTCTAGTGAAGTGGCGGTATGGTATGGGGTGTACAGCTGGTTCGCCTCCCCGGGATGCACCCTGGGTAACTCTAAATGAACCAGCAAATACTGGCGGTCTGACATAGAAAGCTTCTCCTGAGTACTGACCAACAGGATACAAACTATAATCTATAGACTCTGTGTGTGTGTGCGGTATATAGTGTGTGTGTGCGGAATATAGTGTGTGTGTGTGTGTGCGGAATATAGTGCGCAACATGATAAGGGATATGCAATGTGCATGTTAAATATATTTATATGCTTTCCATACAAATATGCTACTAACATAGTGGGACCTTATAAAATGTGAAGTTTGGTGCACTTAAGAAAAATTAGAATCGTAGAAGGTGGCACTGGCGATTTTTTAATAACACTCTTTATGCATATAAAGCGATTGTTCAGACATGCAGTTGAAATGTAGTCAAATACACTACTTTAATGTAAGATTACTTACAGTCACCAAGAGTTCTTCCTCTTCGTCCCTGAACTTCGTTCCAACCATCTCATCCATCTAATTGCTAGTCGGTGCAAACCAGTTGCTGTAGGCCACGCCTTTCTAGCGCGTGTGCTCTTGCGATTAATACTTTGACAAATTTTGCAGATAAAAATAAGAATGCTTGTTGATTGCAGATTCGCTTAATACTTCTGGTATGTCAGTGTCCATGTTGTGGGACTACGTGTGCACATCTAGTAAGTATTTTGTGGCTGCAAATATTGCCTGGAGGTTTTTCATGTTCACCTGCCATTAAAATAAATGGGACCTGCCCCGAACCTGTGGTTCGCAAACATTTGAGCGAGTTCGAGCGATGGCGTTTGCGAACCGTCCCATCAGATGTTCATCCATCAATAACAGTAAGTATATAATTTAATCATGCACATTTATTCTCGATCCATACATATAGGCGGGTCGGCAGTGACATGACACAGAAACATAAATATAACAAAAACACCAGCCCGTCAGGGCAAAAACTAAACATTGGCTTTCTTCACCTAGACACTTTCACCAAATATAGGAAGAAAATGCTTGACAGACAGTAGGTCATGCAGTTTCCAGACTCTGGCAATGAATAGGCTTTTCAACCCTGTATTTATTCCCTCAGTAATAATTCCAGTAGCTACACATGTGTTTGCCTTGGGCTAGGGGAAATAGATGTACTGCAATGAAGAGGGAATGTCAGGTCCCACTACCAACCTACCCTTTGATGAAACAACCCAGCTTTTCTGGATTTTTTTTTTTACCTCACCCATATGAGCCTCTAGATGAGATATGCATCCCCTCCAGTATTTTACCAGTCACCATGTTACAATGGCTAGATCAAATCATATAAACAGAAGGACATATGTAGTTTTCTGCCTTATATGTTGGGCTGTAACAGGGAGTAGCAAATATCAATTTCCTATAAAAGTATCTTCTTGATGTTAGCAGTGCCCAAACTAGCAACCAAATGTACTAATATCCAAGAAAATCATTGCAAAGCTACACAATGGCGTAGATTTGTGCAATGAGACTCTAATAGCAATGGGGACGTTGCTGTTACACCTAGAGGCTTTGTTCTCAACAACTGCCTCGCACTCTGCACTTATTTTAGAATAAAAAAATTAAGGTTGAATTTTTTAAACAATTTGCTCATCTCCTTACATTACATATTAACAAACAAGTCAACAAAACAGAACGAGAGCTTACAATCTATGAGTATTCCAGTTTCAAGTGCCTTATTTCAGTCTTCTCTAAGTGTATTCCACTGTCTACGTTGTCATGATATTCAGTTATATTACATTTACAGTATATATTTGAAAATGTAAAGGTTGAAGTGGTTGATGTATTTTGAACATATGTAGATTCAACTATTTATACAACCTCTGAATGTCATAACTACAGATGTTTAATTATTTGTAATAATTATATTTTATAATAATTGTTGCACCTGAGCAGGAAAATAAATTATGGTCGGTTATTTAATATTCCCAATTTTTGGAGATGTGACATTCAAAACAGGTGCACCAATTCTGTCAACAAATTTAACACTTTGCATCATTATTCTGACAGATTGCCAACACCAAATTATCCTAAATCTCTATAATATTACATGTGACAAAATGTTACCATACTGTTTGCAATCTGCAACCAAGTTAAATGATTTAAAATTTTGGCAGCTTAAACATTTAATTTGCAAATTAAGAACTGACTCTGCTTAGATAAGCTAATAGTGATTGCAAATGCATAAAGTGCAAAAATGTTGAATGTACAATTGTTTTTTATTAATTAAAAATGAACCTCTTAAATGTATGTATACTAATGACAGAAGCCTGACTAATAAAAATGAGGAACTGGAATTAGTGATGAGAGAGGAGGACTATGACATAGTGGGAATAACTGAGACATAGCTGTATGATAGCTATGACTGGGCAGTTAAAGTCTGTTTAGAAAGGATCGCCAAAACTGGAAAGGGGGAGGGGTCTGCCTTTATGTAAAGTCCTGTCTAAAGCCCCCACTCCGGGAAGATATAAATGTCACGATCAGTGTGGGCTGAAAACTCCACACTGAACACAGGAGGGAAGGGGAACAGTAACTGAGCTTGGAAACTAGGGAAGGAACAGGTCACCTCCTAAACAACCCTAATCCGGGCCCTAACTATCTATCAATATGAATAGACCTTGAAGGTAATGCAATAGTCCCCCAATCCAGAATCTGCCTATCATAATCCAATCGATAGTAAGCCACGGTAAACCCAGAACCATAGGTGCAGGCAGACCTTCCAAGATAAAACACAAGATAACTTTTTGATGAAAGTCCCCCACACTTAATCTAATATCTTGCAAACTTGCGACAAGCACCTCTAAGTAAGAGGGGCAGAATCAATAGCAAATACAGGAATGTCTTTTATTAATGTACTTGGTGATAACCTGTGCATGCGGACAAACTGAGCATCAGCCAGGTTCACCCTGAACCCGCTGTCGATAAATACTTAAATTCCAACCATTTTTGACTCTAGCGCCACCTCGGCAGTCAGGAGAAATCGGGTACTCCCAGCAAAGAACAAATGCACATTCTCTGACTCCCCACTCACACCTCCGATAGACAGATGGGATTTAGACGCCCCTTTCTGTTTCACTTTTTGCCGCTGAATGCTTGGACATACAGTCCTGATCAAAAGTTTAAGACCACTTGAAAAATGGCAAAGAATCTTATTTTGCATGGCTGAATCTTAACAAAGTTCCAAGTAGAGCTGTGAGAGTGAGACAAAACATTTTTTGAGCATTCAATTTAATGAAAACAACAAATAAACTAAAACAGGCTGTTTTTCAGCTGATCAAAAGTTTAGGACCACATGCCTTTAAAAGGCCAAATCTGTGCAAAGATGTGGATTAATTGTCATTTTCTGTCAGGTAGTCACACGTTGTGATGGCAAAGGCAAAAAAACCTCTCCCTTTTTGAAGGTGGTCGGGTTGTTGAACTGCATAAGCAGGGTCTCTCACAGCGCGCCATCGCTGCTGAGGTAGGACGCAGTAAGACAGTTATTTGGAATTTCTTAAATTCTTAAATGATCCTGAGGGTTATTGAACAAAAAAGAACCCAAAAAATGTCATCAGCACTGAGCCGGAGGATCCAATTGGCTGTCCGTCAAGACACTGGACGATCCTCGACCCAAATTAAGGCCCTTACTGGTGCTGACTGCAGCCCCATAACCATCAGACGGCATCTGAGACTGAAGGGCTTAAAAAAAAAAAAAAACGTCTTCAAAGACCTCGTCTCCTTGAACACCACAGAACTGCTCTTTTGGACTTTGCAAGAGAGCACCAAACATGGGTCATTCAAAGGTGGAAGAAATTTGTATTTTCTGATGAGAAATAATGTAACCTTGATGGTCCTGATGGTTTCCAATGTTACTGGCATGACAAGCAGATCCCACCTGAGATGTTTTCTATGCGCCACAGTGGAGGGGGTGCCATAATGGTCTAGGGTGCTTTTTCCTTCAGTGGAACAATGGAGCTTCAGGAAGTGCAGTGGCGTCAAACATGTCCAGATGTTGCAGAGAGCATTCCTCATGACTGAGGGCCCTAGTCTGTGTGGTAACGACTGGGTTTTTCAACAGGACAAGGCTACAGTACACAATGCCCGCAGGACAAGGGACTTCTTCCAGGAGAATAAAATTACACTTTTGGCCCATCCTGCGTGTTCCCCTGATCTAAATCCAATTGAGAACCTTTGGGGATGGATGGCAAGGGAAGTTTACAAAAATGGAAAACAGTTCAAGACAGTAGATGGCCTTCGTGAGGCCGTCTTCACCGCTTGGAGAAATGTTCCCACTCACCTCATGGAAACGCTTGCATCAAGCATGCCGAAACAAATTTTTTAAGTGATAAACAATAACGGCGGAGCTACTCATTACTGAGTTCATGTTTGGAAGTTGGATTTATGTTTTGGGGGGGTAGGAATATTCATATGCTGTATACGTAGGCCCTTATATTCCTATAAGGCCCTGAAATGAGGTATGGGCCAGAGACAACCCATTCCTCCCCAGGTGGATGAATGGAAGTCTCTGTCTCAGGCCCAGACACAAACAACAGGGAATAAAACAAACACCAAACAATAATAAAAGACAAGATTTATCTGAAAGTAGAAAACTAGCAACTTCAGAAGGACCACAGTGTACAACCGACCAGCTAGTTAGAAGGTAGGAAGAAAATCTATAAACTGCACCTCCAAGAGTGAGAAGCAGCTACTTATGGGAAAGTTAATTTACCAACAAGTAACACCTGAAGCAAGGGGTGTGGCATTCACCAAAACACAGACACGATAAGATCTACAGTGAACTTGTCAATTTAACCCACAAGTTGTCAGTCTCTCTAATCTCCTGGTACCTGCCAAGGGAATCGCCGTAACAATATGTGAGGGACATGAACATGTGGAATCACTGTGGGTAGAAATATATGGAGGCAAAAACAATAATAAATTACTAATAGGTTTTTATTAAAAACCACCTAATATACCAGAGTCCACAGAAAATCTGCTACCAAACTAGATAGACGAGGCGGCAAATCATAGAGAGTTGGTTATTATGGGGGACTTCAACTACCCAGATATAGACTGGGAAACTGAAACTTGCATATCTCATAAAGGAAATAGGTTCTCGTCAATAACCAAAGACATTTACCTTTCAGGTTCAGGACCCGACTAGAGAGACGGCCACAGTGGACTTACTATTAACCAATAGACCTGACAGAACAAAAGATGTGCATGTCGGGGACACCCGAGAAATAGTGACCATAAAGTAATAACTTTCCAATTGTCATTCAAAAGAGTGTTTCTTCAGGGAGGAACAAAAATACCAAACTTCAAAAAAGCAAAATTTAGCCAACTAAAAGAGGCCATAGGCCTAACTAACTGGGACAAAGTTCTCAAAACTAAAAATACAGCCACAAAATGGGATATTTTTAAACACATCCTAAAATCTAATTGTGAGAGGTACATAACTTATGGGAATAAAAGGTTAAGGAACAAGAAAAAAACTATGTGGATAAATAGAACTATAAAGAAAGCAATAAATGATAAAAAGAAAGCATTTAAATGACTAAAAACAGGAGGGTAGCGAGGAATCACTGAAAAAAAAAATGTAAAAAACAAATAAAAGCAAACTAGAGACCAAGAGATTAATTGCCAAAGAGAGCAAAACGAACCCTTAAATGTTTTTCAATTATATAAATGGTAAAAAGTAAAAATCTGAAGATATTGGCCCTCTACAGAGTAATGAGGTGGGAGTTGCAGAGAGCGATGAGGAGAAAGCAAAGCTATTAAATATTTTTTTCTCCACTGTATTCACTGAAGAAAATAAACTGTCAGATGAAATGCAGAATGTAAGAGTTAATTCCCCATTAAAAGTGCCCTGTCTGACCCAGGAAGAAGTACAGCATCGTCTTAAAATGATTAAAATAGACAAATCACCAGGACCAGATGGCATACAACCCCGTATCCTAAGATAATTAAATCATGTCATAGCCAGACCCTTATTTCTGATATTTAAGGATTCTATACTGACAGGGTAGGCGCTTAGCAAATGTAGTGCCAATATTAAAAAAAATGTCCAAAAACAGAGCCTGGAAACTATAGGCCGGTAAGATTAACATCTGTCTTTGTTAAACAGTTTGAAGGTTTTCTAACATTTGACACTGTACCTCATGAAAAATTAGTATATAAAATTAGAATCCTTGGGCTAGGAAAAAATGTCTGTATGTGGCTCAGTGATAGAAAAACAGAGGATGTCTATTAACGGTACACACTCAGATTGGGTCACTGTCACTAGTGGAGTACCTCCGTGGTTAGTATTGGGCCCTATTCTCTTCAATATATTTATTAATGATCTTGTAGAAGGCTTGCACAGAAAAATATACATTTTTGCAGATTACACTAAACTGTGTAAAGGAATTGACACGGAAGAGGACAGTATACTGCTACAGATAGATCTGGATAGATTGGAAGCCTGGGGAGATAAGTGGCAGATGAGGTTTAACACTGAAAACTAACACTGTATAAATATATCAGGGGTCAGTACAGAGAGGCCAGCATCTCTCCCATCATCTACAGTATTTATCCCCAGGACTGTGACCATGACAAGGGGATATCCTCTGCATCTGGAGGAAAGAAGGTTTGTACACAAACAAAGAAGAGTATTCTTTACGGTAAGAGCAGTGAGACTATGGGACTCTCTGCCTGAGGAGGTGGTGATGGTGTGTTCACTAAAAGAGTTCAAGAGGGGCCTGGATGTATTTCTGGAGTGTAATAATATAGCTACTAGAGATGGGTCATTGATCCAGGGAGTTATTCTGATTGCCTGATTGGAGTCGGGAAGGAATTTTTTTCTCCTTAAGTGGGGAAAATTGTCTTCTACCTCACAGTTTTTTTTTTCCTTCCTCTGGTTGAACTTGCAGGATAACAGGCCGAACTGGATGGACAAATTACTTTTTTCGGTGTTACTATGTACATACAAGGGTTTATGGGATATGACATTAATCCTGAGCTTTGCATCTTATTCATATTTTTTACATTTTTGTCCAAGTTACAAATAAAAATACTTTTTTTTTTTTCTATTAGCATTGTACAGTTTACTGTAGAGTATTAAAAGAGTTGTGTCTACAATACAACCCCTTTTTAAAAAGAGGATGACTTCTTAAATCCCCACAATTCATCTATTATAACTGGGTAAAGCTACATTTGGATGCTCATTTTCCTGGCACTGTCTGCTACCAATGAAATATAGCATTACATGCCAGTCCTGTGACTCATTGAGGGTCCCCGTAGCAGGACATGCCATCAAAAATGTCAATTTTTTCTAACGGGGAATATACACAGTCTTTATAAGACAACTCCTATAATTCCTTAATGCAGAACGCAGTACATGTATTGTGCTGGGGGCTGATAGTTGCACTATACACTGTGCACTATACATGTATGGTGACAAATAGTGCTTGCTTAGGAACTAATATACAGTGGAGCTCTCAATTTAACAGTCAAAATTGGAGATAGCTCTGATCCCAACTATACTTCAAGTACAACGGCATCAAAGAGGCTTGTCAGAGAGACTGACAAGCCTTATCCCCCTCCTGCACAATGAATGCCATAAACAATAACAATAATACCAAAATTCCTGTTTCTCTTCATCATACCAACAAAAAGATGGAATAAAAAGTGATCAAAATGTTGTATGGACCCTAAAATAGTTCCACTGAGGAAGGAGTCGCAGTTAACTCCGAAACGCGTATGGGGAAGTCTTCTTATGGAAAATAAACAAGTTATCTCTTGAATACTACAACCTCTGGAGCTCTTCAGCAGAAAAAGAATGAAGCAAAGGGATCGGTGACATCATAACCACATGGGACACCGAAGCCGAACCTGAGCAATACAAATCCTAAGTAAGTCAGAGAGACCTGATAAATCTTTTGATTTAAATAATTGCAACCTTCAGCCGCTGGTTTGAAAGTTGGCATACTTTCAACTGAAACAACTGCAATCCTCGGCCGCTGTTTGAAAAATCGCAAACCACTGATCTTTAACTCACCGAAGATCCCAAGCAGAACTCACTCATAGGGAGAGCCAGCAAAGAGCCAGGAAAGTACGAAAAAAGTCTCTAATTTTGCAACACCTGGGACGCCGCAGTGTATGCAAAGAAGCAGGCGAACTCCTACAAAATAGTGAGTACAATTACGACTATATAGACAGTATGAACGGAGGCTATCCTTTTCTGTGTGCGATTTCTTAATATTGCAAGACTAATCGAGATCAATGAAATTATTCATCGATAATTTGATTTGCATTTTTTCGTGCTCTCTTTCAGATTGAATAAGAGGACTATAATGCAAATCTAACTATATATCTCAAGCTGCTCAAATATTTTGTGATATTTATATATCTATTTGCACATTTGACATACATGTTACCACTGGTTATTTATGTTTTTATATTTTAACAGTTTTTAATAGTATTACTATATAGTTAAAATAAGCAATACATTCCTATAGTTATATATTTCGTTTCTCCATTAGTGTTTTTTATGCTAGTGTGCCCTTCTTATATAGCTTTTATTAATTTAAATAGTGAGCCAGGACCCCGGACCAGAACCTGTTTGATCCGGTGTCCTGACTCTCCATAGGTCAATAACAAAATCAAAAAGTAATATGACACATAGTCTGTCATTCACCCAGCGCACGCACGGTCGGGGGAAGCACAGCATTGTGATCTGTAACTAAAAACGCACCCACGTCACTGGGGGACATGGCTAAGTAGAGCATCTCTCCTCTCATAGTCTTGCCGAAGCTGAGGATTGTGCCATGAGTTAATAAAAGTTAATTAAGAATTTATATGTACTCCAAAAGGTGTAATTGAAAAACACAACTCATCTAATTTCAAGTTATGATTCTTGGAAAGTAATGATGTCACAAAAAAAATGTAAGAAATTCTATCAGTATTTGTAGATGTTAGTTCTTTATAACTGTTAAGTTGTTCTTCTATCCAGGCTTGTTCTATAAGTGACCACATACTTTCACTCTTGACAACTGCCTAACAATGCAAATAGTTTTTAACAGCTTAATGTACAACAATCACTTTAAGGGTGGTGTTACACACATAATTTTTAGGGGGAAAAAACTGCAGTTTTTATTATGTTTTTTTTTAACTTATATTATATATTTTTTTGTTTTATTTAGGGAGGAGGGGGGGCAAAAAGTGCCCTGCACAGATATTTGCTGTAACTTAATTTGTAATTATGGAAAGCAGTACAAACAGTGCATTGTTTTACTGCCATATTCCTTACTTTTGGTGTATTTGTTGACTCCATGATATTTTTTATTTTTTTTCAAAGCACAGCATGCTTTAGTTATGGCATTTTTAGTCCTTTCACATAGACTTCTTATTAGGTAAAAACATATATCAAAAATGTGTGACCAGAAAAATTGTATAAAAAAGCTTGTAAAAATACCAATGAATTTCACACAGGCAGACAAGTGGGCCAGTCAGGAAAAAGGGGTCAGCTTTTTCCCTTAATAAATGAAATCATCATTTAAAAACTGCATTTTTGTATATACTCAGGTTACCTTTGTTTGTTTGATAATCTGAAACATTTAAGTGTGACAATCATTCAAAAACAAAATACTGTAAATCTGTATGGTGGCAAATACTTGTCAGGTAGCACTGTACTGGGCTGTTTTTTATTAACACAATCTGCAACAGAGACACCTAAAAAAGCCACTGACTCAGATGTGGACAAAATCTGAGTTGGCAAAAAGGAAATTACATATTTCCTTTCCGGTATCTCCAGATATCATTATTAAAAGGGTTATTCAGGAAAAGGTATTTATGACTCATCCTCAGAATAGGCCATCAGATCTGTAGGGGTGAGACACCCAGGACCCCAGCCTATCAGCTGTTAGAAAAGGCTCTGAGCACCACAGCCTCTTCCTAGGTCAGTGACATCACAGTAAACTGGTGACATGGCCTAGTTTCAGCTCGTCCCCATTCAAGTCAATGGGGCTGAGCTGCAATAACAAGCACTGCCACTTTACGATGTATATGCCGATCCGGTCAGCACTCAATCCATAGAAGCGCTGCAGAGGGAAGGAGCAATCCCCAGTTGTAGTGAAGAGAAGAATCCTGCAGACATTCAATGCTTTAGTTGATGAAAGCTGGTTGGGCTGAAACGGTCCTGTGAGTGTATTCTATATGACACAATAAAAGCATAAATCCTTTTGAAGCATTGAATGTTGCTTCCAGGATTCATCCCTTCACTATACGATGTATAGCACTGTCCTTGGAAAGCTGCCGGGAGCCTGCATCATTATCCAGAGTTTTGAGCGCAGCGCCTTGGGATGCCGTCACTTAGGCCCCTTTCACACGGGCGTTGTGGGAAAATGTGCGGGTTTTCCCTTATAACATGGTGATGGATCATGTGATGGAACATGTGATGACTGGAGTGACGTCATCACAGGTCCTGTTCATGTAATTAATGCTCACCCCAGGTCCTGTTCAGCAAAGGAGACAGAAGGAGATGCCGGGCTACGCAAGAGTGGACTGATGTGAGTTAAATCATTTTTATTTTTTTTAACCCCTCCAGCGCTATTTGACTATGCATTCTGTATTCAGAATGCTATTATTTTCCCTTATAACCATGTTATAAGGGAAAATAATAATAATGATCGGGTCTCCATCCTGATCGTCTCCTAGCAACCATGCGTGAAAATCGCACCGCATCCACACTTGCTTTCATATTGCTTGCAATTTTCACGCAACCCCATTAATTTCTATGGGGCCTGCGTTACGTGAAAAACGCACAAAATTTTGTGATTTTGTGATTTTCACGCAACGCATAAGTGATGCGTGAAAATCACCGCTCGTGTGCACAGCCCCATAGAAATGAATGGGTCGGTATTTAGTGCTGGTGCAATGCATTTAACTCACGCATCGCATCGGCGCGGAATACTCGCCCGTGTGAAAGGGGCCTTAGACCTCTGCTGATGTGATAATGATGACCAATCCTGAGGATAAGTCATTATCTTTTCCAGAAATACCTTTTTAAACCTTTAGTGACCAGCCTATTTTGGGCCTTAGCATGTTCACATTTTCATTGTCAAATTCCAAGAGCTATAACTTGTTTTTTATTTTCCATCAATGTAGCCATATAAGGGCTTTTTTTGCAAGACACGTTTTTAAATGGCACTATTTTGGGGTACACATAATTCATGGATTAACTCCTAATTAGTATTACTGTTTCTGGGGGACGGGAAACAGCAATACTGTCATTGAGTTTTTATATTGTAAATTTGGCAATGTTCACTTTGCAGCATTATTCACATGATAACTTTAGTCTCTGGGTCAGTACTATTACAGCAATACCAAATCCATATATTTTTAAAGTTTTACTACTTTTGCACAATATTTTTTTTCTGCATCGCCACATCTCACGATGCTAAATATTTTACTTTGTACAGAGCTGTGAGGGCTTGAGTTTAGTAGGACAACTTGTAGTTTCATTGTTCCAACTTATTGATAACCTTTTATTCTGATTCTTTGGTATCAAATAAGTTAAAAAAAAAAGGTAAATATGTAATTTTTATGTCTTTACACTATGCTGGATAATTTAGATGATAGTTGTATTATGTGGGTTGTTACCGATGTGGCGATACCAAATATGCGAAGAGGATTTTATTATTGTAATTTTTTTTTTATTTAAAGTTATTTATTTATTCAAAGTAAGACTTGGAGACTTTTTTTAACTAAAAACTTTAATTTAATTTATTATTTATATTATTCTTAATTCCCACAAGTCAACTTTGATATGTGATCCTCTGATTGCTTCTATAGTATAGTGTATTATACTGTCAGAAGGAAACTGATGTGCACTCTATTTGGTTGCACATTTGGCATAGATACACTTCATTAAGCCCTCGGCTGCCATGTTAAGACAATCATACTCTACAATCTCATTTGCAGCGGTGACGATTCCTGACAGATAAAGCCATCTCCCTCTGAAACTGCCACAGTCATTATAAACTACTTTATATAAAGTGTTAAATGGCTGGGATAGGCTCTTTTTATTTATTTTTGACTAGACAATTTTAAAATGGCATATTGGCCACTTAAGGTCCTTAGGCCCGTTTCACACGGACGTTGTGGGAAAATGTGCGGGTGCGTTGCGGGAACACCTGCGATTTTTCAGCGCGAGTGTAAAATATTGTAATACGTTGCACTCACGTGAGAAAAATTGCACGTGTTTGGTACCCAAACCCGAACTTCTTCACAGAAGTTCGGGCTTGGGATCAGTGTTCTATAGATTGTATTATTTTCCCTTATAACATGGTTATAAGGGAAAATAAGAGCATTCTGAATACAGAATGCATAGTACAATAGAGCTGGAGGGGTTAAAAATAAATAAAAAATAATTTAACTCATCTTAGTCCACTTCCTCGCGTAGCCGGCATCTCCTTCTGTCTTCATCTTATCTTTTTGTAGCAACAAGGACCTTTGGTGACGTCACAGTCATCACATGATCCATCACCATGGTAAAAGATCATGTGGTGGATCATGTGATGACTGTGACATCACCAAAGGTCCTTGTTGCTACAAAAAGCTAAGATGAAGACGGAAGGAGATGCCGGCTACGCGAACAAGTGGACTAAGGTGAGTTTTTAGATTTTTTTTTAACTCCTCCAGCGCTATTTTACTATGCATTCTGTATTCAGAATGCTATTATATTCCCTTATAAGGGAAAATAATAATGATCGGGTCTCCATCCCGATCGTTTCCTAGCAACCGTGCGTGAAAATCGCATCGCATCCGCATTTGCTTGCAGATGCTTGCGATTTTTACACAACCCCATTCACTTCTATAGGGCCTGCGTTGCATGGATTATCGCACCGCAACGCACAAAGAGGAGCATGCTGCGATTTTCATGCAACGCATAAGTGATGCGTGAAAATCACCGCTCATGTGAACAGCCCCATAGAAATGAATGGGTCGGTATTCAGTGCGGGTGCAATGCGTTCAACTCACGCATCGCATCCGCGTGGAATACTTGCCCGTGTGAAAGGGGCCTTAGTGTCCACTGTCAAAATGCTCATTAGTGGTTACAAAAAAGGTGTATGCATTAAAAAAATAAAAACATCACTTCTTTCTTTCAGTAGAGAATATTTTATACTATATGTTATACTTGCTATTGTTCCTTGCATGAGATATTAAGCATACTAAACACCAAAACAGGCTAAGGGTACTTTCACACTTGTGGCAGAGGATTCTGGCAGGCAGTTCTGTCACCGGAGCTGCCTGCCGGATCCATCAAAACGCATGCAAACTGATGGCATTTGTCAGACGGATCAGGATCCGTATGACAAATGCATTGGAATGCCGGATCTGTCTCTCCGGTGTCATCTGGAAAAACTGAACACTCTGGACCGGATCCAGCATTAATGCATTTCAATGGGAAAAAATGCCACATCCGGCATTCTGGCAAGTGTTCCGGAATTTTGGACGGAGATAAAACCACAGCATGCTGCGATATTAACTCCGTCCTGAAAAGTAAAAAAGACTGAACTGAAGACATCCTGATGCATCCTGAAGGATTGCTCTCCATTCAGAATGCATTAAAATAAAACTGATCCTAGGACAAAACTCAAAGCCGGAAAAGAATAACGCTAGTGTGAAAGTACCCTAAATATCTTACAAAAATAAATGTAACGATAAATATGAATAAACACATGTCTAACATCAATGCAAACAACTGGCATTTCACAAATGTTGTTTTTCTTTTGAACATATGTTTTTTCTTAATCTGTACTTTGTATGATATACAGTATATCACGTTATTTTTACACTGCAGCTCAAAAGATACCTTACAACCAACTGTGCATCTTTAAAGCAGGTTTTTTAATACAGTTTCTTCTGATTCAGACATCTAACAAATCACTTCTTCAAAGGAAAGATAAAAGAAAGTAATTTTAACTGCTCTCTCTGGTTTTGATTTCCAACGCCGTGATCATCTTTCTACTTTGCTAGCTGATCTAAATGAGATTATTGTGAATAAAAAAAATAAAATGCATTGAAAAAGAACATGCTTTATTTTTTCAAAAGTAATTTTATTGATTTTTTTAAGTTTTATAAATTTTATACAAACAACAATTGAATAACAACTTGGACATATATATTTCTGCAGCATTATTCAAAGGAAAGGGCCATCCAGGGTATAGTCAATAAACGAAGACAGATGAGACTTTGAAGCCATACTCATATTTGAGCAGCTATGTAAAGCTAGGTACATATAGATAGCCCTCAGTCAATGGTTACTATATTTAAGGCTGCTTGTACTTCCACATCTATGTTTTGCTGGATCCTATATGGATCAGGAAAAATGCTTCCTTTGGGATAATACAACCAGCTGCGTTCATTATGAACTAATCCGGTTGTATTATCTCTAAAATGACCAAGACGGTCCGAGAAAATGGATCCGGTACAATTGTCTTACATTGTGTTTCATGCCAGATCCATCTTTCTCCATATCCCATGACACTCGAAAAACATTGCTTGAATCGCTTTTGTGTGTGTCACGGGAAAGCAACGAAACAGAACGGAATGTATTCTGGTACACTCTATTCCGTTCAGTTTTGTCCCCGTTGACAAAAAATGGGGACAAAACTGAAGCGTTTTCCTCCGATTTTGAGATTCTATGATGGATCTTAATACCGGAAAACAAAACGCATATGTGAAAGTAGCTTAAGCCCCAGAGACAACTAATGACTCAAGTTGAGAGTGTTGCAATGTTGCATGTAATCTTTTACTGCTAGGCTTAAAGGGTTTCTATCACTTCGGTTGCACATATTTAGCTGTCAGACACTAGCGATCCGCTAGTGTCTGCTCTGCCCAACCATCCTAATATAATTGCTTTTGGGGCAGCCGTTTTGCTAAAAAAAAGAACTTTTATTAATATGCTAATGAGCCTCTAGGTGCTATGGGGGCGTCATTAGCACCTAGAGGCTCCGTCTACCTTCAGAAACTGCCGCCGCCGAGCGCGTCCCTCCAGCCCGCCCATCTCTTCCTGAATGCGATCCTCCTTGTGAGCGTATGTATTCTGCGCATGCGCAGTGAATGTCTGACCGCTTCCTTGCTCAGACATCTCCACTGCGCCTGCGCAATGACGCCATAGTGCTCCGAGGAACAGGCGCAGTGGAGATGTCTGAAGCAGGGAAGCTGTCAGACATTCACTGCGCATGCGCCAAATACAGGCGCTCACAAGGAGGATCGCATTCAGGAGGAGATGGGCGGGCTGGAGGGACGTGCTGGGCGGCGGCAGTTTCTGAAGGTAGACGGAGCCTCTGGGTGCTAATGACGCCCCCATAGCACCTAGAGGCTCATTAGCATATTAATAATATTTTAGCAAAACGGCTGCCCCAAAAGCAATTATATTAGGATGGTTGGGCAGAGCAGACACTAGCGGATCGCTAGTGTCTGACAGCTAAATATGTGCAACCGAAGTGGTAGAAACCCTTTAAGGAAATGTCTGGCAATACTACTGAATAGAGATGTGTTAATAGATTTGAAAATGTGGGAATTTGGCATAATTGAAAATTGTTGTGATTGCTTTTTAAAGAATCAAGAGATATACTTTTCCATGCAGTCAGACACTTGTATTTCGGATTGAATTTATTTGGACATAAATTGAATAGCATGACTGATTTAGCCAATTCAGACCCAAATCAATTTTTTTTAAATGTGCTCATCTCTACTAGTGATGCCACTAGAATTATTCTGATAGGAAACTGTAGTATTATACCGCTTTGTAACCCCAATAGTATTGCCCCAGATGTTACCCCAGTAATTTCTGTACGTTCAGAAGAAAACTACAGCATTGTACTTAGTTTTCTTCTGAACATACAGAAACTACTGGGGTGACCTCTGGGGCAATACTATTGGGGTTAAAAAGTGGTCTAATACTTCTGCCATTGTGATGTCCAGATTGTTTTATACATATTGAATGCTATAATTTTTTTATTCTGTAATTGGGGTGAAATAGCGCTATAAATATCATTCAACTGATCAGATTAGGTCATTTGTCAATTTAAAAAAAAATTGTAGAGGAAGAAATGCAAGTTTCCTGAGGAATAAGTAATATTACTAGTGGTATGCTCACAAAAAGTCCTAATAGAGCTTTGATTTAATAATGTGTTGTCTTCACCTACAGTGTGCATCACATCTACAGGAGAGCCCGATTTTCACTTTTTCTTTTTGGTATGACATTTGGTTTGTGTATGACACACTATATATGAAATATTATTAATAATAATAAGTATATATTAAGTATTATTATTATTATTATTATACAATCACTATTGTTTTGGAGAATAAGATATTAATGCTGAATAATCTTACACTGAAAATATGTGAACGTAGTAGAGCAGCCACCACAGGGAATTCCAATTCACCCTGATTACCCTTGAGCCTTTCAGCAACACATAGAATACTATTTTTGACAGTTGGCAGGCCGCAAGGAAGCTATGGGGGAAATAGTGTATTGTATTTACTGAAGCATTGCTGCTCTCCATTTGGATTTACCAATAAAATAAGGAATTGTATATGATGTAATATCTTGAAATATCAACTGAAAAAAATGAAAGTAAGAAAAATACTACCCAAAGTAGTATGATAAATTTTCAGCAGACATTCCCCTATACCATTGGTGTATTTGGATATGTTTTTGATACTTTCATTACGTACAATACTTTAGATTAACAGTTTTTTTTTCTATTAAACACCAATTTTACATAAAACTGCATAATTATATTACTTTATCGCCAATATTTTTCAGACTATACCTAACAGTAAAATGCATGGAAATAGTGAAAGAAATGGCAATTTTGACAACCGCATACGATTTTCATTCCCTTGTGTATGAATTCATGCACAGAAGATACAGGAGAATATCTAATGAAATAAAATACCAACAGACATAAAATGAAAACAGGCATACTATACTCACAATGGCATTTTTCACTACATACACATTAAAATGTACATAGCAAGCAACAATCATCCAACTTGAGTTTCACCTGCATTGACTTCTTCCTTAGTCAACATCAGAAATACCCTGGAAGCAGCAGATGTTGGCAAAACTTGAGTTTAGTGATTTTGTGCATTTTAATGTGTACTAAATGCTATTTTTAATTTGTATATTAACCCCTTCCCAGCAAGTGCCATACTTTAAATATGGTGCCCACTTGTGAGCAGCGCTGGCACCGTAGCCTCTGGGTGCCAGCTGCTTTAAACAGCAGGAATCCAGGACTAATATCTGCGATAAACGTTACTTTTAACCGTTCAAAAGTGACCAGAGCATCTGAGAGAGTAAAAACCTGGAAGCGCGTGCTCTGGCCAGCGAGGATCGGGGGATTTGGATAGAATATAAGGCAGCAATGATAATACATTAGGGTATATGAGAGAAGCAATCTAATGATTCCTTAAGGCCTCATGCACACGACAGTTTTTTTTCACGGCCCGCAAAAACGGGGTCCGTGGGTCCGTGATCCGTGACCGTTTTTCCGTCCGTGGGTCTTCCTTGATTTTTGGAGGATCCACGGACATGAAAAAAAAGTCATTTTGGTGTCCGCCTGGCCGTGCGGAGCCAAACGGATCCGTCCTGAATTACAATGCAAGTCAATGGGGACGGATCCGTTTGATGTTGACACAATATGGTGCCATTTCAAACGGATCCGTCCCCATTGACTTTCAATGTAAAGTCTGGAGTTCTGTTATACCATCGGATTGGAGTTTTCTCCAATCCGATGGTATATTTTAACTTGTAGCGTCCCCATCACCATGGGAACGCCTCTATGTTAGAATATACTGTCGGATATGAGCTACATCGTGAAACTCATTTCCGACAGTATATTCTAACACAGAGGCGTTCCCATGGTGATGGAGACGCTTCAGGTTAGAATATACAAAAAAACTGTGTACATGACTGTCCCCTGCTGCCTGGCAGGTGCTGCCAGGCAGCAGGGGGCAGACCCCCCCCCCCCTGTTTTTAACTCATTGGTGGCCAGTGGGCCCCCCCTCCCCTGTTGTTAACTCGTTGGTGGCCAGTGTGCGCACCCCCCTCCCTCCCTCCCTCTATTGTTTTAATACATTGGGGCCAGTGTGCGCGCGCCCCCCCAACCCCCCCTCCCTCTCTCTATTGTTTTAATACATTGGGGCCAGTGTGCGCGCGCCCCCCCAACCCCCCCTCCCTCCCTCTATTGTTTTAATACATTGGGGCCAGTGTGCGCACCCCCCAACCCCCCCCCCCCCCTCCCTCCCTCTATTGTAATCATCATCGGTGGCAGCGGAGTAGAAGATTTTCATACTTACCTGGCTGCTGGCTGCTGCGATCTCTGTGTCCGGCCGGGAGCTCCTCCTACTGGTAAGTGACAGGTCTGTGCGGCGCATTGCTGTCACTTACCAGTAGGAGGAGCTCCCGGCCGGACGCAGACATCGCAGCAGCCAGCAGCCAGGTAAGTATGAAAATCTTCTACTCCGCTGCCACCGATGATGATTACAATAGAGGGAGGGAGGGGGGGGGGGTTGGGGGGGCGCGCGCACACTGGCCCCAATGTATTAAAACAATAGAGGGAGGGAGGGAGGGAAGGGGGGTTGGGGGGGCGCGCGCACACTGGCCCCAATGTATTAAAACAATAGAGGGAGGGAGGGGGGGTTGGGGGGGCGCGCGCACACTGGCCCCAATGTATTAAAACAATGGAGGGAGGGAGGGGGGTGCGCACACTGGCCACCAACGAGTTAACAACAGGGGGGGGGGGGGGGGGGCCGCACAATGATATTCAAACTGGGGAGGGGGGGGGGGTCTGCCCCCTGCTGCCTGGCAGCCCTGATCTCTTACAGGGGGATATGATGGGGTTAATTGTACTATCATATCCCCCTGTAAGAGATCGGGTGCTGCCAGGCAGCAGGGGGCAGTCTTGTACAAAGTTTGCAGTGTATTCTAACTAGAAGCGTCCCCATCACCATGGGAACGCTTCTGTGTTAGAATATACTGTCGGAAATGAGTTTTCACGAAGTGAAAACTTAGATCAGAAAAAGCTTTTATGCAGACGGATCTTCAGATCCGTCTGTATGAAAGCAACCTACGGCCACGGATCACGGACACGGATGCCAATCTTGTGTGCATCCGTGTTCTTTCACGGACCCATTGACTTGAATGGGCCCGTGAACTGTTGGCCGTGAAAAAAATAGGACAGGTCATATTTTTTTCACGGCCAGGAAACACGGCTCACGGATGCGGCTGCCAAACGGTGCATTTTCCGATTTTTCCACGGACCCATTGAAAGTCAATGGGTCCGTGGAAAAAAACGGAAAACGGCACAACGGCCACGGATGCACACAACGGTCGTGTGCATGAGGCCTAAGTGTAAAAAATAAATGTTAAAAAAATAAATTAAATAAAATCCCCTCTTTTCCCCAAAATTTTAATAAAAATATGTAAACAATAAAAAATACACATTATGGGCATCGCCACATGCAAAAACTATTAGAATATAAAAACTTCTTACTACTATTAAAATATAAAAAATTCAAGAAATTCTAAATTCTAAATGGCTGGTTTGTCATTTTTTGGGTCACCTCACTTTAAAAAAATAAATAAAAAATTGATCAAAAAGTCTTACACATCCCAAAATTATATCAATGAAAAGTATAGATCGTCCTGCAATAAAATGAGCTCACACAGCTTCTTACACAGAACAAAAAAAAAAATAATGTGCGGTATCCCCATAACTTATACTGACCTGGAGAATGAAAGTAAAACATCAGTTTTACTGTATAAGGAATGCCGTAAAAACAAAACCCATGAAATAGTTGTGGAATTGCGTTTTTGTTTTTAAATTTCACCCCATTTGGTACTTTTTTCAGCTCCCTACTACTTCATAAGCAATATTAAATGGTGTAACTAGAAAGCACAACTTAGTTATGGCCCTAGAAAGGTAGGGAGTGAAAAACAGAAATGCAAAAAGGAAAAACCCTCCAGGGCTGAAAGGGTTAAAATAAAATGGACTTGTTTCAACAATAAAATCAGAACAAAGCATTTGTGCAAACAGTTTCTGGGAATTGGAGGGGAAATGAACAATGCTAAAATCACAATCACGAAGCAGCCATGACTCAGACCAAACTTTGTTATTTTTTAGACAGCACATGAACATGAACATTTTCAGACGAATCAAATAAAATAGCTTGTAGCACCATTTTAGTGCACATGTCAGCGGGAAAAAAACACTAGGGAGGAAGAATAAGGCCTCATGCACACGACCGTTGTGTGCATCCGTGGCCGTTGTGCCGTTTTCCGTTTTTTTTCACGGACCCATTGACTTTCAATGGGTCCGTGAAAAAATCGGAAAATGCACCGTTTGGCGGCCGCATCCGTGAGCCGTGTTTCCTGGCCGTGAAAAAAATATGACCTGTCCTATTTTTTTCACGGCCAACGGTTCACGGGCCCATTCAAGTCAATGGGTCCGTGAAAGAACACGGATGCACACAAGATTGGCATCCGTGTCCGTGATCCGTGGCCGTAGGTTGCTTTCATACAGACGGATCTGAAGATCCGTCTGCATAAAAGCTTTTTCTGATCTAAGTTTTCACTTCGTGAAAACTCATTTCCGACAGTATATTCTAACACAGAAGCGTTCCCATGGTGATGGGGACGCTTCTAGTTAGAATACACTGCAAACTTTGTACAAGACTGCCCCCTGCTGCCTGGCAGCACCCGATCTCTTACAGGGGGATATGATAGTACAATTAACCCCATCATATCCCCCTGTAAGAGATCAGGGCTGCCAGGCAGCAGGGGGCAGACCCCCCCCCCCCTCCCCAGTTTGAATATCATTGTGCGGCCCCCCCCCCCCTGTTGTTAACTCGTTGGTGGCCAGTGTGCGCACCCCCCTCCCTCCCTCCCTCTATTGTTTTAATACATTGGGGCCAGTGTGCGCGCGCCCCCCCAACCCCCCCCTCCCTCCCTCTATTGTTTTAATACATTGGGGCCAGTGTGCGCGCGCCCCCCCAACCCCCCCCTCCCTCCCTCTATTGTTTTAATACATTGGGGCCAGTGTGCGCGCGCCCCCCCAACCCCCCCCCCCCCCCCTCCCTCTATTGTAATCATCATCGGTGGCAGCGGAGTGGAAGATTTTCATACTTACCTGGCTGCTGGCTGCTGCGATGTCTGCGTCCGGCCGGGAGCTCCTCCTACTGGTAAGTGACAGCAATGCGCCGCACAGACCTGTCACTTACCAGTAGGAGGAGCTCCCGGCCGGACACAGAGATCGCAGCAGCCAGCAGCCAGGTAAGTATGAAAATCTTCTACTCCGCTGCCACCGATGATGATTACAATAGAGGGAGGGAGGGGGGGGGGGGGTTGGGGGGGTGCGCACACTGGCCCCAATGTATTAAAACAATAGAGGGAGGGAGGGGGGGTTGGGGGGGCGCGCGCACACTGGCCCCAATGTATTAAAACAATAGAGGGAGGGAGGGGGGGTTGGGGGGGCGCGCGCACACTGGCCCCAATGTATTAAAACAATAGAGGGAGGGAGGGAGGGGGGTGCGCACACTGGCCACCAACGAGTTAACAACAGGGGAGGGGGGGCCCACTGGCCACCAATGAGTTAAAAACAGGGGGGGGGGGTCTGCCCCCTGCTGCCTGGCAGCACCTGCCAGGCAGCAGGGGACAGTCATGTACACAGTTTTTTTGTATATTCTAACCTGAAGCGTTTCCATCACCATGGGAACGCCTCTGTGTTAGAATATACTGTCGGAAATGAGTTTCACGATGTAGCTCATATCCGACAGTATATTCTAACATAGAGGCGTTCCCATGGTGATGGGGAAGCTACAAGTTAAAATATACCATCGGATTGGAGAAAACTCCAATCCGATGGTATAACAGAACTCCAGACTTTACATTGAAAGTCAATGGGGACGGATCCGTTTGAAATGGCACCATATTGTGTCAACATCAAACGGATCCGTCCCCATTGACTTGCATTGTAATTCAGGACGGATCCGTTTGGCTCCGCACGGCCAGGCGGACACCAAAATGACTTTTTTTTCATGTCCGTGGATCCTCCAAAAATCAAGGAAGACCCACGGACGGAAAAACGGTCACGGATCACGGACCAACGGAACCCCGTTTTGCGGACCGTGAAAAAAAAACGTCCGTGTGCATGAGGCCTAAGGGTTCTCACATGACCCTGAGAGGAAGTGGGGGGGCTTGTCCTGATTGGCTCACAGGCCGACAGACAGCCTGTATAAGCCAATCAGTGCTGCAGTAGGCAGGAGGGTACCCAACACAAAAAGCAAAATGTCATTCTGTGCTGGGCTTTGAATGAGGATGGTTGAATCTTACATTGTTTGCCAGAGAAACTATCTTAAAGGGGCTGTCTCACTTCAATAAGTGGCATATATCGTGTTTTTTTTTTTTTTTTGTCTATATAGCTTTATGAGGGCTTATTTTTTGCTGGACAAGTTGTAGTTTTTAATGGCACCATTTTGGGGTGCACATAACATTCTTATTAACTTTTATTAACTCTTTCTGGGAGTTTCACAGGAATAGCTGCAAAGTGGAGGAGAAAATTCAAAATCTCCTTTTTTTACACTAACATGTTTTTGTAGCCCCTTTTATTTCATTTTTACAAAGGGTGATAGGAGAAAAAGCACAACAGAAAATACCTCATATGTGGATGTAAAGTAATCTGCGGGTGAACTACACAGCTCAGAAGAGAAGGAGCGCCATTGGGATTTTGGATAGAAAATTTTGCTAAAATGTTTATGGGGGCATGTCACATTTAGGAAGCCCCCATGGTGCCAGAACAGCAAGAAACCCCCACATGGAACACCATTTAGGAAACTAGACCCATCAAGGTACATAACACCCCACAGGTGTTTGGTGCAATGTTGTTGGACGTCAAAATGAAAAATTTGATTTTTTTTTTACACTAAATTGCTGATGTTACACCATTTTTTTCATTTTCACAAGGGGTAATAGGAGAAAAAATGCCCTAAAATTTGGTCCCCATTTTTCCCGAGTAAGGACATACCCCATATATGGACATAAAGTGCTCTGCGGGCGAACTACATGGCCGTCCAAAATCCCAATGGTGCTCCTTCTCTTCTGACTCATGTAGTTCAGCCGCAGTTCACTCTACATCCACATATGAGGAATTTTCTGACTCGGGAGAAATTGGGCTACAAATTTTGGGGCAATTTATCTCCTATTACCCCTTGTAAAAATTAAATAAAAGGGGCTACAAGAACATGTTAGTATAAAAAAGGGAGATTTTGAATTTTCTTCTCCACTTTGCAGCTATTCCTGTGAAGACTGTGGATAAATAAAAGGGGATTATAAATTTAGTACTCCATGGAAGTGTGGTACTCCCTGAAGCAACCATCAATGCAGAGCCTGGATGATTGGGACACGTGTCACACTAAATGGTGGCGTCCTTCCGTTTCCCCCTCCTGTTACACACTCTGCACTTTTTTGGGGGACCATCCCTTCTTTTCTGTATGGGGGGGACCACACCTGGAAAGTGTTGGCCAGGGACAATCCGGGCGCCTCCATTTCCTGAGGTACTCCGGCCTGCTCTTTCCCGGTTAGAAAAGATCAGGGCCGGGGTGAAGCCTGGACGCTGAGGTGGATGGCAGCGTGAAGCTTCAGCTCCTCCACACTTAGGCACAAAAAAGCCAGAAAAGAAGCAAGACCCGAACAAAAATGGTGAAATATGGCAGAGATAGAGGCGCTGACCCTTCTGACACACCAAGATCGCACAAAGGACAGCAGGAAATGCGACGATTCTTCAATAAGAAAGCAGCACACTCACCAGGCTTAAGCGCTAAGATGGCGGCTGCTGCAGCGCGGGCTGAAGAGGAGGACGAGTCGGAAGCTGAAAGCACAAGAGGAGAGGACACAGAGACCCAGGACAGCTCCCCCGTTTCAAAAACCTTCCTAACTAAGGTAATGGGGCAAGCGCTCAAGAGAGCCATTAAACCTGTCCTCAATGAACTGTCCGATATTAAAACCGAACTAAAGCAAATAGGCCACAGGGTGGAGGCTTTAGAAACAACAGCCCAAGATGTAGTAGCACACTCAGCAAGCATGGCGGAGCACGTAGAGCTACACATGGCAGAAGGAGAAGAAATCTACGCATAAAGGGCCTGCCAGAGTCCTGGGAGAACGAATCGCTGCGCAAAGTAAGAATGGAGATTTTTACTGACTTAGTCGGCCAAGAAGCAGCCTCGTCCATTGTAATTGAGCATGTGCACAGGGCACTAAAGCCAGCTCCAAAACCCTCTGAGAGACCTAGAGACGTAGTATGTGGCATCTTGTCATACGTTGACACAGCCCGTATTCTAGCTGCAGCAAGAGACCAAGACCAGATCTTATATGAAGGGGCAGAAATAGCTATATACCAAGATATAGCACCCTCCACATTAGCAAAATGCTGCATCATGAAACTCTTGCTGGATGTTTTAAGAAGTCAGAAAATACCATACTCCTGGATGTACCCATTTGGACTTTCCATTCTCAAGAACGGAAAAAGGATAGCAATCCATACACCGGAGGACTTATACAAAGCATGGTCGATCCTGGGCCTTCAGCCTATAGAAGTCCCCACCTGGATGCCCATAGTACACCCAACATCGCTTCAACACTTACCGAAAATTGAGTCCTGGAAGAAGATCCCCATTACCAAGGCGAACAAAATGATGAGAAGCATGAGTTGACCATCCTCACCTCCGCCGGGACTAATTAAAGAATCAGGCGATCTTTCAGTGCACCAGTTAGACCTGGCCACCTAGCTAAATTTAACCCTCTTGTCTAGCGCAGGACAGGGATGTGGTAACAGGCCCATGGTCTAATAGGTTAACAAGTGGCAATCTGCCATAAATGCATTATAACCCATCACTAATCCATTGAGAAGAAAAAAAAAAAAAAAAAAGTTGACACCTTTACTTCCCTCGAAAATTACGCATCTTACACTGCCTAGATATCTAGTGTAACTGTGACTTAGCTTCAGCCTATTCCCCATAGGTACAATTGATAACTGTTTGACAGTTACGCGTCCGCAGTTTAAGCTAATTTTAGAAGCTTATTTGTACCTCTCCCCCCGCCCCACCCTCCCTCCCTAATCCTCCCCCTAATCCTCCCCCCCTCCCTCCCCAATCCTCCCCCCCATCCTCCCCCCAATCCTCCCCCCCTCCCTCCACAATCCTCCTCCCTAATCCTCCCCCCCAAATCCTCCCCCCAATCCTCCCCCCCAAATCCTCCCCCCCAATCCTCCCCCCCTAATCCAATTTTTTAAGAGGGACCACATCATGAGTGACTTCAAGATCACAACTTTTAACATAAAGGGGTTAAACTCCCCTGCTAAGCGTCAACTGATGCTCACGCTCAAGAAACTGCACACGCATATCATATTACTTCAAGAAACACATTGCCGCCAGAGTAAAATACCAAAAATGCATACTCATCTGTATAAACAATGGTTCCATGGCACACACCCATCCTCTGCCTCCAAGGGGGTATTGATAGCTATACACCATACTATCCTGTTCACCATGAAACAACAACTATCAGACTCAGAAGACAGGTTATTAATACTTAAAGGAGACATAGGCAACCGTAGATTCACTTTTGCCAACCTATATGCTCCTAACACAGCCACAGTCCCATGGTTAATAAACAGTCTGAACACAATCAAAACATTCTCAGAAGGACAGGTAATCATAGGGGCAGATCTTAATCTAACCCTTAACCCTTCAATAGACTCATCCACCACAAAATCACATATCTCGCAAAGACACATTGGTAAACTGCATAAGAAATAACAAGAACTACATATAGCAGACGTGTGGAGATGTCTCAACCCCACAGTTAAAGATCTCTCTATCAATTCCAATCCACACAAATCCTACCAGAGACTCGACTATATATTAACCTCTGCTTCTCTTTTGCCCCTCTTTAGCACCTCTGGGATAGGAAACATCACAATCTCAGACAACGCTCCATGCACGGTGAGTCTCACCTCGGCCTCCCTGCCTGAGAGGGATTGGAATTGGAGGCTGAACTAATCGCTTCTGAACGGCAAACAGAACTCGGATCAGGTTAGGTCGCATTTGGAGACTTTATTTGCAGTCAACTCTCCTGCACACAGCAAACACAGTCATTTGGGAAACGCACAAAGCATATACAGTACAGACCAAAAGTTTGGACACACCTCATTCAAAGAGTTTTCTTTATTTTCATGACTATGAAAATTGTAGATTCACACTGAAGGCATCAAAACTATGAATTAACACATGTGGAATTATATACATAACAAAAAAGTGTGAAACAACTGAAAATATGTAATATTCTAGGTTCTTCAAAGTAGCCACCTTTTTCTTTGATTACTGCTTTGCACACTCTTGGCATTCTCTTGATGAGCTTCAAGAGGTAGTCAACTAAAATGGTTTTCACTTCACAGGTGTGCACTGTCCAGTTTAATAAGTGGGATTTCTTGCCTTATAAATGGGGTTGGGACCATCAGTTTCATTGTGGAGAAGTCAGGTGGATACACAGCTGATAGTCCTACTGAATAGACTGTTAGAATTTGTATTATGGCAAGAAAAAAGCAGCTAAGTAAAGAAAATAAAGTGGCCATCATTACTTTAAGAAATTAAGGTCAGTCAGTCCAAAAAATTGGGAAAAATTTGAAAGTGCAGTCACAAAAACCGTCAAGCGCTACAAAGAAACTGGCTCACATGCGGACCGCCCCAGGAAAGGAAGACCAAGAGTCACCTCTGCTGCGGAGGATAAGTTCATCCGAGTCACCAGCCTCAGAAATCGCAGGTTAACAGCAGCTCAGATTAGAGACCAGGTCAATGCCACACAGAGTTCTAGCAGCAGACTCATCTCTAGAACAACTGTTAAGAGGAGACTGTGTGAATCAGGCCATCATGGTAGAATATCTGCTAGGAAACCACTGCTAAGGACAGGCAACAAGCAGAAGAGACTTGTTTGGGATAAAGAACACAAGGAATGGACATTAGACCAGTGGAAATCTGTGCTTTGGTCTGATGAGTCAAAATTTGAGATCTTTGGTTCCAACCACCGTGTCTTTGTGCGACGCAGAAAAGGTGAACGGATGGACTCTACATGCCTGGTTCCCACCGTGAAGCATGGAGGAGGAGGTGTGATGGTGTGGGGGTGCTTTGCTGGTGACACTGTTGGGGATTTATTCAAAATTGAAGGCATACTGAACCAGCATGGCTACCACAGCATCTTGCAGCGGCATGCTATTCCATCCGGTTTGCGTTTAGTTGGACCATCATTTATTTTTCAACAGGACAATGACCCCAAACACACCTCCAGGCTGTGTAAGGGCTATTTGACCATGAAGGAGAGTGATGGGGTGCTGCGCCAGATGACCTGGCCTCCACAGTCACCGGACCTGAACCCAATCGAGATGGTTTGGGGTGAGCTGGACCGCAGAGTGAAGACAAAAGGGCCAACAAGTGCTAAGCATCTCTGGGAACTCCTTCAAGACTGTTGGAAGAACATTTCAGGTGACTACCTCTTGAAGCTCATCAAGAGAATGCCAAGAGTGTGCAAAGCAGTAATCAAAGCAAAAGGTGGCTACTTTGAAGAACCTAGAATATGACATATTTTCAGTTGTTTCACACTTTTTTGTTATGTACATAGTTCCACATGTGTTAATTCATAGTTTTGATGCCTTCAGTGTGAATCTACAATTTTCATAGTCATAAAAATAAAGAAAACTCTTGAATGAGAAGGTGTGTCCAAACTTTTGGTCTGTACTATAAATCTTATATACTTTCTATGGATACATTATTATGCAGAGCCAATATAACCAGAAGGTGCAGATCACTCGGAAAAAGGCCATTGCACCTTCCATGCTTTGTGAAGTTTTAGGTATCCTTTAAGAGACGTTTCTTGGATCTCTGAATTTCTGCCACTTTTTTGGACAGCTCGTTTGGAAAATGAAAGGGGGAATCTGATTGGTTGCTATGGGCAATAAAGCCAGTTCTGCATTACACCACCCTCAATAATGTCCAGTGAAGGCATGATTACAACTTTAACTCTTAAAGTACAAAGATCAATAATGATCATTTTTTTAAAAGGTGGGGATTTAACTTTTTAAATAGGCAGCCTGAGGGTCAGCATGGAGAAATCCTTTTAAAGGTACTGTAGATTTTCCCTTAATATAACGTAATATTTAATATCTTAAAAAAAAGCAATGCTTCTATCAGGCTTAGCTAGCTCTGATATGCCCCAATTTCCTGGTACTGGGGAAGAACCTTGTCTGACAACAGGCAGTGGACTGTAAATTACATGGAAGTGGGATCCTTAGTGGACAAGACTTTACAACTTTTTCCAGGTGGATGAAGGCATATATTTTTTTTAAATGAAGTGATTTAGAAATGTGCTAGTTACACCATTCTCTACTAAACAAGATGCAATTGTGTGAAAGTACAGTGACTCTAAGTTTAAAATTTTTAATACATTTAGTCAAATATAAAAGTTATTAGTTAGATTAAAAATATATAATAAAATAATAATGCTAAGGCTTAGAAAATGAATTTATAACAAAAATGCAAGATTTTTTTTTTATAACCTTTTTTACCCTGTTTATGATCATGCACTATACACATTGTAAATGAATTAAAGCTCCTGCAGTCTACCAGGAACAGTTTAAGAGTTTTGGTAACTGACTTTAGAGAGAGTTGAGAACCACAAGAAGAAGACTGGCGTAGTTCATGACTGATTCTGTCTTCCCTTTTGTAGCATGCGGAGAATGAGTGTCATGTACTGAAAAGAAGCTGTGACAATTCTGCTTCTTGGTCTTAACAGGTCTAGATCAGTTCTAGCAGTAACTGGTGATAGGACAGGTGGCTAATTTCTTCTGTAACTGGGATTCTTAGGGCCCTTGCATACGAGCGTTGGTTGCGAGTCTACAGCGCAGCTCCCGGCCTGATCTCCCAGCACTGACATGGTCACATAGCATTATATTGATTTATCATGCTATGTAACCCTTACATTTCTGGAATGTATTGTATATAACTGACAGAATTATGCCAGTGTTATCCAATACATTCCAGAACTGTAAGAGTTACATAGCATAAAAAAATCAATATAATGCTATGTGACCCTGTCAGTGCTGGGAGTTCAGGCCGGGAACTGCGCTGCGGACTTGCAGTGTGACCAACGCTCGTCTGCAAAGGCCCTTAGACCTGTATCACATTCTTGGCAGGAGTTCTGACAGGCTGTTGATGTTACCCATGTGGAATGCCCACTGGCCCCATTGACTATAATGGGTCTGATGGAAGGGCTTGCCAGAACCTGAAGTGTGAAACAGACATTACAGATGTCCCAGTTACCCTGAGAAAACTATAAAATAGGGCAGTAATAAAAAAATATATATGAAATGATTTATCTAGCAGATATGGTCCTGCTTGCATGCTATAAGAAAAAGAGTTGGCCTACTGTATGTGCACTTTCATGGTCCTGGCCACCAGAGAGGCCGGCGTGTTTTCTTATAGGGTGGTTTTAGTCCCTGGAAATGAGCAGTTTATAATGTCAGGAAAAAATGAATCGACCCAGCATAGGAGGAAATTTAGACAATCACAATACATTAGTTAGTGTTGGTATGTTAGCAGCCAGTCCATTATGTAGCCCGCTGTGAAGAGTAATAGTGAAGCCATGATACATAATGAAATTCAATTATATCACCCTGCACTATTCATGGTACCTGCAGAATGGACAACTTATGTATTTGTGTTTACCCTCCTACAATGTTAGGCTAGTTTCACACTAGCGTTCGTAGGTCCGCTCGTGAGCTCCGTTTGAAGGAGCTCACGAGCGGACCCGAACGCCTCCGTCCTAGCCCTGATGCAGTCTGAATGGAGCGGATCCGCTCAGACTGCATCAGTCTGGCGGCGTTCAGCCTCTGCTCCGCTCGCCTCCGCACGGACAGGCGGACAGCTGAACGCTGCTTGCAGCGTTCAGCTGTCCGCCTGGCCGTGCGGAGGCGAGCGGATCCGTTCAGACTTACAATGTAAGTCAATGGGAACGGATCCGCTTGAAGAGGTCACCATATGGCTCAATCTTCAAGCGGATCCGTCCCCCATTGACTTTACATTGAAAGTCTGAACGGATCCGCTCAGGCATCTTGCGCACTTAGAAAATTTTCTAAGTTATTAATGCAGACGGATCCGTACTGAACGGAGCCTCCGTCTGCATTAATATGATCGGATCCGTTCAGAACGGATCCGATCAAGCGCTAGTGTGAAAGTAGCCTTAGTTGTGTTATACAGGGAGTGCAGAATTATTAGGCAAGTTGTATTTTTGAGGATTAATTTTATTATTGAACAACAACCATGTTCTCAATGAACCCAAAAAACTCATTAATATCAAAGCTGAATATTTTTGGAAGTAGTTTTTAGTTTGTTTTTAGTTTTAGCTATTTTAGGGGGATATCTGTGTGTGCAGGTGACTATTACTGTGCATAATTATTAGGCAACTTAACAAAAAACAAATATATACCCATTTCAATTATTTATTTTTACCAGTGAAACCAATATAACATCTCAACATTCACAAATATACATTTCTGACATTCAAAAACAAAACAAAAACAAATCAGTGACCAATATAGCCAACTTTCTTTGCAAGGACACTCAAAAGCCTGCCATCCATGGATTCTGTCAGTGTTTTGATCTGTTCACCATCAACATTGCGTGCAGCAGCAACCACAGCCTCCCAGACACTGTTCAGAGAGGTGTACTGTTTTCCCTCCTTGTAAATCTCACATTTGATGATGGACCACAGGTTCTCAATCGGGTTCAGATCAGGTGAACAAGGAGGCCATGTCATTAGATTTTCTTCTTTTACACCCTTTCTTGCCAGCCACGCTGTGGAGTACTTGGACGCGTGTGATGGAGCATTGTCCTGCATGAAAATCATGTTTTTCTTGAAGGATGCAGACTTCTTCCTGTACCACTGCTTGAAGAAGGTGTCTTCCAGAAACTGGCAGTAGGACTGGGAGTTGAGCTTGACTCCATCCTCAACCCGAAAAGGCCCCACAAGCTCATCTTTGATGATACCAGCCCAAACCAGTACTCCACCTCCACCTTGCTGGCGTCTGAGTCGGACTGGAGCTCTCTGCCCTTTACCAATCCAGCCACGGGCCCATCCATCTGGCCCATCAAGACTCACTCTCATTTCATCAGTCCATAAAACCTTAGAAAAATCAGTCTTGAGATATTTCTTGGCCCAGTCTTCACGTTTCAGCTTGTGTGTCTTGTTCAGTGGTGGTCGTCTTTCAGCCTTTCTTACCTTGGCCATGTCTCTGAGTATTGCACACCTTGTGCTTTTGGGCACTCCAGTGATGTTGCAGCTCTGAAATATGGCCAAACTGGTGGCAAGTGGCATCTTGGCAGCTGCACGCTTGACTTTTCTCAGTTCATGGGCAGTTATTTTGCGCCTTGGTTTTTCCACACGCTTCTTGCAACGCTGTTGACTATTTTGAATGAAACGCTTGATTGTTCGATGATCACGCTTCAGAAGCTTTGCAATTTTAAGAGTGCTGCATCCCTCTGCAAGATATCTCACTATTTTTGACTTTTCTGAGCCTGTCAAGTCCTTCTTTTGACCCATTTTGCCAAAGGAAAGGAAGTTGCCTAATAATTATGCACACCTGATATAGGGTGTTGATGTCATTAGACCACACCCCTTCTCATTACAGAGATGCACATCACCTAATATGCTTAATTGGTAGTAGGCTTTCGAGCCTATACAGCTTGGAGTAAGACAACATGCATAAAGAGGATGATGTGGTCAAAATACTCATTTGCCTAATAATTCTGCACTCCCTGTATATGCTTTTTGATGTATATTTTTCTAAAACTATTTAAACCTTCCCCATTAATCATTCATATTAAGTAATTGTCGTATTGTTCTTACGCTGATTTGATTCACAAAGTTCATATTGGATTGAAACATTGCTAGTAAATATTTGGATTCCTATTGCTTAACCTCGGTCCTCGGTCCAGTTTTTACCAGTTTTTACCTTCCTGTCCAGGCCATTTTTTGCAAATCTGACGTGTCACTTTTTGTGGTAATATCTTTGGAACGCTTTTAATTATCCAAACTATTCTGAGACAGTTTTCTCATGAACCATTGTACTTCATAACAGTGGTAAATATGAGTCAATATATTTCACCTTTTTTATGAAAAAAATCCTAAATTTACCAAAAATTTTAAAAAATTCACAATTTTCTAATTTTGAATTTCTCTACTTTTAAGACAGATATTAATGCCTCATATGTCTACTTCGTCGGCATCATTTTGTTGGATATCATTAGATTATTTTATTAGGGCATTAGAAGGCTTAGATTTAGAAGCAAATTTCCAAAACTATTTTTTAAAGCACCAATTCAGTTATAAAGTGATTTTGAGGAAATTACTTAATGGAAACCACCCATAAATGACCCCATTTTGGAAACTACACCCCTCAAATTATTCTAAACTGATGTTACAACTCTTTAGGTGTTCCACAAGAATTAAAGGAAAATGGAGGTGAAATTTCAAATTTCAAACCCTCAAAAAGTGACCCAATTTTGGAAACTACACCTCTCAAAGAATTTATTAAGGGGTGTACTGGGCACTTTGACCCCATAAGCATTTTACAGAATTTAGGAACACTTGGCTGTGAAAATTAATACCTTAATTTCTTCCAGCAAAATGTTGCATTGGCCCCAAATTTTTCATTTTCACAAGGAGAAAAAGCAATAGTTTGTTACCCATTTTCTCTTGAATATAGCAACACCGCATATGTGATGGCAAACTGCTGTGAGGGCACATGCCAGAAAGGAAGGAGCGCCATATGGCTTTTGTAGCACAGATTTGGATGGATTGGTTTACGGGTGCCATTGGTTTTTATTTTTGGGTTGATTGTCTTATGTAGGGGCTCATTTTTTGTGGGATGAGGTGTCATTTTCATTGGTACCATTTTGGAGTACGGATGACTTTTTGATCACTCTATATTATGCAAAATATAGGTGATAAAAATGACTATTCATTTATTTTTACACCGTTCAACTGACAGGGCATTTCATGTGATATTTTTATAGAGCAGGTTGTTACGGATGCTGCAATACCTAACATGTCTATTATTTTTATTTTTGTTAAGTTTTACACAGTAAAAACATTTTTGACAAGAAAAATATCTTGTTTTTGTGTTGCTATTTTCTGAGAGGAATTTTTTTTTTTTTTAGCAATAATCTTAGGTAGGGCCTCATTTTTTGCAGGATGAGATGATGGTTTTATTGGTACCATTTTGAGGTATATACAACTTTATTATTGCTTGGTATTACACATTTTGTGAGGCAAGGTGACCAGAAAATGGCTGTTTCGGAACAGTTTATTTTTTTACAGCATTCACCTGAGGGGGAACATATCATGTGATATTTTATAGAGCAGTTTGTTACAGATGCGGTGATACTCAATGTGTCTATTATGTTTATGTTTGTTAAGTTTTAGACTGTAAAAGCATTTTTGAAAAGAATACAATCTTGTTTTTGTGTTGCCATTTTCTGAGATAATGTTTAGATTTTTTTTTTTTGGGGGGGGGGGGCAATGTCTTAGGTAGGGTCTCATTTTTTGCATGATGAGATGACTGTTTATATGGGTAAATTTTGGGAGACATATGCCTTTTTGACTACTTAGTATTACACTTTTTGTGAGGGAAGGTGACAAAAAATGTCTGTTTTGTCAGTTTTTACTTTTATTTTTCTATAGCATTCACATGACTGGGTGGATCATGTGATGCTTTTATAGAGCAGGTTGTTACAGATGTGATGATACCTAATGTGTCTATTGTGTCTATTATTTTTACTTTTGTTAAATTTTACACTGTAAGAGCATTTTTGAAAAGTATAAAATCTTGTTTTTGTGTTGCCATTTTCTTAGATATTTTTTTGGGGGGAAAATGTCGTATGTAGGGTCTAATTTTTGGCAGGATGAGTTGTTTGTTTGATTGGTACCAATTTGGGGTACATATGACTTTTTGATCGTTTGGTATTACACTTTTTGTGAGGGAAGCTGAAAAAAAATGGCTCTTTTGAAATAGTTGAATATTATTTAAGTTGTTTACCTGATGGGGTGATTCATGTGATATTTTTATAGAGCCGGTCGATACGGACGCGGCAATACCTAATATATCAACTTTTTTGATATTTTTAAAAATAGGAATTGATGTAAGGGCACCACCAGGAGTGGAGCCTGCAGCTTAATTTGAATCAACACGGGAAACCTCGCCAGGCCCGGACACGGAAAGGATTGACAGATTGATAGCTCTTTCTCGATTATGTGGGTGGTGGTGCATGCACGTTCTTAGTTGGTGGAGCGATTTGTCTGGTTAATTCCGATAACGAATGAGACTCCTCCTTGATAACTAATTACGCGACCCACGGCGGTGAGGATTGCGCTGACCAGACTCTTGGATAGTGAGGCTGGACTTGTAGGTGAGGGCCTGCTGGTGGGCTGACCCTCTAAAAAATCATATGCGAGGGCCTGCAGGTGAGCTGACCCTGTAAATGATTGTAGGTGAGGGCCTGCTGGTGAGATGACCCTATAAAAGATTGTAGATGAGGGCCTGCTGGTGAGCTAACCATCTAAAAGTTTGTAGGTGAAGGCCTGATTGTGAGCTGACCCTGTAAAAAATTATATGCGAGGGCTAGCTTATATCAACTTTTTAGATATTTTTAAAAAATTAATTATAACTTAATTATGAAAAAAGGGCTTTTTTTTTTTTACTTGGAATTTTATTATGTAAAAAACATTTTAGTTTATTCCCGTAAAGCTGTACTATTATGGCGCTGATTGCATAATGTCCATCAATAAAACATTGTGAAGGCCCCAAGTATTTTCCAAGATTTTACTGGTATGTTGTGTATCCACTCTTTTGATTTGACAATGATGAGACAATGACATGCTTTTAGTTTATCCTAGAGTCATTTTGCATGTACTTCCATAAAATAGGTTTGTTATTTAGGCTTAAAGACTAAACTATATTGGTTTAGATGGGAGAAGTTTAAAATGCTGCAAAGGGCAAGATAAACATATCATTGAACTAATAAATTAATCATACTAAACGACTAAATGAATTTCATGACAGATAAATGAATCAACAGAATACATAGGACTCATTACATCCAAAGCAGATATTGCTTTCATAAACAACATCATTTGTAATATTATTTAATTTCCCTTCTCCGTAATTTCTGAAGTTTATTTGTGAATCTTAGGAAACACATTGCACAGCAACAGAAAAAAATGAATTCTAAAACTCTAGTATTGCATATTATTTCATTAGATTAATGTGGTTGCATATATATAATTATTATAGCATTATTATAGTTTTATTGAATCATTGCAAAGGTTATAATAAGCATTCATGCACGTATATCTTTGAGAGGTCGCAATGAATTTGAATTGTGTTACTGCAGTCTCCCAAAATATGATAAACACGCCTTTCTATCATCTACTGTATGTTTCTGCAGTCTAAGATGTTCTTTTCAATTTCATTTAAGGTCTTACACACAAATCAGAACACTGTTTTAGAGCACTGTTCACCGCTATTATTTCTAGCAGCAAAACTGTAAACTTTTAGAGTAATTCATGATTTCTGATCTCAATCTGACTAGAACCTGATTTGCCAGATGCAGTAGAGTTTGTCACAATTTATCATTATATCCATAGGTGGCTGCTATTATTATTATTTTTTGCCATTAGATCACAGATGTATATACTGCATTATATTATGACAGATATTGATATGAACAAAGAAAGTGAGCTAAATAACAAATTAATACTATCTTCAGATATACAGCTAATACTTTAAGGCCCCTTTCACACGGGCGAGTTTTCCGTGCGGGTGCGATCCGTGCGGCGAACGTATGGCACCCGCACTAAATCCTGACCCATTCATTTCTATTTGGCTGTGCACATGAGCGTTGTTTTTAACGCATCACTTGTGCGTTCAGTTGAAATCGCAGCATGTTCTATATTGTCCAATTTCAACGTTACGCAGGCCCCATAGAAATGAATGGGGTGTGTGAAAATCGGATGGCATCCGCAAGCAAGTACGGATGCCGTGCGATTTGCACGCACGGTTGCTAGGAGACGATCGGGATGGAGACCCGATCATTATTATTTTCCCTTATAACATGGTTATAAGGGAAAATAATAGCATTCTGAATACAGAATGCATAGTAAAATAGCGCTGGAGGGGTTAAAAAAAAATAAAAAATAATTTAACTCACCTTAGTCCACTTGATCGCGAAGCCCGGCATCTCCTTCTGTCTCCTCTGCGCTGAGCGGCTGAACAAACAGGACCTGGGGTGAGCTGCTCCATTAAATATCGGTTAAGGACCTTCGATGACGTCACTCCGGTCATCACATGGTCTTTTACCATGGTGAATCACCATGGTAAAAGATCATGTGACGTACCATGTGATGACCAGAGTGACGTCATCGAAGGTCCTTAACCTGTATTTAATGGAGCAGCTCACCCCAGGTCCTGTTTGTTCAGCCGCTCAGCGCAGAGGAGACAGAAGGAGATGCCGGGCTTCGCGATCAAGTGGACTAAGGTGAGTTAATTTTTATTTTATTTTTTTTTAACCCCTCCAGCGCTATTTTACTATGCATTCTGTATTCAGAATGCTATTATTTTCCCTTATAACCATGTTATAAGGGAAAATAATACAGTCTTCAGAACATCAATCCCAAGCCCGAACTTCTATGAAGAAGTTCGCGTTTGGGTACCAAACATGCGCGATTTTTCTCACGCGAGTGCAACGCATGACAATGTTTTGCACTCGCGCGGGAAAATCGCGCATTTTCCCGCAACGCACCCGCCTCTTATCCGGGCAAAAAAACAGACGCCCGTGTGAAAGAGGCCTAACAGTTAATTTTCCCTTTACCCAGCTCTTTCTTGGTAACTACCCATTAACAGAGCTAAGAAAATAAAATTAGCTTGGCTGCATTAGAGGCCTTGATTGCTGTACGTTTTCCTTTTATGAAAGGTACCACAAGTATGCATGAGGAGTAGTGTTGATTGCGCACCAAAGTGCTCGGGTGCTCTGGCCGAACACATAGGGATGCTCTGGTGCTCTACCAAGCACCCGAGAATAATGGAAGTCATTCGGAGATCCCGAGCATTAAACCAGGCACCCCCTGCTCTGAAGAGGGGAGGATGCCTGGTTCATAGGAAAAGATCAGAAATTGATGGAAACACCACCAAAATGGTTCTGGATCAGCATGGGGGGGGGATGTCGGGATGCATCTTGGACTCCCAGGTCTCCGCTGGGAATGATGTTGTCCGAGTAGTGTAATAAGAGAAAAGAAAAAAGAGGTTGAGTAGTTCTACCAAGACTGGAGGTCCTGGGAACGAGGCGCCAGAGGGATGGAGGATAAGTAGGTATAAATGAAAAGAGAAATATAAAATAAAATAAAGTAGCACCACAAAACTACGTGCCTATTCAATGACTATTTGGGGAAGGCTGCACAAGTGTTGTAGGGAAGTGAAAAATACTTTCATTCCCTATAGACAAATACCAGTGACAGGTGAACCTTGTCCGGAGGCAAAAAAATATATATATATCCAAGGAATATACTAGATGGATCCCACCAGACGTGATTCAAGAAAACAGAAAACACTACAAAAGGCGCCACTCCCAAGGATGTAAAAAGGGATAAGTGAAACAAATGATGATGTTAGAATAATAAAAACTATAAGATAATATATGGTAATAAAATAATACCCCTGAAGAAGGAGGATTATAAGACCTCCGAAACGCGTTGGGCTAATTTATTGTAATAAACTGCATTGATCAGAAGCCTTGCTGTTGGCTGCCATCAATTGGTATCATCTGACATGAGATCCCGGCGAGGGGGGCAGTTGGTCACGGGTGTCTTGAGCTTTATCCTGTGACTACCCCCCCCCTGTGAAGTGAGTACTACCACTCTCATCCATAGGAATCTCTTCTTAGGAGAGTACCTTATAATAATAATTTTTATTTTATTACCATATATTATCTTATAGTTTTTATTATTCTAACATCATCATTTGTTTCACTTATCCCTTTTTACATCCTTGGGAGTGGCGCCTTTTGTAGTGTTTTCTGTTTTCTTGAATCACGTCTGGTGGGATCCATCTAGTATATTCCTTGGATATATATATATTTTTTTGCCTCCGGACAAGGTTCACCTGTCACTGGTATTTGTCCGAGTAGTGTGCCACTTTTACAGACTGACAATAATGCGCACAAA
This sequence comes from Bufo gargarizans, assembly GCF_014858855.1. Classification (NCBI taxonomy): domain Eukaryota; kingdom Metazoa; phylum Chordata; class Amphibia; order Anura; family Bufonidae; genus Bufo; species Bufo gargarizans. The sequence goes on along the minus strand of NC_058088.1, from coordinate 93,355,959 downwards.
ACCAAAGAAAAAAAATCTAATTTAGAGGAAACATTATTTCCTATATATTTACTTGTGTATAAAGTGCAAGTGCTGCCAAAAATTATAAGAAAGAGGCACTCCGATACAACCTGCATATCACATAAAAGAAGGCCTCATTCACATTGTGATACAATTGTTCATGTAGTGGGACTCCAATACTCATAAAGCCCATGCACTAAGTGAAAGGGCTGCCAAAAATTACAAGGAAACGGCACTCCAATACACCCTTTTTTACACATAAAGGAGGTCATCATACACACCCTTGAAAAATTCTGATTGATGGCCTGCTGGTGACCCTCTAAAACATTTGGAGAAAGGGTTTGCTGATCTGACCATCTAAAACATTAGGGGCGAGGGCTTGCTGCTGAGCTGACCCTCTAAAACATTATGGGTGATGGTCTGCTGCTGAGCTGAACAACAACAAAAAAATATGGTTGAGGGCCTGCTGCTGAGCTGACCCTCTAAAACATTATGGTTAAGGGCCTGCTGCTTAGCTGACCATTGAAAAAATGTACAGTGTTGAAAGTAGGCCGGGTCACCTGAATACTTTAGCTAGGAATAATGGAATAGGACTCAGATTCTATTTGGTTGGTTTTTGGAACTGGGGCCATGATTAAGAGGGACGGCCGGGGGCATCTGTATTACACCGCTAGAGGTGAAATTCATGGACCGGCGCAAGACGAACCAAAGCAAAAGCATTTGCCATAAATGTTTTTATTAATCAAAAACAAAATTTGGAGGTTCGAAGACGAGCAGACACCGTCGTAGTTCTGACCATAAACGATGCCGATTGGCGATCCGGCGACATTAATCCTATGACCTGCCGAGCAACTTCTGAGAAACCAAAGTTTTTGGGTTCCGGGGGGAGAATGGTTGCAAAGCTGAAACTTAAAGGAATTGATGTAAGGGCACCACCAGGAGTGGAGCCTGCAGCTTAATTTGACTCAACACGGGAAACCTCGCCAGGCCCAGACACGGAAAGGATTGACAGATTGATAGCTCTTTCTCGATTATGTGGGTGGTGGTGCATGCACGTTCTTAGTTGGTGGAGCGATTTGTCTGGTTAATTCCGATAACGAATGAGACTCCTAACTAATTACGCGACCCACGGCGGTGAGGATTGTGCTGTTCAGACTCTTGGATAGTGAGGCTGGACTTGTAGGTGAGGGCCTGCTGGTGGGCTGACCCTCTAAAAAATCATATGCGAGGGCCTGCAGGTGAGCTGACCCTGTAAATGATTGTAGGTGAGGGCCTGCTGGTGAGATGACCCTATAAAAGATTGTAGATGAGGGCCTGCTGGTGAGCTGACCATCTAAAAGTTTGTAGGTGAAGGCCTGATTGTGAGCTGACCCTGTAAAAAATTATATGCGAGGGCTAGCTTATGAGCTGACCCTGCAAAACATTATATGCGAGGGCCTGCTGGTGAGCTGACCCTGTAAGAGATTTTAGGTGCGGGCCTGCAGGTGAGCTGAACCTTTAAAAGAGTTTAGGTGTGGGCCTGCTGGTGAGTTGACCGTCTAAAAAATGATATGCGAGGGGCTGCTGGTGTGCTGACCCTGTAAGAGATTTTAGGTGCGGGCCTGCAGGTGAGCTGAACCTGTAAAAGAGTTTAGGTGCGGGCTTGCTGGTGAGTTGACCGTCTAAAAAATGATATGTGAGGGCCTGCTGGTGAGCTGACCCTGTAAAACATTGTAGGTGATGGTATGCTGGTGAGCTGACCCTTTCAAAAATTATATGCGAGGGCCTACTGGTGAGCTAACCCTGTAAAACATTGTAGATGAGGGCCTTCTGGTGAGCTGACCCTCTAAAAAATTATATGTGAGGGCCTGAAGCTGAGCTGACCCTGTAAAACATTATATGCAAGGGCATTATATGCGACAAATAAGCATGTTGATATGATGGAAGAGGAGGAGAAGGATGAGAAAAGGAAGATTCAACCATATACCCTTGTTTGTGGTAGAAGGCATAGGAATGCAGTGTAGTCAATACACCATAAAAGCCACATTTAAAGTGCCTTTATGTTCAGCTTCTTTCCTCTGGTGGAGTAGAGAAGTCATGGTCAATCCAGGCCTTGCTCATTTTTATAAGAGTCAACCTGTCAGCATTTTCAGTGGACAGGCTGATACGCTTATCTGTTATAATGCCACAAGCAGCACTAAATACACGCTCAGACAAAACGCTGGTGGCAGGGCAGGCCAGCACCTCCAAAGTGTAGAGTTTGTTCCACGTTTACAGCTTGGACACCCAATAGTTGTAAGGCACTGAGAGATCATTGAGGACGCTGACACGGTCTGCTATGTACTCCTTCACCATCTTCCAAAAATGTTCTCTCCTTGTGACACTAGGCTGTGCATCAGGGTGAGGGTGCTGACGGGGTGTCATGAAACTGTCCCAGGCTTTGGAGAGTGTTGCCCTGCCTCTGTTGGTACTGCTCTGTGTTCCCCTTGTCTCCAATCCTTGGTTGGCCAAGGAACTACGGACTCTGCCACCAGCATTGTCAGATGGTAATTTGTGGATCAATTTTTCAACAAATATCTTCTGGTATTGTTGTTTGGCTCGTCCTCTCCACCAGAGGAATGAGAGATGAGAAGTTATCTTTGTAGTGGGGGTAATTTGTGTTGTTTAAAATGCGTATAACTCACGGGTCGCAGGAAAGGCAGCCATGTGTGCCAGAGTACCAACAGGTGAGACTTGTCTGTCAGTCATCAGGAGGATTGCTCTCAATCTTCTCATCCTCTTCCTCCTCTTCTGCCCACCCAGGCTGAACAGATCTTACATGGGTACTACCCTCTGTAGAGAAGGCAACTGTCTCCTGCTCCTCTTCCTCCTCTTCATCGTCCAATTTGCGCTGAGAAGAAGAACTGAGGGTGGTCTGGCTATAACCCTGTGTTATGTCTTCCACAGTTTCCACCTGTTCCACATGTCCTTCTTCATTGTGAGCAGTGAGCGTTTGAGTAGACACAGAAGTGGGATGGTTACGCTGATAATAGCGTGATCGCCGATCACCATCTGTATTGATTCCTCATTTCTTAAAACCTAACAGAGGTCAGACAACCATGCCCACTCCTCACTTGTGAATAATGGGAGCTGACTGGAAAGGTGATAACCATGTTGTAGCTGGTATTCCACTACTGCTCACAAAGCCTGGCCAACATGTGGAATGTTGAGTTCCAGCGCGTGCTCACGTTGCACAACAGCTGGCAATTTCAAGTGCTGCTGCAGCATTGACAGACCAGCTGAAGCTGTTGATGACTTGCGGAAATGTGCACACACGTGGCATACCTTCACCAGTAGCTCAGGAAAATTGGGGTAGGTTTTGAGAAACCACTGAACCACTAATTTTAAGACATGAGCTAGTGGTGTGGTGTTTGTCCCCTAAGTATATAAGCTTCAGCAGGGCCTGTTGCTGCTTCCCCACTGCAGTGCTACACTGCTTCCAGCTACCGACTGATGACTGACTGGTGCTGCACACAGATAATTCGGAGGTGGAAGTGGATGCAGAGGAGGAGAACGTGGAAGTGGATGCAGTGGGGGTTGGAGCCACTAATGTATGTGCTGGCGGAAACCCTGATTGACGTAGGGCCCGCAATCCTTGGCGTCAGTAGCACCTATCCCATCCCAGGGTACGACTCGCTCCCGGCCTCGACAACATTCACCATCAGGAAAATGTAGCATCCCTAGCCAAATGCACTTGTCCATGTGTCCGTGGTTAAGTGGACCTTCCCAGTAACTGCTTTGGTCAGGGCACGTGTATTGTTATGGGACACATGTTGGTGTAAGGTAGGCACGGCACACCTTGAAAAATAGTGGCGTCTGGACGGCTGCCGACATTAGGCTGCGGAAGGCCTCAGTATCTACAAGCCTAGATCACAACATTTCCAAGGCCAGTAATTTGGAAAGCTGTGCTTTAGTGCTATGGCCTGTGGGTGGGAGACTGGGCATTTGTGCTTGCATTCAAATGCCTGGGATAAGGACATTTGTACGCTGCGTTGGGGCACGGAAGTGGATGTGGTTGCTTGATGGTGCTTGCGAAGGTCCAGGTGCATGGCGGGAGGCATCGGGGCCTGCGTCTTGAACAGTGAATTGGCAAACACATAACACAGGGGAAGAGGAGGCAGTTGTGTGACCCGCAGTCACAGATTGTGGACCCAGGCGTTCGGTCCACCTATTACAGTGCTTTGATGCTATGTGGCAGATCATGCTGGTGGTGGTGAGGTTGCTAGTGTTCATGCCCCAGATCATTTTTGTATGGCACAGGTTGAAAATTACAATTCTTTTGTCGTCCACGCTTTCCTAAAAAAAAGTGCCCGACTGTGAAACACCTACCCCTTGGGAAGGGAGACTGAGGCAAGGGGATGCTCCGGCATACAGTTGCGAGCCTGTTTGGCGTGGCCCGCCTTTTCCCTTTTGCCACCCCACTGCCTCTTCCAGCCTGTTGCATTGCAGCAGATTCCTCCCCCTCTGTATTGCTGTCCTCGCTAGGCTTTCCACCTTCCCAGGTTGGGTCAGTGACATCATTGTCCACCACTTCCTCTTGCACTTCCTCACTCTGCTCATCCTCCTGACTTGTTGACCTAACCACTACCTCAGTAATTGACAACTGTGTCTCATCCTCTTCATCAACCTCTTTAGACAGTAATTGCCGTTGATTTATTGGCAACTGTGTCTCATCGTCATCCTCCTCATTAAACAGTAAATGCCGTTTCCCACTGTCATCTTATTGTGATTGTGGATACTTAAGAGTTTAGAAATCAGGGCACAAGATCTGTTCCTCTTCAAGTGTGCTTGGCGAGAGGGCCAAATCAAGGAATGGTGCTGAATAGAGCTCCTCAGAATATCCGAGTGTGGGATCACTTGTTTGCCCAGACTCTCCATGGTGGGAGGAAGGAGGATCAGGGTGAGGATTGGATTGAGCAGACTCTTGGCTACTGAGACTGAACTTGGTGGAATACAGGGTGGTGCTTAACCAAATGGAAGCATTATCTGCTGCAATCCAACCGACCACCTGGTCCCACTGGTCTGACTTCAAGAGTGGTGTCCTGTGCCGCCCTGTAAACTGGGACATGAAGCTAGGTATTATGGATGATTGTTTTTCTTGTGCTCTGTCAGCTTCACCGCACCCAGGGCCACAGCCTCCGCGTGCACCATCAGCATCACGGCCACTGCGCCGTCCCTTACTGCTTTGCTTCTTCATATTAAATGTTATATATGATTGAAATTCTGTCACACGTATAGTAGCGTAGGATTTGGAAGTTTATGCACAAACAAATTTAAAAAGATATTTGGGATGGGGAAACATCACACAGGAGATATCCCGCAGATAATGTCAATGCTGTCACCAGAGGCTAACGAAAAATTACAGGGAATGTCACAGGTATTTGGGATGAGGAAACGTTATACAGGAGAGATACTACCGGTAATGTCACTTTTTCGCAGCGTCTACGCAAAAAAAGTACACTGTATGTCACAGATACATTTTTGAAGCGCACACTTTACACTTTAGATGTGGCCCTGGTAATGTCACATTCAGAAATGGACACCGTCTGTTGAAAAAGAACACTGTATGTCACAGATACATTTTTGAAGCGCACACGTTACACTGCAGATGTGGCCCTGGTAATGTCACTGTCAGAAACGGACACAGTTTACAGAAAAATTATACTGGATTATACTTAGATGCACACACTTTACACAGGAGACATGGCAAAGCTAATGTCACTGTCCGCAGCGGACACTGTCTAAGGAAAAAGTACACTGGATGTCACAGATATTTTTTGGATGCGCACACTTGCCTTTATTGTCACTGTACAATACAATGTAATACAATGTACAATACAATGAAATGTTGTTTGGAGCAATCCTAGATGCCATGGACAGAGGAACAAGAACTGACATTTAAACTAAAGCACTACACTAGAAAAAAACAAAACATTGCACTAGAAGGCATTGCTATTCACAGTTCACAGCATATATATAGCAAGAGCAAAGTAGGAACTGCTTGTGAGTATATATACATACTGATTCAGACACCACTGCAGACAAGAGGTCATCATGGGGTCATGAATACAGCAGTCACTTTCAGTCTGTGGTAGTTTCTATCCTAGAAAGGGACAATAATCTCCGAGCGTTTAGGAGACTTATTGCTTTGGGGTAAAAGCTGTTCTTCAGCCTAGTTGTGCGGGCATGTAGGGCTCTAAGACGCCTAGTGTGAAAAGGCTGTGGCCGGGGTGAGTTGGATACCCGTAGATAATTTTTGCCCTGTTGCTGCAGCGAGCAGTGAAGATGACATCCAGTGATGGTAGCTGAGTACCAGTGATTCTGCCAGCCATTCTGATGATACACTTGAGGGTCTTCTTGTCCTCAGAAGAGCAGCCGGAGTACCACACTGTAATGCAGTATGTGATATATATGTATGTGATATAGTATATGTATCTATATATATATATAGATGTATGTGATATAGTATGTAATGTCACTGTCCGCAGCGGACACCGTCTACAGAAAAAGTACACTGGATGTGACAGATAATTTTTGGATGTGCACACTTTACACAATAGATGAAGGCACAGCTAATGCCACTGTCCGCACAAAATGTAATCACGAATATCGGCACTTCGAGAATTTGCGACTATTTAGAATATAGCGCTATATGTTTGTAATTTTACCACATGACAGGAGGCTTCATATTTTGCATTAAACTCTCTTTACTTACTCCACATAGCAGTAAAGAAACAGTTAAAACAGTAACCAATCAAAATGCAATAGGAGGTAATATATTCTGAGCCGTGAGACTCCTCCTCCTCTTTCTTTACTGCTCCATCAAACAGACAGGTCAGAGTTTCTGCTCTCCCAGTTATAAGGTTTTGGGGGTTAAGTATTTCCATTATAGTGTTTTTCTTTCTATCCTTGTGGTAATATTTAATGCCTACCGCTATATTCTGAGGAGTTTGTGGCTCCGGCGAAATTTTTTCTCCTCAGTTGGTCTCCCGTCCCTGTCTGGCCTTCTCACTTTACTAGCCAATTTATTTATTTACTAGCACCCCCCCCCAACCCCCCCCCCCCCCCAGGATTAGGGTGAGGGGTAACGTAATATCGCGTCGCGGTTTTTCGCCTCGCATTCTCGGCTGCCGCTCGCAGGATCCTCTCCTCAGGCGTCAGCAACGGCAATTACGCTCGCGTCTCGCGAGAACTGTGGCCGCCATTTTGGATATCCGAGACTCCATTTCCACCGCGCTCGGTTTTTGCGGTAAGTCCATTACAACCCTGCCGTCATACTATTTGCTTTTGTGCTCCGTGTCAGAGCCCTCACTGTGTCTCTCCTCCTTCACAGCTCGGATCGCATAAGCCTGTCAGACGACCAGGCAGGGCTCTCAAATTCTGTGGCCGTTTGTCCAGGCCTCATCACTGCAGGGTTCATTCCCTGGGCTTTGGGGTGTCGCCCCGATCTTGCTGCTGCTACAGAGGTGTCAGACATACATCCTCTATTCCTGGGTGCTGCCCAGTACAAAAATCCCAATTTACCCTGCTGGGGTTATAGGTACTGCTGGTACCATCTCTATATATACTTTATACTACCCTGTGCCAGGGTGCTGTTGGACAATGGACCAGAACGCTGCACATCTTCAGGCCATGATTAATGAGGCAGTTGCTGCCTCGATGGAGAAGGCTTTCTCCAGGATTATGACGGCGGCTGATGGGCCAGATGACCTCGCTGTGGTCCAGCAACAGGACTACGATTCCGAGGCTTCGGGGTCACAGGTTCGTGCCGACACTCGGCCACAAAAAAGCCATTGGAAAGGAGAGAAGGGCTCTGCCAATCCGGACAGGGGCAAGGCCCCCGCCAAGCGCGACAAACCGTCTCCTCTCGCTCCCTCGCCTGAACATCACTACTCCTCGGACGAGGAGGATAAGCTTTCTCCGTCCATGAATATTCTGGACTCGTGGCAGGCCGCGGACTCCGACGTTCCGGAGGACGCCTGGGGCTCAGATGAGGGCGTGTTTTCCGGTGACCAAAGGGGCACCTTTCTCGAAACCGCCCAGCTACCCGACGACTCGGCGCCACCGCTGGAGGATGAGGAAACCATCCTGGACCCCTCCGGCCAACGTCTCTTCGATCCGAGAAACATCCGTCATCCACGTTCTGGGGACTGGATGCCTCCGGATCACCTCGCAAAGTTTATGCACCTATGGCTACGCAAACCTATGGACAAAACGGTTCGCAACCGTTTACGATCCGAATGCCCTCGCCCTCTGTTACCCGACTTCGTGGCGCAAACTCCGGAGTTCGACCAGATCATGACCACCTTTATGTCTAGGGGTGGTCGGGACCCTCGCAAAGGGGTTGAGAAGGCATTCCACGGCGTACAGGATAAGCTGTTGGACTCCATTGGTCCACTTTCCCGCATTTTGTATTTGGCGGATGATGCCCTAGCGCGATCAGAGGAGTTTGACGCTAATATGGTTCGTGAATGGGCTCACGACATTAGAGAATGGGCACAACGGTGCTTCTGCTTTGTAGGCAACGCCAACGTAGCCCTCTCTTCTGAGAGGAGGAAAGCAGCATTACTCCGTCTTGACGGAAAATTGGTGGAATTGGGCACCAAAGAACTAGGACCTCTGGCACAGGGCAAGCTATTTGGTGAGACTTTTCTGAAGGAGCTCAATAGACATGTGAATGTCTTTACCTCGCTTAACAAAGCACAGACCTCAATGAAGCGGGTCTTCCGAGCCAACTCCCAAAGGGGTGTTTTTGGAAGGGCTGGCCGCCACAGGGGCCGAGCAGCCAGCCGATTCTGGCCTTCGGGCCCCAGTTCTCAAAGGCCTCAACCGTTCTACCCAGAAGCAGGCTATAGACAGCCTTTCTCCTTCACCAGAGGAGCCGACAGAGGTCGTGGATCACGTGCCCGGGGCAGGGCTCGCTTCAACTCCACCGGTAAGTCGTCACCTGTTGCAGGAACCTCTTCTCACTCATACAGCAGGTCGTATTTCCCTTTGTTTTCAGAACTGGGAGGCTATATCGTCGGACGCATGGATACTCCAGACGGTACAGGGTTACGTCATAGACTTCGTGGGACGTCCAGACCAGTCGATCCTGCCGCATCCTTTTCTCTGCTCCGCAGAGGACTACAGGTTGATAGCAAACGAGCTACTAGACCTCCACTCCAAAGGTGCGGTGGAGCCCGCACACGATCAGGGAGGCTTTTTCAGCAATCTTTTCCTGGTGAAGAAAAAGACCGGGGATTTCAGACCAGTCTTAAATTTAAAAAAGCTCAACTCCTACGTGCGATACAGGCACTTCAAGATGGAGGGCATACACCTTCTGAGGGACCTCCTTCGAGACGGAGATTGGTTCACGAGACTGGACCTCAAAGACGCGTACTTGTCGGTACCGGTCCACTTGACCTGCCGACGTTTCCTCAGATTCCTGTGGCAAGGTCGACCGTGGCAGTTCACGTGCCTCCCTTTCGGCCTCAGTTCAGCCCCGTGGTGTTTCACCAAGTTGCTGAAGCCTGTGGTCGCACATCTTCGTGCTCAAAGGATTCGGTGCATTATATACCTGGACGACCTGCTTCTGTTTTGCAACGACAGGTCCGGACTGACTCGGCACACACGTTTTACCGTCGACTTCCTGACCTCCCTGGGGTTCGTGGTGAACTTCTTGAAGTCAGAGTTGTCCCCGACTCAGACTGTCCAGTTTCTGGGATTCGAGATAGACTCCAGGTCCAGCACACTACGCTTACCAGCGACGAAGATCGCGGCTATCAAGAAGGAATTGCGCAGAGTCATCCGCTGCTTCTCCATTCCACTCTGTACTCTGGCTCGGATCGTAGGTCTACTATCCGCTTCCATTCAGGCCATTTTCCCGGGACCGCTCCACTACAGGGCGATGCAACGTCTGAAGACCTACTTTCTCCATCGGAATCCTTCCTACGATCAATCGATCCCGATAACGGAAAAGGTCAGGGAGGAATTCAGATGGTGGCTAGACAGCATGGAGGCTTGGAACGGCCGAGCCATCTTCGGGAGCTCTCCCGAAGTCGTTTTGGAGTCGGACGCCAGCCTTTGGGGCTGGGGCGCGACGGGCGGAGGCAGATCAACAGGAGGCGCCTGGACCGCTCAAGAGAGTCTTCTCCACATCAACTGCCTGGAACTGTTGGCGGGGTCGTTCGCTATCCGCAGTCTGGCGAAGGACAAGTCACATTGCTGTATTCTCTTGCGGATGGACAACATCTCGGCGGTCCGCTATATCAACCGCCTGGGCGGAGCCCGTTCCCGACTACTGTCGGAGGTGACGAAGGAGATCTTCGACTTCTGCCTTCCCCGCAACATTTCACTCAGGGTGGAATACCTTCCGGGGGAGACGAATCTGACGGCAGACTGGTTCTCACGTCACTGGAGGGACAGCAGCGACTGGAGATTGGATCCTCAGGTCTTTCAACGACTCTCGGTCAGGAGGGGCCCCTTCCGACTGGACCTATTCGCTTCCCGCAACAACAGGCAGACTCCGGCCTACTTCAGCTGGCTACCGGATCCGGAGAGTTTAGCGGTGGACGCGTTTCTCCAACAGTGGCCAGCCAAGGGAGCGTACGCCTTTCCCCCTTTCAGCATGATCGCACGGACAATTCAATTCCTGAGGAATCAACGCATTTCTCTCCTGCTCGTCGCTCCGCTTTGGCGGAGTCAACCGTGGTTCCCGGACCTTCTGGAGCTCTCCTACATCGATCCGTTGCTTCTACCGTCTTTCCCGATGCTCCTCACGGACCCATAAGGGAATCCGCATCCCCTGGTACTCGAGGGCCGTCTCCTTCTGGTGGCTTGGGCTCTTTCCGGGGAGCCTGGCAGACCAGCGATTTATCGCAGGCAGCTAGAGACCTCATATGGGACTCCTGGGCTCCTGGAACTAGAAGATGTTACTTATCAGCTTGGGATTCCTGGTCCTCTTGGTGCTGTGAACGGGACTTCGATCCATTTACGGCACCTGTGACCGCCATATTAAATTTTCTGTCACATTTATTCTCTTTGGGCCGCTCCTATCGTTCTCTCAACGTGGTGCGCTCCGCTATTTCGGCGGCGCACGTTCCCTCTCTTGGTATCCCAATCGGTAGGGATCCACTTGTTTGCCGTTTACTTAGGGGTATAAGGTTGCAGAGACCTCCGGGCCCCAGATATTCTCGTCTCTGGGATGTGGCCTTGGTTCTTCAGTTTCTGAGAGATTGGCCGACTAATACCTACCTCTCTCTAAGACAACTGTCGGCCAAGTTGACTTTGTTACTTTGCCTCGTTTCCTTTCGTCGAGTTTCGGACGTACGGGCTTTCGACGTCGACGCCTTTTCGGTCTCTCCGGAGGGAGTTACCTTTCGGGTGTCTAGACGTACCAAGTCCAACTCTACGTCGGTCTTTTATCCCTTCTTTGCCTCAGAACCGCAACTTTGTGTCGTTTCTACCCTTACTCGGTACGTAGAGGTCACTTCCGCGCTTCGAGCTTCTGCCTCGGGACAGCTTTTGGTGTCCTACGTTAGGCCTCACGTTCCCGTCTCGACTACTACACTCGCCAGGTGGATACGGTGGCTTCTGTCTCTGGCGGGGGTGGACCCCTGTTTTGGGGCACATTCAGTTCGTGGGGCGGCTGTTTCCTCGGCCTTCTCGGCAGGCGCTTCTCTGACAGACATCCTACATTCGGCGGACTGGTCGAGAGAGTCTACCTTCCGGACATTCTACTTTCGTCCAAGCACGGGGGCGGCTATGTGTCTTGTGAATCAGTGTTAAAAATGCAAAATATGAAGCCTCCTGTCATGTGGTAAAATTGAAGATTATGCTAGCGCTAGTGTACTTATAATCTTAATTTTAGTAATGGCGGGAGGCGAGTATTTTCCCACCTCTTTCCCACCCTTGGTAAGTGCTCGTGGGTAAGTATATGGTTTCATTCCCTTTTGCGTTTTAGCAGCCAAGATTCTTTTAAGTGATGTCATTTACTGTCATTTTATGTGGGTCATGCCTGCAAGCAGGTTCAGTTTCGGTTCCTAACCCATTTCACGTTATTTTTCAGTATAAATGCTTGAGGTTTCCGGTCCAACTTCAGGGAGTTTTCTTTGTGTCGATCGGACTTCGTCCCACGGAGATCTGAGTGCGGACAGAAGGTCTTTTGATACCGGTTACAGTTCATTCCGGATTTTCTTCATGCCTTACAGCTACAGGACAAGGAATTTGTTCGGTAGTTCGTGGTTTGAGAGACATTGACTTTAGTTTGTCCAGTTTTTTCTGATGTCGCATGCGAAAGAGGAGGAGGAGTCTCACGGCTCAGAATATATTACCTCCTATTGCATTTTGATTGGTTACTGTTTTAACTGTTTCTTTACTGCTATGTGGAGTAAGTAAAGAGAGTTTAATGCAAAATACTCGCCTCCCGTCATTACTAAAATTAAGATTATAAGTACACTAGCGCTAGCATAATCTTCAATTTCGAATATTTTTTTTCTTTTTTTCACAATATACTTGATCCCTCCCTGCTTCTAGCTTGTGGGGAAATTAGAAGGCAGCAATATTTCTGTCATAGCTTAGCAACTTCCCTAGCAACCATTAAGAAAGTTGCCTACCCCTTATTATATAAGAAAATTTCTAGCAGCCATTTTGTGCTGTTTCATGCAGTTGTGAGAGAGAGAGAGAGAGAGAGAGAGGAGTGTGACAATTGTGCTGTGGTGAATTTGAATTTGAGTACTTCTGATACCTCATACTCATATGTAATCCAGATATTTAGTGGTAACTATCTACCTATGATAGTTAGTGTAGCTGATAAATTCTAGTGTAGGGTGTTATGTACATTAGTTAGCTCAGTCATATATATAGTCCAGATAGTTAGTGGTAGATGATCACATGATCCCTCCCTGCTTCTAGCTTGTGGGCCAATGAGAAGGCTGCAATATCTTTGACTTTAGGAGTAGTTTTGATGCAAATTTTCGTAATGTAAATTTTCCGTAATGCAAATTTTTATTGCAAATTTTCAATTTCCAAGAAAATAATGACTGGAGATAACAAATTCTCGAATTTGTGAATATTCACCTAAATATTTGCGAAATATCACAAATTTGAATATTGCCCCTTCCGCTCATCACTATTAGTTAATAGTGTAGCTGATAGGGTCCAGTGCAGGGTGTAGTGTAGGTTAGATAGAGATATAGTATAGTGCAGTCTTTTGCTGTCTGTTTAGTCTGTGAAAAAAAAAAGGTGTTTTTCTGTGTTTTAGGGTTTTGTGTGCTAGTGTCTTTTGTCTGTAAAAATACTAATCTTTGCCTGTGTTTTAGTGTTACAGTTTTAGTGTTTCGTTTGTTAGGGAGGGATTATTGTGTGCGTCTTTTGAAAAAAAAATAAGTATTTGCCGGTGTTTTAGTGTTACAGTTTTAGGCCTCTTTCACACGGGCGTCATAGATTTGGGACGGATAAGATGCGGGTGTGTCGCGGGAAAATGTGTGATTTTTCTGCGTGAGTGCAAAACATTTTAATGGGATGGATCATGTGATGGACCATGTGATGAGCGCAGTGACGTCACCACAGGTCCTTTTCCTCCTGCACAGCAAAGAAGAAGAAAGAAGAGAAGCCGGGCTGCGCGAACAAGTAGATTAAGGTGAAGTAAATTATTATTTTTTATTATTATATCTATTTTTTAACCCCCTCCAGCCCTATTTTACTAAGCATTCTGTATTAGAAAGCTATTATTTTCCATTATAACCATGTTATAAGGGAAAATAATAATGATCGGGTACCCATCCTGATCATCTCCTAGCAACCATGCGTGAAAATCACACTGCATCTGCACTAGCTTGCGGATGCTTACGATTTTCACACAGCCCCATTCACTTATATGTTTCATTTTTTAGGGAGAGATCATTGTGTGCGTCTTTTAAAAAAAATATTAATAAAATAAGGATGTGCCAGTGTTTTAGTGTTACAGTTTTAGGGTTTCATTTGTTAGGGAGGGATTATTGTGTGCGTCTTTTGTCTTTGAAAAACAAAACAAAAAATAAAATATATATATATGTGTATATATATATATATATATATATATATATTTTTTTTTTTTTTTTGCCTGTGTTTTAGTGTTATTGATTTAGGTTTTTGTGTCTATTTTTTTTCAGTTTTGACCCATTGTCCCCAACCTAATAAAGTTTAGCCAGTTTTGCCGCCCCAGGGTGTCCAGGGGAGAACTGCTGCTCTACCCCCCAGCAAGCGTCCCCGTAGCTATGCAATTGTGGGGCAGGTCTGCTGCCAGGCCTTGCTCCAGCTTGTGAGCTTAGGGGAACTGAGACACACTGGACCTGATGTTCTGGCTGCCCTCCAGACTCAGGTCCACAAGTAGCTGACACCCGAAGGCCCCAGGCAGGTATGGTTGTCTGTGACAACGGCAGCAACCTCCTCGGTGCACTCCATGCTGGCAGTCTCACACACGTACCCTGCATGGCACATGTCCTCAACCTTGTGGTACAGAAGTTCCTACGCACATACCCAAGGTTGAGCGACATCATGCTAAGGGTACGTAGCATTGCCAGCCACTTCCAAAGCTCTCCAACCGCCACCGCTTCCCTGTCCAAACTGTAGCAGGACAACAGTCTGCCAAAAGTGTTGAGCGCGAATATTCAAATAACAATTTTTTTTGTGAATATCGCAACTTCGAGAATTTGCAAATATTTCCAATATAGTGCTATATATTCACTATATCAAATATTCGTGAATTTTAAACATCTGAAAACATGATCCCTCACTGCTTCTTGCTTGTGAGTTAATGAGTCATTGGCCCACAAGCAAATTAAGCTGGAAGGAATAATTTTTTCATATTGCAAAAAAATTTGACGCATATTCTAAATAATGAATATATTCGCTATATTGTTATATATTAGTTTTTAGAATATTCGTCATATTCTAAAACAAGAATATATAGCAATTTAGCGAATATTCGTAAAATACAAACATATAGCAATTTAGCTAATATAGTGCTATAATCTTTTTTTAAGTCTTATTTTTTTTTTTATCTGAAGTTCAGAAGAGAAAAAATTTACAACTATTAGACAAAGAAGATTATACCACTATATTAGCTGAAATGATTGATTTTACAATCTACATTAGTTTTTTCGAATATCGAATTTCGAATGTTGGCGAGACAGAGGCGACAGAGGAGGAGGCCGGACCTTTCCGGCCACCAGATTCTGCTCCCCAGCTCCAGAAGAGGAGGAAGAGGTGGTCTACACCCCCCGCCAGGAGGGTAAATATGTGCACACATTACTATAATTTGGTATATAAATTAGTGTAGTACATAAACTAGTGTAATAGGAAAATAAAAAAAGTGACATACTCACTCAAAACTATTAACTAACCAAATGAATAACATTATACTCTATCCGAACTATCACTAAGAAAACCAAAATATAATTAACGTAAATATCTATAGTTATTGTATTTAGATGTAAATAGGCAGTGTTTAACCACTTCAACCCTACATTAAAACCCCTTTAATGACCAGACCACTTTTTGCTATTCTGCACTACACTACTTTCACGGTTTATTGCTCGGTCATACAACTTACCACCCAAATTAATTTTACCTCCTTTTCTTCTCACTAATAGAGCTTTCATTTGGTGGTATTTCATTGCTGCTGACATTTTTACTTTTTTTGATATTAATCAAATTTTACCGACATCTTTGCAAAAAAACTAAATTTTTCACTTTCGGTTGTAAAATGTTTCAATTAAAATTACATTTCTACATAAATTTTTATCTAAATTTATTGTTATACATGTCTTTGATTAAAAAAATGCAATAAGTGTATATTTATTGGTTTGGGTAAAAGTTATAGCGTTTACAAACTATAGTGCAAAAATGTGAATTTCCGCATTTTGAAGCAGCTCTGACTTTCTGAGCACCTGTCATGTTTTCTGAGGTTCTACAATGCCCAGACAGTAGAAACACCCCACAAATGACCCCATTTCGGAAAGTACACACCCTAAGGTATTCGCTGATGGGAATTGCGAGTTCATGGAAGTTTTTATTTTTTGTCACAAGTTAGAGGGAAATGATTTTTCTTTTATTTTTTTTACAAAGTCTCATATTCCACTAACTTGAGACAAAAAATTAAATGTTACATGAACTAACCATACCCCTCACGGAATATCTTGGGGTGTCTTCTTTCCAAAATGGGGTCACTTGTGGGGTATTTATACTGCCCGGGCATTCTAGAGGCCCTAAAGCGTGAGATGTAGTCTATTATGGGGTGATCAGGGGTTAATAAGGGGTTAATAAGTGACAAGGGGGGGTGTAGTGTAGTGGTGCTTGGTTCTACTTTACAGAGCTTCCTGTGTCCTCTGGAGGTGGATCCAAGCAAAAGGGACCACCAGAGGACCAGGTATATTAGACGCTGTTATGAAAACAGCATCTAATATACCTTTTAGGGGTTAAAAAAATCGCATCTACAGCCTGCCAGTGAATGATCGCCGCTGGCAGGCTGTAGATGCACTCGTTTACCTGCCGATCCTGTGAACGTGCGCGCCTGTGTGCACGCATTCACAGGAAATCACGCGTCTCGCGAGAGGACACACCAGCGCGTCCAAGAGGAATTACAGGGCCGCCACCAGGACGCAATCCTGTGTGTGCGGCGGTCCTGTACTGGTTAAAAACATACTACACACAATGCACTAATTGTCTTTTAAGTAACCGTAATTAAAATATCTTTTTTATTTATTTTTATTTTTTTCAGTCGTGAACAAGTGCGGAAAGATCTGAAGATCTGAAAAACGAATATGCAAAAGACATGCTTGAATTGAAAATGCTGCATCAGCGCGTCAATAAGAAAGAGAGGGAAATGGAGAAAAAGTAAATGTATAAGTTAGTTGTAAGTCCACTTTATTCCAGATTCAAATTCATCTTGATCAGGACAGACAGCAGAACAGTCAGCAGTAGGTACATGGTAACACTGTAGTATACGGCCCACACAATAACTCAGCAGTGTCAGGACCTACAACAGCAAGTATCGGTAACGGTGGAGTATAAGGCCCACACATAACTCAGCAGTGTCAAGACCTACAACAGCAAGTATCGGTAACGGTGGCGTATAAGGCCCACACTAAAGTCATCAGGGTCAGGACAGACTTCATCATCAGCAGGTAGATGTTAAGGGTCCAGTATAAGGCCTACACATAGCTCGGCCTAACTCAGCACGACAGCCAGTAGCAGGTTCAAAGTGTGCAGCAAGAATTTGTTCCCAGGAATGGGCCCCCACCAGACCAGGACAGCACCAAAAATAAACCAAGACACCTCTGACAGCATCATATTGTAAGTGTGCAGCAGGAATGGGTTAACATGAAAAAAAAAATACACAATTTGACTTTCAAAAAATGTTGTTTAAATAAATAATTCTTTTTTTAAACAACAAGAAAAAAAAGTACAAAATTAGCTACACACGACACGACGCGTTCCTCCGACTACTAGAACTTTCGAGATCGGGCACTTCAAGTCTGTGGCAGATAAATATTTTTTATAACATTTTAACAATGACAATTTACAACATTTTAACAATAACTGTCCTTTCTGGCTTATTTTTTAAATTTTTTCATGGAAAGCAACTATATCTTTCATTATTTAATGGTTCCTCCTATCCATCCTCCGAACCTTCTTTCAAGAAATATAGCAATATAGCGAATATATTCGTTACTTTAATTATTTTTTATTTTTATTTTTAAAGTGTACTGTTAATGTTAATCAACTTTGGCATACTCCTCCCCGACGAGCGTCCCCGTCACCATAGGAACGCCTGTGGGTTAGAAAATACCATCGGAGCAGAGTTTTCCCTGAGATTGTTAAAACTGAGATCCGATGGTATATTCTAACCCACAGTCGTTCCCATGGTGACGGGGACGCTTGTCGGGGAGGAGTATGCCAAAGTGGAATAATAGTACACATTGAAAAAAAAAAAGACGAATATTCTAAAGAACTAATATATTCGCTATATTGCTATAACTTCATTTTTTAGAATATTTGTCATATTCTAAGACAAGAATATATAGAAATATAGTGAATATTGGTAAAATACACATATAGACTACAATTTAGCTAATATAGTGCTATAGTATTTATTTATTTTTTATAGGGTGAATTTTTGCAAAATCGGAAGTGCAAAAAGAGACAAAAAAATTTGACTATAAAAAAGATTATAGCACTACATTAGTGAAATTGCAGTCTATATGTGTATTTTGTGAATATTCGCTATATTGCTATAACTTTTTTTTTTAGAATATTCGTCATATTCTAAAACAAGAAAATTTAGCAATATAGCGAATATTCGTAAAATACACATATAGACTGCAATTAATCTAATATAGTGCTATAGATTTTTTTTTTTTTATAGAGAACATTTTTTCCAAATCTTAAGTTCAGAAGAGACCAAAAAAATGAGACTATAAAAAAGACTTTAGCACTATATTACTTAGATTGCAGTCTATATGTGTATTTTACGAATATTTGCTATATTGCTATAACTTCTAAAACAAGAATATGATATGGTTCTGGATCTGACTCCAATAGTCAGTGATGTATTGTTGATGTATTGCTCCGAATGATATAAAATAATTGGCATACGTACGCCTTGAAAGAGAGATCACACACAGACTGTCACAGAGAAGTCAGTCAATGCAAGATGCTGCGTTTATTGAGATTACATGATATTTTATAACAAAAAAGAGGAACTTTATGACTCGGCTAATTTGATGATCTAATTGTCACATTACTAAGTCCCATGACAAGGTATCACATTATCACTCCATACTTTAGCAATGTCAGCACTATGTCAGCAATTTCAATATCATAAAGTGTTTAGTAAGGGATTATTAAGGGAGCTGGCTGCTACTTCAGGGGCCATCTTGTTTTAAGCAAACTGTTAGATATAATACAAGCAAGTATACATTTGATACTAGATATATAGATATATGATTCCACAACAGTCCCCCCTTGTAGACTTGATTGTAGACTTGATTGTAGACTTTCCCTAAACCTAGCGAATCCCCTGGCATACCATTCGTATCCTCTTCACCCACAGTGGCGACAACCTATCCCTTGTGAATAAGTTCCCGATTGAGCGGACTTCTGGTAATACCCTGGGATTCATTTGTCCCTAATTCTCATCATCTCTTGGATCTTCAGGTCTGGGTGGAGGAGCTTCATCCGCGGGAGTTGGAGAAGGCGGGGGTGTCGGGAATGTAGGGGGTGTCGGGAATGCAGGGACGACATCCACGTCTATTGCGGTGCTAGCCATTTGTTCATAGAGAAGTAGTATGGCTTCTTCAGCAGGCTTCTTTCTGTTGGTGATACGGTTAATGCAGGAAACAACAAATTTGATAAATATGTAGATTACCATCAATATTAGGGCTATCTGTAATATTCCCTGAATTATTCCCATCGTCCATCCACTAATTCCCTTGAACCAGTTACTGGGATTAAGGAATGAGAAAGTGTCAGACCACCATGTTGACTTATCTGCACTGTGAGCCTCTAGCCATTCATCACGTATCTCACTCATCTTTTCCAAACCAGCTTTTACTTGTAGATTACCTTGTGGATCGATATAATGGCAGCATGCAGTACCTACTACCTGACACATACCTCCATCCTTTGCAGTCAAGTAGTCTAATACTAAAGTGTGTTGATTAGTGACTATGATGAGCTGATTCTGGACAACATTAGATGTATTCATCAGTTTCATAATTTCCCAAATCTGATCATCCAAGTAGTCGGTAGCCATTACTAGCTTGTCATATGTTTGTGTAAGCATAGGATAGATTAATAGAGTACTAAAGAACTTGTTGGCACCACTCATTTCCACAAGATGGGGTTTTCCATTTGGTCTAGGAATGTTATCTGCGGCTCTTTTATATAAGGTGTGTTTGGGGATAGCATTGACATTTAATTTTCCATGAGGCAGTGTAAAAGTGGCTGGTGTGAGCCTAGCAATTGTACATAAACCTTTGAAATCCGAAGGGAGCCATTTATATGCCCTGTGTCCACATACTAGGTATATATTTTTTGGGACCGAAACCACTGTGCTATTGAACAAACGAGTGATTAAGTGGGCTAGTTTGATACCTTCTGCCAGTTTTTGACCCTTTTCTTGACCCTCTGTGGTTTCACTAGTCATCCCTATTGTCAAGTCCTTTACACTGCGCCGGGCGCAGGCCAGATCACCACTTGCTTCAGCATATATACCAATGCACTGTACTGGACTGTCTGGGTTGGAATCATTACAGCCTGATCTGTTATGGGAACTGAAAACCATACCATGGGTTTGTACCTGTAGGCAGTAACAGTGGGTCCAATTTGGGAAGCAGGATACATTGCTCCACATATAGTCATTCCAGGGCATATTGCTATTCTGAGCTGAGGGTCCTGTTCTGTTTATCATTAGCCATGGGGACCCATCCCATGCTACTACTATTAGGGAAGCTTTTATACAACACTTGATGATGTTTGACAAACTTATTGTCCCACCCGTCATCATCCATTTCCGCCGGGGGAGGAATGTATGCACTGGTGAGTGTCACCAGTGCTAGCAGATAAAAGAAAATCATTTTGTTATTTCTGAATCTGGCGGGTTCTTTATCCTTTTGCAGTGAGAGGCGTGGATCCAGGTGGATCTCCCTTCGAGCTTTACAGAAGTTGGAGTGGTCAGTAGTACTTGGTAAGGCCCCTCGAAGCGTGGTTCTAGGGTACTTCTGACGTGTTTCTTGACCACTACCCACTCTCCTGGTTTCAGAGTGTGGCTGCCTTCTAGGGAGTCAGGATCTGGAATGGAAGAAAAGACTTGCACATGGATGTTAGACAACTGTTTGCTCAAAGCTATCACATACTTTGCAACAGATTCATAATGCATTTGCAACTGTTGAGGGAAGTACAGCCCCATCCGGGGTCCCGACCCAAACAATATCTCATGTGGAGTCAGCTTATGGGGAGGTTTGGGAGTGTGTCTGACTGCAAAGAGTGCTATTGGTAAACACTGAACCCAATTGAGCCCTGTTTCCCTAGTCATTTTCAGCATTTTTGACTTTAATACCCCATTCAGTCTCTCGACTTTGCCGCTACTTTGGGGTCTGTAAGGGGTGTGGAATGCCAGGTGTGACCCTACCATCTTCCAGACCTCTTGGGTTAGGTTAGCAGTGAATGCTGGGCCCTGATCACTCTCAATGACCTCAGGTACCCCGTACCTACAGACAGTTTCCTGTATCAATTTTTTAGCAGTAGTTGTTGCTGTCTGATTCCTGACGGGGTAGGCTTCTGGCCACCCAGAGAACATGTCTACCACTACTAACACGTATTGAAACCCTTGGCACATTGGCATCTGGATATGATCAATCTGGATCCTCTGGAAGGGGTATAAGGCTTTTGGGAGACATTTTTTGGGCGTGGGCTCAGTCCTACCTGGATTGCATTGGGCACAGATTAAACATGACTGGACATATTTCACTAGTACAGGAGTGATTCCTGGGGCTACCCATATTTTATCGATGAGCTCTTTCATTATTGTCTTAGATTGATGAGTGGGCCCATGGGCCACAGAGGCTATTACAGGATAGAGTGCTCTAGGCAAGCACACTTTCTTCCCTTGTGTCCAAAGTCCGGATTCTTCTTCCAGGGCTGACTCCTTTAACCAGGTTTCCTTTTCTGAGCGGGTGGCTTGCTTCTGCATCTGTTTCAGTAGATCCCATGATATTTCTTGTTGCTTGACATTCGGTTGTGCTAACATGATTTTATCTGGCTGTGCTCTTTCCTCTTCCATTGCTGCCTGTTTGGCTGCTTGGTCCGCCAATGCATTTCCTTTGGCTTCTGGTGTGTCAGCACGGGTATGTGCCTTTACTTTGATTACTGCTACTTTGGTGGGCAGGAGTACTGCAGTCATCAAAGCCTCCACTGCTAAAGCATGTTTAATTGGGGTTCCTGCTGCTGTAATGTAATCTCTGGCCTTCCATATTATTCCGAAATCATGAACTACTCCAAAAGCATATCTGGAGTCTGTGTAGATGTTAGCAGTGGAGTCTTTTGCTATGAGGCAGGCCTCAGTAAGAGCTATGAGTTCAGCCTCTTGTGCTGACTGGTCTGGGCGCAATTGCCTTGCACACAGTACTTCATACTCACTAGTAACTGCCATGCCTGTATGGAATTTCCCTTTGTCATCGGCATACCTTGAACCGTCTACAAAGAGTGTCCAGTGAGGGTTTTGCAAAGGAGTATCCTGTATTGATGGTGGAGTTCCTACTTCAGCTTCCATCATTGTAATGCAATCATGTTCTTGTTCTTTGTAAAGAGAGTCGGTTGAGGCCCATAGTTCTTCTTCCTGAAGATCTTCTTCAGCACGTAGATCAATAAAATCTGCAGAATCTCCATCTGCAGTACACTCCCCCCTTGGGAGAGGAAGGAGTGCAGCAGGATTGAGGATGTGGCATCTCTGGATGGTGACATTATCTGGCAGAAGCAGGCTACACTGGAGCCTGAGGTGGCGTTGTGCAGTGAGGTGTTTAGGTTGTGTTTGTTGCAGGATAGCTGAGATGTCATGGGGAGCCATGATGGTGAGTGGGTGTCCCAGGACGATGTCAGCTGTAGCGTTCAGGAGAGAACTAGCAGCATGAACGGCCCTGACACAGGAAGGGGTGGCTCTGGCTACAGGGTCTAGACGTTTTGAGAAGTAGCCTAGAGGTCTACTACGACCCCCATGGCTCTGGGTGAGAACTCCAGTGGCATGACCCTGACGTTCCATGACATAAAGGCGAAAGGGAAGCTGATAGTTAGGGATGCCAAGAGCTGGGGCAGTGACAATGATTTGTTTGAGAGATTGGAATGCTTTTATGGCTTCTGCAGTCATTTGGAAAGGAACAGTAGCAATACGGGGTATGCAATCAAATAGTGGTTGCATTAGAACGGATGCATTAGGGATCCATGGTCTACAGTATGAAATGAGTCCCAGAAAGGTTTGCAGTTGGTGAGGGGTATCTGGCAGTGGGATGTCTGAGACTGCTTTCTTTCTGGCATCCGTAAGATGCTTACTGCCTTGAGAGATGCAGTGACCTAGGAAAACAACTTTTGGAAGACACAACTGTAATTTAGAACGTGAGACTCTGCACCCAGCATCCGCCAGGTAGGCAAGAAGTGAGGCAGATGAGTTCAGGCAGACGGGGTGTGAGTCAGCACAGAGGAGTAAATCATCGACATATTGTAAGAGTTCCACCTCTGGGTGATCTGCTTGCCATGGTTGTAAGATGGATGCCATTGCTTTGCTAAAGCAGGAAGGACTATTATGAGCTCCTTGAGGCAACACCGTCCAGGTGTATTGTTTTCCATCATGTGTAAAAGCAAAGAGAAATTGGGAGTCTTCATGTAATGGGACAGAGAAAAAGGCATTTGCTAGATCAATGACAGTAAAGATAGCAGCCACAGGAGGAATGCTAGCCAGCAAAGTGTGGGGATTTGGTACAATGGGGGTTTCAAAGACCGTAGCCTCATTAACTGCTCTGAGGTCTTGTACCATGCGATATACAGGAGGCTGTCCCTTCACACTCTTCTTTTTAATTGGGTATAAGGGAGTGTTACATGGTGAGGTGGTAATTTTAATAGCTCCATTTGCAAGAAGAGCCTGTATCTGATATGGTTCTGGAGGGTGATAGCATCTCTCTGGGAAATGGAGAGAGGGTATTGTGCTTTATAAGGCAGTAAGTTAGGATTCTTCAAGGTTACAGTGACTGGTGGGACTTTGAGACGCCCAATGTCTTGGGGACCTTTGGTCCAAAGGGTATCAGGGATGAGGTGCAAAATGCTTTGCAGCGAATCCCCTTGTTCATGTGATTCAAGTGACTGGGATTTTAATGCCATTAGGAGGCAGGTTTCTTCAGGACTCAATGCCGTACCTAAAACAACTGTACCATTTTCCTTGAACTGGATGTTGGCACGTATTTTCTGAAGAAAATCTGAGCCTAATAGGTTATAAGGACATGTCTGGCTTACAACAAATTGTGACATTACTCCAGTGGGCAGATGTAACTGTGGAGATTGGCTTTGGGATTTAGTAGAGGGAGTAATCAAGAGAGGCTTAGTAACAGGGTTGTGCTGGGTGACCCCTTCTAAACCAGAGCAGGGTAAATGCATATCTGTGAGCCAGGAAGGGAGTATGGCGGTCTCACATAACACACTGCGGGCTGCACCAGTGTCTACAAGGAATGAGAGTTCCTTCCCTGCCACATCGAGGGTGATTCGAGGGGCGGGGCCTGCAGGAGGGGCAGAGACTGCCATACACGGGGTGTCCCCTCCCAGCAACACTGGTTTGCCAACGTCCTAGTGGGATGGAGCTGGCCATGGAGGAGGAGTTCCTCTTTGGCTCTGATCTGCTGGCCACAGATGTTTGGAGCGACAGTTTCTCTTAATGTGCCCTGGTTTGCCGCACCCATAACAGACACGGGGGCGGGGGTCTTTCCTCTCTTTCTTCTCCCGTCATGACTGCCATGACTGATATGCGGGATTTCTTTGTACTACTCTCCAGCCCTTTTGCAACTTGTTCTAAGATTTCCAATGTTAATGATTTCCATTCTGGGCGACAGGTTACAAGAGCTTTGTTCAGATCTGGCCTAAGGCCATCTACAAATGACCGTGCTAGGAGTCTTAAGTGCACAGGTTCATTTGGACTGAATCCCATATCTTATAGTTTTGTTTAACTCTTTGTACAAACTTTTCTACTGACTCTGCTTTATCCTGCACCATGTCTTGCAGGGTCGTGGACTGCTCTGCTAGTCTGTCTTTCGCCCACTTATATAATTGCTGAATGAAATCACGGCCAGATTCTGAATCACGAGTGTCATAATTTGCTCCAGGGAGTTCTGGTTGGCGTATGTGATCCATTATAAGTGAAGAAAATTCACCAGTTTTATTTTGCACAATACTTTGCAAGTCTGACCAAGTACACCCGTAGGTTTGATAAACTTGTGCCAATTTTCTATAAAAGGGCATAGGGTGTGTATCTGGGTCAGGCATGAGGTTCACTATGGTGAACAACTGCTGGGGGGTAAAGGACACATACCTAGGTGGCCCGACTGGGCGAGTGTTCAAGTATATTTCCCTTAAGGCTTCAAGATTTCCTTGTCCTATGTTATGGATCTCTCTTTGCAGCTCTGTAATTTGGTTTTGAAAAGACTCATTCATTGCTCTTGCTGCACCCTGCTGACTACTTAGGGTAATATCAGAAAATTGTCCAAGGTGCGGTGGGGGGCTGCGATATCCCGGGGTTTGTGCTGCAGTACCAGGTGCATAGTCCACTGTCTGCTGTGAGTCTTCCCCTGCATCTTCCTTTTGTTTCTCCCCATCCTCATCTTCCTGATCTACAGCACCACTTCCTCCTACCATTATACGAGCTGGAGCTATGGGCTGACTGGGTAGCATGTAGGTGCCGTCAGGATTTACAAGTGGGTATATAGCAGTGACTTGTGGCATGACAGAAAGAGCAGGGTTTGGGGAGATTACAAGTCCAGCCTTGGGCGTTGGCTGAGGACAAGATGGCGTCATTGCTGGGACTGGTGAGACGTGCTGGGGGGCTAAAAGAGCATGATTATGTGGGCGTGGAGCACCACAGGCTAAGCACGTATCACGGGGGGCAGGGTTCTGCTGACCACAATGTGTACAAGTCCAACTTCCCCTTTTTCTTTCAGCTGCGCCACTGTTATAGGGCGGTGGCTGTTCCTGTACTAAGACTGGGCCAGGCCGATAGTAATGGAGTCCTGATTTTTCATCAAACATTGCTTCTCCTTTTGTCTGTTCAAATTCTTTGCTACAGTCCAGCCATATCCTGACTGTATCTATCAACTTATCATCATTCAATTTGCCTCTTTTCTCAGTCAACAATGTCTGCCACATAGCAGAACACAACACACCTCCTTTTGCAATACCATAATTCTTTTCTAACTTGCTTAATCCTTTGACATAACCTTTTCCTCTCCGGTCCGCCACGTACTGTTCAGGTGAACAATAGCCCTTCGGGACACTATTTCGGTTACCCATCTTTTCAAAACAACACGTTCTGGAGCCTTCAACACTTTCTGGAGCCTTCAACACTTTCTGTCTCTGATAGTTGGATTAGCACAGACACTGACAAACAAACACCTTGAGCTTGAGATTAACACACCACTGGGTTATCAGCAAGCCGTCTCCTTCCCTTCTACTATTTCTTGGGGTTACACACCAGGGTTACCCCTCAATGTAGGCACTTTAGGAGACTTCTATTGTTCTGTCAGTCTATGCCTCTCCTTTCTCCCAGAGACCAGAGAAACCAACCATACACAAAAAAATAATAAAACACAATACATCAAGCTTATCAATACAATGGGGTTCTTACTTTCATGCCCCTGAGGATGCCTCACTGTCGGTGCACCCCTCCCTAGAACAAATATGGATAGACTAAGCCAAGGGACACAAAATAGGTAAGATGAATATATTTTCTCACCTCTTATTACGGGCCGCGGTCCCGGTGTCCGTTGGCTTGTCTCTCTGGGTCCAGTCTCTGGGGGTACGCCAGCAGGAGGTCCAATCCTCAGGCCCCACGTCGTTTGGCGCCAACTGATATGGTTCTGGATCTGACTCCAATAGTCAGTGATGTATTGTTGATGTATTGCTCCGAATGATATAAAATAATTGGCATACGTACGCCTTGAAAGAGAGATCACACACAGACTGTCACAGAGAAGTCAGTCAATGCAAGATGCTGCGTTTATTGAGATTACATGATATTTTATAACAAAAAAGAGGAACTTTATGACTCGGCTAATTTGATGATCTAATTGTCACATTACTAAGTCCCATGACAAGGTATCACATTATCACTCCATACTTTAGCAATGTCAGCACTATGTCAGCAATTTCAATATCATAAAGTGTTTAGTAAGGGATTATTAAGGGAGCTGGCTGCTACTTCAGGGGCCATCTTGTTTAAGCAACTGTTAGATATAATACAAGCAAGTATACATTTGATACTAGATATATGATATATGATTCCACAACAAATATATAGCAATATAGCGGATATTCATAAAATACACATACCATTAGCAATCCAATAGGAAAGTTGCTTTATACAGTTAAAAAATCGCAATACGCAAATAATTAAATCACATATTAATCGCAATAAATAGAATAATGACGAATATTCAATTTCAACGAATATAAGACAAATGGAACAATAGACCAATGAGTGGTTGGTGCTAGTGAGCCTCAACCCTAGCCTGTTCGTGTGACATAAAGGGCGGAATCTCGTAGCAGCTCTGGGCCTAGCCGGTTTTACGCACATCCCTTGCAAGGTGCATGTGCTGGATTAGGTGGTGCAGAAAGTGCGGGCTGTTTGTGCGCGCTTTCGGCGTTCTCACCCTGCTGCTGCTCGTCTGTCAGCGCTGCAGCGTAACTTCGGCCTTCCCGCTCACCTCCTCATATGTGATGTTCCCACAAGGTGGAACTCCACCTTGCTCATGCTGGCCAGATTGTGCGAGCAGCAGCAGGCGATAGTGGAGTTTCAGCTGCAGCACGCATGGGCGAGTTGCTCTGCGGAACAGCACCACTTCACCACCAATGAGTGGGCCTCCATGCGAGACCTGTGTGACTTGTTGCGCTCTTTTGAGTACTCCACCAACATGGCCAGTGCCGATGACGCGGTTCTCAGCGCTACTATCCCACTTCTATGACTCCTTGAAAAAAAGCTCTGGGCGATGATGGAAAAGGATGTGGCACAGGCAATGTGAACAAGCTCACGTTCATTAAAATGAACCAGGCAGGGATTTCACAGGACTTGTATGTACCTTGTGCAGAATAGACATGTATACCAGCCTCACCCAGCCATTGTTGTACTCCAGCGCACATTCTCTTTGATTCATTGTTAATATTTCCCAATGTTTTGGGGTCTACCCAAATTTAAACAAAAAAATAAATAAATAAAAAACGAAACCAAAAACCAGTGTTGGTTACCTCCTCCACCGCTGCTTCCACCTACACAGCCACGGCCACAGCCTCCTAAACCTCCTACTCCATATGGACCTCCACCTCCTAGATCAAGATTATAATTTTTTATTTTTACATATTTTATGTTATTTGAAGTCATTCACATTCACATCCACATCCACATTTGTTTGCAGAGCATCTGCCATGCTCTTAACCACATTTTGCTGCCTTTTGCACCCCTCTAGCCCTTTCCATCACTTTTTTAGAGCTATTTTAGTGCCCCAAAGTTCGGATCCCCATTGACTTCAATGGGGTTCGGGGTCAAGTTCGGGTCAAGTTGGGGTGCCGAACTCGAACTTTTTTGTGAATTTTGTCCGAACCCGTTGAACCCGAACATCCAGGTGTCCACTCAACTCTACACAGAAGCCATTGAGGCAGAGGCGTAGCTGGAAATGCATGGGCCCCATAGCAAAAATAATTGTATGGGCCCCCCCAGTGCCATCCACAGATCCCCCTCCCCTAAACAGTGCCATCCACAGATCCCCCTCCCCTAAACAGTGCCATCCACAGATACAGATCCCCCCTCCCCTAAACAGTGCCATCCACAGATCCCCCTCCCCTAAACAGTGCCATGCACAGATCCCCCTCCCCTAAATAGTGTTATCCACAGATCCCCCTCCCCTAAATAGTGCCATCCACAGATCCCCCGCCCCTAAATAGTGCCAGCCACCACAGATCCCCCTCCCCTAAATAGTGACATCCACCACATATCCCCCTCCCCTAAAAAGTGCCATCCACCACAGATCCCCCTCCCCTAAATAGTGCCATCCACCACAGATTCCCCTCCCCTAAATAGTGAAATCCACCACAGATCCCCCTCCCCGACGCTCACAGGAGCACATTTATAAACTAATCAGTAACTTTAATAATTTAATCATTGACATCACTGATCTCTTTACTTGGATTGTATTTGGATATCTTACTCTGTCTTAGCTCCGGTAACAGCAGGCAGTGCAGGCGGGCGGCGCTCACTCACTGATGTCACGCGCCTGCGCTGCCTAGTGGGAGGAGCAAGCACGTGACGTCAGTGAGTGAGCGCCGCCCGCCCGCACTGCCTGCTGTACCCGTTACCGGAGCTAAGACAGAGTAAGATATCCAAATCCAATCCAAGTAAAGAGATCAGCGATGTCAATGATTAAATTAAAGTTACTGATTAGTTTATAAATGTGCTCCTGTGAGCGGCGTGGCCCTGTATATTCTAACCCCCACACAAGCGTCCCTGTCACCATGGGAACGCCTGGGGGTTAGAATATACCATCGGATTTGAGTTTTCACGCTCTCACTGAGAGCGTGAAAACTCAGATTTGATGCTATATTCTAACCCCCAGGCAAGCATCCCCGTCACCATGGGAACGCCTGGGGGTTAGAATATGATCGGATCTTCTGAGTTACTCAGTGGCCTGGATGTAGCCTCCCCAGCCTCTGTGTCGGCCCGGCCCTGCGTGCGCCTGCTCCAGTGCTGACTCCTTGTCCTCCAGTGTAGTGGACGGGCGATACACGGCTCGG
The DNA here is from genome assembly GCF_014858855.1 of Bufo gargarizans. NCBI lineage: Eukaryota > Metazoa > Chordata > Amphibia > Anura > Bufonidae > Bufo > Bufo gargarizans. The sequence continues at coordinate 93,326,391 of NC_058088.1, read as the reverse complement.
GCCTGGCTGCCTGTGTGTGTGTGTAAATAAAAATAAAAATAAAAAAATCAACAGAAGGCGGCCCGGACGGGCCCCCAGTGGCATAGGGCCCATAGCCACTGCTATGGTTGCTATGGCGATCCCTACGCCACTGCATTGAGGAACAGGCTTGACTACACACGAGGAGTAGTGTCACAAAGCCCAGGGCAGGCTTCACCTGGAAGGAGCTCACAGGCACCGGGGAGTGCCTCCACTGTCATCCAGCAGAGCGGAGTTTGTAGTCTGTTTTGAAGGCAACATGTGTTCTGGAGTTATATAGAACTACCGGTAAACTGTCCCCATTAACAAATGCAGCTGTGCTTCATCTTTGTGGACTTGACATAGAAAATCAGATCTTGTAGTTTCAAGAAAAATGTACAGTAATCTGTTCCTCTACAATGCAGATGTCTGGAGGGGGAGAAAATTTAAGGGCTTCAAGGGAGAAATGGGGTAGATAGATAGATTATAGCATGATGGAGATGTAAAAATCTATCTACCTCATCTCTCCCTGGAAGCCCTGCATTATTCTCCTCCTCTAGACATCTGCATTGTATAAGAACGTTTTACTATACTTTTTCATGAACTTAATGAAATAGGAATTTCTATGTCAAGTCCACAAAGATGAAGCAAAGATGCATTAGTTTTGTCGGGTAAGTTTACCGGATGCTTGATGTAACTCGAGAACACATGGTGCCTTCAAAACAGACTCCAAACTCCGGTCTGCTAGATGACAGTGGAGGTGCTCCCCGGTGCCTGTTAGCTCCTTTCTGCTGAAGTCTGCTCCCCTGCTGTATGACACTACCCCCGTGTGTAGCCAAGCCTCGCAGTTAAAGGATTATTCAGCAGCATGACCTGCGATCGAAGATCTGGGCTGCGCACTGGAGGCAGCCACCGAGGACCCCACCAGCAGCCGAGGACCGTGACAGAGTCACCAATGAGGAGAGGGGAACTGATCCCAGCGGCAGATCCGGGGACACTTCCACACCCGGGACGAGGCAATCTGGTGCCTCAATGGCTTCTGCACTATGATGGGCAGAGGACGGCTGGGTGCTGCTGATGGCTGGAGAATGGCATGTGTGTGTAGTGCTGATCATGTATGGATTGTGAGATCCGCGGTAATCATGTCTCTTCACAGACAAAAGGAGGATGAGAGAGCCGCTGCTAAACCCCGCCAGTCCTGCTGCCCTCTGGCTTGGAGGAATCAGCATATAGCAATGCAGGCTGCGTTACCGCAGTGTTCTTCCCTAGACTCGATGTACCAGATATGGAAACTGAGAGCAGACCGATGCGTGCAGCGTGTGGAGCTAATGCCGTACTAATTCATTGCGGGCTCTACGTACTTAAAAGACAATCGATAAAAAAATTCTAAAAGGGAAATATTGCATTCTGTATGCTTAGGAGCATATTCCTGCTCTAGATGACAAACCTGCTGCTGTAAGAGGTGTCTAAGTTTATTTTTTGTGTTGCCCAGGTCTGGTGGGGGGCCATTCCTGGGAACACATTCCTGCTGCAAACAGAGAACCTGCTGCTGTCAGAGGTGTCTAAGTTTATTTTGGGTGTTGCCCATGTCTGGTGGGAACCCATTCCTTGGAACACATTCCTGCTGCAAGCAAAGAACCTGCTGCTGTCAGAGGTGTCAAAGTTTATTTTGGGTGTTGCCCAGGTCTGGTGGGGGCCTATTCCTGGGAACATATTCCTGCTGCAAACAAATAACCTGGTGCTGTCTGTTCTTGCTGAGTTAGGCCGAGCTATGTGTAGGCCTTTGACTCGACAATTGCCATGTACCTGCTGCTGCTATCTGTCCTGAGCATGTTGACTTATGTGTAGGCCTTATACTCCACCATTACCTTTATCTGCTGCTGCTGTCTGTCCTGATCTTGATGAGTTATGTGTCGGCCTTATCCTGCAGCGTTACCATTTCCCTGTCTGTCTGTTCAGTTTCGGCTGAGTTAGGCCCAGCTCTGTGTATGCTTTACACTACAGCATTAACAAAAACTTCTGAAATGATTTATCTTTGTCTCATTTTTTTACATCACAGAAACCTGCCATTTTAACAGGGGTGGGTAGACTTTTTATATTCACTGTATATCATAATTTTTCTCAGCTGCCAACAATTTCTTAGAAAAGAAAGCACAATGGTGCCATTTACTTGGAGGCAGACTCTGAGACAGTACAGCCCCCAGCTCTGATGCATCAACCTCCACAATAAAAGGTTGAGACACATCCAGCTGGACCAGTATGAGTGCCGAGCTGAACCTCTCCTTCAGAGAAGAAAAAGCCAGTTTAGCAGAATAAGACCATTTAGAAAATCAGTCCCCTTTTTAGTCATGTCAGTAAGGGGTTTGACAATCACCAAATAGTTTTGAATACATTTTCTATAGAAATTGGCAAAACCCAAAAAACGCTGCAGCATTTTCAGGTTCTCCGGAAGATTCCATTTTAGAATCGCACAGACCTTCTCTGGATCCATACGGAACCCAGAAGCTGATAGCAGATACCCCAGGAATTGTACCTCCTGTACGGCGAATACACATTTAGCATATAACTTATTTGTCCGTAAAATCTGCAACACCTGCCTGACATGTACCTTGTGTGTCTACAGGCCGGGTGAATAAATCAAAATATCGTCAAGATATATTACAACAAATTTGCTTATAAGATGACAAAAAATAGTGTTGAAAGACAACAGGAGCATTAGTCAGGCCAAATGGCATGACCAGGCTTTCCTAATGCCCCTCAGGAGTGTTAAATGCACTATTCCACTCATCCCCCTCTTTAATGCGAATCAGATTATAGGATCCTCTCACATCTATCTTGGAAAACCATTTTGCACCAGCAATCTGATTAAGCAGGCTAGGAATGAGAGGGAGAGGATAGGGGTTTGAGATAGTTATTCGATTTAGCTCACGAAAATCTAGGCAAGGAAGCAGGCCCCCATCCTTCTTCCTCACAACTACAGGGTCTTATATTTCCGTTAGCCAGACTCTCGGAAATATAATCCTTCATGGCTTGTCTTTTGGGGCCATAAAGATTATATAACCTAGTTTTAGGTAACTTTTCTCCAGGGAGCAGGTTAACCGGGCAATCATACGGACGATGGGGTGGTAACTATTGACAACCCTTCTCAGAGAAAACCTCAAAATTGCCTTCAAAAATGTTCACAAATGTTGGTAAGGTTGTAATGGAGGTGGCTGAGCAACTGCTACTTAAGCAATTGTCCCAATGCTCACTCCACTTCAATATCTCCCTGGCCTGCCAATCAACAACAGGATTGTTCATCACCAACCAGGGAAGACCTAATACCACAGGAGTAGGAAGCCCTTCCAGGACATAGCAACGAGCCCCAGGAGGACCTGCCTGACAAGTGGCTCCCCCTTGTTGCATGTGTTCTTCGTCAGAAAAAGCTGACTTCTGCTTGAGAACAGTCGGTGGGGAAATGAACGCCTCAGCCTATCCCTAAGGTGTCTATCAATTTTTATAGATAGTGACATAGCGGCCTCAAGGGATATAGGAGTATCATACAGCAATAGCACATCTTTTACTTTTTCTGATAACCCTTGGCAAAACTGACATACTGAAAGCCAGGTCATTCAACTTAGCATCCGTGGCCCACCTTTGAAATTCAGAACAATAAACCTCTGCTGACTATAACATTGGGGAGATAAGAAGTGAAATAAAATAAAGCAGCGGAGAAGGGGAACAAAAAAAAAAAAAAAAAAAAATAATAATAATAATAATAGGGGGCACCTTGCAGTACTCATTTGTAAGGTCCCTTGGACTTATGCACTTATGCACATGAGCAATTTAATTCACTCTCATGTAAAGGGACGACTCCAGAAGTACAAGTGTATTTTCCTTTGGTATGTGGACTGGAGAAGACCGGCCGGAGCAAATGTCCATTATATCCATATTGGTCTTGTGACTGGAAAGAGCGGGACAGAACAAGTGGCTTTTTTTTTTTTTGTGTTTTTTGTGTGGTCCTTTTCTGGTGCTGCTGTTTTCCATTTATTGAAACGCATGCATAGTTTTGAGGACATTTTTGGAATGTAACATACTGCATGGTACTTTATTATTTTCTGTTATTATTTTCATTTGTGAAAAGTGTATTTTGTTTACTTTTGTTTATTTTGGGACTGCGCAATGTGCATCGGCCTCCTACTGGATTAGGAACTTGGTAAAGACCTATATATGTTGTACTTTCTCTCAACCCCTTTTTTTCTCTCTGTCAGGTTTTTGGCAAGTTAACCCCTTCCACTTTTCCTTCCCCTGGGGAGATTATAGTTATGCCTCCAAAGGGCGTAAATAGAAAATCTGTGGGTGCTTCCTCGCCGGGTGTAGGCAAGGGTAATATCACTACAACAAGCCTGGAGAAATATCTTAGATCGCCTTCAAAAATGAAGAGCTCACTACGGGGAAACAAGGAAAATCAGAAGGAAACTTGTGAAGAGGTGGCTTCTGAGGAACGTGGTGGAGTGGAAAGGAGGAGGGGCAGTGGGGAGGGGATGGAAGAAAGAATTAATTCTGTAGATATGAGGCTTATGGAAATTCTGGGCGCAGTACAAAAAACCAATCATAGTTTGGAGGAGCTGTCCTCAAAGATTGCTTCGGTGCAGGTTGACCTCTCCTTTATAAAGGAGGACATGAATAAAGTAAGGGAAAAGGTGAAAGAGCTGCAGATTTCCTCCGGAAGTATGAAAAAGGACCTAGAAGGTGTAAAGAAAAAAGTGGAAGGGTTAGATGGTGAGAAAAAAAATCCTTCTAGAGAGAATTACTACATTGGAAGATATGTCCAGGAGATCAAATATTAGAATAGTCGGATTCCCTGAGGGAGTGGAAGGAGAGGATACAACTGGGTTTATTCAACAGTGGTTACAGGATAATTTTACAGAGTGTGCTTTATCTCAAGGGTTTGCAGCGGAAAGAGCCCATAGAATACCAGGGAGACCCCCCCCAAAAGGGGCCCCCCCTAGGGCAATTTTAGTCAAAATACAAAGCTCCAGGGACAGAGATGTAATAATGCGATCAAAAAGGAACCTGCAGACAATCGAGTTTAATGGGAATAATATAGAGATATATCCAGATTACTCTAGAGCGACACAGATAAAAAGGCGTGAGTTTAAAGAAGTTAAGAAGAGACTAGCGGATGCTCAGATACAATATGCCTTGTTATATCCCACTAAGCTTTGTATTATATATCGTGATCAGGTTAGCTTTTTTGGTTCTCCAGCGGAGGTAGCGGACTGGCTGGATGCTAAAGGAATTGGAACATGAACGGCATTAGATTGGCGCACAGGGGATAGGGGGTGGGGGTTGGAAGGGGCCGAATGTAAGAGGTGGGGGAAATGTCTATTTCCACCGACCAGATAGAGGGGGGGGGGGGTGGGAAAGGGGGGAGGGGGAGGGGGGGGGGGGCTTGAGGTGGGAACGGTTGTCTTGGGAGGCTCTGCGGGAACAGGGCAGAGAAGGGAGAAGGAGAAGGATAGATCTAAATGAGTAGAATAATGACATGGAATGTACGGGGCCTTGGAGATAGGATCAAGAGGGTTGCGGTCTTTGATAATGTAATTAGACATCTTCCGGCTATAGTAGGGTTATTGGAGACACATAGTACAAAAGATAAGATGTATTTACTAAAGAGGAAGTGGGCTCGGTATCAATACCATTCGTGTTTCTCTACTTACTCATGTGGAGTTAGTGTATATATTCATGATAAGGTAGATTATCTCCCAATCGACCAGGCAATTGACGAGAGGGGTAGATATGTATTCCTCCACTGCCAGTGGAATGGTATAGTATGTATCCTTGCCTTTGTGTATATACCTCCCCCTTTTTCTTTAACGGTTATTCATAGATTAATGGAGTATGTAGATTCAAGGGGTAAATGCCCCATAGTAATAATAGGGGATCTCAATAACGTTATGAATAGTGAGTTGGATAGATACTCAGTTACCCCAAGAAATAAACAGGAGCCTGCTCAACAAACATCGCTGTGGAAAATATCGCAGGAACTCTCCCTAATAGATGTATGGAGGTATCTTTATGAAGATAAGCGAGCGTTCTCCTGTTTTAGTCGGGGAAATAAAATAATGTCCAGAATAGACATGGCCTTGATCAGCTCAGAATTGATAGATCAGATCTCAAGTATGAGGTATGAAGCAAATAGTATTTCAGACCACTCTCCTGTCTGTTTGCTGTTCAAAACAAACTCCAGACGAGTTGGTCGAGAATTCCGCCTGAATCCACATTGGTTGAATTTAATCAAGGAAGAACAGGGAATCAGGGCGGATATAGAGGAGTTTTGGAAGTATAACTTGGGCTCTGCAGGTCTAGGGTATGTTTGGGATGCTTTTAAAGCATTTCTGCGCGGTATACTGGTAAGTAAAATTAAGGGATTAAAGAGCAGATTTGCTAAACAGGAGAGAGAGCTGGTAGATAGGATTAAAAAAATAGAAGCAGAACATATGAATAAGAAACTCCCGGAGTTGACAGAACAGCTGGATGAGGCGAAAAGTGCTCTGAAAAATTATTGGATGGACAAGGCACAACATAAAGTGTTTTTTGAGGGGGAACGGTATTTTAGGGAATCTGGAAAGTCTGGGAGATTATTGTCTACTCTTGTACAGAATCAAAGGGGGGGTAACAGGATTGGTGGTGTCGAGAGGAGAGATGGGGGGATGGCATCCAGCCAGGGAGAAATAGAACAGGAATTTATTAAATATTATGGGGACCTCTACTCCTCCGAGGGAGGGGGGGGGATTGAGGAGATTGGACTTTTCTTGGCGGGAGTGCCGACCCCCAGACTCTCGGAGGAAGAGAGGGACCTGCTGAATGGTCCTATTGAAGTGGAGGAATTGCGGGACACACTGAAAACCATTCAGGGTAATACGAGTCCCGGGTTGGATGGCCTGCCCTTTGAGATATATAGAAGATATGGAGATGTTATTCTCCCAGTTTTTGCGCAGGTCTTAAACGATTCAATGGACAGGGGGGAACTTCCTGCCTCCCTTACGGAGGCTGTAATAAGTCTGATAGGAAAAAAGGGGAAGGATGAGAAAAGGGTGGTCTCGTATCGCCCCATCTCTCTTCTTAATACAGATTTTAAATTATGTGCCAAGCTACTTGCAAATCGCCTAAAAAGAGTTATTGAGACGTTAATACACCCGGATCAATCAGGGTTTATACCTAGACGTCAGGCCCAGACAAATATTCGACGGACGTTTCTGAATTTGCAGATGGGTGGGGAGGGCGCCCACTCCATTCTGTCATTGGACGCTGAGAAAGCGTTCGACAGGGTGGAGTGGGCGTACCTCTGGAGGATTATGCACGAGTTTAACTTGGGTGAAAAATTTATTGGATGGGTGCAAACGCTATATAAGAAGTCGAAAGCTAGGGTAAAAATAAATGGAGTAATATCAGAGCCCATATCCCTACAGAGGGGAACCCGTCAGGGGTGTCCACTCTCCCCATTATTGTTCGCCATATTTGTGGAGCCGCTGGCATGTAAGGTTCGAGCGGACAACCAAATTAGGGGGTTCGGTGGAAGAAGTGTACTGGATAAGATAGGCCTCTATGCCGATGATATTCTGTTCTTTGTGGAGGGGGGTATACCAATGGTATCATACCTCATAGGAATAGTAAACCAGTTTGGTTCAATCTCAGGCTTTAGGGTGAACTGGACAAAATCGGTATTGCTCCCAATCGGTTATGAAATAGGGCAGGAGGAAATTAATGTAAAAGTTTTGAAATCCACTGAGTCGTTTGATTATCTGGGTATCAAGGTTAGTTCAAGGATACAGGAGTATCCAGAACCAAATATTGACCCTCTTTTAAAAAGGATTAGAGAAAAAATATGTGTCTGGCAAAAACTGTTAATCCGACAGGCGGATCGAATTGCGATAATAAAGATGGTCCTTCTGCCGCAGATTTTGTATGTTATTTCCTCCTGCCCTGTATGGATAGGGGATCACTTCTTTAACTCATTAGAAAGACTGATAAACGATCTCATCTGGGGGAGAAAGAGGGTCAGGCTGAAACAAAAATATTTATGGTTAGATGAGGAAGATGGAGGCCTGTCTGTTCCCTGTTTTCGTGGCTACTATTATGCATCCCAGCTACAGTGGCTAATGATGGAGGATGATGGATTGCGTCGTTATCTGGAGGGGGAAATTGGAGGTCTCCAATATAATATAGTTAGCCTCTTAGAAACTGGTGTTTTAATAAGTAAGGGCAGGAAGTGCCCAATTAGTAAGATGATACACTTAGTTTGGGTTAAGGTTAAAAAATTATTGGGTATAAATCACTCATTAAGGTTTACTCCTATTTGGGGAAATCTTAATTTAAGAGAGTTTTGGAAGTTGGAAGACTATGTATTTTGGGATAGAAAGGGTATTAGGTTTGTGGCTCAGATGGTGGTGGAAGGACAGGTGAAGACGTTAGAGGAAATGGGGGTTAACACAGATATAGATGGTCTCACATGGTTTAGATATGGTAGATTAAAACATGCCTTTGACTTAACAGAAAATAGAGAATATTTTAACACTAAACACTCAGAATTTGCTGAATTTTGTTATCAGGGAGTAGGGAGTAAAGTATCAATCTCACAGATTTATAAAAAAATAAAGAAGGGGTTAGTAGGGGTGATCAGATTTAATAGTGAAAATAAATGGGCACAAGAGGTGACACCGTCTATTCTGGATTGGAGAAGTATTTATAAAAATATAAAAAGGAGCACCATTTCTAGTAATTTTCGACTGACGCAGTTCTTTATCCTCCACCGGACTTATATTACTCCTTGGGCATTGAGCAAGATGTATAAAACAGGGGAGGCAAAGTGCTGGAAGTGTAGTAAGGAGGGAGCTGATTTTGACCATCTGATTTGGCACTGTCCCATTGTGCAGGGATATTGGGCGCAAGTATTCCAGGACCTTAGTAGAGCAACGGGGCACGACGCCCCATTGGAGATTAGCATAGCAGTGCTGGGGGACACCAGAAGAATTGGGGTGAACAGAGAAAGTGAAAGGAAATGGGAAAAAGGGTTAATGCTTGCGCGGGTGGTGCTGGCTAGAGGATGGGGAGCGAGCAGCCCGCCAAATGTGGAAGAATGGAAAAATCTATGTGAGAGGGTGCAGAGATATGAATATATCAGTCAGGAGAAAAGGGCGATAACAAGGAGGGGAGAAATAAATAAATAAATAAATAAATAAAAATTAAGAAGGAGGGATACTGGTCTGAAACAGATGCCTGGTAAAAGGGATCATGGAAACAAATTGCCTGCAGGGGCCCCCAGGACAACCAAGAGGGTGGAGGGTTGGGTGGGTTAGGGTGGGGATGAGGGTATGTTTTTCCTTTTTTTGTTTTTGAGGTATTATAATATATTATTGCTGTGAAGCAAAATGAAGTAGATACGGGGAGTATTTGTAGCAAAAGTGAGGCCATTTAGTAACTGTGTAATACATGATGATTTAAACTTAGAAGTCAGTAATTATGAAATATATGAGGATGTAAAGTTTTTGTACTCTGCAATGTACATTCCCCTGGAATTGTTTTTTTTGCCTCTTCTTTGGTCTCGTGTTTTAAACATATGTATGAAAAATGATAAATAAATATAATAAAAAAAAAAAAAAAAAAAAACCTCTGCTGACTGATCTTCCTGCTGAAGTTGTTGTAATCTGGACTCAGGAAGAGAGACTCGGTCAGGGTCATTGTATATGAGACCCAGAGCCTCAAAAAACCCATCTACAGACTGGAGGGCCTGGGTACAAGCTGGCAACCAAAAAGCCCAGGATTGAGGAAACCCTTGAAGAAGGGAGATAACAATCCCTACCCGCAGTTCCTCATTACCTGAGGAACTTGGGTGCAGCCTGAAATATAATTTACATGCTTCATGGAACACCACAAATTTGTTTCTTCCTCCAGAAAATCTGTCAGTTAGAGCAACTTTAGGGCCTGGATTGACCTGGTTACCCATAGCAACCACTGGGCTCAAGGACTGCTGCAGTTGCTGCTACTGAGGGGCCGACACCTTCAATTCTGTCACTTCAAGAGACAGACCTTGTAACTGCTTTGCCAAAGCAGCAATAGGATCCATAGTGGATCTTAGAGAGGGAAGAAAAAATAAAAGAATTGAATTTTCCCCCCAAAATAAGGACCAGATATAATATCACGTCTGGTAAGGCAGGTACCAGACGTGCAGGGCAGAGGGAAGGGAGACTGGGTTCCCTAACACAAGGGAGAGGGAGGAGTAGTGACCCCTAACTCACCTAACACTGGCACCTGGCTACCCTGATGTCCCTAGACAGGTTGCTCACCCGTACGTCGATTACCATGGAATTTTTTACAGATCTGCCCTCCTTGGCCGGATGCACCGTGATTTGGGTGGTTGTGGACCGCTTTGACTGGATTACCCTCGGCTGCGGAACTTGTTAAACTGTTTGTGAAACATATATTTTGTCTGTGTGGTTTACCGGGGCATATTGTTTCTGATCGGGGAGTCCAGTTTACCTCCAAGCTCTGGAGAGCTCTTTGCCGACTGCTAGAAGTTGACTTGGACTTCTCCTCCGGTTATCACTTCCAAACCAACGGACAAGTAGAACAGGTCAATTAGATATTTGAGAATTACCTTCAGCATTTTGTTTCAGCTCAAAATGGCAACTGGGTACAATTGTTACCTTGGGCATAGTTCTCCTACAATAACCATACTAATGAGTCCTATTCCTATTTTAGGGATTTTTTTTAAGATCTTGCAGGATACCAAGATTTGCATCGATAAAGCAGTGACCCGCATGAAGATGAATGCGGAAAGGAAAAGAAGAAAACCGCCTCAGTTCTCGCCGGGAGATAAGGTATGGCTCTCCACCAAAACATCCGTTTAAGGGTTCCCAGTTTCAAATTCGCCCCTAGGTCCCTGGGATCCTTCGAAGTTGTGAAGACCCCACCACTTGACTAAAACTGCCCTTACCAAAGTCACCAACAACCTGCTGACAGCCAAAATAAAAAAAACATTACTATGTTGACACCATCAACCAATCCCTTCTATTACAAACTCTCTCATCTTTTGGCATCTTGGACCTTGCACTCTCTTGGATCACATCATACCTCACTTACGAGACAAAAAGTGTCTCCAACTCTCACACCACATCCTCAATTTTTTCCCTCTCTGTTGGTGTCCCTCAAGGCTCTGTGGTGGACGAACATCAGCTGGGACGGTTAAAATGTTCGAGAACCGCAAGTTCGTGGTGGGGCCCATTCACTTTAATGGCAGGCGAACCTGAAAAACCTTCAGCTCATATTTGCAGCCACCAAATACTTAGTAGAAGGGCACAAATAGTCCCACAACATGGATAGTGACATACTAGAGGGGGATCAATGACCAAAATTCCAATAAAAAATATGTGTCTTAATGAGGGGACATTTTTATGAGTCTTAAAGGGAAATTCTCTGAAATGTACCCTGTCAGAGCTGTACCCTAAAGTATTACTTTAGGCCATGGGAGTACAAGCCTTAAAAATTAGGCATTCACCTGACATAAAAGAAATTCAGATTATGTGGCTCGAGGTACCTTTTATTTATTTATTTTTTTTAGTATTTTTTATTTTTTTTTGTTGGGTTCGTACCGAATTTTGGGGTGTCCGTGACACGGACCCGAACCCGGACATTTTCGTAAAAGTCCGGGTTCGGGTTCGGTGTTCGTCGCTTTCTTGGCGCTTTTGTTTTTTTTAAATTGATTATCTTTATTAATTAATATATCAAAACATTACAAATAGAAAAAAGGATGCAATTCCCCCCCAACCCCAATTCCCTAACCCCTCCCCTCCCCCCCTACCTGTGGTGCGTCAAAAAAAAAAAATAATAATTTTTATCACAACTAATCAGGTCCTCCAACCACCCCATATCTTAGTCCACTTCTCCTCAGCTTCCCTCTGTTTATACATGATTTTCTCATAATTTTTTACCTTATCAATTAGATTTATCCATGTATTTATATCTGGAGTATATCGAGCAAACCAGGTCCGACTGACCAGCACTCTGGCCAACATCAGTATCCTACTCAGGAGGATCTTTTGATACTTATGATTATTTAGTTTGGAAAGATCATTAAGCACGAATACTTGTAGTTCAAAAGGGATTCGTATTTTTAGTTTATACATAATACAATTATTTATAGTATTCCAATAGTTTATGAGTTCTGGACAAGTCCATATCATATGAAGAAAATCCGCTCCTGCAGTGTCGCATTTAGGGCAGTTAGACGTGTCTCTTAATCCACATTTATTCATCCATAAAGGAGTGATATATAATCTATGGCAAATATAGAATTGTACTAAAACATGGTTGAAGTTCTGGGATAGTGAGCCTAAGTTCCCAAAAATATTCTCCCACCCTTCTAATTGTAAATTCGGACAATCCACCTCCCACGCTCTTTGTCCTGGTGACTGTGTATCACTAACCGTGCCTTAAGTAGTAACTTATATATATTTGAAATCTTTATTCTAGACAATGTACCCCCTACCCAATCATTCAAAAAAGATAGTACTGAGCGCAATTGAAAATACCTAAACCATGAAAGGTTTTCTATATTATGTGTCATCTCTATAAATGGTTTAATATCTCTATCTTTAACTACCTGTGAAATATACAGAATTTTATTCTTCTGCCAAAATGTGTCGGCTGCAATATCATCTAGCCTTTGTAAATACACATTATGCCAGAGAGGCGTAAATGTAAGTGAACCCTTAACCTTCAACCATGTCCTAGTTGTAGCCCACACTTTCAGGAGTAATTTTATAGTCTCTCTGTAGCCTCGCTCATAGCTCTTCAATAGCCCGGATTCCAACAGGGTAAAAATATTATTGTGAGCGTGACTGGTTACCAACTTCCCCAGCAGTGCGCTGTTCTCTGATTCATAGCACATCAATAACTGGGCTGCAATAAAATACCCTTTAAAGTAAGGGAGATTTAAACCCCCGCACTCCACTGATTTATACAAATATTCCAACTTTATTCGAACTCGCTTTCTTCCCCATATTAAATCATTAATTATTCATTCCATGAGTTTAAAATACTTATCTTGTATCCAAATAGGTGTATTCCTGAGCACGTAAAGAAATTGTGGTAATATCACCATTTTAACCAGTGAAACTCGGTCAGCTCTGGATAGGGGAAGTCTCAGCCAGATCCCTATTTTAGCTCTACTCCTTACCATTATGGGGATCAAATTAAGTTGTACAAAATTTTCAACCCGGGGTGATATAGTCAAACCCAAGTATTGAAAAGTGTCAACAATGTCCAACTGTGTCACAAGAACCTCTTTCTGTGGCAGGGGGTCTATTGGCATCAAACTGGTCTTGGCCCAGTTTATAAGAAGACCGGACACCTCACCAAATGCTTTAACCATTTGAATAATCCTAGGAAGAGTAATTTCCGTATGGTCTATAAAAAAAAGAACATCATCCGCATATAAGGAGATACGGTCTTGTGATCCTAGCGTACCAAATCCTTTAACCTGATCGTCCTGCCTGATGGCCATCGCAAGGGGTTCGATATAAATATCGAATAACAAGGGGGATAATGGACAGCCCTGCCGCGTGCCTCTATTTAAATCAATACTACTACTCAGGATTCCATTAAGACTCAATTTTGCCCTTGGAGATCTATACAATAACTTGAGAGTACCTATAAACTTTTCCCCAAAGCCCATCCTTGCCAGGACCTTCCAGAGGAAGCGCCACTCCACCCTGTCAAAGGCCTTGGAGGCATCCAATGACAGGATGGAGCGAGCGGTCCCCCCAGGGGCCTGAATATTAGAAAAGAGCCGATGTAAATTATGATGTGTGCCCTTGTTTTGAATAAAGCCACTCTGATCCGGATGGACAATAGAGGAAATAACCCTAGAAAGCCTTGTAGCCAGTACCCTCGCAAGAAGCTTTACATCTGCATTAAGCAGTGAGATTGGTCTATAAGATTCTAGATCTAAAGGGTCCTTGCCTTTTTTTGGAATTAATGTTATTACAGCTTCCATCATTGAATCTGGCAACTTCCCATCCTCCATTGATTCAGAAAAGACTTCCAACAGTCTAGGGAGAATACAATCCCCATATTTACTATAGAATTCATATGGGAGTCCATCTGAACCAGGAGTGGAGTTGGCTGAGCATAATTTAATAGCTCCCTCAAGTTCCTGAATTGAGACCTCTAGTTCAAGTGCTTTCTTTTGCGCCTCAGTAATAGTTGGAAAGACGATCCCGTCAAGATAGAAATCTATCTTATCATCTGTGATCTTGGATTCAGCTTTATACAAATCAAGGAAATAGTCAACGAAGGCCTTCTCTACCGGACCCGGTCTAGTGACCATCCTACCATCACTCAGTCGAACCTTATCTATATATTTTTTGGATTGTTGGCTTGAGATTACTCTGGACAAAAATTTACCAGGTCGCCCTGACTCCGTGAAGTATTTTTGCCCTTTAAAAAAAGGCTCTGTTGGGCCTTGTCCAATAAAAAATTAGAGTATATTTGTGTGGCTCTTTGCATATTTTCCCTATTCTCCTCCGTCTTATTCATATAAAAGGATTCTGTCGCCAGTGATGCACGTTCTTCTAGATTTTTCTGTTTTTTCCCGTACTCCTTTCTGAGGTTCGCGATGTTACTAACCATCAATCCCCTCATATACGCCTTGAAAGTATCCCATACCACTTGAATTTTTGCTGAGCCATAGTTATTATCCCAAAATCGGCCAATTTCATTTTGGATTATTTCATGTGTCTTTATAACTGATAGCCAATAAGGATTTAGTCTAAAAGGAGGTTTTTGTGTGTATCTTTCCTGAGATAAGCAGAGTTCAAGTAGTAACGGAGAATGATCCGATATTGACCTCGTTTCATATTTCATTCGCTTTACCAGTTTCACATGTTTACTACTTATCAGTGCAAGATCTATTCTAGACATCGATTTACCTGCTTTACTAAAACATGAAAAAGCCCTTTTCCCCTGTCCTAGATATTCCCAAACATCTTCAAAACCAGCCTCCAGGCAAAACCATGCCAGGGGAGACCCCTGAACTGGACTATCACTCCTGACACTCATAGAGACCCTATCACGTAGAGGATCAATGACACAGTTGAAATCACCAATAATCAGTGTTGGACACTCTGGCCATTTATCCATAAATAATACCAAAGAATTAAGAACCGAAAAGGAAAATGGCGGTGGAATATAGACAAAGGCCAAAATACATATCTTCCCCCTTAACCTACAATATAAAAAGATAAATCTCCCCTGATGGTCGACAGAGGATGCCTCACAAACGAAATCAATAAGTCTATGTATCAAGACAGTAACACCTCTCGAGTAATTGGAGAAAGTAGAATGATACGTGTGCGCAGCCCATCCCCTGTCGACCACCCTAGAGGTCTCTTCAGTGAGATGGGTCTCTAACAAGCATACTATTGCTGGTAAGTGGACCTGAGTCAAGTCAAAAACCGCTTGTCTTTTTCCTCTATCCCCCAAACCGCGTATATTCCAGGCAATAATTCTAGTCGACATTATCAACAGCGGTTAAATGGGAAAAAGGAAAAAAAAAAAATAAATATATATAGTTTGACGCACCACAGCCCAACCCCAACCCCACCCCCCAACCCCCCATACAGGTAATCCACCACATATTGTAGTAGATTTCTCTCCTATGACCATCCCTCCCACACTCCCCCCACTCGGCCACCCCTATTAGGAAGCAAAGAGAAAGAAATTTAGGGGTATAGGCCCCTTATAACAATTATTGTTCCCACCACATCCTAAAACAATTAAATCATAGATTATTTCGTTCAAGCCAATCCACGGCTTCTTCCGAGGTGTCAAAAAATAGAATTTTGTCATTGAAAATAATCCGCAATTTTGCTGGGAACATAAGAGAATATTTAATATCCCTTTCTCTTAGCCTCTTTTTGACAGTCATAAATGTGCGTCTCTTTTCTTGTATGTCTTTTGAGAAATCTGGAAAAAAGGCCAATCTATTACCATTATATACAACCGGTGAACATTCCCTCGCCCTTCTCAAAAGGATATCTTTATCCCCTGTGGCCAGTAACTTAACGAGAAATGTCCGAGGTTGTCTCCCTGGAATTGGTTTACCCCCTGGGACCCGATGAGCTCTTTCTATCATAAAAAAAGGGGAAAACGAATCTTTCCCAAAATTCTCAAAAATTAACTTCTGTATGAATTGGGTTGAGTTCTTCTCTTCCGCACCCTCTGGAATCCCTATTATTCTCACGTTATATCTTCGTGACCTATCCTCAAGGTCCACCACCTTTTTCTTCAGAAGGTTACACTCTAGTTTAAGTGTGGAGACTTCAGTGTTTATTTTTTTGGATTCATTCTGTATCAGGGCAACGGAGCTCTTGAGGTTGTTAACTCTGTCTCGCATTTTGACAAATCATCTTTTATTAGTCCCACATCAACTTGGATAAACCCAAGTTGGGTTGTAACAACCTGTATTAAATCCCCATTTTGTTTGACCGCTAGGAGTATTTCTTCTAACGGAGAGGAGTTGTCATTAGGGATAACTTCCCCATTATACCGTCTTCCTCTTCGGGGTATCTGGAGGCTTTTTGTGGTTCTATTTCAGTCACCTCTGAGTCGTCGTTTTTTTTGTGACAAGTTCCTTTTGTCCGCCCCTCGTGTTAACCCTCGGAGACCTCAGGAACTGTCTATTTTTGTTGTTTCAAAAGTTTGGGACCCAATTTCTGACTTGAGAGGTCAGCCGAGCGCCTACTAGCTTTTGGAGCCATATCCTGTTCCTGTATTCTTTTTCTTTTTTTTTTTCCTTTCCTTTTCCCTTCTTTTCTTCTCCTCCTTTTCCTCCCTTTTTTTTTTCGCCTCTTTCTCTCCTTTTATTTGTATCTCTTCTTTT